>NC_089801.1:13240651-13968151 GCF_029633855.1 Hoplias malabaricus | reverse complement strand
CAGTGATGGAGCAGTATATTCTCTTTGAGAAGGGTCTAGTCCGGAGCGGAGCTCTTCTGGAATTTCAGCCTCAGATCCAGCCCTCTATCCAATCACATTACAGTCCAGACCCACCACGTTGCCAGGTCTACAGATATAGTGTTTTGCAGACATTAAATGATCAAGTGAACATAGTTAATGTTATATTTTACTGGGCCTAAAATGCCCCATGGCACTTCTAAAAAATATCCATGACCAGAAACTGAGTAAAATGAGAGGAAATATTGGCCTTGTGTGGCAGTTTAGAAGCAGCAACACTAGAAAACAGAGCCAGAGCTGGCTAAATTTATCTGTAAATGTTTTCCTTGCATAGGTAGATGTTATAGAGAAATGATGAACACTTTTCTGTGTAAATATGTTGATTATGACACGTTCTTCTTAGCTATTAAGTTTCAAAGTTCTTAAACTCGTTTCTTGCTTGTTCATCCAGTTTTCCTCAAACTGGCAACCTGGTCGAGCTTCAAGTCTGGGGAGGAGTGGGAGGAGGCAGACAGCTCTCTCCACTGTTTTGAAACTGTATATATATTATATATTATTATATTACAGATCACTCCATTAAATCTTATGTGTCTAATGCTTCAGCTCTCCCTGAAACTTCTAATTAAAATGTAATTAAATCTCCTTCTAAATATAATTTAAAAATCAACAAAACTACACTGATATATTATAATGAAGTAAAAAGAATGTTTTGCCCTGTCCAATTTGTCATATATATCACACTTTTTAACTTGATTAAACTGATTCAATTTTTTAATCTATATACATTACTAATATAACTTCCAATGTGTTGATTTTACATTCATTCTTTTATTTTACATTTAAATATCTATTAGTACAAGGTTCAATGTAGTTAATTGCCATTATAGCAGCAAATGTTTTTTTTATTATTCAAACGACAACTCTAGTAAGCTGTAAATGTATCTGTATAAGTTTGCCTCCCACATATTGTACATTATAAAAACCTGTTAACCTCATTTAGGTTCCCAGGTTTATTGTTTCAGACATAGAATATTTTGTCGAGAGAGTGTATATAATATATGAATCATAACATAACACCTGTTCTGTGTCCGTAAAAATTCATTGAGGTGAGGTCCACTTCTGCCCAGCGGATCATCCGGCACCATGAAGAGACCCCCTGCAAAACAATACTGCAGCAGTCTGCAGAGAGAGAAAAATAGGCCAGGTATGTTAAGGAGGAAAAGAGAATTACCACAAATGATAGTTATGGAATGACCATAGACCAAATGGGGGTGTTAAAGCAAAACATAACTCAACCATAAAAAACATTCATCAGTCATACTCAACCTTCAAATAATTCATTTTGATAAACATGATGAAATACAGTTTTTTTTTACATTTTAATAAATCAGTATTACTATGAACAATATAATAATTGTTTAAATATTCGTATTTCTATGTTTACCATTGCAAAAACTTGCTTGTGTTTAGAGCATGAAACAGCATCTTAAAACAAAGACCATATAAAAGCCAATTCTTCCCAGAATCTACTGGACCCTTTATTTCTATTGAACATCTGTTTCAACACCTTAAGTATTTGATTGTTTGGAAACATATTTACATTTACATATTTAGAAGCTACTGACCATTTTTACCAACAACTAACCTTTTCTTGATGATTTCCTTCCAGGCAACCGACTCATCCACAAGGTCTCTCATGTTGTCATTTGTTACAATCACTGCATCTGTTTGCTGTGCAAACTGTAGCATAATTCTGGGGGAAAAATTACTGCTTTAGAGGTTTACAGGCAGCAAATGTGAATTTTGGTTTTAACATGCTATGAAACACATTACAACATGTATTACGTATAACCATTTTTATAATAGATTTGTCACAGTACTGGTGTTAATGTTGTTTTGTGCACTTCCTTTGCATTTTCTCTACGATTTTTACATAATTTATGAATGGAAAACTATTCTATCTGTAGTGTTGTCACATGATTAAAATAATTCATTGCAGTTTTTCCACATTATATGTGCAGTTAATCACATATTTATGCTCATCAAATCATATAGAAAATAGTACCCAACACTATGTTTAAAGCTCACTTGCTTTTATGCATATAACCTACGAAATGTGGTCACAAATTAGGCACATGCAAGGAACTTTAATGTTGTTAAGTTACAAAAATGGGTTTGTTATTTCTTGTGTTTATTTATTGCTTGTCGTTTTATGTATTTTACCAAATTAGGTATATATGTCAAAAGATTTGTAACTATGAGAGGAAATAATAAATTATTCATTTTTAAAGTTTAACTGTCCTATTCTGAATACTTCTGCAATGAAAAAAATGACAAAAACTAATTCTGAAGCTTCTGAATTTAACACAAAGTATAAAAGTTGTATAGGAGTCAAAAAGGCTTTTCTACCTAGACGCCTGACTTTGCTTTTGTCAATGCCTAATTAATAATAACAAACTTCTTTTTACAGGTTCCATTCATTATAGAGAACATTTTTCCATTCTTTATTGAAACATGTTAAGGTACAGGCACATTAACCTGGGTAGGTCTAGGAAGAAAAAAAAGGATGCATGTAGCTCACATTTTTATACAGTGTTCAGGGGTGATAAGAATATTACCCTCCTTTTTTATACATTCCATGGGCTAAGTTGGATCCCAATAAAACCAAAAGCACCTTATTCCCCATGTACATATAAGGACTTCTGGTTTCCATTAGGTTCTTTCCAAATACGTTAAACATTGTTTACCACACACTATTAGGTTCAAACGAATGTTCATGTGTTTTTTAAAAAGGTTCCTTATCTATGTCCCAAGGTCATTCTATGCTTTCTGTGCTCCCCTTTCCTTCATCATATGAATTATGTTTTTGTTCTGCATTTTGTCCAACACCTGGGTGTTTTTCCACTCTCCAGTGGAGATGTTCTCCATTTGGGCCTAGTGATCCTTTTCCGCTTTTAGACAATTCTATAATTACATTTTAAAGCACAATAAAAACAGTATATATATTTTAAACCATTTAGACCTGACATAAAGGATACAAATCATACCAGTACAGAACAATTGTCTCAGACAAAGAGAGATAACTGAAAAACATTCAAAACACAAAATATACCTGTCATCGTAGCAGTTTATTCTCTGTCCTGTGACTTCTCTTGAAGGGGTTAAGGACAGGAGACCAAGATTCATGAGTTCTGTCATGAAGTGTTGTTCTTAAAATAAAATGTACTGTTAATACAAAGACCTACACAATTATCTGCTTCAAAACCATAATGGCAAGAGTATATACAGTCATGCAGTATTTATTACCTTTGATCTTTGGGTCTTTCTTCTGTCTCCACTGGGGGACAAACACTGTGATTTTGCGATGCCCTCTGTTCCAGAAGTACTGCACAGCCAGAGCTATCCCTCGACAAGAGAAAAATGTCCCCAGGCCGTGGCTTGTAGGAATTACAAAACAGAATCCATATTCATAATCATACCACACATCATGCTGTATAATATTATCTATACCACTGTACAATATATTTGTTAGCATGTATTTTTTGTTACCCTGAATGTAATGTAAATAGAAAGGGTTTTCTATATCTGCATTCAGTTGCATGCTTCTTAACTTCGCTCTTGTGTCCAACAAGTCCTCAAAACATTAGTAGCGTTGCCCACCACAGACCTAAAAACAGTACAAAGCATTATAAAGATTTCTTCTTACCTAATTGCCACATTGCTCCCATCAATGATGATTTGCCGCAGCCCTGAGTCACCAGGGTCATTTGGCAGGTGTAGAACAAAGGGTGTCTCCAAGCCTTCCAAGAAGCGCTGTGGTCCTGTGACTGCCCCTGCTTTGCTGGTTGGAGGGCCCTTAGTTTTGGTAGCTGGGGTTTCTGGTGGGGCAGTCATTTGCTCTTCTGAGGCATTGGGATGCTGTGGCAATGGATAAACTGGCTGAGGAGGCCCACACACTGCAGGACGGGTTGTATGAAATGGCTGTTTTTGAAAAGATGAAGGATGTTCTGGTTTGCCGGCCCAGTTCTTCGTGCCTGATTTTACATCCAGAACTTTTGGTTCTACAAGTTGTCTTTCTCTTCCACCTTCTGGAACTCCTCTGTAGATTTTAGATTTTTCTCCTATACTCTTCCTTATATTGTTCTCTCGCTTTGCTGGTTCAGGCTTTTCTCTATTGAAATCTTTTTCCCTCACATTCAGAAGAGCTGTTGTTTTTCTTTGTTGCTCATTCATTTCTTCTGCTTTCTTCCTCTCGTTGTCTTCTCTATTCTCCGGGTCTTTCATGCCCATTTTCTGCAGTTCACGAATAAGCTCGTGTGGTGTCAATTCAGGGAGGTTACTGTATACCTCAGCCACCTCGTCCTCTGTGTACCCACAGGTGGCAGCTGCCTTTTTCACCACACCTAGGACAAAGTCATCCTCTTCGGCTCCTGAAACCACATTCGGACTCAAACTTGCCTTCACTGCCTTACCAGGCAAAGCTGCATGATCCGAGACTTGAATATCAGATTTGGCTTGCTCTTGCTGTATTAAATCAAGGACTTTAGAGGCCTCTCTGGGTCCTGTACGAGCCAGAACTCTGCATACTACATCTTCATTGTAGCCCATTGCAGTGAAGAATTTCAGGAGGTGCTCATATTCCTCTTTGCTCCCTGTGGAAAGAAGGTTCTCCTCTTGCTGTACCTGTGGCTCTGACCCTCTTTGCTCCTCTGTATCATGGAATGCCCTTCCATACCATGTATGCATTTCTCTTACTTGGTCCTTTTCCGTTGCACACACTGGATGAGCCCCAGATCCCACATCTCCTTTGTAACTACGAAATAACTGAACTACAGACTCTCCTCTTATGCATGTTTCTTCTTTTATTGGGTCTCCGTTATCATAATTTCTGGGATCGTTGATGCCATAAGTGTTTGATTTAGTTGAGAAATTTGATTGAGATGTATTTGGTATATATGTTCCATTTGGTTTTAAAGTGAATGTGGAATTTCTAACAAACCCAGTTGTGGAATACTCCATAGATTTGCTGTCCATTGGCCTATCCATGCCCTCCTGCAGCTTCAGTAGTGTTTTACTGCTTGAAACTGAAGCAGAGTGCAACAAACTTGTGTCCACTCCTGACTGCTTAACCAAGTCCAAAAGGAATTCTTTAACCAGAACTGGAAGTACCAATAGATCCAGAGTATAACTGTCCTCCAGCCCCTCCACCAAGGATTTGAAGACCCGTCGTGAATCCAAACACTCCCCCGCTGCATCATTAATATGTTCCTGGCCATTCCTGTACTTATCTACCAAGTTGTTAATGAGGGAGTAGGCCTTTACCACAGACTCAGCCAAACCAGAGATGAGAAGACAACTTGAGGATGCAATCTGGGGAGGAGAGAACCAAGAGTAAAAGGAGGTTTTAAAGGTTTAGGATGAAAAAACCAACACAATTCCAAGAAGATGCTTTTGTAATATTCAGACACAGATTATATATCATAAAATCATCATTATACCAGTTAGTTCCGACCCTGCAATGTGATTGGCTGAGAAACATTCCAGGAGTGCCAACATTACACAATAATGGCAGTTTGACCGAAGTTCTTCAGGTATCACATATGCAAAATACATATAACCTAGCAATAACACCAGTGCCTACAAGACCATGCTGTGCCTGGACTTTTTTATCCAATGGGGAACAGGTTCATTTTCCATTCGTGCACCTTATTTTGAACAGATAATGTTCAAATTTATGGCGCAGTAGCCTCTGCTTTCTGATTTGTAAACAAAAGAAAATGGAAAATAAATGTGTGCATCTTTTTTCTCCACTGCTCTCATTTGCCAGCTCCGCAGCACAGCTTTGGAGCGATACTCTAAAATACTCAGTTTTAATTTAAACAGAAAGAACTTGGCATCGTTTAGTGTATGATATCACAAAGATCTGAATCCACTGTAAACAATGGTTAAACCATGCCATTTTACTGATTTTATGCATCTATCTTTGCTTCTGTCCTGACTTAGGTGGGCTTAACATCGCAGAAGTTAAAGATCCAGAATTCATTGAAAAGAGCAAAAAGGAATGTGTGACAGAATGGAACTATTTTTCCTTGCGGAAGGTTAATTAACAAATTTCCACTGTCTTCTTTGTCTTAAAACCTAATAATGCATGGTGATAATGAGCTGTGATATAATTGCAATACTACACTCGATGTTCATGCTATAATGTGAGATATTGGCACTGGTGTACAGATTTGTGCCAATATCTCACCTTATAGCACTCCCTCTCATGTATTATTGCGTAAATATTAGCAATCAAGCAAACTTTACTAAAAGAGGTAGGTAATCTATCATGATGCAACTTAGCTGTCAGTCTCAAAATGTGTATGACACCCAAACTGAAACTAGAAACAAACAGCAAGGGCTACAGGTTCTATGATCATATGACCTGATTAACATTACAAAATACAGGATGTTGTAGACCAGTTGAAGTATCCTGTCATGAATATAAACAGGGCAACATTACACAATGATAAAATGTCAGGGTCTATGAAGGATGGGGATTTCAGTGAAAGATGATAATGGAATTTTCATGGCAATAATACATTAGTTATTCAATTACACCAACTAAAAAGATGCATTCTGGGATATCTAACACTTTCAAGTCTACAGAAGTCAGGTTTCAATGCATTCTTGATAATACAGATGGAGCAAGAACACATCTGGGTCTTTGGACTGTATAGAGGTGGAATTTTTTAATGAAACCACACTTGGGCTGCGACTGATAATGTTTCCCAAGTCCACAAGTACATAAATACAGACATAAGTGTGTACAAAGTTGGAGGTCCACTAGTGTTTTGCACAGCGTTTTCTGGGTGGACCACTGTTGATTAAACAGAATTTTAGACAAAATGCCACATTTTAGCACTTTTCCATTCACAGTCCAATTTACATTTTTTTTCCTTCATTAGGTTCTTTTGTTATTTTGTTATTTTGTTATTGGGCTATTTGTTATTTGTTATAAATAAGATTAGTAAATCATTTTAATCCAGCACAGTGTCAACATTTTTAGCATAATCATTTTATATCAGGTTTATACTCATTATTATATCTCTCATAGGTGTTGGTAATATTTGTATTAGTTTGTTTTCCAGGATAAAAGTCTCTGTGAATTTAAAATCTGTTTGAGGAGATTAAAAATTAGTTATATCCTGTACAGGACAGCAATCTGAGTGGTCCGATGGAGGATCATCAGTGGTCTACAGTTAATGGTGTGCCAGCCTTTTTATGCCAGTGGACCGATATATTCTCACTGTCTGGGTTTATATTCTCTGTTTATTAAATCATTGCACTCATCTTAGCATATGATCTCCTTGTCTCCTTGTTTGCCCAAGTCCCCACATGACATATGCATGTATTTTCATTTAAACAGTCCAAGTTTTTTTTTTTATATATTTTTAAAATATTTACCATTTGAAATGTTACAATATATTAACCCCAATGTAAATATAACACTTTATTAGTAAGAAAACTAAGTTGAGATAACAAACTTAGTATGCATTTGTGTTTTGTTAATTGAAAAGAACATGAACAGCTGTGGGCGGCACGGTTGCACAGCAGGTAGTGTCGCAGTCACACGGCTCCAGGGACCTGGAGGTTGGGTGTTCAAGTCCTGCTCTGCGTGAATATCTGTGAGGAGTTTGGTGTGTTCTGCCTGTGTCCATAGGTGTGAATGTGTGAGTGAATGTGTCACACTGTGAAGGACTGACGCCCCCTCCAGGATGTGTTCCCACCTTGCGCCCAATGATTTCATGTAGGCTCCAGACCCACTGCAACCCTGAACTGGATAAGTGGTTACAGATAAAGAATGAATAAATGAATGAACCATCGTAACTCAGAATGTGAAATGATAGAAAAGCTAATTTACTATTATCTCAAATATTAGATCAACTGATTATGCCTTTCCTTACTTTATATTCACAGAGTTACACTGTCTTTAGCATGTCATAGTGGGACATATGGTGTACAGGATTGTTAGCCCCAGGTGGATCATCACCTTCCAGGCCACTAAAATCTTAACTTCTAGCATATGAACAACCCTACTGAATACTGTAGATTGTGGATGATACACTAATCAAGTGAGCTCTTGACAACATTTTCTTATCTATAACTCTGTAATATATTTAGAATTGATATTATTCATAACTGGGCAGCATGGTGGCGCAGCAGGTAGTATCGCAGTTACACAGCTCCAGGGACCTGAAGGTTGTGGGTTTGATTCCCGCTTCGGGTGACTGTCTGTGAGGAGTTGGTGTGTTCTCCCCGTGTCCGTGTGGGTTTCTTCCGGGTGCTCCGGTTTCTTCCCACAGTCCAAAAACACACATTGGTAGGTTGATTGGCGACTCAAAAAGTGACTGTATGTGTGTGTGTGTGTGTGTGTTGCCTTGTGAAGGACTGGCGCCCCCTCCAGGGTGTATTCCCGCCTTGCACCCAATGATTCCAGGTAGGCTCTGGACCCACCGTGACCCTGAATTGGATAAGCGGTTACAGATAATGTATGGATGGATTATTCATAACTGGACATCATGATATATTTGAACACACATCACCTAAAGCAGTGGTTCTCACTGCCCTGCACATTTTAGAGATTCTAAAAGTTGATACCTCTGCTCCCAAAACAGCCATTTATGGGCTAATTAAAAGCCCCTTCCAAAGTTGCAGGGTGTGATAGAGTGAGGAGAAAACTAACACATGCAGAGCATTATAGTTTGTTGTTGCTGTTGTTTTTATGTTTGATCGTTGTACTTAAATATGGTATTAATATATATTATGGTTCATGTCTTATGTATTTTGCATTCCATTCCATTTAAACAACGTTCAGCAGACATATATTGGCTTTCTTATCCTACCCTCAAATCCCAGTCATTATTTATAATTGAAATAATCTGTAGCAAATTTTTTATTTGAGTCTCAAATTTGTCCTGTAAGATGTGGTATACAGTGGGAGTTCAAAAAAGTGAGCAAGTAGATGGAGTCACATATTGTAAGAGAGAAAGGTGGGTACATTTGGGAAAGTTTCAGTGACTTCTTCCCCCAAGACCTGCCTTATATGTATTTTTCCTTCCGACCCATCACTAGACTTTAGGTAAAAAAAAATAATAATAGTAATGATCTAACCATCTGTATCAAACACCAGTTGTTTATATACTCACCACAATTTGTGCTGAGGTGCTCCTGATTAGCGAGTCAAGGAACACACCTTTGGCTCCACAGAATACACAGTGAAGAATTTCTGGAAATGGTACCTTCTTTTGGGTCTCCTGGTTCACTATGCCTTTTACAAAAAGCTGAGCAAAAAACAAGACATATGATATAAGTTCCCTGGACTGTATATATTGCAAGAAAATCCTAGAGATAACCATTTATGTAAAATACAACATTGGAATATGTGAAGACATTTCTACAAGACATAAAACACAACAAAATGATTAGTTTCTTAGAGGTTGCAATTATTGTTTTTTTTTTTTTTTTGAAGGGGGGGGTGAGGGTTTATTTTGTTTGTTTTTTAAGGCTAAGAAAATCTTTGAGCACATTTTAAAAAAGGCTAAACCACCAAAGTTCAATATTTTGGTGGACCAAGGACCAAAACACTGTCACTGTGGTGGTAACCTTTGGTTAGTTAACATAATTTCATCCTTTTGTCACTGTCCATTCAAAGACATGTATCACCAAAATAGAAAATTTACAGGAGAAGGAAAAAAATTCCTAAACTTGAATAGACATAAATGTAAACCGATTTTATTCCAAGTAATTTTATGAAGCATTTCTATTGGTTCATTCATCATTCAATTTTTACACAGTGTGAAGGACCACTGCTCTGTTCAAATGTAGTAAACTAAAAATGGAGATGCATGTTTTTGATTCGACAGCAACAATATTCTGTACTAATATCTATAATTGAATATATAATTTATTAAATATAATATAGTAATTATATTTGATTTATAATTTAAAATATCTTTTGTGTGTGTTGATGGCTATGTTTAAGATCTGATCAAAAGCTGAAATAAGTCCAAAAAAGCTCATGGCTGACACAAGCTCAGAAGAATTCTGAATGACTATGTAACAGTACAAAAAAAAGGAAAAAAATCACCTTTGCTGAGTCTACTTCTGTCTTCCTTCCTTTCAGCTGCAGCCAAATCTGTCCATCATGAGATGTATATGAATCTTCTCCCCCACCAATGCTCAGAGTCACACTAAAAACTCGCTCTACTTTTGTTTTCTGGTCCAATAGAGAGCCTCGCAGCACTCCAGGGCAGGTGAACTCATCCAGTATGTGCTGCTCCCC
This sequence comes from Hoplias malabaricus, assembly GCF_029633855.1. NCBI lineage: Eukaryota > Metazoa > Chordata > Actinopteri > Characiformes > Erythrinidae > Hoplias > Hoplias malabaricus. Next base: position 13,957,806 of record NC_089801.1, on the reverse strand, counting down.
TTCTGGCTTTTTACTCAATCCTGTGTTGGCTGAGTGGGCCATGACAAATCTGGACTGTAGATGACAACTCTCAGGACTTACTAAAGTGTATCTGAAGGCGTGGAGAGACAATAATAGAAAATGGTAATATTAAAACTTGACTTTATAACAACTCTCAAATAAATATACTGAGAATAATAAGCCAAGTTAAATTTATTCAACGGAATACACCTTAAAGTGGCTTTCCAACTGAAAACTAGCATTTAGTGTTTTCTTAATGTAATATTCTATAGGAAAGCTTAGATTTCTGAAGAAGCCCATTTCTCTAGTTGTTGTTTACACCAGAAACATTAAGATTCCAAGCATGACAGATTTTATCCTATGTACAGTTATTCCTCCAGGCTTCACTGAATCATCTAGACAATGAGGTCATTAAGCAGTCAGAATGTATATTTTCCTCAATGTAAGGTGTGATTGAATTTGTTTATTGAAAGTATTCATAACCAATAGAGGTATTTTTAATCAGCAATAACCATGTATGGTTGTGTAACTGAAATTGTTTTATTCCTCAATTCTCTGTGTGAACAGCAGGCTTATGTGTGTGCGTGTGTTTCAAATAACAGCATATCGACACCTTCCGTTCAATCAATTCCTTTTGTCTCTGGGCCACAGAGAGGAGATAACCGAAACAAACTGTAGAGGGGGATGCACAGAATGCATCGGGAAAGGTGATTGATATGTAAAGAGAGTAAACAAATGGTAATTTGGCTTGTAGCCATACTGAGAATAGAATACATCGGAATGTGATTGATATGGAAAATGACACCTTATCAGTACCCCAAGCATACCAGCCAGTAGGGGTGGGTGATATGGCCCTAAAACAATATCACAATATTTCAGGTTATTTTGGCGATAACTATATTCTTGGCGATATGAACAGAACATTGAAAAATACTTTTATTAATTTTAAGAATAGACTATTGCAACAACATAAATGTTATATTAATATTAATTATATTAAATGAAATATATTTTGATATATATGAATAATATTAAATGGTTTTATTTTACTACAAATATAACAAATATACAAATAAATATTCAGAAGAAGCAACAAACAAAAACCTAAAGTCCAGAAAATGTAGTGTGTGCAAACAGCAAACGTACACAAATATACAAAAAGTAAACATAAACCTTCACAGTTAATAACAAAACAAATACAGAATAGTTGCTGTGCTGAGTCATTATGTAAACAAATCAGAATATCATGATTATCATGATATAATTTTTTTTTTTATTGTTCTAAAAAATATGATATTATCGCAAATGATACGACATGGCACAGCCCTACCGGCCAGCTTTATCAAGTGTGTCAATTAAGTAAGGTATCAATATCTGGTGTATTGTTGGATGTCACGCCCTTGCCCTGATTCGTTTGTTTCCTGGTAAGCCATGCGCTAGTAGCACATAGCTCTGTGATGTTTTTGTCCTGGTCTTCCCCTTAGCTCCGCCCTAGCCCCGCCTTGTGATCAGTGTCTCCACTTGTGTCTCCTTTGTTGCCCTGCCCTCTCCTTAACCTCCCCAGGTGTTTCTTGTCTGTGTTCTTATATTTAAGCCCCTTGTTGTCTTTGGTGGACATTACATTTCTGAACCAGTCTGGTCTGGTCTGGTCTGGTCTGTTCTGTCCTGTCTGTCTGTCTGTCTGTCTGTCTGTCTGTACCTCTTCAGTCAGTTCTTAATGATTCTATCCTAGTTCCTTGATTTTGTATATATTATGTTTTGTTTGTCTAATTTCTGTTTGTTTAGTCTTAGGCCTGTGTGTAGCTCCCTTGGTCTGTTTAGTTTCTTAATCCTGTCCAATAAAATTGTGTTTACATTTAATGTAAAATTTGTAGGACATTATTTTTGCTGGTAGAGTGTAGCAATATTCACATTGTTACTACTCAATGACTTTGTAATTGAGATGATTTTGTGACACTGTAGCTTATCCTGTATTCTTATTAAGTCTCAACTTATTAACATTAGTCAATGAGAGGTGTTTCTAAATCTATTTTTTTCCATTTGAAGTGCAGTAAGCTATCTCAAGAAGGAAGGTAAAGCTTTATCATTCCAAAGGGAATGTTTGAGTGAAGTACTCTTGTATTAGAAACAGTTCCTTACATGTCACTGTCTACAATAACAAAATAATTGCATACCTTAGCTTCATCTTGTTGGCAAGAGATAATTTTGTATTTTTTTAAATCCATAATTAGTGTAATAACCATACACTGGCAATCCCCTTTTTGATAATAATTACACAGATGTACCTCTGATACAGAGTAAAGTTTTATGGTTTTATAGAGATTGTATGCCTTTAAGTTACCCTCGGGTTATATTATAGAAGATTTCATAGTTTTAAAAATGTAGAAATTACCCTTTAGAGACTTCATACACCACTATGTGTACATATGCATATTTATAGCAGCTGTAGAAATAGTATTTTGTATTATTTAATTTTAGATTGGAATATAAAGGAGATCCCCAGAGAAAAGACGTGGATACATACGTTTTAATGAGGAATGCAGACCAGTAGGCTAACTAGATATTCAGTTTAATAAAAGAAAAATATTGACCTACCATGATCAGGTATGCTCCGAGAGACCGCAGGCTTTTTCACCTGTTGGTTTTTAAAGTTTCGATTACAGACTTTGGTCCTGTCTTCCGGGATCAACGAACAAATATCACCACCGTCTAAATCACCCAAAACAATGTTCGCAGCTTTGTGTTGAAAACGTTTGAATTGTAGGATTCGTTAAAGCGGTTTCGCACAATTAGTTGTCTGTTCTGGGTTAAAAACACGTCGTGTTCGCCATGAACGTGGGTTATTATTGTTGACAAAATGAAACTTAGGGAAACTCTGAGTAGGCGGAGCCACTACCTTAAAGAACCCACATGATGTGACCTACAAAACAACGCTGTTTTCAGACTCATTAAATCTGCAAATATCCCGCAATTGCATTTATATAAAAACGATTCATTTGGACAAAATGTGGCAGCGTGGAACTCAACTGTATTGAAAAAATTAAAACTGTGTGGCAAGCAGAATACCGATGAATCGTTTGACAAATACTCGGTTCTTTTGGAACCGACTCACATTTAAGAGACGATTTTTATTTATCTATTTGTTTGTTTGTTTTGATTTGTTGGGCGATGTCTCCAAACGTCAAACATCAATCTGTTACAACGGCCAGTCATTTATTGCAATCTATCTAAATGACATTGACTTGTTTGTTTGTTAGTATAGGATACAGAGTATAGAATCTTTAGTTGGTATGGTTTTGCAGGTAGTTTTATTTTTTATTCATTTTTAAAATAACAACTCAATTAATTGAATCATAACATATACATTTGTACCTATTTATTTATTAGAAATACTAAAATAAAATAAAAAATTGGGGGGCGGTTCTCAGTTTGTGAATCGACTCTTCTTTGCGAACTGAGTCATTGATTTGACTCATTGTGAATTTTCGGTCTGCGCCTCGCTGGGGGTGAAGTAGACCGAGGGAAATTCCTGTGACGACAGAATTCAACATAATATTTCCGTTCGTACTTGGGGAATTGAAACGGCAGCGTGACGATGTGGAAATAAGTTTTACCTTTAAAACAATTCACATTCATAAAACATATAGCTTAAGCTTGCGTTTTGTTTCTGAGCTCTTTTGTTTAAAATCTAGCTGTTTTGGCAGGTCAGTCTTCATCACCATACAACTATCACAGAACAATTTAAAACAGATTTTAAATGTACACGTTTTAACAAAATCTAGCATCCCATTCCTGCATTAACTGACTGAAAACAGTAAAACATTTTCTCCAACAGGTCTTGCAGTTTTGTCTTCCCCAGATACTACAACAAACTTGGCCTAAATATTGGTGCAGAGCATTTGGGACTGCAATGATACTCATTCCAAGCAGGAAACTGGGGGTAAAGGGGAGTGAAGAACACTGTCTCCATCGTCTGAATGCGCTGGGGTGTCTTTGAGCAAGGCATCTAACCTCAGATCAATCTGGATAATCAGAATAGTGTCCGAAAACACATATTAGTAGGTTGATTAGCTGTAATTTGAGTGAGGTGCAATTCGAATTCTAAAACCTTGAGCTGTGTCCCTGTCTTGCGCTCAAAGGTTCATTGACTTATGAATGGCTGAATCAGAGAACTGAACGCTTTTGAAAGAGTTAGCTTTAAATTCAGGCACTATTACATGTACTACTACATGTATTAATCATCCCACTAAACATTTAGCCGTGTATTTCATCGTTGAAATAATGTAATGACTGCCGTCTAATCAACGTTCTCTTAAGGTTGAAAATGAAAGTTGAAAAGACGTCCAAACACAGACATTGAAAAAACGACTATTAGACGTATTTTGGACGTCCATTGACGTTATTAATTGGTCCCGAAATAAATTACTTGTATAACACGCATTTTGGACGTCCACTGACGCTATCGATTGGTCACCACTTAACGAACTTATTAAGATGGATTTTAAAATATGTCCTTGACGGACAGACTATTTTTAGACATATTTTGAACGTCCATGGACGTTCCTTGTTTACTGGGATGGTACATAGCTGAGTGACGTCACGTTTCTGTCTTTTCCACTCTCGTTTAAGGAAGTGAGGATAAGCTACACTTTAATGGAAACTGTTTTTGTCTGAACGTCGCCATTTCAGTACAGAACACTTCACTAGACCAACGTTTCAACAAGCAGAAGACATGCCGCTGCTTTGAGCTGCTGTAAACTTGTTTTAGCCTCTTTTGAGGTTCACTCTTCACTATGGACTGTGCCTGAGGTAACGTAAACTTCAAAGAGTAACGTGTTAACTTTAAAGAGTTATTGACATATGTTAGTGTGCTTTTTAGGGTTCGTTTACTGTACGTTTAGACTGTCTACAAGTGAAAAATAAATTGATTCACTGGTTCTCAAAGTTAGGTTTATCTGAGTTCAAATTAAAGGGCAACTCCTGTGATTTTTAAAATTATCTTTGTAAGTACATCATTAAAATACAAACAAAGTTATGCAAACGCATTTGCTGTGAAATATTCCTTTTCTGAGAAACACATCAAGCAAATATTGCTCACAATCTTAGTAAAAGTAACCAGACGTCTGACATGTATTACCTCAAAGAAATGTATTAATATTTTTTTGTTTACTAAATTATTTATCAAAAACGTTGTCAGCTTTTCATTTAGGTTCATTGACATTTTCTGTGAAAATTAAATGGCTACTTTTTCTATGAAAAATAAAATGCCACTGGACACGTTTCAAGCCCTGGCTAAATTAGTATTTCTGTGATGAACTAATTTGTATCAGATCATTCTGGATTATTTTGGTCAATCCTCAATGTTTGAATTATTCATTCATTGTCTGTAACTGCTTGTCCAGTTCAGGGTCACGGTGGTTCCGGAGCCTACCCAGAATCACTGGGCGCAAGGCAGGAACACCACCTGGAGGGGACGCCAATCCTTCACAGAATGACACACACACTCACACCTATGGACACTTTTTGAGTAGCCAATCCACTTACCAACATGTGTTTTTTGGACTGTGGGAGGAAACTGGAGCACCTGAAGGAAACCCACAAGGACATGGGGAGAACTCACCAAACTCCTCACAGTCACCCGGAGTGGGACTTCAACCCATGACCCCAGGATCCTTGAGCTGTGTGACTGCTGTGCCACCGTGCCACCCAGTTGTTTGAATTATTATTAATTAATTATATATATGTTTTTTTTCTTTCAGAGCTGACCTTTATAGTTAACTGTATTTTTGATCTTGTTAACCTTCATATAAACAATTAAATTATAATGTTAAGGCCAGATTTTGAGTTTTGGTGGATAGTGGATAGCACGTTCGCCTCTCAGCGCTAGGATCTTGGGTTCAAGTCCCATCTGGGTGGAGTTTCCATGTTCTCCCTGTGTCTGTGTGGGTTTCCTCCAGGGGCTCCGGTTTACTCCCACAGTCCAAAAACATGGAGGGTAGGTGAATTGGCTTCTCGATTGTGAGTGAATGAGTGTGTATGTGAATGAATGTCTGTTTGTGTGAGTGAATGTGTGTGCCCAGATATGGATTGGCACTCTATTCTGGGTGAAATCCTAGTGCCCAATGCAGTCCTCCAGGTGGATGGTCGTTCCTGGTTGAGAGTACGCTGTGTGCGTTTGGCTGCCGCTTCTCACCAGTGTGTGTGTGGATTGAGTGTTCTGAGCGTTCTAAGCAGTGAGGATTGTAAAGCGTCCTTGGCTGTCTAGAAAGGCGCTATATAAGTGTAAAGATAGATAGATAGAATATGAATCATGTCTGCATGGTATTTTGAAATATTTGATTTTCAGTGTTAATTAGGTTCTGATATGAAAAATGTTGGAAGTTCCACCAGAAGACTTGAATAATTCTGTTTATAAAGTTGTTATAATTCCAAATGAGAGGAGCTTATCTGTGACTGCTCTTCTGAATGACTTTGGGCAAGGGTATTAGAAGTTTAATACACTAGTCAAGTCACAATGACAACTTTGTATTCACAGACTACTCTTCTGTTTTGCCGGGCTAAAATAAACTGATCAGGAAAGATGGTTCTTGGTAGTTTGCTGTGCATGCAGAGCATGCATGTTTCTCATTAGCAATTAACTGAGTATGCAAGAACCCTTAATCCTGAGTAGATTTTTTTTATCTTACATCACTTTTAAAGTCCTTTGATGGCATTAGTGTAAATGGGCATATTGCAAAGATGCTGAACCTATATATTGTCCAGCCTTAACATAAACAAATAAAAAGTAAGCATCTACTGTGGGCTATCCGGGCAATGTTTTGCTAAATTCCTCTTTCTTTTTCTAGAAGCATTTTTGGAAAAGAATATATTCTCCTACACACTGTGAGAAATGGAGCTGTCCAGCTGTGTCTTGCCAACTTCTATAGGTAGTGACAGCTTGGAGTCCTGGCATCGAATTGGTTCAGGTGGATTTGGACAGATATATAAGGCCAAACATAAAACATGGGGGATGAATGTTGCCATAAAGTTATTACGGTTTAATGACGGGTAAATACTGCACATTTGTGACTTTTCTTTCTTGTCTAAATCAGCTTTAATTAGTTTAATATCTATTACTTCATATATATATATATATAAAATCATCACATTGTAATCTCTCCTTCCTCACTGTTCCTAGATCTGGTTCCTCTCTCCTCCGGGAGGCTGATCTCATGCGTCATGGTGGGAGTACCTACGTGCTGAGGATTCTGGGTGTGTATGAAGGTCACACTCCAATGAAAAACTCCACTCAGTTTGGTTTGGTGATGGAGTATATGGAAAGGGGCTCTCTGGCAGACCTCCAAATAATTCTGAATGGACCCCCACCATGGTCCCTTGCCTTCCGCATTACACACCAGATCACACTGGGCATGAACTTCCTTCACCAATTGAAACCACCTTTGCTGCATCTGGACCTGAAGCCCAGCAACGTGCTGCTGGATGACAGCCTCAATGCCAAGGTACCCTTAACACATTAAGGGGTTATTAATGGAAAATTGATTGCGCAAATCCAAATAGGAAAGCACTTGATTTTGCTGAAGAATACCTTGTTGTACTTAAAGTCTTAAATATGCTTAAAGGAATTATTTGGCTAAAAATTAAATAAACACACTTTTCTTCTCCCACTTAATCAGCCAGCATATGTTTGGGCCCAAATTGTGCATTTCTTGAGTAACAAACATTGTTTACAAACATTAGAAGTCACATGGTAATATAATTTTATAATGAACTAATCTGAGAGGAAATTATTTCCTAAGCTTACAGATTTTGGTCTGGCAAAAGTGGCCCAAAGTGCTTCCAGAATGATCAAAGGGGAATGTGAGGAGCTGGCTGGGACTACAAGCTACATGCCCCCAGAAGCATTTCAGTGTTCTTCTTATACTCCCAGCTTTTCCTCTGATATTTACAGGTGAGAAATGCTTACTGAAGGGTATTTATTAGGTGTTCAAATTAATTTTAAAGAGTTTTTGTATAATGTATATTTGTAATTCAAACATTCTCCTACTCTATTGTCATTTATGGTAACTGCTGCATGGTATTAAAAAGGACAATTGTCATTTTATTTAACAAAATTAACCTTGAAATGAAGTGGTCTGAAAGTGGCTAGCAAGAAAAATGTATTCGTCACTGTTCTGTTCTTGCGGATAATATTTTATCCAAAAATATGTGTCTTTTGATATTAGCGAATTGTGAATGTACTGTGTTAACATTTTTATTTTTTATTTTTTTGTTGTTTGTTTGTTTGTTTCATTTTATAGGGTGCGAGTTAGAGGGTAGCATGTATAATATAATGTTTTTTTATAATTTTCTTAGCTATGGTATACTGCTGTGGTCACTTATCACTGGAAGAGAGCCATACAATGGTGAGTATCCACAACTTTTAACCCCCTGAAACCTTTACCCACAGACATATCTAGACCACTGTTTCAAATTTTGATAACTTCGTGTTACATTACTTACTTTCATAGTATACCCTTAAAAAGTTATTCTTTATATATATATATATATATATATATATATATATATAAATTGTATATATTATGCATACTTCAACTGTTATAAAAATAAATATTTGGGAACCAAGAATACTTATTTTTGCAGCTTTACAAGTTTTTTTGTCCATTCTTGCTGGATGCAAGACAACAATATCTAAATGTAATTGTAATACTTGTTGTAATTGTCCAAATGCAGGAGTTTTATTTCTGACAGGACTTAGAATATTAGCAGAGAATTGGACAGCAGAGACAGGTTTACTCCAGGAAGTGTAGCATGGGTCACACAGGGGTAAGCGGAGTCCAGAGAATATCCAAGGGTTAGGCAACAGGCGGGTCCTGTGGGGAAAGCAGAGGTCGAAACACAAGAAGGTAGAGTAGAAAACTAAACACTCAGTAAGCTGCATGAGAAAGCAAAACTTCAAAAGGAGGAGAGGGGAGAGAGGAAACTTAAAGGCTGCAAAAGGGGTGTGGCTGATGAGGTGCAGGTGCAACTGATTAGTACTCAGGTGAGCTGGAGCGTGAGTGGTTTGTAACAGTAATTAAATTTAGATTCTGCAGTGGTGTCTCAGTCGCTCATATTTTATCACACCTGGCTTTGCTTCTTCAGCAGTTGTGTCTAGCCTGGTGAGGTTTCGCATTCCTGAAGGAGACAGGCCTGATCTGAGCTCTGTGGACACCAGGAAGGCATCAGGGCTTAGTGAACTGAAGAAGCTGATGGAGCATTGCTGGCATGCTGACCCTAAGCAGAGACCTTCCTTTATGGGTGAGATGCTACTCTAAGCATATAATGACCCTTATGACCACAGGCCACTAATGGGACAGACATGAGAAAACATGAACAAATATTAATGATAGGTTGGTGTGTGATTTTAATGAGGGTTGAATTCATTAGTTTGTGATGTTTATTGATACATTATATTTACTTATGTCCATCTGTGCAGTCGGCAGCTCTTTAGCTCTGTTTTATGGCCTTCAAACTATTAAGAATTGATATAAAATATTTGAACTGTTTTTTTTTTGTGCCATAAAATACTGCATTCAGTCAGAACAGAGGTAATTTACAGATATTACTCATTTAGCATTTTGTGGAATTAAAAAGAAAGTTCTCTTTATAATTAACTGTTATTTATGGAAAATAAAATATAATTAATTAATTGGTTTGATAGCATTAGTCAAATTATTTGCCTGTGAAATGTAAATGGATTTTGAGCTAAAGTATAATTTTCATTCCTTGTCTTCTTGTTTTCTTAGTTTTTCCAAAACAATATTTTTTTCATGTATTGTTGTTGTTTGTTCAATGTTCCTTTTAGATTGTGTTAAGGTCACTGAGACTGTCTTCGAGCAGCACAAAAAGAAAGTCTATGATGATGTCCGTGTCATTCTGAACAAACTGGTACACATTGCTAAGTGAATTTTCACCTTGAGCTTTATGTGCTTTTAGAGGGTTTTATTTTATTTTTATTATATAATTTATCTTTATCATTCAGATTTTCTCTCTCTCTCTCTCTCTCTCTCATTTATAGGATGACAACGACAACTGCTGTTCCAGCATGCATTCATTTCATATCAACTCGAACACAAGTAATGGTAAATTCTCTACTGTTTACCAGTCTCTACTGTTTAGCAGCTTTCTGCACTTAATTAAAATAGAGAGGATTTGCTGCATTTACAGTGAAAAGAATGTAAGATTAATATTAAAATAATAAAAGACTAGAATACTTTATTCCATGGCTGCTGATGTAACTAAGTAGATCACTTTGTGCAGTGTACTGATGTTACACTAAGTTAACCACTGTTAACAGGAAATGTTGACTTAGTTTGTTTGGTTAATTTTGGAGCAGACCAAAAATATATATCAACTTTCTGTGGTTTATTCTTATTTTTAGCCTCTTTTAGTGACTACATTTTCAGAATACACACTACATAAGTAGAATGACCGAAGCAGTTTCATTTATCCGATTTACTCTATTTGTTCTTTTCCCTTAGGACATCATAGAGGGTACTCTTATCAGTCTGTGAACTCTCATCAGCCTGTGCAGGTAATTATGTTTTAAAGGTGGAAGTTTAAAGATGCAGAGTTAGAACTATCATTGTTCTAATTATATGAGCTCACTAAAGAAAGCTCCTGATTTTTTTAGGACACAGGTGGTGATGCATTCTCAAAACCCCAAGTACTACCAGGTAACCTCAGCCAGTCTAATGATCTTAGTTGTGGCATTCATATCTGATCGCAGTCTGTTATTATTGAACTATGTCTTCCATTTTATTACAACACTTACATTTGCTTGTTCATGTTGTGTATCAGGAGCAAAGGCCAAACCCGCTGACAAAGTACCTCCCATCAATCAAAAACCTTCATTTCCCCAGGTATATGATTAACTTTTATTCATATATCATATATATATCGTCACGGTCCAATTAAAAATCTCTATATCCATTCTTGTGGAGTTTTAGTTTACTACCTCATTTGAACCCAGCATCTGTCCGTCAAACTGTGTAACATATTTTATGATGAATGGACCAATGGAAATGCTCTAAAATTACTTGGAATAAAATTTTTTTTTACCTTGACTTCCATTTAAAGTTAAGAAGGTTTTTTCTTCCTCCTGTTAAGTTACTATTTCAATAAAATTTCAAAATGGCGCCGACGACAGTGGCAGCATCTCGAGGTAGCTCCGTCTCCGCTTGTTTTTTCTAAGTCTTTGTTTACTTTTTTATCTTGAAACTTTTTGGTTACACACCTTGAGGAGTGTTTTATTATATCCTATGGATATGGACCGATCACAACGACCCAGCGACAGCAAACTTGTGTACACAAGGAATCAGCTGATTGCACTACGGAAGAACGCTGGCAGAGTTAACGTAAACATCCCGGAGGAGCTATGGCGCTTTAGAGGGTGCCGTGCGGGGATTAAAGTGAAGACGAGGCGGCGGGAGAAGAAGTGGAGATACAAGCCCGCAGTTCCTTCGATGGTTATGGGAAACGTGAACTCTCTGGCTAACAAGTCTGACGAACTGGCTGCCTTGGTAAGAAACCAAAAGTTATACAGAGAGTGTAGCCTGCTATGCTTTACGGAGACATGGCTAACTAGCCAAATCCCCACTGTTAACGTTGAGCTGCCCGGCTTCAGTGTGGCTCGCTTGGACAGAGACTGTAAACTTTCTGGCAAAAAGAAGGGAGGTGGACTGGTGATGTACATTAACAACAGATGGTGCAATCCCAGACACGTTACAGTGAAGGAGACTGTATGCTGTGAGGATGTGGAGTTACTGGCGGTCAGTCTTCGACCGTACTACATGCCGAGAGAATTCTCGCACGCCATTGTGGTGTGTGTTTATGTTCCGCCGCGTGCTCTTCCGGACAGAGCGTGTGACGTCATCCACTCAATAATCGCTAGGCTGCAAACTCAACACACTGATGCATTTTTTGCAATCTCGGGCGACTTCAATCACATAACACTGGACTCCACTCTCACGAATTTCTACCAGTTTGTTAACTGCCCTACTCGAAAAAACAGAACAATAGACCTCATGTACGCAAATTTGAGGGATGCATACAGTGCCACGCCACTCCCCCCGCTGGGGAAGTCAGACCACAACCTCATTCATCTACAGCCAATGTACAAGCCCAAAGTACAGAGGCTACCAGCCACCACACGCACCTTCAGGAAATGGACACCTGAAGCAGGTGAGGTTCTGAGAGACTGCTTCGGATCCACAGACTGGAGTGTGCTGCAGAGTGGGGAGGACTTAGAGGAGGTCACACACTGCACTACGGACTACCTGAACTTCTGTATGGACATTGTTGTTCCCACGAGAACTGTACGCTGCTTTCCCAACAACAAGCCTTGGATTACCAGCAATGTCAAGGCCCTTCTCAATAGGAAGAAAAAGGCGTTTAGAGAGGGAGACATGGCAGAGCTGAGGCGCGTACAAGGGGAACTCAAAGTTAAGCTGAAAGAGGCTAAGGAGGACTACAGAAAGAAGGTGGAACAGAAGCTGCAGGAGAACAACATGAGGGAGGTTTGGGATGGTATGAAGACCATCACTGGCCTCAAAAAGAGCAGCAGTTCTGTGGAGGGGGATCTGGACATGGCGAATCAGCTGAACCAGTTCTACTGCAGGTTTGACCGCCCTGATCCGGATCCAGCTCCGATGGCAGTGGTATGCCAGCCACCCCTTACTGACTCGGACACTGCTCTTGTGTGCTTGCCCGACCAACCAACACCTCCTTCACACTCTAGGCGACCCCCATCACATGCTATCACACCTCTCCCCCACACGGTGTCAACGGCTGCAGTCAACAGCCATCAGTCTCCAGCCATCCAACTACCCCCCGAGGCAATCACCTCCCCTGCCCCCATCCCCCTTCCCCCCATCGTCACGGCTGATCAGGTCAGAGGACAGCTGAGGAGACTACAACCTGGTAAGGCTGCCGGGCCAGACAGACTGTGTCCAAGGCTGCTCAAGGCCTGTGCTGCTGAACTGGGTGAGCCACTGAAGCACATCTTCAACCTGAGTCTCCGTCTTGGTCGAGTTCCAACACTGTGGAAGACATCATGTCTCACCCCTGTCCCTAAGAAGCCACACCCGAGTGAATTTAACGACTACAGGCCTGTGGCTCTAACATCACATGTGATGAAGACAATGGAGAGACTGGTCTTATGCATACTGAGACCCCAGGTACGCCATGCACTGGACCCACTACAGTTTGCATACCAGGAGAAAGTGGGCGTGGAGGATGCCATCACTTATCTCCTACACAGGACACATTCACACCTGGACAAGGGGAACAGTGCTGTGAGAATCATGTTCTTTGACTTCTCAAGCGCTTTCAACACCATCCAACCTCTCAGACTGGGAGACAAGCTCCAACAGATGGGTGTGGACGCTCACCTGGTAACCTGGATTACAGATTATCTGTTAGAGCGGCCACAGTACGTGAGATTGAAGAACTGTCTCTCCGACACCATGATCTGCAGCACAGGAGCTCCACAAGGTACTGTGCTCTCACCAGTCCTGTTCACCCTGTACACATCTGACTTCTGCTACAACACTGAGTCGTGCCACATGCAGAAGTTCTCTGATGATACTGCAATTGTGGGGTGTATCAGGAACGAGCAGGAGGAGGAGTACAGGAGCCTGGTGGAGGTCTTTGTGCAATGGTGCAAACTGAACCACCTCCAACTGAACACTTCAAAGACCAAGGAGATGGTGGTGGACTTCCGCAGGTCAAAGCCTGTCCTGCTACCAGTCACCATTGATGGGGTCGACGTGGAGGTGGTGGACACCTATAAGTATCTGGGCTTACACCTAAACAATAAACTGGACTGGTCAGCCAACACTGAAGCACTCTACAAGAAAGGGCAGAGCAGGCTGTACTTCCTGAGGAGGTTGGGGTCCTTCAATGTCTGCAGTAAGCTCCTCAGGATGTTTTACCAGACTGTTGTTGCCAGTGTCCTCTTTTATGCTGTGGTATGCTGGGGAGGAAGCATAAAGAAGAGGGATGCTGGGCGACTAGACAGGCTGGTTAAGAAAGCTGGCTCTGTGGTGGGGGCTGAACTGGAGTGCATCACTTCCATATCAAACAAGAGGACCCTGAACAAACTGATTAGCATCTTGGACAATGAGTGCCATCCACTCCACAGTATCATAACCAAGCAGAAGAGCTTGATCAGCTGGAGACTTCGCTCACTGCCAGGCTCAACTGACAGACTGAGGAAGTCATTTGTCCCCAGGGCTATTGAGCTGTTCAATGCTTCACTAAAGGGGAGAGGAGAGTTGGACTTCTCTGCATAGTCTGTCTGTCCATCCAACACCACCACCACCTCCACCTCCTCCATATTGCACATGTGTACCTAACTGGACAATAGACAGGTCAACCACTGGACAAGTCAACCAACTCATCTACCTCATGTGTACCTTAATCTGACAGCTACAATAGTAGGTGTATACTTAATACAGGTACATTGCACTAAATTGCCTTGCACTATTTTATTTAATATATTTATTTCTAATTCTGAAACTGCACTGTTATTGCACTGTACTTATATTGCACATTCCATACCCATTGCATTATCCACACCTTTTCAAATTTTAAATCATATGCTGCACAAAAGAGATCATCCCCAGCTGCTCACAGTATCACAGATTCTTGCCAGGCTATGTTTGATTACTCTGACGATTGATTGATTGATTGATTATTCTTAAGCACACTGTCAGCTTCTTGGGTATTTGATTTTTTTTTATTTTTTTTTTTTTTAAAACTCTATTAGTCCATTGCTGTTTAGTGATTCGTGTACGTGATGTCTAAGTCTGTAAGCTACTGAGACCTTTAATTTCCCCTGGGGATCAATAAAGTATCTATCTATCTATCTATCTATCTATTTAGGGAGACAATATATATAATACTCCTCTAACTAAATAATATTTACATGTGAGCCATCAAAGCACCTGTAAGATTCTGCTGCCTTTTACCTACTGAAAAATAACAGCTGTATACCTAATTCAAGGTTATGTATATAATGCCTAAATTGACATATTGGTAAATATTTCTTTATATTTTTTCTAATAAAATATTTCTATGGGGAACATTCTTTAATTGCTGAGTTTACACTCTTAGAATAAAAAATATGATAGCGTTACATTCTTGTCTATTTTCCTCAAAGGAGAGGAGAATATTTGTAAACATTCATTATAGAACTGTTAAAAATAAAATAATATATTATTAAATCCTGGGACATATTATATCAAAACAATTTTAAAATCTATAAATATAACAGAATAAGGTGAAATGTTCCTTAATTAAATGTAAAGAATATGTACTCTTGAGGGGATCACCACAGTGATAGCAAAAGATAGAACCATAGTGACAGTTTTTAACAGTGTATTATAAAAAAATGAATGCCTTCTACACACGTTATGTTTGATATATATTTCAGTCAAAATGACAGAGCTCAATCTGCTCATGAAAAACAAATTTCATTGAATAGTACTTTAAGCATGTTGATGGAAAACTCCAGCATTTTTCATATTTCATATCATATCTTTTTAGCTGTGTCTGTATCAGTTAACAGTTGACAGCCACAGATGATCATTTAGATGTGTTTCCCCAATCTTAGACAACAGCAGATTCAGTAATCTGCAGCACATTTAAATTTGAACATTGTTGTGAGTCAGCAGATTTTCTCTTCTCTTTTTTGGGTACAGAGAAACTCACAGGAGTTATTGCTGATGGTGACAGTTCTAATATTGATTTTGGCTATGAAAGGTCGATTTGATAAGTAGGCACCACTGAAACCTAATTCTTCTCTTTTTTCCGTTGCCAGCGCCAATTCTCAATACCAGGTAAGCCTTATTTCCACCCACAAGACTATGCCAACCTCTCTGGATCAAACCAGAACCAATCAAAAACATTCTCACTTGAACTAGTAGGAACTAAAAGCAGAAGCTCAGAATTTTACAGACTTCCTCTTTCTTCTCCTTCCCTTCTCCATCTTAGGTTCTGTGAACTTCCACCTAACCAACGTCACTGGAATGCAGATTGGCAACGGCAACACCATGAACATAAATTTTTCAGCAAAGAAAAAGAGGCAGAGACACCCCACAGCGCCCCCTCAACTCAGCACTCAAAACACCTATCAGCCTTCTGAAGAGCAACAAAATCCCCACCACAAATCATGACCCTCTATATTTTATGGATTTATGAGGCATATCCACTCTCAGAAATATTCTGAGAGATGCCCTCAAAGTAATGCCGTTTTCTATGTTTCGTTACAGCGCAGAACTTGTTTTTTTCCACCCTGTTGTGACCCCAGGCGTTTATCTGTTTTATTTTCTATTTAAAGCTCTTAGGTTATGACAACATGTTTTCATCCTTTTCAAAATTTCATTTTATATTTTATTCACCATTTTTAAATATAGCATCCGTTCCCAACACCTTTAAAGCATCCACCACTCCCTCCCCCAGAGTTCATGAATGGACTTTATTACCTGTGTTGAACATTTTAAACATCAATTTACTTTAAATATTTTCTTGTATATTCATATTCAAAGATATGTTTTCAAGAATTACTGCTTAATCTCAGTGTTTTGCTTTGAACCGATGTCATAGGTGTTCACCTCCTAGAGGGAGAAGTCATTATTTTAACAGCTTTCCAACTATAGAGATTCACTGTGGTGCATGTAAATGATCTCACAAGAGTCCCTTTATCTCAATATGAGATTGCCATGTGAATAATTTAAGTTCAAAATATGGTTTACACATTTTTTGTGATGCCATGTTTAAAATTCATCACCTTAAAGCTGAACAATTCAAATATCTTCTAAAGTTTGATCATGTCTCTAAGGAACATAGAAACTACTTTAGAACTTGACATGTTTTTTAAAACATATTTTGTTAGAGCAATGTATTGACTGAAATTTTCAGACACCTCTGGTAAGATGACATACTTTGTTGGTTTTCTAAGTCAAAATGAGTGAACACAACACTGGACAGGTGTTAATTTACCTACATATGGTAGCCTTCTGCACATTTTAGTGCAATTTCTTTATTCGCAAAATTATACACAACCAACAACCTCTCAATCAGTGAAACTAATCATAGTGAAGAGTTAAAATTTCTTACTATTGATTCCTTTAAAACATGCTAGTATCTAGTGGTTTATATATTGTTCACAGCTTTCAGAAAAAAATATGCCCCTGTTTAAGTGCATAGATGTAGGTATTTTTGATGATATAAATAGAATATGAATTTGTAATTACATGAAAAATATTAAATCTTAAAATTTTAATAATAAGAGTAAGTTGAATATTTCAACAACTTTTGATTTTAGCTACTATCTGTTTTAAATTGTACTGTAAAATGAACACTTCATAAAATGTTCTCTATTAAAGGAATACTAGGTAAGATTTACTAGGTAAGGTTGTTTTTGTTCCTGGGCTCTCCCTACAGTTGTAGAGTGTATTTAAAGGTGGATAGGGGGTGGTGGTTTCCTATTCTCCTCCCAAAGTTACATAATACAGTTTCTGCAGTGCTGAGCCTGGAGTAGCAATGGCAGAGGCTCCTATCTATTACAGTGCAGTGATGCATTACAGTGATTTTGAAGGTATAAATTTAGGTTAAACTTACTACTTTAAAACATCAGACAATTAATGAAGGGCTGGAGGACAATGAAAGCAAGATTTTTTTTGTAAATCTATTTTCTTACTTTCCACTTAGGGGTTGCTGTTGGGTTCAGATTCAACACAAACCAAATCATTTTTAAAGCACATATTCAAAGTAGAGCTCTAAAAAATATTATTTTATGCCCTATTTGTAAATTAGCTTTGGGGGCTGGGGTGTTGAGCTGTTAGGGTAGCTGGTTACTGATCAGATCATAAACGGACCCACAGCAACGTTAATGTGTAAGTATAGGATTTAAACAATAGAATATTGTGGCTGCGTTAGAGTGGGGTGGTGGTACATATTTGAAGCTCTAATAGATTGGAAAAAGATATTTAACATATCTTGTGTATGATTATAATGTTATAGTTTTATGAATAGGTAATAAGCTTCATTATAAGTTTTATTTTTCATATACATTATTAAATTACTGATTTTATCCTATGATAGCAGGTTTCACTTGATCATTAACATAAAAATAGTGAATTCAGAAGAATAAATGAATCATCAAATTACAGTAAGGGCAACGGTGGCTGCCTGCTTTCCTGGGTGACATTAACTATGGGTACTTTTCAACTTCTTGGTACCTACACTACATGATTCTACTCAGACATTTTTTGCTTATCCTTAAGGCAATTTTTGTACCTGGTACCTGGAACGAAGTATTGTTTGGTAGCATTCACTCCTGATTCCCAGTGAGCTGAGCAGCTCACTCACCTCACCATGATGTATAAACTTTACAGATCACTGACTGGCAAGGAAGCCTTGTCACACCAGGCGATTAAATGCTGACTTCCAGCACAAACATCAGTAAAATGTGGTGAAACAAGGAACAAAAAATCTACACAGATTTGTCTGAAATGGGCTGCTGAGCTGTGTTTAGTCCCATCTGAAAAAAGAAACATGCAAAACATGATGAGTAAGCAACATTTAATATCACACCTGCTATTGCTTTCGTTTCCCAAGCCTGCATTTACCATTAGTGACAGTGTTTTGCAAAGTTACATAGGTTCAGTAATGTAGGTACCATGCAGTGGAAAAGAGCCATATGTTCTTTTGACAGGAACTGGAGCTTTCCTCGATGCTGTTGCTACCAGGAAAGTTTGGGTGGCTGGTGGTGGTTGCGCTGGTAGGGCCAGCAAGGAGCTCTATCCCTGTGGTCTACGTTAATTCCAATGCATGTGTGTAGCAATGGGAATACCATACTGAGAAAATGTTGCCATCCTTCAGATGAAATGTAAAATGTCAGTCCTGACTCTATTAGGGCATAAAAAGATCCTCTATCCTGGAACAGAGCTGGAGTGTTGGATTGATGTCCTGCTCCGGTGGTTCCCAAAAGTTTCTGTAGCACCCTTCTCTTGTAGATGAATATACATATACAACTTCAACACACAGGTAGATGTCTGTGTCCAAACTCTAGTGTGATTTATTTTAAACATTGTAATTCACAAAATACTACTGCAGCTTTGTAATGAACAAACCAACATACAGTCATAAATCAACTTTACAGTGGAATTATTACAAGTGCATTATGCATCTCATTCATTTGCCTTGCTTTGACCCCCATTGGCCCCTTCGTTTGCGAACCACTGTTCTGCTAAATCTGCAAGGGCATCCTCTTGGCTCTGTCGCACCCTTTTGTCTCCTCTCTGCCAAATTGCAGATGTGTTTAATGTTCTGGGGCAAACTGGGTACTGTTGCTTTATCCAGGTGGATGCTGCACATTGGAGGTGGCTGAGGTGACACCCTAATGTTCCAAAGTCTGAAAATTGCTTTGATTATCTAGAGACGTGCTGTGTATATGTGAATAGCAAAGTGTAATTGGTATTGTGTAATGGGTCAGAATGTAAAAAAAAAAAAAAACTGGACCCAAGTGTTTTTTTGACAGTGACTAAATGTTGTGAAGATGCAACCAAATCCTCCTCTTTGGAACCAATGTCCTGTAATGATGTGGAACACTAACAAGCAATGACAGTGTTCATGGTGTTCTCTGCAGGGTTCTGGCACCATATCCGCCAACACCCCCATCTGTCACCGGAATCTCATGGACATGGAACCGCACAATCAGCACTGAGCCTTAATGTCCCAGTGTCCTCCACAAAACTAGGGGTGTGTTTCTGACTACAGCAAAAGAACAGTTAGAGAGGAAACTCATTGAGAACTCCACCAGCAGCTTTGACAGAAGACAGTAAACAGACCTTGTGGAAAGTTGAAATATTCGATATTCAAAGTGAACCTTGCAGTGTCCTGAAGGTATACTAAAGGTTTCCAAAAAAAAAAACTTTCAATGGATCATGTTTAGAATTACAGTTATGAGCAAAGGTCATACAAGACACAATTTCTATTAAATACAAGTTTATATATTTTTCAGCTTCATACTGGAGAGAAGCTGTTAAAAAACTTAACATATAATTGTAATGTTATGTTTGTTTAATGTTTATTACAGCTTTTGTCAAGATGCTTGCTTCTACTTTTTCAAAGAAATCTGCAGGGAAAATTTTCCACAACCTCAAATTTCAGTCTTAGAAATTGTTTTCCAAAATTTTCTGTTATCCCACACTCATTCATAGATGGCTCTGGGGCCCATTGTCTTTCCTTTGTTCTGGGAAATCCGGAAGCTCCTTTAATTGATTTGCGATTTTCTTTTTTTCAGTAAGAGCTTCTTGGCTAAGCCACATCCTTATACACCCACGGTGTTCACTTGTATTCTCACAATGGAAGGCTAGATCTATAAAAGTAGATGTGTGAATGAAGCTTGATTTTCTTCTGCCTCTCAAAAATGGAAGCGTTAACTTCTGTTTACCTGATGGGGACCATTTTGATGGTCTACTAAGTCTCAAATGTCTTTTAGGGATACCAAACCTTCCTTTATATTTTTCATATTTTGAACTCCAGTTTGGAATCATCTAGATGGATTATAATAAACCTGACCTCCTCAGAAAAAAAATCAATTAATGACGAACTTGTACTCAATAGCTGTTGGGAAATTCAGTAAATAGAGTGTTGTCTTTGAGTTTGCACAGTAGAGTAACTCTAATTTTTACCTGCACAAATTATATGCTGATATTTTTAAGAGTGTGAATATCTTAGAGTTCCAGCTGGATACAATATAATGTGTAACCGCCCTCCATTCCAACCCCAACTGGCTAAACAGGACATAGAGCAAGGAACCTGTGCCAGACAAACATAACTTTAATATGTCCACAGCCAAGATTTACATTAGAATGTGCAGTCTTTGGCACCCTGATCACAGAAATCTATCTGGCTCTCTTCTGACCTGTTGTGCCAGATTAACAGATGGCACAAGTGATAATAAATAGAACCAAGTCAGTGGCCATGTATCCACCTGTGTCCATTTGCACTTTGATCTTAATAAAATGGCTGCCTTAGACATTGGATGATGACACATGTTTGTTCAAGTGCCTCCATGATGGTATTGACTATGGAGTCATGCAAATGCTAAAAAATGGAATGACAATGAATGGCTTTTGAAAGCACCAGCACAAAATGGAGAAAAACAAAGATATGTACATCAGGTTTTCTTACATATTCTTGTAAATGGAATTCCTTTCAATCTGCAATTTATAGGTCATGTGTTGGAAATCTCTGGTATATGCCCAATCAGGAGATGTTGTTCCCTGTAGAATCAGTCCAGTTCTATTTATCTCCTTGGTTCTCCTTCCTTTAGTGACTTCTATAAAGGAAAAACAAGGAACCCAGAGAAGGTGGAGTACTTC
Source organism: Hoplias malabaricus (assembly GCF_029633855.1). Classification (NCBI taxonomy): domain Eukaryota; kingdom Metazoa; phylum Chordata; class Actinopteri; order Characiformes; family Erythrinidae; genus Hoplias; species Hoplias malabaricus. The sequence continues at coordinate 13,936,372 of NC_089801.1, read as the reverse complement.
CAACCACCCATTAGATTTCCACGTTCAAGTTTGAGATAGGCCTTGTCCCCCCTCTCCATGGTAATGAGCCCTGCATTGGTCGCAGCCTCACGGGTCACATCTTGGTCTCCAGCAAATGCTGATATCACTGGCCAGCCATTCAACACTAGACTTACCTAAGGGGAGATACAGACACAGTAAGCTGTAATTGAAATTTGTATATGTCTCTGTTGAAAGACCCTGTCTGCTTGTCTGTATATTCATTTCTAATCATCAACAGAACTCACAAACTAAGTGTTGGTCAGGTCAGTTCGAGGTCAGTGCTTTACCAGAACAAAACATTGTCCCTCATCTTGTATATCAAACTGGGATGTCTCTAAGGAAGTTAAGCTTGCAGAAACTTAGAATGATTATCTTATGCTTATGACGTATAAACTACCTGTAAACTCTCTGTGAAAACATCTTCTTTGTCCACATTCACATAGTACTCTGTGCTATTGTGTGTTGACCACATTAAGGTTAAATAAACTACTTTCTGATTGCAAATGCTCTGTTAGATTTCAACTCTTAATAGTTGTATTTATTTTCTCCACCACATAAGCAATGTGTGGTTAGTCTGGGCGAAACTACAAAACCGCAGTCAACAAGCACTTTGGGTGAAATGGTAAAATCTCATTGCTTTCGCCAGCCTTTAAAATAAATCTAACATACTGTATCGGCTCCAGGATTTAGAAGTGCAGGATAAAAGGGAATAGAAAATGCAAACATTTTGAAGAACAGATGTTAGTACTGAATGTTAAGGGAATCTAACTGAAAATGTACTTATAAGTTGTAATTATAAGTAACTGTCACACCCTTGCCCTGTCTTGTGCTGTCCTATGCTGTTGTATGTCTGTTTCCCTACCATTTGCTCTGTTTGCACATGGCTCTCTATTTATTTTGGTTGCTTGTCTCTGCATTAGCTCCGCCCTCTGGTCAGTATCTCCACCTGTGTCTCCTCTGTGGTCTTGCCCCTCAGGTGTTCCTTGATTTTACTATATATATATATATATATATATATATATTGCTTTTGTGTGTTTTGCTCAGTGTTTTTCTTTGTGTTTTGCATTTGTCTACACCAGTTTGCAGTTGTTCTGTTTGTTTCTGTTTCAGTACATTCTAGTGTGTTTCCAGTGTCTTGCTTTTTGTGTTTGGTTTTAGTTTAGGTTTAGTTTTGGTTAAAGATTCCTTGAATGTACATCCGCCTCCTCGTCCTCCCTACAGCCATGACAGTAACACTGTATCTGACTTGTCTTTTAAAGTGCAACGGTATGTTTAAGGAGAAAGAAAGGCTGTTGTTTGTACGTGACTGAAGTTGAACTTGTATGTTTTTATTCACTGTTTGAATTACCAAAACAACTAATTTGTAACTGAAGTTGGTTAGGTTTGCATTTAGAGCTTTCTTGAATATATATATATATATATATATATTTAAAATGATAAAGAGACAGGAGGATCAAAAACACATGATGAAGGATCTGCTACTTCTGTTGCTAGTCATAAGCAAATTAACTGTAAAATAATCTTAATTTTATGGCATACCTGTATGGTCTGTCTGTTGTAAACTTTGACCACATGGAAGCTGAAGCTGTACACCCCTTTCCTAGGAGCCAGAAAGATGCTCCTTGCAGGGTCAAAATGGCTGCCGACATTCACCAAAACCTTGCATTTAAGACACACAGCAGATGTTGAAAACAAGAGATTAATTCAGGTGCCCTTGATTTATCTTGATCTATATCTACATCTATTCACCTATCTATCCATACAAGCATTCATCCATTCAGCCACCAATGCATCCATTACTCACCTGGTCAAAGTAGATAGTCATTGTCCGGTTGCTCATCTCTGATGGTTCATGGTTAGTGTTGCGGATGGCAGAAAAAGCCACTCGTCCAGTACCCGAGCGCACCGACATGCCCAGAGCATTACTAGCTGGTTCTGTGGTGGGAGTGGAGTCACATACTACCAAACACTTCCCTTCTAGGACTATGGGTTCTGTGTCATTCTGGCTTCTGACCACCAGAGGAAACAGTAGCATGAGCCCAGTTAGAGCTATGACAGGGTGGCACATTTTAGGCCTGTACATTTCTTTGGAGAAATGTCTTTGATTACCCTGATTTCTGTGAATTAAGAGAAGTTGGGAGTAATTGCTGAAATTATGGACCTGTCTTATTTTCAATTATAAATGCCAGTTATTCATATTGTTGTATGAAAAAAAGTTAGTTAGCTACAAGCATCTGTTTAGTGATGGTTTCCAAGGATTCCCACAGAGTGTGCAGATAGAGACAAGTTGATTCTAAACACACGGAGAGAGAGAGAGAGAGAGAGAGAGTGAGAGTTATTTTGTTTAGCTAACACTGGCAAAACAAAAAATATATATATTTTCTGTTGCAAGACTTGAGCAGTACTGTCTTGCTAACAAAATAGAGGATGACAGACAAGTGGCTATGCTACTGGGCGTAATGGCTGAAAAAACATATAATCTACTTCATAACTTGATGGCACCAACTAAACCAGCAACAAAGAGTTTCAAATATATGGTGGACGTGTTGCAAAATCAATCAGTTCTTCAAGGTATTCCTGGAACTCAGTGCTATTTAGATGACATAATAGTGACTGGTAGTGATGGAAATGCACATCCTACCAACCTGGAGGCAGTCTTATATAGACTAGCAGACAAAGAAAAGTGCGAGTTTTTCAAAGATGCAATAGACTACTGCGGACACAGGATTGACAAGGAAGGTCTTCATAAAGCACAAGACAAGGTGGATGCTCTCTTAAAGACCTGACACAGACTTGAACATTTTAGTCAGCTGTGCTCCTTTTTAGGTCTTGTCAATATAATGCCAGGTTCTTACCAAACATAGCAATCATGTTGCACATCTTGTACAAGTGAAAAATGTATGGAAATGGACAAAAGCCTGTGAACAAACATTCATGACTGCAGGACAACTGATAACATCAAAGAAGGTACTGACACATTACAACCCAGATCTGCCATTGTGTTTGGCCTGTGATGCATCAACATGTGGAATTGGGGCCATGCTTTCCTATAAGATAAAAGATGGCTCTGAATGGCATACATTTGCCTTGAGGTCCTTAAACAAGACCGAATAAAATTTTACCCAAATTGACCGTGAATGCTTAACCTTAGTCTGGGGTGTTAAGAAATTTAACCAGTACCATTATGGCAAGTATTTTACACTGATGACTGACCATCAGCCACTTGTGGCTATGTTCAAACCTGGTAAATCAGTCCCTGCCACAATGGCGGCCCTGCAGTTTAAAGGCACCATGCTACACAGAAGCTAAAAGGTATTTCTTGTCTCCCTCATGAGCCAGGAGGACTTTCTGTGTTTTTGGATCCAGCTGAACTTTTTAACCTCACACAGATGGAGGATTTGCCTGTCACTTGTCTTTAGGTAAAGAGGAAAATGGGCCAAGATCCTACAATGGTGTGCCAAGGCTTTGTAATTTGGAGTCATTATTCCACCCAAGCTTTGTCACAGAGTGCTGGAGTTTCTACATGAAGGACATTTAGGTCTTAAAATGAAGAGCTTGGCCAGGAGCTATGTCTGGTGGCCTGGCATTAATTGTGAAATAGAGGACATCACTAAGTCATGTTCAGGATGCCAGCAAACCCACCATCAGCCACATGTAATCCTATGATCCCGCCCTCCGAGATCCTGCCTCTCATCCCACCCTCTGTCCAATCATTTTACGGTCCTACTAGTGAATTGCCTCCACTTTTTAAACACAGGGCCAATGTTTCCTCTCTTTTTAGAATTTTTTAGAAGGGCAATGGGGCTTTTTGGGTCCAATAAAATTTAACATTAACTATGTTCATTTGGTCATTTCATGGCTGCGAGACACTGTTTGTAGACCTGGCCACACATTGGAGTGTAAAATGTTACATGAAATATTTCTACTAGACAAAGCTGGTCGAGCTTCACATCTGGGGAGGAGGCAGAAAGCTCTGTCCACTGTTTTGAAACTGCATTATAGTTTCGATTTTAAACGCTTAGTGTCAATATTACAGATTGCTCCTTTAAAGAAACAAAGCAGTCAACTGAAAAGCAATCACCACTGAGAACCTTTGAAGTGGGACAATCTGAGCTTGCTAGAGACTATCGCCAAGGAAACCAGAAATGGCAGCCTAGTGAGATTGTTTCCAAAACTGGCCCACTGACTTACACTTTTAAAGTGTCACCTGGGCTCATCTGGCACAGACATGTGGATTAGTGACTTGACATCAGGACTTGTCACTCGAATAACAATAACACAAGAAGTGGTAACATGATGCCTTATCTGTGCCTAATCTGTGTCTGTAAACTCTAAATATATACTTTTTAAATTTGCATAGCCTACCACACAGTTGTGACCCTTTTGCGTGTTTGGTGGTTAAGGGGGGCCTATGGGCACTGCTTGTGCATAGGGCCCTGAATTTGGTGCTGCCCCCTTGTGCATGGATGTATGAACATGCATTTAGTCCCTACCTCTATTTCTACCCACCTCACCAATGCTCTCTTGCTGCTTAAAAGCCCATCCCTGCAACTGATGGGATTGGTTCCTTAGGTTTATGATGCAAGAAACCCTTGCTGTCTGAATTTGTCAGTTTAGAAGACAGCACATTCAAAGAGGACATGCTTAGCCATGGCATTGATTCTGTTTTTCACTCATGTTTCAGCTTGTAGCATATAAACCCCACAATGACATGCTAAAATGGTAAATTTGATTCTCACTGGAGGGGGTCTTTATCATACCTATAACCAACTGCCAGGCTGCAAGGTAAAAAGGCCGACTTGAGGATGATATCATAGTTTGGCAGAGATGGAAATCATGAGGGCATGTGCGCACACATACACAGGGACACCAGCCAGCCAATCTGCACCTACTGAGAAACCATCTGACTACAAAACACACACTCATAAACATTCCTATACTCACACACACTCTAATGCAATCACAGATGCAATAAATATAGTGAAGCCAACCCAGACTCTGAGCAAATCATATCAAATCCCAGTACTGATTAATAATATACACTGGGATTATTGGCAGCTTTCATCAGTCATGACTAATATTTAAAATGCTAAAGCTATATATAAACAGCTTCACCTGAGATTATACACAGATTATTCTAACTTTAAAAACACCTAGAGTTAAAGGCAGGCTACAGTTTAAATAATGATAAACATACATATACTTTACAATGAATTCAACATTTAACAATTCAGAAATGTAAAAGACAGATTATGCTAGTTTTAAAAAAGTGTTTACCCTGTATTCATGACATAATAATCCTGGATTAAAACTCTTCAAAATCTGATTTAAAATTAAAAGATCATTAACAGTATTTTATTTTGTCTTAATCCAAAACTTAACAAATGCAGGATTAACAATTTTTCAATGTAGCATAGCAGTCAAATCTCACTTTGAGAAAACACTTACAAAACATGTTAAATGGGCTCAGTTTTAAATGTAGAATCTCATATTGAATATATGGTAATGTTACATGTAAGATACTGTTGGTTCTACATGTAAAAGAGTAATAAATATCCATTACAATACTATATGTAATAAAAACAATTATGTTGGTAATTCTATATTTTGGGGAAAAAAAAACTGCTAATATTGTACTCTTGCTCCAGTAACCTACATGAAATACAATGATGACATGCTGCATCCTGAATATCTAAACATTGCCTGTACTACAAGTTTTTTGTTAATACACTTTTTACTTGGCAGGTGAAATGTCCAGTGTTTGGAGGAATGCCTGCAGGGAAATATCTGAAGCTGAAAGCTTACCACTTTCGGGATTCTTCACGACCTACTGCAGAGATTAGGAAAAAGCATCCATATCAACAGAGGAGCAAATATAAAATGTTCAATCTCTCTCTCTCTCTCTCTCTCTCTCTCTCTCTCTCTCTCTCTCTATCTCTCTGTCTCTGTCTCTGTCTCTGTCTCTGTCTCTCCCCCTCCTTCCCTCCCAGGGAACCCCCCCTCTTCAAGCAGGCATTACATTACATCACATCTATTTTTTCCTCACATTTTCCCACTGTCCTGAACACCCTTCTCCCACACAATCACACTCTATCTCAGCTTTGTATTTATATCTCTTAATGATTTATCCTACAATCAACATCTAGTCATATAAAGGTTTAATGTAGGGTTTATTTAGAGAGTTTGCAATTAAATAAAATACAGTAAAACAGAGTACCTTCACTATGTTTACAATCTGTTTATCATATGAGAATAACATTTTGAACTTAATAAAATGTTATTTCATTCTTTTCTTTATGATTGCACAACTCAGGGGAGATGAATAAAAAAATAGCGCATCCACCACTTGGCCGACCACACCAAGTCTTGAGTCTTTAATTAAAAATAACTAATTGTGTAGCCTTAATTTTTGCAAAATAATAATCAGACGTATTTTGTATTTACAATGAACCTACATGCTTAAGTATCAAAAACAAACACTTGTTGCTTTGAAAAAAGCAACCTGTTATTTTTTATTGTTATTCATTATTTTCCTTTATAAGAAAACTTTGCCTGTGTCAAATCTGACAGATAGATAAGAATGTAAGTTCGTGAACATTTGTGAATTGTAATTATTTTAATTTACTTATTGTAAATTAAAATAAAAGAACATCTGAGATTTCCCATTTTCATCTACAGGTTCTCTACATTTCTAATGATGGAAGCTTCCAGATTCTCTTGCCCTACAGCTCAGAGATGGTCAGGGTGTATTGCCAGACACAGGTAGAACAGAAATATTATCAATGGCTGACTTGTAGCCAACATGCTTTCCATGATGTACAGCTTTAATTGTTCTCCCTGCACCGGGTGTTTATGGCATTTCATTCAAACTTATGTAGACTGCATGGTTGCTTGGATGCAGGTTTCTGACAATTAACATTCAGTGGTGCTTTCAAGCAGGTTGAGTGGGAATATTAAGCTTGTACTTCCCATTTTAGGAGAAATCAGCCTGGACTAGTGGGTCTGATTACTGTTATACTTTTTCTTTATTTTCTTCCTCACTTTGAGTTTATTTTAACTCTAACCTTACCTATGGAATAGTAATACAATAAAACAGATTTTTTTGAAAATCACACATTATATGACCCTTTAAGTCAATATCCTAATGTTGTTAATTTTTAGGTTTTGGATCATATAAATTCTGAATGTATATTTAGGCATTTACCAATTTATATATTTTTTATTTTAATTGGTATTTCATTTAGTTCACTGAATCAGTTAAAACTGTTCTTTAGACTTCTTTACATTTTTTCTTAATTTTGACTGATTTGAATTAAACCATGAATAGCAAATGAATGTCTCTGTTCTTCAGAACTATCAAGAAAACATAACATAGCTCTATTTAGTTGATCTGCACAACCATGGTTCCATGTTTAGAGGAACTACAGTTGTTTCCTTTACTGTCTGAACCTTGGCTTGAGGTATGAGGTCGTTCAACAGACCTCCCACACTCACCTGTATCATCATCTTTTTCCTTTAAAGCTGTCTCACAAAATCTATGTAGAAAACCGAGGCAACAAATGTTGCACACAAAGGCTTTTGGAAAATTAAAACTACATTTTTGTTTCATAAAAACACTTAGTAAAATTCTCTAGATGTGTTTTGCTGCTGTAAAGAACAGACTGATCTTTTCTGAATATTTATTGTAATTAATTAGCATTTGACAGGCTGAATACACTACATGAATGAAACATCATACAAATAACTGCAAGTATCATCATACAAATCATACATGGAATTGCTTCAGTTTAGCAAAAAAAAAGTCTTGAGATTCTAATGTTTTCATGATGACAGCAACAATTTTATAATGGTTTGGTAAATACACTGAAAAGCTTTCACTTCATTCATAGTTCAGTAGAGAACTCAGAACACTTGCCCCAAAAGGATGGAAGTTTGTTTCAGTGTTTCTTTTCATTAGATGATGAAAGAGCCACCTCCAAAGATCATGTATCATATTTGATACGTTTGGCAATATATGTAAAGCACCCAACCCCCATTTTAGAGATTCAGTGGGCTGAATAGTACAGTTTACAGGCTTTTATTGTGCAAAAAAGTGCAATAATTGGAACCTTTTAGATTAGATTAGATTAGATTCAACTTTATTGTCATTGTGCATAGTACAAGTACAGGGCCAACTAAATGTAGTTAGCATCTAACCAGAAGTGCAATATATAACATTATTTACATAATTTACATAAAGTGCAGTTGTGATTATTTACATAAAGTGCAGTTGTGATTATTTACATAAAGTGCAGTTGTGAAATGACATTATGATTATGGATTGTGATTAAAGTGCAGTTGTGATATGACATGGTGATTATGTAAGTTATGTAAGTTAAGTTTATTTGAAACCTTATATTAGGATTAAACTTGTTTAGTGTACTGAGGATCTAGGAGGATATATATGTTACTGTACAGTGTAAAATTTCCTCCTTTTTGTTTTAAGTTATTCAGTTTATAATTTAAGAAATTTTTTAAGCTGTCATAAAATTGTACTTATTTCAACGTTAATGACAAACTGACACACTGGTAAAGGAAGCTGGGGATGGTAAATATAAAATAACAAAATAGAGATAGCACATTTTGTAAGATAGCAGATGGTCTTTAGAGTTCAACGTAAATGTAGTTTCTAGGGTTGATGTCTGACCTTCTGAACAGAATCTTATATGTTTTCATTCATTCCTTATCTGTAACCGCTTATCCAGTTCAGGGTCGTGGTGGGTCTAGAGCATTCATTGGGCACAAAGCAGAATACATCCTGGAGGGCGTGCCAGTCCTTCACATGGCAACACACATACACACACTTTTGAGTCACCAATCCACCTACTAACGTGTGTTTTTTAATTGTGGGAGGAAACCAGAGCACCCAGAGGAAACCCACGCTGACACAGGGAGAACACACCAAACTCCTCACAGATAGTCACTCGGAGTGGGACTGGAACCCACAAACTCCATTTCCCGGGAGCTGTGCAACTGCGACACTACCTGCTGCTCCACCGTCCTGCTACATGTTTTCATATACTCATATGTTTTCACCAATGTCCTAATAATAATGTATAGAACTCTCCAAAACTACATGTTAACACATGAAAAATGTCATGGACAGAAGCAGAAAAAAAAACATCTAAAGTACATTTGAAAATGGTCATTTCTTTCAAAAATCTTTGGCATATTCTGTCTATAGAGATAAAAAAAAATTAAGATGTGCAGGGAATTGTTTAAATGAAGTCAAAATTTGTGAGTACTATTTGTCAATTTATGTTTAGGAAAGGGCAGCATGGTGGTGCAGCTGGTAGTGTCTCATTCACAAAACTTCAGGGTCCTGGGGTTTTGGATTTGTGGGTCATTGAGGAGTTTGGTGTATTCACCTGTGTCTGTATGGATTTCCTCCGTTTTCATCCTGTGGTCCAAAAACACACGTAGGTAGGTGGATTGGGGACTCAAATTGTTCATAGGTGTGAGTGTATGAGTATGTGTCGCAAAAGACTGGCACCCCTATTAGGATCTGTTCCTGCCTTGCACCCATTGATTCCGGGTAGGCTCCGGACCCACCACAACCCTGACCTGGATAAGCAGTTACAGTTAATGAATGTTTGGGAAAATTATTTTGTTTTACAATAAAATCAGTTAAAAACTGCACTGTGTGAATGAAAGCCATTATAGAAGCACACCAACAGTGATGTAGGCCAACATTGTGTTATTTCAGCCAAACTGCTCATACAGCATAACTGTTCACACATCGTGTTGTAATTTGAGAGACACAAATGTGTGCACTAGCACTGAGCAGAAAATGAATCAGTATTCACATTCAGAATCTTGCCTATATCAATTATATTGAGTTTTCTTTTTGCTCTGTTCATCCTTTTTTATTTATTTTCTGTTTTTAGTTTATTCTGATCATGTCCCCCAATGTGTGTCAATGTATTCTCCTCTTAAAACCACACTAGCCAGATGAGCAAATCAAAGCTTTTATCAAATAAAAATGCTGTTTCATTCAACTCTAGTGAAGACAACACTGAACATGAAGTCAAATGTAAACACTGATAAAATTTTCGGTGAGCAGAGTTAATGCCACCAGTCTGTCTCATCACTTGATGCTCAATTACATCACCAAAATTATAGAAAAATGAACAATAAAAGACTGACCAGCTCCCAGCAACATTAGAAGAAAAAATCCCACTTTGAGCATTTTTACAGTACAAGCATTGTCATTTAACTGATGTTTTCAATTTAGATCTTTGAGATTTTCTAGACCTCATCCTGGAACCTGAGTGCTCAATAAACAAATTAATTGCATCCAGACTGGTCTCCTCTCTTCATTTTGACAGCGCCAGAAGAAAAAGTTTCAACATGGCAAAAAAGCAAAAATATAATAATCGTTCATTATTCATAATCAAAGTAAAATATTCAGTTTTAATTTTATATTAACATTGATTTGCATATTGCACAATAGTGTGCATTCTATGTGAGATGCCACAGAAAATCAGAACAACTTTTGTGTTCTGTGTTTTTAGACTTGGGCAGACTGCAAACACTGCCTGGGATGTTATTTCATTTGTTTGTGGTTTGGTAGCAGTTCCAAATCCCTAATGCACTCAAAAATATCATATATAAGGTTGTGCTAATTTTCTCCTAATACCAATACTGCTAATACTAACCAATACTGTTAAAAGTTAGAATAATGTGATCCCAGGGCCCTAAATACCTTCTCCAATATGGCTTTCTTCAAAACAAATAGTCTACATTCATTTTAAATAAATAATTGTGAGAGTTTTGGTGCACCATAGCATTCACAAATAATGCACTGCACCAACACTCTCACAATTTGTTTTTTCTTTGGGATTTTTTCTTTAAAACGAATGTAGATGAGTATTTTTTGTAATGATTACACATTTGTACGCATGCTATTTTTCTAAATAACAACTATACCTCCAAAAACCTGATGAATCATATTTACAGAAGAAAGCATGCTGAACTGAGCAATCATCAGCAGCAAACCAATCACCCAAAGAACCACTAACTGAGCCAACAGTTGTACGACTAAGACAAACAAGTTGACCTAATGGACAACTAGGTGATGAACCACCAGATGTACCAGATGGACACCAGGCAAACCACCAAACCATAAACCAATCCAACTGCCAGATGAAGCATTAAACCAACAACCAGTGGAACCATCAACTAGATAAGCACAGTTTTATGGCCACCAGCATTATCAGGTTGGAATGATGTTCAGTTGATGGTGGAGATCCTAGTGTTGTTGGACCACTTCCAGGAGTCTGTGTATGGGCCGATACATGCTCTACCACTTGTCAATTTTTAATTAAGCTCTTGATTCTCTATACATTTTTTTGGACAGACAAGATCCATGTAATGCTGTCTGCAGTTGGCTTGAGCCTCTGTCCACATCCTTTACATATTTGAGATGAGAATAAACTTGGATGTTGCATTTCTCCCTGCCAGAAGAATTCAGAACGTTTCAATATAATTTAGACAGATTATATCAATAATATCTTTATACCATTTGTGGGATGTAATTATTTCAATCTCACTAAATGTGTAGATCTATAACAACATGAAGGTTTGCTTTGGGAACAAAAGTAACAATTTGCACAATCATATAGAAGAATTTTGCAAGGTTGCTTTGTTGCATCATGACGAATAGAGATTGTTTCTCACCATACCTTTCACTGCACTGGGGTGGGACCCTCAAAGATATGGCATATTTCTTTAATTTGGGAACATACATGGATCATTATTTTATATGTAGATTGTAGTATTTGAACTGATTTCATAAATCACATTTCCTCATAAACCTTTACATGCTTTAACCTTTATTAATGTATACAAATGGACATTTAAGACCACTGCTGTACCATTATCTTACAACACTACCTGTACTGCACTGTACAGTTTAGTCCACGGTTTAATTCGATTCACAGTAGTGGGTCCATGATTTGTTCTCATGATACTTTAAACAAAATACAAATAATGTGTGTTATTGCACAACTGTACAACACAAGAACTAGAAAGTATGAGGGATGTTCGTGTGTGCAGTTTAATATTGCAACATTTACATTTGACGCAGAACATCTATTCTTCATGATGCATATGATGCATTTTTGCATTCTGATAACATAAAGCATTGTTACTCTGTTATTTAGACCTTGGGTATTTTATTGTGAAATTTTATTTTTGTAGTCATTTCATATTTGATCAATCTGTCATGCTTATACAACATAAAAGCCAGCTCACATTTTGAAATGGTGTAAAGGCAATATAAAACTCAATATTACATAGTAAATATAATTATATAGTAATGTGGAAAGTACATAGTATACACATGTAAAATGAAAAAACATACCTGAGGCAAAGAAGCACCAAATCAGACCTGGCTCCATTGGTATGCTTTTGAGGCACTTTCACAATAAAAAAGTAAAAGCATATTTAGAGAGTTGAGGAATGTCTTAATTTCTATCAATAGTTATATGATACATTATTTTATTCTGAACTAAAAAATGTCCTTGTTTATTTAAGAAATATATCATTTTGAGATCAAACCTTTTAAAACATACCTGTAATTTTGTGGAGGCAAAGACCAATTGTGGCAGTAAGTCTTTGATTGTTGTTTTCTTCTGAGCTTACATCAGCTTTACAAAATAAGAGCACACATGAAATCTTTCAAAAATCTTGCAGTTAGTAATAGATAATAGCACACATTTGCATTCATAGATAACTATCAGCTACTTGCAAAAAATGTTTTCTAATATTATCACCTGTTAACTGTCATTTATACCTGTATTTTGTATGAGGTAAAAATCAGTTATATGGCTGACTGCCTTAGGTACGACCTTTACCACTCTTGCACTTCAGAAATTACTTTCTTTGCCAATTTATCCTTCATGAAGTTAATTATCTTTTGCAAAACAGGAAACTGTCTCAGGTTACATGGAAAGATGCTTGGTAACATTTCCAATCTGGCTGGCACAGACTGATTTCCATTGTCACTTTCCATAAGAACTGGAGCTCTCTAATCAAATAGAATCAAAAAAGCATGGAAATAGTTACTGATCTCACTCAGCTGCATGGCCAAGCAGAGAGTGGGTCAGTGTTCAGTGAAGAACATTTGGAAAAATATCAATTTAGCTTTAGGTTATGACTAGAAAGGATGCTTCATACAGCAATGTTAAATCTTGTTTCCAATAAATATAGAAACACATTCCACAGATCATTACTATAAGAATTTAAAAAAATATATATTTAAAATATTAGATATTTAAAATATTACTAATAAAAATGTTATAGTTTTTATAGTTTTTTTTTTTTTTTTTTTTTTTTGGCAGAGTGTAGGGTCTACCTATGCAATATATGGCTAAAATCCACTTTGGTGTTCTTATTGGCAGCAAACCAACAATGAATGTGTCCTGTTCAAGACTAATTACTAAAACGGGCTGAGTTTATCAGCCTGTCAACAGAGCACTTCTTTTGAAGGAATGGAAAATACACAAGGTTTGCTGTTGTGTGGGGGGTATGTTGAGATTGGGAATCTTGTTATATCAGTTCAGCATAAAGACGTGTTGACAATATTATATAAAACTCCTTAGTGACCTCAGTTCTGAGTGACGGTCAGAGGAAATCTACTTGTGACCGGCAGAGGATGTGTGTGTTTGCATGCAAATGTGTATGAGCCTATACACTGTCTTTTGCTTTCTTTCTTTCTTTCTTTCTTTCTCTTTCTTTCTTTCTTTCTTTCTTTCTGTTCTCTCTTTCTCTCTCTCTCTCACACACACACACACATTTCATTACATTACATTTTCAAAGATCTGTAGTAATCACAAAAGCTGAAGTTTAGAACATTAGTATATGACTGTATGAATGGCTGAACGGCATTAAATCCTCACAGGAAGCTTCTAGCCATCTATTGTAAAGCCTTACCTGAAGCTGTTACTACGGCATATGTATTAATAATCTCAGAGGAAATGTTGGGTAAGCAGTCCTTTTACACTTTTGATTATGTAATATAGGTTTACTCCTTAATCTTGCATTAATTGTATAATAAACAGCCTTTTTGTTTTAACATTTGTTACATCTGATTAACTACATCCCCTTCTGGCATAGTATTAACACCATCTGCTTAATATTGTTCTAATCTTACCTGTCAGGTCACATGTGGAGACAAAAGCCAACAGGTCTGGCTTTCACCCAAACTACAACTCCCAGAATCCTTCAGGAGATCATGTGACTTCAGCCTATGAAGAGACGGCCTGACACTTTGATTGCTAATGCTTGTCACCTGTAGAATTCCCTATTTAAATGAACACTTTTTTTTTTTTTTGGGTACATAGTGTACATTCTGCAGTACTAAGTCGAGAGTTGCAAAGACTGTTCTGTTTTCCCTGTCAAAGGTCAGTGAAGCATCAGTGACTTCGAAGCTGTAATTAAGAAAAATACTAATTACAGTTACATGTACACTTGTTATGGACATTACAATGTATTGCTTCATGGTGTTTTGTGTTTTTACTTTGTATTTGGATTGCTCCCTCTAAGTTTATTGTGTTTTTTTTTTTTTTTTTTTTTGTTAGTTTTTTTTTATGCCAGCTTGTTTGTACTGTGTTTTTTTTTCTCTTAGGAATAGAGGCAACTGGACAAATAAGAAAGCATAACAAATGCATTAAAATTTATTAGGTTACAATGTATTAATTATTTGTTTTCATGATTCCAGAATCCATTTTAAATTCTTTGTGACTCTTTAAAAAAAGTGTAAGGAAGACCACATTTAAACACCAAATAGATGGTTATTCTATTTTATCATTGCTTAAATACATGAGTAAATACATAAATGACTAATTATCACTGGTGCAGAGAGTACCTCTACTTGGGATGGAAACTGAGACGTTTCCATTTGTAAGATGTTCATCCAGATCAAACTACGAATAGAGATACAGACATAACTGTAATGCCAGTTAAGTTTGCTAAAAATATCACTGAGATAGAACTAAGAATTATATCACTTCCAACTCCCATTTAAAGTCGTGGTTACAGTTAACACATGTTGACATTAGTGTTCTCCAAATTTTGAATGATTTCCGCCTCTTCTTCATTAAACACTGTTCCATCTGGTTGCTATCTCCATCTCAGCGTGATGTTCTCTACCATCCCCTGCTCCTCCAGTTTCTCCTGGATCTAAAGCATGGAATAAGCCATTAATTTAATATTTTTACTGCATGCTTGTTACTGGTGGGGTGGGGGATTTATTATCTATTTTATCTTCTACTTTATCATCATATATATTTTTTTATTTTTTTATTTTTTTTGCAGTAATTTTGAAAATCTTGGATGCTCACCTTTTCCAAGAGGGACAATTTCAATACACTGCTATTCATATCCTGATTGGACTGCATCACCACTCTAACAATTTGTTTTTTCTTCACTGTTAAAACTTACACACACACAAACAAACTATAAATGCATGTTGTTGTTGTTTTGTTTTTTTTAATTAAAGGAATGCTTAAATCAAAATCTGTTAACTGGACTCACCAGACTGACAGTAGAATGGACGAAGGAGTGTGCAGTCATCAGAATGAAACCAACTACTGGATGAATACCCTGTTGAATCAAAATATAAATCACCAATCAGACCACAAGACAGATCACCAAACACCAGATTAAAATAACAACCAATGGATCTATCTAATGGTCCACGAAACCAACCATTAACCAGAAAAGCACAGCTGTCATGTTCCCCTTTATTGCTAGGTTCGCCTTCTGCCCAGTTTATGGTGGAAACGTTTGTGTTGTCAGACCACTTCCAGGAGTCTCTGAACAGGCCGATCCAGGCATCCATCCCTGATAATTTTAAAGAAAGTATTGAATCCTCCGTGGCATTTTCTGGACAGGCAAGATCTGTGTAATGTTGTCTGCAGTATACTAGAGCCTCCTTCCATGTCCTCTTCATATCAGAAATGAGAATAAACTTGGAGGTGTCATTCTTTGCTATAAGATTTAAAAAAAAATGTCAAATGTAAATTGAGTTATTAATTGTACAAAAATGTGTAAAAGAGAAAATATTACACAATTTACAGTAAATTACGTTAGTCATATGATTTGTATATTACATTCCTAGAGCATATCTGAAACAATCATTTTAGGATCAGTAATCATCAAAGTTGTACCTACAACATGATAATTTGTAGGATTCTGTTAATTGTGTGGAAAAATGATTGCAACTTTGTTTGATTTGGTAATGCAATTTAACAATTTGCATGAACATCTGGGTGTTTAAGAGTTCTGCAAGTATTTTTTTCATCACTGTAGTTTTAATCAGGACTATTAATATTTCTTACCATTGTAGCATAAGGAGGATCTTTTGTCAGAACAGGCAGTATCCCGCCACTTTCCTGTTGAGTCCATCATGACACATTCCTCATATCCATTCATGTTGTTGGGCTCTGTATTTTGCCACATCTGGAAGGCTCCCAGTGGAATGTTATTAAGAGACCAACGCCAAGTATTAACATCATCATAAAGGCCAACCCAGGCTTGGGATTTGAATTTGTACTTCTGTTCCTCTTGTAGTAACAGTGCCATATCAGTGGCATATACAACTGTTGCCAAATCCACAAAGTTGTGCCTGCAGTAAGCTTGAGCTTCAGTCCAATTTTTCAAATCTTGGATCAGATGATACTGATGTTGGACAGATTGGGCGATTTGTAGAATTCCTGTGATTTGTGATTTGTACATATTTAATTTAGTATTTGATGTTATTCTGCTGCCTGTTACTGTCTGCAATACAGCAGTGGCCCTGTTGTTTCATCCCAAAATCTTATGTCTTAGAAACTTTACAGGTGAATAGAAAAAAGAGTATAATCTTATCAGTTTATCCTAACATTAATTCCAGACACCTTTGTAGTAATTTTACACTGGTTTTTATTCATTTCTGGTGTAAGGTTCTCAGTGTAAAATGCATCTGTTATTTTTAATTCTGTTCTGAGAAACTCACAGACGTTGTACCAGTTATATATTACATATCCTCTCTATCCAATTAAAAACATGTATCTCTAGATTTGTTGATTTTAAGTTTATTACATCATTTGAACACAGCAGTTACATATTGTGTAAAAAACTTTATGATGACCGAACCAGTAGAAATGCTCCAAAAGTACTTGGAATAAGATCTTTTTATATCCACTTCAATGTAAAGTTGAGAAGGTTTTTTCCATCTCATGTTTTAATTGGGCAGTGAAGGTATAAATTATTTTTCAGTTTTCCTTTATCTCCCCCTTTAGGAGGCTTTCTTTCAGTCTTTCAAAGAAATCAGCTATAGCCAATATTCAGTTCTCAATCGTATGTTCTCAGTAACTGCTACATGACAGATACACATTCAAAATAGGCATTCTTTTTAAATACAATTACCTGTGACAAACAAGAGTTGAAACAGTCCCAGCTCCATCTGTGTCTTGTTATAGGAATTAAAACTGAGGAGGTAAAACCATCATTAGTTTCAATAATACAGTCAACAAAAGTGTTATCAATTTATATGAGCTGATTTATAAATTCATCTAAAATAAATAAATATAAGGATATGAACAAACTACAAAGGCTCATTTATGTGCAAAGCTCAATTATGCGTCTGTCTGTTTCTTTAGTTTACGGTATACTTCAAAACTTACATTATCACTTTGTCTTTGCTAGATATACACTGTGATGATAAAGCAAGGTGTAGACTGTTATGCCATTTTTGAAAGCCGTATTTACAACCAGTTACTATACTTATCCTCTAGAAATGAATTTGGTAATGAGAAATGTGCATTAAGCCGCACTACCTACTAAAAGAAATAGTTCTAGGTAGTTTTATATTGAACAATTTGCATCCCAAAATGGTCCTATAGCCGATGAAATCCTTCTTAGGCTTGACAAAGAAATTGTCTATTACTCATTTTAGCACCATTTTGAAAATGCTTCTGTGTAGCACTATGTGTTTTGCTAATGTATTATATCCAGCTTGTTAAAACATAAGAAATTGTGGGTGCTATATAAAATAATCTTTTTTAAACAGTGCTATACAAAAACTCATTTTCTCCATCAATATGAGAAGCCATATTGATTGTTCTATCTGAAACACATGGTGCTAAATGGAACCACCATCTTTACTATAGAAATCTTGAAGAATCCTCTTTCAAGAGTTTAAAGGCTGTATGTTTACTGGCAAATACCTGTAATTCTGAAGAAGCAAACATCAGTTCAAAGGCCGATGACTTCTAAGACAACTTCATGCTCTGTGCACTTCAGAGATTGCCTGCCTTCAGCTATTTATCTTCTTATAGGCTAAATCTCTTTTGTAAAACATTATTTCCTCTCAAGTTCCACGGATGGATGGACACCTGGCCAAGACTGATTTCCATTGTCACTTTCCATAATATCTGAGGCTCTTTAAATAGAATCAAAGAGGATGGAAATGGTTACTGATCTCACTTCAAGCAGAGGCTTGTTCAAGGGTCAGTGCAGATGGTTTGGTGGCTATAGCACATAAATGTATATACTATACTTATGTATAGTATAAGTGTATATATAAGTAAGACATATCAGAGTATGAAATAAGTTTAAATAAATTCATGTATGATGTTTGGATTTAAAAAATATAATGATTTTAAAACTCCGGGCACTCCGGTTTCCTCCCACAGTCCAAAAACACATTGGTAGGTGGATTGGTGACTCAAAAGTGTCCGTAGGTGTGAGTGAATGTGTATCTGTGTGTCTGTGTTGCCCTGTGAAGGACTGGCGCCCCCTCCAGGGTGTATTCCTGCCTTGCGCCCAATGATTCCAGGTAGGCTCTGGACCCACCGTGACCCTGAACTGGATAAGTGGTTACAGATAATGAATGAACGAATGAATAAATGAATGAACGAATGAATAAATGAATGAATGAATGAATGAATGAATGAATGATTTTAAAAGTTTTCAAGTTCTAACAGGTCATAATATTTGGAAGTGAACTGGTATTCAAGGGAAGTTTTTTTGAGCATGTGAAGGACAGCTGCTGTTTTCAAATGATGAAGTAAATAAAAAATCTACAAAAATACCACATTTTTCTTTGTACAAGGATGATATAAAACTGATGCATTGTCACCATGCACATTTGAACAGAGTGAATCAGAAACATGATAGTAGACAGTACAGAAAATCACAGTAGTATGTGACTGAAAAATACTTTCAGTCTGCAAGACAAACTGTTTAAAAACTGTTGAGAACAATATCCAGAAACTTTGATATAATTACTAAAAATAACCAACCCAGTTATTAAACTATATGCAGTCTTAAAATGTATTCTTGAGTACGGTTTTAACATGCGCTCAACAAGCAGAAACTATATCTCACGTTTTTAAAACATGATTCAAATATTTTACTTTTTAATAATAGTCATGATAATAAGGTTCATGATAACCATACCCAACCTGTTTTTACATTTATATTTACTGAATTTAGTAGATGCTCTTATCCAGAGTGACTTGTAAAATGCTATATCTTCTTATTTAGAGAATACATCCTCACAAGTGGAAATGGCATTAGAGTCTAAATACTGTTGAACTAAGACTTTATTGGATACAGGAGTCTATGCTGAACCCTTAAGAGAAATACACAGTAAAAATGTAGTATGTAGCTAAAACCGGTGCTGATGCTTGGGAAAGGGAAGTACAATTCAAGAGACTAAGAAAAATTGAGATGTTTAAGTGCAGGATTAGTGTTCTTTTAAATAATACATTAATAGTTGAGTCTTTAGTCTGTGTTTGAAGACAGCAAGTGTTTCTTCAATTTGGATGACCACTGGATCTTCATTCCCCCATCTGGAAGCCAGTATTTGGTATTATTTTAATAGGATGTTTAGGTTGACGTTGTTGTTGTTGAGAAGATTTTTAACAGCTAAATGGTGAAATGTTAATCCTTTTTTTCTTTAGCAGTATAATTTAAAAAGCATTGCATCTAAAAAGTATCAAATAATCTGAAGAAAAGAGCAAGGAGAAAAATGAGAAGAATTAAGAAATTTATTTTTCACATGAACTGGTTGTATTCATTACAGTCTCATTACTGGTTGTAAGTTAATAACAAATGTGCTGAAATTGACAGGGTTAATATGGACTGATAGAGAAGACAAAGTAAAGTCAGTATTTTGCAAGATCCAATGTTTAACAGTGCAGATGGATGTTGGTTTACCATTTGGCAAATAACAGGCCACCCTTTTCTGTATTATAAATGATTAATAGTGACTTTTAAGGTGTATATAACTTTATTAATAATCATTAATAAAGAAATTGTAAACTACTTGCATACCATTTTATTAATGTAGTCTATTCTAAAGTGGTGCCCACAATTTTTTTTTCATTTGTGGCCTTTTGTGACTTTAGTACAGTACTGCACCGAGCTTGTAAATACTAAATTATTTATTTATTATTTATTGAACAATTAGTAGTTTTACATACCTGTGACAAATAATGCTTGAAAAAGTGTCTGTCCCATTGATGCATAGGAATCTAATGAAAAAAAATAATCCTAGTAAATTAATCCTTGAAAGAAAGGCATAAAAGGCTATAATTACTATCAGATGTTTTCAGCCCTGGTTGTGGAGTACCACTGCCCTGTACATTTTAGTGTACATTTATTGTCAATAAGATCATTTACCTGTAGCTTCTGGGTGGTAAAGTTATTCTGAGGTTGTAGAACGTCTTCACTCTCTTTGTACCTCCAAGCTCATATGGCAGCATTTTTCTTAACTGGCTTTTTATCCTTCACTAGTCATAAACTTTTGCAAATCCTTTCACTCTTCTGAAATGTTTGTACAGATGCTTGGCACCTCGTTTGTAATCTAGGTGAGGAAGATGGATTATTATTGTTACTTTCCATAATATCTAAGGCTCTTTATTCAAATGTAAACCAAATTGTATGGAAATAGCTAATGATCTTGCCCAACCATCACAAGTTGGTTGGAGTTGGATTAATGGAGTAAATGGGGGGTGGGGTGGGGTGGGGTGGTGGCAGAATTTAGTCCTTCACCAGTCACCAATACAAGCCATTCACAGTTGACATGAACATCATATTTGATTATATTGTAACAGCAGCGTTTATTGAAAGGTGGGATATATTTGGCAGCAAGTGAACAGTGAGTCCTTGAAGACAATACTGGAAGCATCAAAAATGTTCAAGTTTAAGTGATCAGCATAACTTTGAAATGAGCCATATTCTGATGGCTAGCTGAGTAGGTCAGAGCATTTCCAAAATGCCCCTGTATGCAGTCATTTGAACATTCCAAAGGAGGAAAACCAGTGAACCAACAACTGGGTCATAGAAGCCCTAGGCTCAATGATGCACGTGGGGATACTAAGGCTAACCCATGTGATCTGATCCCACTGATAAACTACTATAACAAACGTTTGATTCTCTTAAAATAAAAATATCAGTGTATTCACAGCTTGATGAATTTGAGGCAATAATGTGGATGGTACTTGTCACATGAAAAATCACATCGCTTGATTAAATAATCACTCGTTATTCATGAATGTCTTGTATCCAGTAGGTTTTCATCGTAGTATTCATAGTTCGATTTCATAATGACATTACAAAATTTTGGTTTCACTGATTCATTTAAACTAATGCAAAAAAGGGGTTTTATGCACTTAATCTGATATCTTTACTAAAAGGCAAGACAGAGGCGTTTTCTCTCCTTAGGAAGTTGGCGATTTTGGTAGTGGACATTCCTTGATTATGGTTTATAGTTCACTTATTGAGAGTGTTCTCAGTTTTAACATAGTGTCTTGGGTGTCCCATAGTGTATGGGAACCTCTCAGTTAAGTGTAGGAACAAGCTGCCGCAGGTAGTTAATCAGGCCGGTAAGATTATTGGAGATAGACAATTATCATTACAAAATGTATACACCAATCCATAGCTAAAAAGGTAATTCAAGTTTATAATGGCCCTGTCCAGCCACTTCACTCATCATTTCAGCTTCTGCCATTGTGCAGGAAACTTAAGGTCCCACTAGCAGAAAAAATAGGTACAAAATTGTCATTTTTGCCCTCTGCTGTGACCATCTTGTTCAAGGATATAAAAAATCATCCCTCTACATAGCTTATATATATTGATACTGAGCCAAAGGTTTTAGGTATTGTCGTGTATCTTGTTGTTGTAAGCGATTACATGCCAATTTTTCATTTGATAATTTTCCATTTGTGTAAACTTAATGCACAATAGAGTTTTATTTATCTGTATAACTGCTGAAAATCAGTAATCAGTATTTATTAAAAAATAATGAGAAACTGGAGCTTCAGGATTTAAATTCTACTTGATTATTCTTCTATTTCATGTATAACACTGTTCCACTGGTTTCTGCTGGATCTGAAGAGCAGAAAACATGAATTATGACATCTATAATGGTCATTTCAAATATCAGATGATCTGGCTACATTCATTCATTCATAATCTGTAACCGCTTATCCAGTTCACGGTCGCGGTGGGTCCGGAGACTGTGCAAGGCAGGAACACACCCTGGAGCGGGTGCCAGTACTTCACAGGGTGACACGCAGTCACACATTGAGTCACCAGTCCACCTACCAACATGTGTTTTTAGACGGCGAGAGGAAACCAGAGCACCCGGAGGAAACCCACACGAGCACAGGGAGAACACACCTCACAGACAGTCACTTGGAGTTGGACATGAACCCACAATCCCAAGAATCAAATCAAATCAAATTTATTTGTATAGCGCCTTTTACAACTGACGTTGTCACAAAGCAGCTTCACAGTTTCAAAACATAACATTTAAATCAAAGCCCAATGCAAGCAAGCTGATGGCGACAGTGGCAAGGAAAAACTCCCTCGAGGCTAGAGGAAGAAACCTTGGGAGGAACCAAGACTCACAAAGGGGACCCATCCTCCTCTGATCAAACTATAGATTGAATTTTAAATGATCACCAATGAAGTGTCATTATGCTACATAATGATAATAATAATAATAATAATAAGGTGAGCAGCTGGTCTGGTCTGGTCTGCAGGAGAATCCAGCAAACAATCTTCCATCAGTGGGCCACCATTCTCTCAGAAAACAGTAAAACAGTAAAGGGAAGCAGTGAGTTTAGTTGAGTGCAGCAGAGAATAAGAGCATGTGAATATTTTCATTAGTGTAGTGACGGATCTGACTGTAACAGACTGGGAGGAGGGAAACCAGAAGGAGCTCAGGCAAAGACATCCTTTCGTTCCAAGCAAGAGAAATTGTGAGCACATCATCCACGTTTACCCTGATTCTGCATGTCCATGAGTTCCTGAAATGACAACCTTAAACTAGACAGAGGTTAGTTGCCAAAGGCTAAACTGAACAAGTGTGTTTTGAGCCTAGACTTAAACATAGTGACTGTGTCTGCGTCCCGAACACTAGCTGGAAGATTGTTCCAGAGCTGAGGGGCTTTGTAGGAGAAGGCTTTTCCCCCCGCTGAAGTCTTATGAATTCTGGGTACTAGTAAGAGGCCGGCGCCCTGAGATCTGAGTAATCTTGGTGGTTCATAGTGTGTGATGAGGTCTTGCAGGTATTCAGGGGCGAGACCATGTAAGGATTTATACGTGAGTAAAAGAATTTTGTAATCAATACGGAATTTAACTGGAAGCCAGTGAAGGGCCGATAAGACTGGGCTGATGTGATCAAATTTTCTAGTTTTAGTGAGGACCCTGGCTGCAGCATTTTGAATTAACTGGAGTTTACTCAAGTTTCTGCTGGAGCATCCTGATAAAAGTGCATTGCAATAATCTAATCTTGATGTAATAAAAGCGTGAACTAATTTTTCCGCATCTGGGAGGGATAAGGAATTTCTTAACTTAGCAAGGTTCCGAAGATGTAGGAAAGCTGTTCTTGTAATGTTACTTATATGCTGATCAAATGATAGATCTGAATCAATTATAACACCCAGATTTTTAGCTGATGAGCTCGGGAGAACAGGGAAGTCAAAATTATGTATTAAGTCTGATACCTTATTTATAGCAGGTTTTGGACCTAGAAGGAGAACCTCGGTTTTGTTGCTGTTTAGCAGAAGGAAATTGTATGACATCCAAGGCTTCACTTCTTTAACACAGTCCTCCATTTTCTTTAGTGTAGGTTTGTCATCTGGTTTGGCTGATATGTATAACTGTGTGTCATCTGCATAACTGTGGAAGGTAATGCCATGCCTGCTAATAACTCTGCCCAGTGGCAGCATGTATAATATGAATAGTAAAGGTCCTAAAATGGAGCCTTGGGGAACTCCAAATCTCATTTTTGTATGAGTAGAAGAAACATTATTTACGTTTACAAACTGATAGTGATCTGTGAGGTAAGACTTAAACCATGATAGGGCTGTTCCTGTTATTCCAACCATGTTTTTTAATCTTTCTAGCAGAATAGTATGATCAATTGTATCGAAAGCTGCACTGAGGTCTAGTAGAACTAGCATGGATACGCAGCCTCGATCAGAGGCGAGAAGAAGGTCGTTTGTTATCTTAACTAAAGCTGTTTCGGTGCTATGGTGTGGCCTAAAACCAGATTGAAATTTTTCATATATGTTATTCTTATGCAAGTATGACCTAAGTTGTTGGGCCACAACTTTTTCTAAGATCTTAGATATGAAGGGAAGGTTAGAGATGGGTCTGTAATTGGATAGTACACTAGGATCAAGATTCGGTTTTTTGATCAGGGGTTTAATAACTGCTAGTTTAAATGCTTTGGGTATGTGACCTAGTCTAAGGGACAAATTTATGATTGTTAAAAGGGGATTGATTATGACTTCTTGGTAATACTTCTTTAAATAGTTTTGTTGGTATTGCATCAAGTGTGCAGGTCGTACAATTTGACGAGTAGATTATTTTCTCCAGTTCTAGCTGTGGTATTGGGTCAAAATCCTCTAGTCTTTCTTCTATGTTTTGTTCTATATCATCCATCTATCAACCAAGACCTTGGAGCAGTGTGACTGCGACTCTACCTGCTGTGCCAAAGTGCTGTTCTGGCTACATTCAGATACTTTCATTCAAACAGTAAAATGTATCGTTTAGAACCTTTTTGTTTGCAACAAAAAGCCATTGACAAGCTCAGTTAATTTTACTAAGAATACAAATTAAGAGATGGATTTCCTAACGTACACATTTGCTGTTATTGCTCTCCACTGAATGATGGCAAGGGGGCTGAACCCACTCCGCACACACAATCAAACAAACACAATCCCAAACACAAGCACAATCCACGTTATTGCTGTGCCTTCTTCTTTGTTTTCTGGTGTTCTGTATTTCCCTTTGTAATTTTAATTCCTGTCCAGACCGTGCTTTTACTCTTGTGATCAGTTTTTTTCTTCTAAATGCTGTAGGCAACATAGTTTCATGTCATCTTAAACTTACTATTGTAACAGAAGAAAGTTTATTTTTCTGTGCAGCTGTCATCATCAGACCATTGTTTACAGAGCCACAATTTTCATCTCCTTTGGCATTATACATTTTTCCAGGCCTCCAGCTAATATAAGACAGCTTTGTTTCTGACCCATGCCTGACCACTCTCTGAACAGGCCAAACCAGTAATCACTTCTTCCTGAGATTTTGGGCATTATTTTCGTATTGCTTGAACTATCCAATACACAGGCCAGGTCTGTGAGATACTGTCTGCAGTAGCTCCAGGCATCCGGCCAATAATGGAGATGACAGAAAACCTGGTAGTGCCTTTGAAACTGGCTGTGAATCGAAAAACACAGTAAGTACTAAATTGATCATTCAAGATGCAGTTCCTGGCAATAGTGGAGTTTCTGCATGATAACGCATCATTATATTGTGAAGGTATATATTTACATTTAAACAATTTTAGTTATTGCCAGTTGCTGTGTTTGTGTGTATGTTTGACTAAAATTGTTTATATGTTAATATATACTTTATATATTAACATTTAATATTTCGCTCACTGCCCATTCCAATGCACAAATACAGTTTTATAGTCGCCCCTCTATCTACAGGGGTTTTGGCATCAATTCCTGCAGATATTAAGGGCGGATTTGTTTGTGTGTATGGGATACAAAAGAAAGAATAGGTGTTGAGTCTTTGAACAACATATTTGAAGGTGATTGCTTCAATTAACTACTTAAATCTCTCACTCACACACTTTCTGTTTATTTTAGAAAGTGTGTGCTGAAATTGACTGAAACATGTTGGTTGTCCTTGTGATAATGATTTTAACATGTCATTTCACCAGGGGGGTTCATTTTGTCTTAGGTGACTGTACAATATGTGTGTACAGTCATAACCCTTAAGTATGACTGGAACAGGATTTTCAATGGGGAGGTGGGGTTATGTCATTTTTACCAGTGTTTCTCAGTGATTTTAGTCCTTAACGAAAGCCCCATAAATATATTTATGTACTGTACGTTCCTGCACTGGAGCTATATATGTATTAAATTGTAGGAATGTTATTAAAGTTATAAATTACAATTATGAAAATGCTGTTATACGGGCAAAATGTTTTCTTCCATATGGAAGCATTCCAAATACGGTCATTTTTGTGGAACATATCAAGTCAGTCTATTGTCCTGTGACTTATGGCACATGAACAGTTCTAAAACTTAATACCTGTCAAATGGCATTCAATTTTTTTTGGATTTTATGCGTTGATGTTTATTAGGTTGTAAATATTCAAGTTCATGACAATGCTAATGATATGCATCATACAGCTAAGACATAGTGGTTGATGATTAGAGTAAAATTACAGCTAAACGGACTGCTCTGACATATATAGTTCTAGTTTAGAGTTGATCTATACATATCCACAAAAACATAACTGAAATGTCACGAGCAAAAAATAAATAAATAAATAAATAAAAATACAGGAAATAAAATATTCCAAAGGCCATCTCATATCCTCTATTTGTATGCATTAAGTACTGGATTACAGTAGTGTAGGCCTACCTGTGGTTTGAAAATTCAGGTATGTGGTTTCCTTC
Source organism: Hoplias malabaricus (assembly GCF_029633855.1). Classification (NCBI taxonomy): domain Eukaryota; kingdom Metazoa; phylum Chordata; class Actinopteri; order Characiformes; family Erythrinidae; genus Hoplias; species Hoplias malabaricus. The sequence goes on along the minus strand of NC_089801.1, from coordinate 13,909,331 downwards.
TCAGCGTGTATTCCAAACTTCTGACAAACTAGTAATTTATCTACTATCTAGCTTCATCTCTTAAGCAAAACATGGATCTTCTTTCAGAAATAACAGCAATGAATGCTTGGATAGAGCTTGAGCAGTAGGCACTGATTTCCATCAGCACTTTCCATACAAAACTCTTTAATCAAAGAGAGTGGAAGAGCATGTAAATGAAGGTTGAGTGCTCCCATCTAGATGTCCAGAGATGGGACAAAGATCCTCAGGGTCATTCTTTGTTGTATGGTGTGGTATCCATAAGCAGGGGAAAGTGGGGAAGGTGGCAGGGGAAACTTCTAAATAAGGTCCACTTTTTCTGCACATATATAATGTTTAATATATTCATTTATTCATTGTGTGTAGCCGCTTATCCAGTTCAGGGTCGCGGTGGGTCCGGAGCCTACCCGGAATCACTGGGTGCAAGGCAGAAACACATCCTGGATGGTGTGGCAGTCCCTCACAGGGCAACACACACTCACACCCATGGACACCCTCGCGTCACCAATCCACCTACCAAACGTGTAATTGGACCGTCGAAGGAAACCCTCGTGGACACGGAGAACACACAACTCTCAGAGAGAGAGAGAGAGAAAGAAAGCAGTCACACAGCTCCAGGGACCTCCAGGGAGTCCCACTCCGGGTGACTGTGAGGAGTTTGGTGTGTTCTCCCTGTGTCGGTGTGGTTGTCCTCTGGGTGCTCTGGTTTCCTCCTACAGTTCAAAAACAGACGTTGGTAGGTGGATTGTGTCCATAGGTGTCCATAGGTGGGAATGTGTGAGTGTGTGTTTCCCTGTGAAGGACTGGCGCCCCCTCCAGGGTGTATTCCCACCCCGCACCCAATGATTCCAGGTAGGCTCTGGATCCACCGCGACCCTGAACTGGATCAGCGGTTACAGATAATGAATATATATAATGTTAAATAATGAACAGTTTCTGATTTATGTTCCTTTGTCTTTCTTACCCTTGTGCCAGCCACTTTAATTCTGTTGCTTGTTGTTAAGTCTTGTATTTAACAGCTTGTTCACTGGGTGAATGCTGTAAATCAGCTCAGATTGGGCATGGGTTTTAATATCCCTGTGCATTTGGCTAAAATCACTGCTGAAAACAAATCAAGACTAGTAGAAGAAAAGCAGAATTTGGAAACCTGTCTTTAGATTTATAAAAATGTACAATATACAGAGAAACACTGATCATAGGCCTAAATTGTACTTGAAAGCTATGTAACCAAAGAAATAATTCCACCAAGTGGCCACTTGAGGGAGACATTATAACTGATAAAGTGGGCTCTCAATACTTAATTTCTGATACCGGTGTAGGCAAAAATGAGAAAGCAAGCCACGGATCACAGCAGAATTGTCCTCAGTTGGGAAAAGTAGAAAAAATAAAAATAAAAAAAATAAAACTAATTTATAGTTTCCAAACACTTCTAGAGAACTGTGCATTTATTAATTTATATAATTCATTTTATTAATTTCCAGTTTATGTCCAATTTCTGCAGAACTTTTTTTCTCCATTTATTTTAATGTTTAACCCCATTTTGAGTTTCTGCTCATACCAGCACAACACACTAACACCACCACCAGGAGATCTATGTCTCTGCAGCGCTGAGAATGGTCTCTCACCCAAATCATCCCTGCTCTGTGGTTGTCCTGTGGGGGGGTCCTGACCATTTGAAGAGCAGGGTGAAATGGGTATATGAAAGTATGCAGAGATAAAGGGGGACTACTGTCTGTAAATGTAAAACTACAATGTGCTCCTCTTTGCTCAGTGTAGCGTGTTTCTGGCATCAAATTTAATATACACAAATATTTTTAAAATGACCAAATTGCAGTTAAAAATGTGAAATATTGTCGTTGCACAATTTCCAATAAAAATATGCATTAAATTATTTGCATATCATTTGCATTTTTATTTCGATTTTGCTAAGCGTCCCAACTTTTCTGGAATTTTTATATATTCAATTTATTCAGAAGCAGAGTTTAAAGTAGTTTGTTCTGCTTGTTTTTCCTTTCTGCTTTCTGTTTGAGCTTTAATAAAATCTTTAAATGTCATCAATATCAATAAATAAATGAGTGCAATTTTGATAGTGTTTACATTTTACTGCTGATTGAAGTCAGGCACGGTTTATGTTCCTTTCCAGCAGGGCTTTATTTCTGAGTCTCTTATCAGATCCTTGGACTCAAAACAGTGGTAAAGGAATAATTCAGTCCAGATATGATCAGCTTCTTTCTTGAGAACATAGAGAGTGGAAACAGAGGGAGAGAAAGAGGTGAAGTGGTGGAAAAAAAAATCTCCATTACGGCAAAGAGGTCAGAGCAAATGTATAAGCACAACATATCTGGGAGATAAGCACATACACGTGATGGCCTGTCCTCTCAAATTATATATATATATATTCCTGGGCCACTGTTTCATAAAATATACAAATAAATTCAACAAATGTACAGTTCAATAAAATATACAAGGAAATATGTGTTGTAGGATAAATCTTTGGTATTTGTCTTCACATGTCTCAGTGGAACTGTTTGCCCTCACACACTCCGCTTGGTGGCATTGTGGGATTCCTTCTTAACAGGTGGATTGGCATCTGTGGTGAAAACTAGGTTTAAAAAAAGAAAAATAGTAGTGCTAGTTGCATTACCATCAGATTTAACATTTACAGCCTATGTCTCTAAACACAGCTTTAATAAACCAAGAAAAGTTAAGAACAGCAAAGAATTTCATTACTGCAAAATGCATATAAACAAATGTTATTTTAAAAAGTATGTAGCTCAGTGGCCGTACTCAAAAATAAATAAATATATATATAAATAAAATTCTCTATGGATCCCAAAACAAGCCAATAATAACTATCTACTCCCATGGCCACTCAGGGTATGTGGATAAATATAAAAATATGAAATATGAATAAACTATACATTGTTATAGTTTAGTGTTTAGTTTTACAACATGTGTTGTAAAACTAAACACTACAGTCAAACCTTACATTTAATTTTATTTATTAAAGACATTTATAAAATATTTAATAAAATACAAACAGCTAAATATCCTGCTGTAATAAGAACATACAAATTTATTAAGAAGTCAAAAGGTGAGCCAAAAGAATGACTAAAGTGAAACTGCAAAGAAGTATATTATTGCTGTCCAATTAAAACATATTCCAAAATAATTTTATAGAGGGACAAAAAACTTCTTAAATTTTAATGGAAGTGAATGTAAAAAGATTTAATTCCAAGTCATTTTGGAGCACTTTTTTTGGTCCACAGTGTGAGAGAAAGCTGCTCTGTTCAAATGATGTAGTAAACTAAAAATCAACAAAAATGGAGATTTAATTGGATAGCAACGATATATCAAAGCATCCAATGGGTTAGTATCATTTGTGGGGTTTTTTTCCTCTGCAAACATTTACCAAACACTCTCCGAACATGAAATTAGTTTTTGTAGTTTGCATCAGAAGTACATTTTGTTTGGTTGAAGCAGACATGATACACCCCCATCTAATATTGTACATTAATTGTCCAACTCCTTGCCTCCACTGTCCATATTGCTATAGTTCTGCAATAACAGATTGCAGTCCATTTGTGGCTATGCATACTTTGTTACCCCAGTTGCACCCTTTTCTTCAATGGCCAGGACTTCCACATGACCATAACAGAGCAGGTATGATTCGGGTGGTGGATCAGTGACACCGACATGGGGTTTGTGGTGCGTGTGTGTTGCACTGGCAGTGCTGTTAGCATTTAAGGGTGCACATTTCTGTATACTCTGTTAGACACTCTTAGCTTGTTGGTCCATCTTGTATGTGTAAATTTGGAAGGATTAGCTTATCTATTGCTGCACAGTTTGTGTTGTTAATCCACAGATACCTTCATCATTGGACACAGGACACTGTTTATTTGTGAATTATTGAGTCCAGCAGTGACACTGAAATTTTTAAAAAGTTCAGAAACCCTGCTGTGTCTGATCCACTCGTACCAGCACTGTGTCACTGCAGCCTTTTGGAATGATCCACCTCACAGGTCATACCTGCTCAGTGGTTGTCCTGTGGGGGGGTCCTGACCATTTGAAGAGCAGGGTGAAAAGGGGTTAACAAAAGAACGCAGAACAAAAGATGGACTACAATCTGTAATTACAGAATTACAGTGTACCTAATGGAGCTGAAAAAAGGCACGAGTGTATAATATTAGTGTGTGCAACATTTTTGGCCAGGCAGTGTAAACACAAATATGCATAACTACAGGCATCATCATCCATGAAATTCTTAAAAAAAAGCTTGGGTTTTGTTTTCCTTTGTGCCTTCATGCTTTGTGGTGTTAAATAGGTTGGCCTTGAGGTGGAACAGGTCGAGAAACCCAGATAAATATCAGGTAAAGACGTAGCAGACCACACTGGTGAAAGGAGTGAATTCTGGGTGAATAAATGCCCTTTATTAGCACAGATGGTTTGAGTTAGCGAATCATCTCACACATTTTCAAATATCCTGCAGGCCTGATTGCTGATTTTGGACAATCCAGCTCTTGAAGAATGTCAGAAACGCTCAGAGGAGCAGACACCGACACCATGGTGGAGGTATTTTGACAGGGCCTTAAGGAACCGTCAATATTTGGAGTAGGGACAAATCCCATGGAACAGCGTCCAACGAGGGAACATGCCTACCTGTTGATTTACATTGGCGATTAAGGTCAATGAAAAGTAATTCGGCTTGATGGGAAGTTCAGGGGAGGTGTGCTATGCAAATAAATCTTACAAGTGGAATGATCAAGGCCATCTGGCTCTTGAGATCGAAATCGAGATGAAAAAAAATGCAGCTCCATCAGAATAGCAGCCATATAGCTTTAGAAATGTGCTGTGTAGTAACAGCACACAGGCACACACACATACACACACACACACACACACACACACACACACACAAACACAAACAAACCTGTATTGCCCTCATATTCTTTTTCCTTTGACTCCTTTTATAACCATAAATAGATGATGCAGTGCCTGAACCTCTACTCTGAAACTAACCTCAATCCCAGGAACTGGGAGGAAATGGAAATTTTAGACCTTTTTACTTTTTCAAATATATGTATGTTTGCTTGTGGAGACCACCAAAATGCTGCCACAATATAATATTTTGTTTTTTTTCCATCATCCTTGAGATATTTTGTCACAAAGAGCTAAAACCATGAACACACACACACACACATACACACACTGTGTACGGAAGAGGTTTGTTTCAGTCAGTGTGGTTTAGCCTGGGAAAAGGACTGACAAAACCGAGACTTCTCTTTTTCAGGCTATTGATGACAAGATTTATAGCATTAGATCTCAATAAAATGGGCAAATTAGTCTGCACAGGCCAACAGCGCACCAGAAGTAGGGTAAATATATTTAAACCCTTTTTAATATCCTTCAAGAATGGGCATTTATGAGTTCCACTGTAAAGAGAACTACTATGCCTCATGTGCCATCATGTGGTAATATAACCCAGAGAAATACCAATGTCTCCATTAAAATCAATTTCTTAATTCTTTTTGGGAAAGAGGTGTAGGGCCCTGCGGTGTGGGCGAAATATGCCTTGTGAATCATCACCAACTTGGCTGCTGAAGCGACTCACCAGACTCTCAATTGTATTTTCTCCTTTAAAATCTATCATGACCATTGTATTACTTTAGTTTCAAGTGGTTTCAATACATTATGTCCCTTACAAGTTTAAAACATCACTAGCAGTGGGCCAATGTCTTGATAGTTAGTTAATCAATGTCCAATTCCACCAATTCCACGATGAAGCAATTACATTCTAATGCCTGTGGCTACTGCCACATTTAAAGGAACACTAGGTAAGATTTTTTTTTGTTTGGCTCTTGGGGCACCTCCTAGTGTAATACATGTTCATAGCTCCCTATTGAAATCAACAAGGAGGGAGAGAGGTTCCCTACCCTCATACGAAGGTCACATAGTGCAGTTTCTGTAGTGATGAGCCCCGAGTAGCGATGAGAGGGACTCTATTGTATTACAGGTCAGTAAAGCATCACAATGATTTTGAAGCTGTAATTGTAAGGTAAAAATATTATGTAGTGTTCCTTTAAGGTGGAACTGAAAGTTAGGAGTTAGGAGTGTGTAATAAAATAGGACTCAGACCCTTCTGTGAAGGCATATCATGCCTATAGTACACACTAAATCAAATAGGGTAAAAAATATTGGGAATGTTTGCCCTGCTTAAAATTAGACACTATAACAATATATATTTTAATTACTACTATTCTACTTAAGTACTACTATTACCTCAAGGCAACATTGTACCATAATGGTTCTTTATTCCTTTTTGAAGTACTATAGAAATAGTGTGGATTCATCTCCTGCATTAAATCAAAACACATGCACATATAGCATGTAAAAGGCGTATTTTATAAATACATTGCAAAATTTGTTTGCATGGCACATTTTATTTAGGTTATTCTAATGATTTTCCTTACAAACAAACAAACAAACAAAAATAAACTTTTAAATTGTGGCTGTGTGAGAAATAGCACAAAAATATACCCTTGTGAATCATGTGACTACTTTTTAAAGTTTGGATGTTAATATGTGATATGGCATCATTTTTCCTACTCCACATTATAACAGAGAAGTCTACAAGTAAAATACAGTGTAAAACTCTGAAGACAATGTTTATAAGTTAAAGCAGCCATGGTTATTGTAATCTGAGGCAGAATGTTTGTTTGAAGGGACACAGGATGGATCTGCAAATTGTAACGGTCTGTAGAATCCTGTTTTCTGCAACAAGGTTACATGCCAAAATGACACAGACTTCACATTTGGAGGTCATCATTCACCTTAAGAAAACCTTTGTTATAGAGATCGGTGTGTGATTCACGCATTGAAGTGTGAGGCAAAGCTCTTAACCATAGACAGATGTGTCCTCATGTGAAACATGAAGAGATCCTTTTCAGGTTTGGAAGCATTGAGGAATTGTAGCATCATGGAGAGGCATCTGGGAATGTTTGTTGGTAGAACTCACCACTCGACGTCTCTATAAAAACCAGCGTATCCTTGCTAAGCATGATGTTTGTGATGCCAAACCACGCACATGTATAATACTGGGATAAAAAAAAAACTGGATTTTGTTTAATCACATAAATGTGTGGGATTTGGTTTGTATTCTGGTCTGGAAAGGAGGTTGAACTGTAACCACCCCATGTTCCTTTACTATTCACAAGATCTAGGCAAAGTACAGCTGAGTTAGGGTACTTTTTTTTTCTTTAGGTTAAGGCTTGTTTTGATAATTCATTATCTTTATAGGATGTTTGACCATTTTCCTGTAAGGAAATTTTGATGTTGTTCCTTGTGGACAGTTCATTTGTTAACTTTAGGACAAGTCTTTGTGTGTTTGGCATTCTAACGAAAGAGGAACCAGTGAGGAACTCTGTGTGGGTTCCAGGGAGAAAGGCTTTGTTTTCAAACACAGGTCATGCCAACTGGTTCTGCAATATACAATATAAAGCCCACCATTTGGATGCAGAAATGTTTAGAAACTAGATCTGGGCACCACTGCTGTTCTCCAATCTCTGCTCTGCTCATGCTGAAGCCATCAAAATTATATTAGAATATCAAAACCGTAGGCGCTCACCACAAAACTCGGCGGTAAAAATAAAAGCTTGCCATCCTCTCCTGAAACTGTTTAATCCCACCATTCGCTGGTATGATTTGGGAGGTCAGTGCAGGGCAGATGGGGCCTTAAGAAGCAAAACTTCCCAAGATCAAGATAAAAAGGGGTTTCTGAGAGAGGGGAACACATCTGTGGTAAATTTCACCCAACTGAGCCTGATGCGTAAAACGCAGATAAATGACGGAGTCCAGACTTTACGGCAGGGTCCAGTTCTCTGTTTACTGTCTCTCAGCACTACTGTAGAGCTGAAAATAAGCGATGGTCGTCTATTCATAAATCACCACAGAAGGGATTCCATAACTCCAGACGTTTTAGGGGAGAAATGGGCACAGAGTCAAATATAAATACAAAGAGCTTACCCCCTCAAACACCCCAAGGCTTTTGCTTTGCCTTTTTTTTTGGTTTCTGCTTCAACTAGATACCTAATCCCGCTGATCTTTGGCATGCTGTGTGCTTCATTTTGAAACTGGAAAAGATCCATGAACATTGAGTGTGGGTACATGTGTGCATTTGCAGTTGTGACTGGAATTAATGGGGAGATAATGATGCATTTGTGTTCAATATATAGAAATAATATTGTTATAAACTGAATGAAAATGGCTTTGTAATTGAAAATGATGAATCATACTTAGATTCCCATTGTTGTTTGGTTAGAAATATTATATTAGAGCCTGCAATCTGATAGAAAAACAACATTTGAGATAATTGACTAGTGCTCTTTGTAAACGCAATTATCTTGAAAGGTTAAGATTATTCTTGAAATATTGCTAATGAGATTTGGTAGTACAGCTACTCTTATAACTCAAGGCTTTCCAGCTCAGGAAATGTTGTGGTTGCTCTATACTTAGCAGCTATTTCTAATCTTAGCATTCTAATGGCCATAAAATCTCTTATCAAAGGAACATTTGTACAGTAATGATGGATCGCCATTGTTTTTGCGACATAGTGAAGGCATTTAATCTCTGTATATTTCATTTAAACCATTAAATTTGTGTACAGTACATGCACTTCATGAAGGCCCAAGTCACACTCTGTAAATCTGCATTAGGGCTTACAAGGAACCGAGCTTCAAACAGTGGTGGGGCAAAAGCCTCCCTCAGAGACTGCTGCTCACATTGGGACTTATCAAAACCACGTGGAGTGCTGGGATCTATGATTTTCAGATGTGCCCTGAAATGCATGAGCAGAGGAGGACGCCTGAGCCTTATCAAACAAAATGCATTCAAATGATGATACCCAGTCCTGCTGGAGCTGGAACCTAAAATGTAAGTGTTTAGTGCTTAAGTTGTTTGCCTGCAAAGACAAAGAAGTGATTTAAGTTCTCCGTGATCTGAAAGACAAATCAGATGGCAAATCAGAAGGTAAAAATTACCCAGAGTACACTGCGTGTACCACAAGAAAACCATTCAATGGATAACTCCAAGGGACATATGGAAGAAAAAAATAAAACAATTTTCTTTTCTGTTAATTCACAAATATTATTTTAATTATTTATTTATTTATTTATTTATATATTCATTTTTTGTTTTGGAGAGCGCTGCCTAAATCTGAAAACGGGAGATAAAACAATTCATTCTGATTTTGTTCTGCTTCTTATATCCAGCCTCCTCACCAATCACAGACCTGGGCACACATTTATTTGACGGTGCAAAGTAGAGGTTAAAGAGAGCAAAACTAACACAATGAATATGGAGAAATTTGTACCAATTACTAGAAACGGGCATTAAAACAAGTTGTTCTGAACAGGGCTGTTTAGAGTAGGGGTGTTCGTCATTAAATTTGGACAGGATACTGTACACTGCTGCGAGTCATTGTTTTTGTGACTATGAAATCAAATCTGCCTCTGTCCAAAACCATACACTGATAGGATGCCTTATCCAGGATGCATCCCCTGTCTTGTGCCCAGTGATCTTGTCTTGTGCCCAGTCTCTGGAAACACTGCAACCCTGAACTGGATGAATGGTTACAGTCAGTGAATGAATGAAGTCATAAATATATATCTACCACTTCAGCATGTGAGCATTCAGCTTCAACTTTTTTTGGAACGAGGCACCATAATGCCACAAGTTAACAGACTCAGTAACAATAACCATTTGATACTAGGGCCAAGAATGGTTAAAAATTGTCATATAAAAAAATAATTATGGCATAATTTTGTATTTACAAGAACAAAAATGTTATATTGTTGCTCTCCAAAGAAAAACATGCATCTCCATTTTTGTGGATTTTTAGTTTACTACATCATTTGAACACCGAAGCTGTCCTTCACATTCATGATGAAGGGGCCTCTGTTCATTCATTCATTAATTCATTGTTTGTAACCGCTTATCCAGTTCAGAATCATGGTGGGTCTGGAGTCTACCTGAAATCACTGGGCACAAGGCTGAATGGACCAACAGAAGTCCCCAAATTCCTTAGAATAACAGCTTTTACATTGAGTTCCACTGAAAGGTAAGGTTTTTAGCTTTCTCCTATTTTGCAGATACATGTTTTTCTACATACATGAGTTCTAACATGAGGCAATTTTCTATGAAAATCCTTAGAACCCTATGTACAAATCTGAACATCAAAATGAAGTATCCTTCATTTTTAAATGTGGAATTTTAGACATGCACTACTATTGTTACTTAACTGCCATCTAATTCTGTACTAAATACTGATACACTATAAATCTGTCCTCCTTTCAAACAATAATAGTGCTCTCTAATATTAGATAGAGTTATGGCTCTCTGGTACGTGTGCTCTTTCATGCCTTTTTAAGTTCCCTAACCTTCCTCAGCTGTATAGCTAAAAAGAATGGATTAACCATGGAGGATGCAAGAGCCCAGTTTAACGACGTGGCACTGGATGTGTGGATTTGACAAGCTGACCTCTTCTGAGGAACCTTCTCCTCAGGGTCAGGCAGCTAGATTTGGGGGTTTAGGAATTAGGGACAGCTCTCTGAAACAAGCTATGGAGAGCCCCTTCAGACATCAATCAATGCAGGCTGCGGCCGACCCACTGCGGCTCTCAGTGGGATGAATTTGCATCAGAGTCAAGGACGGCTAGACGATGATTTACACCCTGCAGCAGCCTTGGGTTCAAATGGCTTGCTGGGCCACACTTATATTGGGTGTGACAGACAAGGGTCATGAGCAGATAAGCCTTCCAGCTCTAAATAAAGAGCCAAATGTCCATCCATTATGCTTCATTTGGAAGGTCATGGACATGCTAGAGCGTGGGTCAAGTTGTTCCACTCCGCCTAAGTAAATAAGAGTCCTGCTAGTCTTTAGCAATGAACAAGAACCATAGTTACTTACCCTGTAGTTCAGTATAGAAGTCTTGCAACAAGCCAGTACTTTAATCTAAATTGCCAATGTTTTGAAAAGTAACACACTTGTCTCTGGCAAACAAGGACTGATTGCTAAATATTTTAAGGTACTGAAGCAGTAACAAATTAAGCTAAATTTAGGGCATTTTTTACATTAAATAAATCAGTACCAAGGTTTGAACCAAGATTAATGTTTTGTTTACCCTTCCAATAAAGATGCAGTATTTTTTAATACCCTATTTAGTGTGCGGTTTGGGATAGTTTTTTTTTACTTCTTAGCCAATGTGATGTCCATTTTAATCAATACAAATAAAGGGACTGAGTCTTTGTTATAAGCATGGGCTATATTCTTTGTTATGGATGGGTCCATATACAACCCAAGCCCGACAGGATGAATGTAAGGTCAGAAAGTTTGATATTTTGGGCCTAATTGATCATGTCTCTGAATCAGAGCTAGTGCAAATCCACAGCCTTCCAAAAAATAAATAAAATGAACCTTTAAAATATACAATAGCAATTGGCCTGTCTGTTCTATCTTGGTACATATATATTGGTGGAAAAGAGACCTGTTCTTACAGCACGGGGTTTCAATCTCTTATTTCAATCCTCATTGCTCACTAGCAGCTCAGCAGTGTTCTATGTCTGATATGTCTGAGTCATGTGGGACATTTTATTTGATCTTATTTTTTTTAAATGAGTGTAAGTGCTGGTATCATGAGATTATGACCAAACGTACACGAGAGCAAAATTGGCCTCGGCCTCTCTGGATGGGTAGGATGTCATCTTATCCATCAGGGTCACGTTAGCAAATACAGGCACGTGTTAGTTTGCATAATAGCTTTAGCAATGGCATTCCCCTCCAAGTGTTTTTATGCTGTCCAGTGATATTGTGTTTGTGCTAGCTGGAAAAAGGAACAGAGGCTGGATGCAGCTGTCTTGGAGCAAGCATGCACTTGTTTATTGCTGCATTCCACTTATATTATAAGTCAGATGTTGGAGCTGTGAATGACACCACACCTGAGCTGACTGTGTACCTGGTAAAAATTCAGAAAACACTGTGCCCTGTGTTTCAATTCCTAGCTAGTTCCCATTTAATTTTGTTAGAATTATCAGTTGATAACAGCGAATTATGCAATATTTTACTCATCCAAACACCACAGAAACATGCCCACATACAGAAGTTGGACAGTATTGTGTACAACTGATTTAATGAGGCACAAATATATAGAAACACTTAATTGTATATAATTTCTTTTACAAACTCTTGCGCAGGCAGCCATTTTGGATTCTAAACTCAGGGTTGGTGAGGCTCTGTATTTCTACACCCAGTGCTCCACTAACTCCATTGCCCATATGGGTGCAGGCCACACTATTACAGAGACTATTAAATACATTAGTCCATCTGTTGCTCTGCATACTTTGTTTGCCCCTTTTAACCCTGTTTTTTGATGGGCAAGACCTCCACAGGATCAAATCAGAGCAGTATTAATTGGTGGTGCATTAGCGCATGTTGTGCTGGTATGAGTAGATCAGACAGAGCAGTGCTGCTCACAGTTACTGCTGGATTGAGAATAGTCCGCCAACCACTGGTGAAGGAGTAAAATATTAGTCTTGATTTTAAAAGCTGTGTTTTGGAAAAGATTAAATCATTTCATCAGCTGGCTGCATATGCAATGAAAGAGCTGTTCCAAAGGCCTGTTTCCTGCACCCTAATGAAGCTTAGCATCAGAAACTATTCTGATCCTCCCTCTCCAAAACAGAGACATCGGGCCAGGTTTAATTAGCAATGCAAATTCCACGTATGGTTTTTCTTTGAAGTTTCATTTGTCCTAACACTCTATGTGTGACTCTGAGCAAAAGGCTAGTCCAAAGGAAGTATAGTGTTAGCAGAAGCTAGCCATAGTGTGCTTAGCATTTAATAGCATCTGACTAAATATAAGGAGAGGGCAAAATGAGGGTTTAATTTACCCCAGATTAGGTTGTTCCAGAGCCCTGAGTGCATGGGGAATAAACTGATTTTTTTTAGATTGGTTTCACATGTACCGTAGTGCATAAGCTGGTCTGAGCCTCTTTCACCGTTAGCTCATAGGCACCAACTCATTGTTTACTTTCCAGTTGCAAACTACAGACATTTCCAGACTTAAGATATAAACTCTCAACTAATCCATCTGCAAGCAAAGGCTTGTCAGAATATGCTTGCCTTCTTATTTCTGCTGCAAATGGCCATTTTGTCCATAAAAAAGACCACCACTGTTATGTTGCCCTGTATTTCATTTCCTATTAAAACAAAGGCAGAGAATTTTAAGGTTGGGCATACTTAAATCCCTCCCATAATTCAACACTATAGCTTGTTAAAACAATGTGATTTATTGATACAGGGACGGCTGGCCATGACCTTCTGCACATGTTTATGAAATTCCTCTAGATTTCTGCAGACCACGAATGGCTGAAACGTTGTCATGTTAAGTGAAAATGTCTGGATTCCATAAAGCCATATGAAGCTTTCTGGAAAGAAAGTGCAGACCTGTAGAAACCTAATTTAGAGCCAGATTTCTATTGCTAGCAAAACCAGCACTGAGTGAAAGACTTCAACAGTGACGGCATGCAGGTCCAAACCCCTCAGTCATAGTGAGCACATTTTATGATGTGGGACTTTTAATGTGATCATTAAAAAAAACATATTATATGGCCAGATATTTGTAGAAGCTTGCTTAGTGTTTTTGTTCAAATCAAGTTAGTTCAACTTTTGCTAAAGTTTTAGGTTATTGGTGTCGTAATTTGATTGCATTCAGCCTTATAAACATTAGAGAAATCGGGTAATGTTAGATAACTAGTTATGGATGACAAATGTATCTCCAAAAATGTTGGACTGAACTACATCACTCTGATCTCCATAGTTAACATTAGACATGGTGATTAGACTCATGTGGCTACTTCACCTGGATGTATCTTAATGTGACTTCAGTAGATGTAAGAGGTTTCTACAGACCTTTTTAGACATATAATGTATTCAAGTGTCTTTCTTGACATAGAATATTGCTGCCGCCCAGTAATTATTGCTAACTCTTAGCTAATTCTACCATTTCAAATGTATTATTAATGATGCTTATTTAGCCTTGGGAAATTTTCTGGAGATTCGGTGACCTACAGCTGCAAGTTGGTTCTAATGATGCATTTAATGGATTTAGTTCCCATAGACAAACACTGTTCATGTTTACTATTGGAGAAAAATAAATGTTTGTGGAATAATTAACCCTATGAATGATGATATCCCTTGCCTCCAAAAACTAAATATCAGGAAAGAAACATTAATTTGAAGCACTTCTCTGGTGTAAATGGCTTGTTGTTTGTGTAGTATGTGGGTTCATGCCAGAGAGGGGCCATGTAATACTTGTCTTATGAGCTATTTCCCTTGTAAAGCTTAATTGGCTGAAGATGAATGAACAGGACGAAAACTCCTTGGAATCTGATGACGGATTTACTCATTTTACTAACACGTTCATAAGAAATCTGATGTGAAGCATATGTTAAACCAAGCTTTAATTCTAATAACCTTCTGCATAAGGAATAGGAAATTTGGATTTCTTAAAACATGTTGTTTGAAAAGGTGGCAGAATTTATCTTGCCAAACTTATATAAAGTATTTATATATATCTAAAACTTTAAAGACACCCTCATTAATTTTTCAGTTACAACTTTTTCAGCATGCGCAGCTTGTATATTCTCCATAGAACAGCATATAATGAAATGGAACACTGGAGTTGCTGCAACATGCTTAATGTCAAGCACCAGCTGGAGGAGTATAAAGCTCTTCAGCATTGAACTGTGAGGCAGTGGACCTGCATTTTTTAGGATGATGGATCAACTTTGTGTCTTTGTGAAGTGTTCCAAAGCTAATCTCTTATCATCCGTACCCAAACACCTATCCTATCATGGCTGAATATCATCAAATATACACAGCAGTGTTAAATCATTTAGCATTTAGTCTTTAGTCTTTCGAAAATAGTAGAAACAGTTACCACAGCATAGAGCACCAGCTAAACTATTAATAACCTCAAATTCCGAAGAAATGAACAAGTATTACCAAACCTTGGTAATAAAATGTATCTAGCATTTAGCATAGCACTAGAATTCAGAACAGCTCTACACTTGCAGCAGTCCATTGAAGGTGCCTCACAGTTATGTGCACTAGCAAGAGTTTGTTTGAATTAGCACTCTCTTTGAGCCTTTTTATACCTCCTCTCTCTGCGGGATGGGGAAGGTGAAATGTGCAGACCCTCAGGGCTTGTTCCATTTCAGACTGCTATGTTAAAGATGCTAATGTTGAACATAAAACCAGCTTGTGCTGTAATGTTTAGAAATCAAATGATCACTTAGATGGGCGTATAGTACTGCCTTATATGTGCTAGAAGTGGGACAGATATGTTTTAGAACATGTGGACCAGATAAAATTCATCATATGTGTGCCACGTTTGGCTGACATGCAGTTATCCAGTAGGCAGCACTGCCATATCCGTGTCATAAGTGGGCCAGATATGGTTTGGTACGTATGAGCCACATGTATGTTTTCAATATGTGAGACACTCTTGGCTGACATACAGGTTGCCAATGCCAACAGTGGGCCAGCAGTGCCATATTATTGCCAGAAGTGGCCCACATCTGCATGTTATCTGGTGTGACATAAATTTGAAACCATACCTTTATTAACAATACAGGTGCTGCCTTGTAACTTGATTCTAAAAGTCTGACTGATTTAGCATGATGCATAATGTCCTTGGTTGCTGCTAAGTAAAGACCTCCTTCAGATATAGTCAGCCATTTTGTTTAGTTCTTTAGTTTTGCATTGCATCTACAAGGCTAATGTAGTGGTCGGTATAGCATAGTAACACCACTACCTAGATGTAGAAAACATAGGGTAGAAGTCTCCTCTCAAGTAAGTACACCTCGTTACACTGATAAGAATCACTACATTCACCTACATCTGATAAGTCTGTCTGGATAATATTACATGTAAATGCTAACAAGTAATGGAAGCTTAAAGCCGGCAGTTAACATTACCTGACACTGAATGATTTGCTGCTATGTACACACTAGCCCCCAAAAAAGAAAACATATTATAGGCTTCCACAAGGTTATTGCATGTTCTTTGCCATGCAAATTATCCATTTTGTTCCATTCACTTGCATAGCCTGTAACACTTATAGATTCCAGAACAACACAAGCATGTCCATTAGAGATTTCTTAAGAAATTGGCATGGTTTGAAGTCACTATAAATAAGTATACTGCTGTCCAAAACCAGAGACCATTCATTCATTCATTGTCTGTAACTGCATATCCAGTTCAGGTTCGCGGTGGGTCCGGAGCCTACCCAGAATCACTGGGCACAAGGCAGGAACAAATCCTGGAGCGGGTGCCAGTCCTTCAAATCAGAAAGTGTCACTCAGTGACTTCTGAGTGACTTCATTCAGTGTCACTCAGTGTCACTCACTTCCTTTATTTTATTTCCAGTCAATGTGGCATTTAACCCATATTTCGAAAATTTAACAGATGCATCAGTGACACTTAGGTTGCAGTGAAATATAATTTCCTATTTCCATTTCATTAGCATTTCCATTCTTTTTCATTTTCTACTCCTCATGATAAAACTAACCTCTAATACATTCAGTGATGTTGAGGTCTGGGCTCAGGGATAGTAAATCTATTTTTCTGACAACCTCAGCAGCTTATTTGTTTGATTGTTGACAGATCCACATCCTTTCAGACCCATAGTGTTTTGTTGTTAATAGAGGAAAAATGGGCTGAAACTTCTCTGGTTTAGTTTAGATCTGAAGCAAGTGTACCCTTGAGTTTCGCCAGTTTCTAAAAGATGACACGTAAGTGCTGTACAGGTGCTGGTCATAAAATTAGAATATCATGAAAAAGTTGATTTACTTCATTAATTCCATTCAAAAAGTAAAACTTGTATATTATACTCATTCATTACACACAGACTGATATATTTCTAGTGTTTATTTCTTTTAATTTCATGATTATAACTGACAACTAATGAAAATCCCAAATTCAGTATCTCAGAAAATTAGAATATTACTTAAGACCAATACAAAAAAGGGATTTTTAGAAATGCTGTCCAACGGAAAAGTATGAACATGAAAAGTATGAACATGTACAGCATTCAATACTTAGTTGGGGCTCCTTTTGCCTGAATTACTGCAGCAATGCGGCATTGCATGGAGTCGATCAGTCTGTGGCACTGCTCAGGTGTTATGAGAGGCCTGGTTGCTCTGATAGTGGCCTTCAGCTCTTCTGCACAGTTGGGTCTAGCATTTTGTATCTTCCTCTTCACAATACCCCATACATTTTCTATGGGGTTAAGGTCAGGCGAGTTTGCTGGCCATTTAAAAACAGGGATACCATGGTCCTTAAACCAGGTACTGGTAGCTTTGGCATTGTGTGCAGGTGCCAAGTCCTGTTGGAAAATTAAATCTGCGTCTCCATAAAGTTGGTAGGAAGCAGCAGGAAGCAAGAAGTGCTCTAAAACGTCCTGGTAGAGAACTGCATTGACCTTGGACCTCACAAAACACAGTGGAGCAACACCAGCAGATGACATGGCACCCAAAATCATCACTGACTGTGGAAACTTTACACTGGACCTCAAGCAACATGGATTCTGTGTCTCTCCTCTCTTCCTCCAGACTCTGGGACCTTGATTTCCAAAGGAAATGCAAATTTTACTTCACCTTTTGTGTCTTGCCCTGCTTGTGTAAGGTGTCAGTGGTTGTCTTCTGGACAACTGTCAAGTCAACAGTCTTCCCCATGATTGTATAACCTACAGAACTAGACTGAGAGACAATTTAAAGGCCTTTGTAGGTTTTGAGTTAATTAGCTGATCAGTGTGTGGCACCAGGTGTCTTCAATATTGAACCTTTTCACAATATTCAAATTTTCTGAGATACTGAATTTGGGGTTTTCATTAGTTTTCAGTTATAATTAAAAAAAAAAAACACTAGAAATATATCAGTCTGTGTGTAATGAATGTGTATAATATACAAGTTTTACTTTTTGAATCAAATTACTGAAATAAATCAACTTTTTCATGATATTCTAATTTTATGACCAGTACCTGTATATCTAACAGTGCAACATTCAACGCTGATCAAATACATGTGGGGAAATTTGCAGTTCCCCTGAAACACAACACTAACCTGATTCTTTCTTTTGCTGTAAATGAAGTTTTATCCCTATTAAAGTGGAAGGTGTTGATATACATGTTTTTGCAGCTAAATTTTCCAAACTGGTGGCTTTTTTTTTTCTTTTTAAGCTTAGTCCATGAGAAGAAACTGAACTCGTAATTCAGTTTCACAGAGCTGTATTAAAAACTGCCCTTGACAGATATGGAGAGGCGTTTAATTCCTTGCCTCCTTTCATGACCATTCCAATGTTCTGGATTTGGACACTGAAGTATAACATTTGCCTGGAGCTACTAAAACTTGGTGGGGGGAGGTTCACTTGGACACAGAATGCTGTAATAAAAATGCCTGCTCTTTCCACATATCACAACCAAAGGAATGTCAAATGTTGTTATGTGATTGGGGGAAAAGTCTTAGTCCTTTATAGTTGGCAGAAAACAGTGCAGTAGGTAGCTTCAGATATGATATTGCTGTTCTTTGTGGAGAATGTGTATTGTCCTGTCAGCCAGAAGTAATTCATAGTCAGTCTTTTTCTCATAAACAGTGAAACAATAAGCACCTTGGTAGGGGGAAAGATTAGAAACAGACTGAGCTTAAAACTAGTGAGATCATTTACACAGTAAATGGGCACAGGCTCACTTGCCCTCTCACATACAGGAGGTCAAGCATGTCTTGGTGTTTTTAACATATCATATGGTATTTTTAATCATGTGAAAAGTCCTCCCCATTCACATCTACTCACATTTTCCATTAAAAGAATGACAACATAAAAGGTAGGTGGTACTTACCTGATACCAGTATGTCTTCAGGGCAGAAACCAGTGAAAACTACAAAGCTAGTATTGAAGAACGAATCTGATGCTGTAACAAATGTGGAAAAAAGGAGCCACATATAATTTAATTTAATTATTAATTTAACAATATTCACATTGAGAATTTTTCACTGAAAATATAAAGTTATAACTTTACCAAGTTTTTGTCTTCTCTGCTCCTTTTGCCGCAGACACTGAGCTGTGTGGTCTCTTCACAATGAAGCGCAACCTGATTGGTCCTCTTGTGCATATTTGATGCATTGATTGGCTCACAAATGTAACCTTGAACTAAGAGTTTGACATTGGAGATGAAACCATTTTCAAGACAGAACTTAGATCTGACAAAAATGTCATATACAAACCGGATTCCAAAAAAGTTGGGACACTAAACAAATTGTGAATAAAAACTGAATGCAATGATGTGGAGATGGCAAATGTCAATATTTTATTCGTAATAGAACATAGATGACAGATCAAAAGTTTAAATTGAGTAAATGTAACATTTTAAAGGAAAAATATGTTGATTCAAAATTTCATGGCGTCAACAAATCCCAAAAAAGTTGGGACAAGGCCATTTTTTACCACTGTGTGGCATCCCCCCTTCTTCTTACAACACTCAACAGACGTCTGAGGACAGAGGAGACCAGTTTCTCAAGTTTAGAAATAGGAATGCTCTCCCATTCATGTCTAATACAGGCCTCTAACTGTTCAATCGTCTTGGGCCTTCTTTGTCGCACTTCCTCTTTATGATGCGCCAAATGTTCTCTATAGGTGAAAGATCTGGACTGCAGGCTGCCATTTCAGTACCTGGATCCTTCTCCTACGTAGCCATGATTTTGTGATTGCTGCAGAATGTGATCTGGCATTATCTTGTTGAAAAATGCAGGGTCTTCCCTGAAAGAGATGACGTCTAGATGGGAGCATATGTTGTTCTAGAACCTGAATATAGTTCTCTGCATTAATGGTGCCTTTCCAGACATGCAAGCTGCCCATGCCACAAGCACTCATGCAACCACATACCATCAGTGATGTAGGCTTCTGAACAGAGCGTTGATAACAACTTGGGTTATCCTTGTCCTCTCTGGTCCGGATGACATGGCGTCCCAGTGTTCCATAAAGAACTTCAAATCGTGACACATCTCACCACAGAACAGTCTTCCATTTTGCCACACTCCATTTTAAAAGACCCCTGGCCCAGTGCAAACGTCTGAGCTTGTGGAGCTTGCTTAGAAATGGCTTCCTCTTTGCACTGTAGAGTTTCAGCTGGCAAAGGCGGATGGCACGGTGGATTGTGTTCACTGACAATGCTTTCTGGAAGTATTCCTGAGCCCATTCTGTTATTTCCTTGACAGTGGAATTCCTGTTTGAGGTGCAGTGACGTTTAAGGGCCCAGAGATCACAGGCATCCAGTAGAATTTTACGGCCTTGACCGTTACACACAGCAATTGTTCCAGATTCTCTGAATCTTTTGATGATGTTATGCACGGTTGATGATGATAACTTAAAAGTCTTTGCTATTTTACGCTGGGTAACACCATTCTGGTATTGCTGCACTATCTTCCTGCGCAACAATGGTGGAATTGGTGATCCTCTTACCATCTTGGCTTCAGAGAGACACTGACACTCTGAGAAGCTCTTTTTATACCCAATCATGTTGTCAATTGACCTAATTAGTGTTAATTGGTCTTCCAGCTGTTCGTTATATGCTCAATTTCCTTTTTCCAGCAACTTATTGCTACTTGTCCCAACTTTTTGGGGATTAGTTGACACTGTGAAATTTTGAATCAACATATTTTTCCTTTAAAATGTTACATTTACTCAGTTTAAACTTTTGATCTGTCATCTTTGTTCTATTACGAATAAAATATTGACATTTGTCATCTCCACCTCATTGCATTCAGTTTTTATTCACAATTTGTTTAGTGTCCCAACTTTTTTGGAATCCGGTTTGTAGAACCTTATACTTCCAAGGGGTCGACATGTAAAAACACAATGAGTGTTTTAAACAAGAATTATGCAATGCTTTTTCTTTGGTTGTACATGGTAACATAAAAGTTCCCATATATTTATTATACTAAAATTATTTTCTGTAGACTAGTTTGGTGCACATGTGTAGCATTGGGTTTGAGATCTAAAAACTAGCCATAAATGTCAAATCAGAACTAATTCAAAATCAAATTAAGTTCAAGCATATACCATCGTTTTCCAGTTAAAAACATGTATCTCCCAAATAGTAACTTTACAGGAGAAGGAAAAAAGCTTTAATTTCAATGGGAGTGAATGTAAAAAGATTTTAGTAAGTAGTTTTGGAGCATTTTTAGAGGTTCATTCATCATGATGTGACGGATAGCTCCTTTGTTCAAATGATAAACCAACTGTCGACAGAAAAGGGGATAATTTTTTGAGATATTTTTAACTGGAATTTAGAAATGCTATATATAAAATACACATACACACACTGACTAACCTAACATGCTGGAAGAGAGTGCAAACTGACCAGATGTATCACATCAGCAGACATGCACCCATGCTTGAAAGCGCCATGTGTAGAGTCCTACACATCCAAAAAGTGAGGCCTGTTGTCATCTCTCAGACCAGATTCCCTGCTCCATGCTAGCATATTCACTCTGAAAAAGCATGCTACACCCTACAATAAAGGAAGGTTTGAACATATTTTATACAGTGAAGGAAAATATAGGAACACAGAAAAATGATGATTATTTTATGGTTTCCAGCAAAGATGCACATGTTATGTAGGTATTTTTTAAAAACAGGTTCATGTGATTATGTGAATTATTTCAAGTGCACTCTTAAAAATAAATGTGCTACAAAAGGTTCTATGAGTGATGCCATACAAGAACCATGCATTTGTGAAAAACCTTTTAAAGAATCTTAATCTTTACCAATTTAAATATATCAGCAAAAATAGTTCAAAGGTCAAATAACCTTTTGTAGCACTTTTATTTATTGCTTGTCTGAATGTTCAGAAGTTTTAAAAGGTTTCTGTATCAGTATGAGAAATCATTCCCAAACATTCACTGCCCAGACTACCTGTTCCAAACAGTGAAGAACAAAACACCACCCAGAGGCTAAAGTGTCCTTTTTGTGACTGTACATGCCCTGTTTTGGTCGAGTTGGTGGAAAAACCTAGTCTTTGAGGCTAATCTAGTGCCAGGGGAATTACATGGCCTATTTCAAGAGACTGCAAAATCATCAATCATGCCTTGTCAAAATAATCAGACAACCACTTTAGCTGCAACCACTTCAGCATGCTTCAGCATGGGCAGACGTGATGAAAGGAGGTGACATTATGCTCTACATTTGACTTGCAATGAAATGGAGAAGGCAGGGGTTAGCACTTAAGATGCATGTTTGGAGAGGAAGGTTACAAACCTTGACAGAGAGCATCAAGCCACAGATTTTTTTGTTTGTTTGTTTGTTTTTTTTTTTTTTTTTTGACTATGACTAACTTTGTGGTTAGTTTGTTTGTGACATATTCTATTCTAATTGTAGATATCGAAATGGAATTTATTTTGTTGAGATTTCATGCAACAAAAATCGAAAATATTCCTAAATTGGCAATTTTATGGGAGCAATCTGTAATACTGACTCCAAGCTTATAAAATCGGAACTATAACACAGTTTCAAAACAGTAAAGAGAGCTGTTTGGTTCCTCCCCTTCCTCCCCAGACGTGAATCTCAACCAGGTTTACAGTTTGAGGAAAACTGAATAAACAAGCAAAAGATGAGTTTAAGAGCTTTGGACCACAATAGCTAAGAAACATGTGTCATAATCAAAATATATTTACATAGAAAAGTGTTCATTATGTCACTAAAACATCTACCTACGCAAGAAAAAGACAAAAAAGCTGCTCTCTCTGCATTTACAAGTCATTACTGTCCAAACCCAACTTAAAAATTTTGACTAGACAAGGCTGGTGTTACTTATTGATTTTCCCTTTCACCATAAATGTCGTTTAGGAGGCAGAACTTTGCTTCTTATTCACAATCTTCAAAGCCAAACGTTTCGTTCCACCTTACGTGTCTGTTTACAACTCTTATTGTGAGTGTGTGAGTGAATGTGTGTATGTGTGTTGCCCTGTGAGGGACTCTTGCCCCCTCCAGGGTGTGTTCTTGCGCCCGGTTGTTCTGGGTGGGCGCTGAGCCCGCCGCTACCCTGGAGTGGATGGGTGGTTGCAGATGGTGAATGAATGAATGGAAGGTATTCCAGTTTATCTGTTTAAATCACACAAATCAGTAGTATGTGACTGTCACTAAGCATTTAAGAAAGGCAAAAATAGAAAGAGCCGCCACAGTTAGATTTTAAAAAAAAACTCCTTTTGAAGCACTCCTTATTTCCCATTTTATCCATTTAAAACACAACCAAGTGTACTTCATGTCACTAAAACATCTACCTACTAGTGAAACGATTATATTTGCTGTGTACTACCAAGCTTGAGCTCTCCATTCCACATTAAATAGGTTCAATATGCAAGGCTTTTCAAACACAACTCTTACGCCTTCATTTGTGGTATTTACACCTGTCAAACATGTTGTTATTCACCTTCTTTGTATAAAACACAGTCATAACACCTTTCAAACATCGCTATGCCTCACTTTGTTATATAAATCTCACAACCTATGGCGTTTAATGCTTATAATCTATACATAGGCATCTGTACGTCTAAATGTTTTTCAGGCATGATTTTCTGTTACCTGTTCAGGAGAAAATTAGCCAGCTCTGGCTCCACCTATTAAACACAAGGCCAATATTTCCTCTCCGTCTCTGGTCATGGAGAAGGGCAACAGGCCTTTTTGAGTCCAGTAAAATATAACATTAACTCTCTCCTCTGCTTGTCTGTTATACACGCCTACCGTATATCACTGCTATCTCTGCTGTAATCAGACTTGAGCAGTTCATGCTCTTCCTGTATCGCATTGTTTTCTATGTTTGCTCTGTTTTTATGTCTCTTTAAATTTCTATGACTTGATTGTGAGTGTCTTATAAGCGCCTTATTATTATTATTACTTTTTATTCTAATTTGGTGCTGTTTCTTACATTAAGTGCCTGCGCTGTAGAATTACCTCACCTCCTTGTTTAAGCCTCTCAAATCACAGAGCAGGACATGTGTTTGAAAGCAAAAACACAAGGTTAAACAGAGCAAAACATACAAGCCAGGCACTGTGAAATAAGAATACTGATTAAAAATTGTGAAAACAGAAACGACGTCTGCTCCTCACTCCTGGGCTCTCACGTTGAACTGAGCTGTAACTCATTTTCATTCAAAGGAATAGGCACTGAAACTGGACTTTCTGAACAGGACTGCTTAGGCACGGGGCGAATGGTGCTGTGTTATTTGATCCTTGTAGAATTTTAAGCATAGCATGTCACAGAGGATTCATTAAGACCCTAGGAAACAGTGCTCACTTGTGGAAACAAAGGTGTAAAATATGTCCCTTTAAAGAAGTTAACTTTAAAGACCAATCATGTCTTGGCTGATCGACTGCATTTACAATGAAGGATACAATAATATAAGTCTGATTTATAATATAATATAATATAAGTATTTGCCTTATTGTTTCTTTAAGTGAACAGAGTGCAAGCTAACAGTTTCATTTTAATGTTCTTGACATTAACACAGTTCTGGCTTATGTAGATTTCAGACCGAGGTATTGAGGACCATCCAAAACTCAAGTCTCCCACTCAAACCAAGCAGCAAAACAAAAAGCTCTTAACGACAGAAAACATCTTGAAATGATCAAATACACTTGGCAAGATGATGAATGTCTGTTGTTTGCCTGCCTGCGAGTGTTTTTTTTTTTTTTTTTTGATAGCATCACTCTGCTTTTTCTTAATGCTTAAAGTTTTAAAGTGAGTGTGAAAACGCCAGGACGAACTGGAGGTCTGCTTTGGCTCATGTAGCTCTAGGTCATTCATATAGCCGATGTTTGTAAAGGCCTTTCTGTCCCTGGGTGCACTCCTGCAGATACCAGGCTTTATTTACTCACAAAGGTGTGCAGGAGAATGCCTGAGGTCACCTCAGGTCACTTGACAACAGGGTGAATGCCACTGCAGAGTGAAAGATCATATTTCGCAATATGAAGATGTCATGGCCAAAAGAACAGAAGAGATGTCTTTTTTTATGGGGAATTTGTGTGATGTGTATGAACTGACATGTATTTTTTTTTTTTTTTGGTACTTAAATAAAGCAGAACATGCTTTTGTTCTGGTTGTCTAATCTAGTAGGCCTCTGGACTCATAGGAACTGTAGAGGCACTTATCCAATTGACATACTAATAATAAAGACACAATGAACTTTTAAGCATATTTATTGGAATTTTAACATTTGCAAAGTAACAATAATAATGGCTTAAGTGCCTTTCTGTAGCTAAGTAAAGCTCCAAATCCCTTCTTCATTCACTGCCTGCCCTCAGGCCTATATCTGAGCTTATCACCACAGGGATGCACAGGTGAAAGGTCATGGTCACTGGGGAGTATCCTTTTGGCTTAATTTCAAGATGTTTAAAGCCCCCCCAGCACTGGGAATTTGTGAGAAGTCCCTGGATTTGTGGTGAGAAATTACTCAATGCATTAACCTACAAGTTAAGTACACATCCTAAGTGTAGCAGACACCCCTATTAAAGCTTGAGTAAGTCATGGAGTAGCTGGATCATCCAACATGACCTGGCTGAATGCCATCAAATCCTCATAAAAAAAAAATTCCAGCATTTACTGTAAAAACTTCCCAGAACAGTAGATCCTGTTACTGCAGCAAAGAGAGAGAGGGAGGGAAAAATGACTTATTAGTACCCTTGATTTCTAATGAAATGTCGGATGAGCTCATATCCACAAACCTTATCCATAAAGAGTATGTAAGGATGGGATCAGCTTTCTAAATTAGATGAAACTAGCTGGTTATAGCAAATTAAAAAGTTCTGCTTCGAATATTGTGGTAAAACCTTTGATGACACATACAATATGGAAGTCTTTACTAGCAAATAGCTAATGGAAGTGCAACTGGGAGCTATAAGACAAAACTCAGCTAGCTAAAATGTACCATACAATTTTTTCCAGCAGTGACATCATCTTAAAACTACACAAAAGCTGCTGAACCATCAAAAATGTTCCAATCGTAAGATGGAAAATCTACATAAGAACATCAATTACGGTCATTTTTGGTTACTTTTGCAAGCTGTGTTAACATCTCATTACTGTATACTTGTTGGGGGGCTTATAGGAAGGGGCAGTTACAGCACTGTTACAGTACAGTATGTATGATTATCAGTCTTAGATACATTTATCACAGTCTAATGTGTTACATTCCCAGCTGTGGTGGACAAAGTACACAAATTATGTACTTTAAAAAAAAAGTACATATACTTAAGATAAAAATATTACTCCAGTAAAAGTAGAATTCCTCAATGTAGATCTCTATTTGAGTAAAAGTACAGAAGTATTTACCTTCAAATGTACTTAAGTATTGAAAGTAAAAGTACCATTATGTATTACGCCTCTAATGTCCTATTATCCAATATCCAATTTTTGTAACAAGACTCATGCTTAACACATTGCAGGTGAAAAGACTCTAGTGTCACTCTTGGTTCCCCAGTGTTTTAATAGTTTGTCATTAATTAGTCTGACAATGAATACAGCAGAAATGGTCAAAGATTAAATACAATGAATGATGTTATATTAATTATTACATACACCCAAGGTGCTGCCCCTCCACACCAACAGAGGTCACTGTCTCCAGAGTATTGAACCCAATTTTAGCTTCTGTGCTGAACCAATGCCGTAGGCAGCGTGGCCTGAGGTGCACCTCTCCAGAAATGTAACTCGTTCCTTCTACGCAGACCACAACGACTGTGATTGATCTGCAGTCAGATGAACATGGTTCAAGTTGCTCAAATCAAGAATTCCCGAAATATTAACTCCTCTACACTACACTTCCTAAAGAGTGCACTTTAAAGATTCATAAACTAATATCACTACACCACTACGTTGTGCACTACAATAGGTCGAAGAAGTTGTTCAGCCCTAGTGGTTTGGTGATGTAATTGCAGAGCGATGCAGATGTCAGCACACAAGTATAAACTTTCACAATGGCATAGGACACTTGTGCGTAACAGTTTTTCACTCATTTAGGAACACTAGGCAAGATTTTTGTGGGATTTCTGCTCCTGGGGCTCCCCCTAGTGGGATTAACGTTTACAGCACTGTACTGAAATTAGTAGGGAAAGTTACATAGTGCAAGTTCTGTAGTGCTGAGCCGAGAGTAGCAATGACAGAGGCTCTATTCTCCCTATTATAGGTCAGTGAAACATCACAATAATTTTGAAGCTGTAATTTTAAGGTAAAAGTATTACATAGTGTTCCTTTAAGCTCTCTGTTTTGTCTACATTGCCGCAAATTATAGTTTGAGCTATTTTTGCATTTCTGAGACACCTGTTTTGTGGTTTTGTTTTTCTGCCTTTTTGCCTTATACTCGTTTTTGTCTTTTGTACTTGTTTATTTTACCTTCACATTACTATAACACATTTATCTCTATCAGTTCACTTTTACTTCTGTTTTGTTATCTGTTGTTCTCACCGTGTCGACCCAAAGAGGATGGGTTCCTTTCAAGGTTTCTTCTTCTTGAGTTTTTCCTTGCCACTGTTGCCCTTGGCTTGCTGATAGGAGGCTTGGACTCAGATCTCTGTAAAGCTTCTTTGTGACAACTTTCTGTCTTGAAAAGCTCTACATAAATAAAATTTGACTGATTGATTGAATAATATGGCTATTTTTCATTAAGGCTTTGATGTCAGCATTTGGACAGTAGGACAGAGATTAGCATTCTTGAGCTGTGAGCATTGTCTATAGCCAATTGGAATAAAGTTAATATTAGCAGGGATAGTATATCTCTTCATTTGCCTTATGTTTAAAATACTGCAATTATTAATCACTGTTAGCATGTTAGCAAACAGTATTTATGATCTAAGATTTATATTTGTGTCTGAGGACATATGTAGGAAGGTTTTTCGCCAAGATAACGCTATTTACTTATCTAGCTACAAAATTTCCCTTCCAAAAGCAATGGATGTTGTAATATTAGGACAAAGGAATAGAATCCATGGTAAACTACTGTGAAAAATCACTACAAAATGGCTAATGGTCACATTTACAGTTAATGCCCCAATCTCCCTCTTAATTTAGCATGAAAGGATGGGAATGGCAATTTAAGGCAAGGGCATCAAAGTGAAGGGGAGGGGGCCGTTTTCTCTCCACTACCATGCTGTGGTGGTCTACAAAGTCCATCTGTGTATCTCTAGGAGAGGCAGAGTGCTGATGCTGACTGTCAGATCCCTTAAAGGTCTCCATGGCCCGCTGATTGAGCCAGGGCCTGGGCCCCAACCCAAGGAAACATGCGTTCTCAAATTGGTTATGACAGTGCCCGACCTGTGATTCCCAATAAAAAAATTGTAATAGAAACAACGGTGTGAGAGAGTGGTTGAGCGATAGAGAGAGAGAGACAGACAGAGAGGTTAGCAAGCTACAGATGTTGCAGCTGCAAGCTGGCTCTCATTTTCTCCCAGGGAAGCTAATGAGAAACTGCTGGAGGCCATGTTTCCCCAATACATAAAGAACAAAGAGCTGAACTGGGACCAGCCCTTAACCCAGGTTTGCATATTAATTGCTAATGGTTATACAATAGAACAGTCCTGAGAAATGCATTTACTGGAAATTGCTTAATGCACAACCAGTGTGTGGGTAAATGGAATACATAAGGAAGGATGAGTTACCTCACACAGTAATTAATGCTAAATTAATGATATTTAGTACACTGCTGTGTGGGAAATACACACAACTGTGTGGGGAAATATAATATATATGTATAAATATAATGTAGTCAGATTATTTACATTTTGGACCATTTGTTAAGTCTGCTTTGATGGATTGTTGCCCTGTCCAAGATGTGTTCCCAAGATGTGTTGTGCATGATGACTCTGGGTAGACTCGGGACCCAGCATGACCCTGAACAGGACAAATGGGTTACAAAAATGAATAAATTAATGAATAAATGCATTGATTTTTCTTGTGAAATGTTTGGACTTTGTCAGAGGAAGCTGATTGCCGATGTTCTCAACCTCCTCTTAAGAGTTTTGTGACAGCAAAAATTTTGAATCAACTATAACCAATTTTTACATCTGCAAGCTAATCATACTTGGCATATTCCCCCATGTAATTATAAGTTGCCTTCAGTGGTAAGCATGGCTGTGAGGCATTGGAATAAGTGTGCTACTGGGTGGTGTTTTCTGGGAAATAAATGACTAATCTATCTCCAGGTCTAATATCATGGCTGAACACATTCATGAGAAATGCTAGTTTTTGCTAATGCTAGTATTTCTGTATGCCATCCACTGTTAAAAAATCCTGAAATGACCATGAAACTGAGACTATGAAGCTTCATCACACACCTCCACACTTTTATAACACCCCCTAGCATCTACACACACACACACACACACACACGAACACACTATCATAGGAGCAGACAGAGGGGAGAGCAGCACTTCCTGGTCAGAGGTGTCTGATCACCACGGAGACAGTGGGGTTATGACTTTACAAAAAGAACTGACCATTTAACTGGCCACTTCGCTGCAGGGCCCCTAAGAGTGGGAACACCCAGGGCTAACCTGTATTTAACAGGGCCTTTCGAACTCCTGACCTTTTACTGTGTCTTCACAACTGCCTGAGGGAAGTTGTTCCACAAATAGCATGCGGACAGACTGAGAACAGTGTTAGGCAGTAAACAATGAAAAACTCTGAAAAGCTCTACAGCTTCACAGTCATTAAACAGCCAGAGCAAAGCAAGCCATTGTTAGCTGTTTTGAGAACTATGTTTGGAAACATGCTCATTTAGCATTTCATATGAATTCAAATGTATTAACATACGCTTGTAGCAGCAGGTCTACTGGGAAATCTTTAAATTAGAAGTTAACTGGAGCCCTGCCCAAGGTGTGTTTCTTACTTTACATCGTTGTATTTTAACAAAATAGCTAAGATATGGTAAGGGTGCCGTCATGAATTGGCTGAAATCGCACCATCCAGGTGGATGCTGAGTGGTGGTTGATGTGACTCCCTAATGGTCCAAAGCAAGTAAAGTAATTTGAATGTCTAGAAAAAAGTTATGTATGCTTAAGTAAGTAGTGATTGGTTCTGGATCACACACATCATTCCAACACATCTGAGAAGTATTAGTTTGTGCTCCATCATCGCATAGCACAGGGCAAACTGGTGAAGTAAAATTTAAAGGGGACGTCTACAATTATGGAGAAGTGCAGTTCTCTCTGATGGTTTACATTCAGATGCTCAGTGTCTTTTGAGGGGGAAAAAAATACGGTTTGAATTACTACAGATAATCATTTGAAACTCAGGTTGTTTTGTTTTGTAACACTTAGCTGGCTCCCGGGTTTGCAGATATTTCCGCCATAAATGATAGAGAAACAGCATGAATAAGTTAATATTACCCACATATGGAGCAGGAATAGAGCAATATCCTTACTTTAGTTAATGTTTTTCATCCTTTGGTGTTCTCTCCATTGTCTAAAAACTACAGATGCCCCTGCAAATGAGCAGAGAGAGAGAGACTGTTTTTGTTTTTTAATAATTTACAGACACTGGGGCTTCAGAAACACATTAGACTGCTTTCGAGGACATAAACAGATGAGAGCTAACAAATGGTGAGGAAACATGGTGAGGAACATTATAATCGTGCATATTTAAGTTTCCTCGTAAGGTACATCAGCCTGGTTCATACACTGTAAACCTTGAGAGCAAACATCTTGGGTCTGATCAATTACATTTAGAGTAAAGACAAATGTCCCTGGCAAAGGTAAAGGGAAAAGCAAAGGTTAACAGAGGTTTTATCATATATAATATGATGTGGCATTTGATTAAGCGCAGAAACTTTTCCCATATAACCTCTTCTTAATCTTGAGATGTCATGAGTTGCTAAGAAAGAACAGTCTTATTTCATAATGACTGGAAAAGTCCTATGACAAATTAGCAGGGATAGGTGCTTATTACCGCAATCATTCATGTGATGGGTGTTTATATAGAGAAGTCATGGCTCTGTAAGCGTTATATAGACCACCACATTAAGGTGGGCCTGGTTGGTACACATTTTCCCAACAATATAATTGTCAAAATGTTGAAAATTTAATAAGCAGCTGTCAAAAATGATGGCATTCCAGGCCTTTGAGCTGGCTTCCCACTCATAATAAAAAAAGTGCGTGGGCAAGTTCCAAGTTCAACAGCAAAGTATTTTGTCTCAGGTAGTGAACGATAAAACACCTCATTTGAAGGGGCAAGCTAGTGCTAAGCTACTCATTAGCATTGAGGAACTGTTCCGTTCTTTGCTGTCTTGCCAAAAGCTTTTAGTGATTCATATACGTTTGGTCTTGTTTTATGGCAAGCCTGAAAATCCCCAAATTAAGCATAACTCCCCAAGATGTGCACACATTTTGAAATCCCCAGAATCAGTCTATAATTAAATGCAGACTTATTGAAATCTGTTTAAAGCAAGTTACATTACAACATTAAAACCTGTATTTTGTGATGATAACGCTCAATTGCATTTTGTAAATAAATTCAATTTCTTTGTTTTTTTACAATTAATTGATTCAAATTGAAATGAGTTTTTTTTATATAACATGTTCCTTAAAAATGTTGGACTGAGGCATGTTCACCACTATGGTCAACTATATAGCACATTTTAATTATACTGTTTAATCAGTTTGAGGAGTGAGGATACTCTTTTTTTGGAAGTGGACATTCTTTTTCACTTAACTGAAGATTTCAGTTGCTCAGCACTCTGTGGTTGCTGTTGTCAGATTCTTTTCAAGATGCACTGGATGAGACTGATCTGGACTACATGCAGGTTAGTCAAGCACAATCAATCTCAAAGCCACATTGTTGTAGCATATAATCACTGTCCAATTAAAGATATCTACAAAGTATCTACATTATTATGGATTTTTACTTTATTAAATCATACGAAAACAGCAGCTGTCTTTCATTTCACATAAAAAATTTCATGATCAATTGACCAGTAGAAAATCATTTTACGTTCACTTTTATTCAAAATTAAGAAAGGTTTTCCCCTTCTCCTGTGAAGTTACTATTTTGGGAGATACATGTTTTTTAATTGGACAGCAACAATATGCAAAATAAGGCTTGGCATGCACTTGCTGGATTAACCATGGACTTCCTGGTAAAAGGCATCATCTTAATAGCAGCATATGTTTCTAAAATCCCTACATATGCCTCCACACCCGTGGTACCTTCAAAATTAGTGGCACTAATTCGCACCCAAGCCATGAATGCATAGAATAAATATACAGCATTCTCCTTGTTAAATAAAGTATGTTGGTAGCATTTCTTGGGGTGAATGAGTATGTTTTAAAATATACTCCTGAGCCCATGTGGATATATTTATCATAGTATCCTCACTATTCATGCAATCACACAGATAAAACAATGGTTTCCAGTGGTGAGCTAAGACCCCTATTGCATGCCCCATTCCATTTTTTCCCTGGATATGCTGCAGACATCAAATTAAAAATATATTATTTACAAAATACATATATATATGTTTTATATATTTTTGCCCCCAAAATGATAATGTTGGATCAGCAAAACAGCCAGGCTTTAGGGGTGTTTTTTTACTCCACTTTTCTCCCCAGTTTAGTCATTTCCAGGTCTGTTTGTAAGCTGGGACTCCCCATACCAGCCCAGATGGGAGAAGGTTAAAACATGCTTGCTGCCAAACCTATGAAGCAGAACGGCCTATTTTAAAACGGCTGCTTCCATAACATTACTGGAAATTTAACACGTCTGGAGGAGAACATTAAATGCCCAATTCTGTTATGGCAGCTAATCGATGCCAGTGCTTATTGTATGGTGTGGGGTTGGGGAGGGCCAGTCTATCCACCCAGAAAGTGTTCTAAGTATATAAGAGTAACAATATAACACTGAATTAATGAAGAATTTGCTTTTCCCCCTTTCCACACAAATGATTGACCAATTTTACAACCCTACTCACAATTCTTCATTGTGAAAGGCCTAGCAGTGCTCAGGAGGGGATATAAGCCCAGCTGAAACCTAGGGGCATAGGATCGAGCTAATGTTCTCGCGCTTTGGAGAGATGAGTGGACAGTCCTCTAGCTGACCCTGTTGTAGGGAGAAAAGTAAGACTGATTGGGTTATTGTGTGTTAGGCTCATCTCCTGTAGAGCACAACGAGAGGTATGGAGGAATTAATGGTACATATACAAAATGCAGGAAAAGAATATAGCACACAGACAGTAACCCAGTGAACAGTTACCACTGTGTGGCAAGCACCATAATCCCACCCAAACATATACATATTGAATATTTATAACACATCCATTATATGATAACTGCTAATTTCATGTGATAGATGTCAGCTTGAACCAGCCACACACGCTCATATGTTTTGGACTTGTTCAAAAATAACTGTTTTCAGGCAATCAGTTTTTGACATTCTTTCAGGAGTGTTTGGGCAGCCAGTCCAGCCTTGTCCTATTACAGCATTATTTGATGTGACTCCTCAAGGGCTCTGCTTAGAGAAACATTTTCTGAATGTGTTTTGCCATATTAGTGGCTAGATGACTTATACTTTTCAAATGGAAGGAAAAAAAGCCCTCCTGCTTTTAAAAACTGGGTGAACACTTTAATGCAGTTTATGACACTGGAAAAAATCCGGTACTCTCTAGCTGGATAAAGCAATACATTTTATACTATTTGGCAACCCATCTTGACTTACATTGATAACATGGACTCTGTTGTTTAGACTCTGAGATAATACCCCTTTGAAAACTAGACTAAAACTTGTTTTTTAGCAATACATTATTATTTATTATTAGTAGTAGTATTATTTTAAACATCTATATTTATTTATTTATTGGTTCTGTTTTGTATTGTGTAGAACTATGTATAAGAGTTAGGAAAACATTGTCAAACAATGGTGCAGTTTGGGAAAGTGGGGTTGGGGGGTGGTGAAGTGGGTGATGATGTTCGCTGTATCACATAAGTATCAATAAAATGACCTTTGTTCAAAAAGGTTTTTTCTGCACATTTTCAACACAAAAGAAAAAGGAAAATGAAAATTACATGTTATTTAAAGAAATAAATCAATAAAAACAGATAAGGGAAGGGAAAAAAATGCTTTGGTTATTTGCTGGTGCCAGGGCAAGTTGGGTGGAATAGTGAAGAGGAGTCGACTCCCAAAGAATCGATTCTCCAGTATCTGACAAGTCACTTAAATCAACTGTTGGCCAATGATTCATAGGCTCCCTCTAGTGTAATTCAATTTTACAGCACTGTAAATAAAGTGGGGAGAAGGAGGGGGAGGGGAGAGGGGGAGGTTTGCTACCCTCCTCCAAATGTTACATAGTGCAGTTTCTGCAGTGCCGAGCCCAGAGTAGCAATGGCAGGCTCTGTTCTCCCTATTATACATGAGTAATGCATCATGATTATTTTAAAGGTGTAATTTAAAGGTAAAAACACTACATAGTGTTCATTTAAATAAATGCAAAATGTGGCCATGTTCCTTTCATAATTAACATGTTTTATAATTCATTCATTCATTGTCTGTAACCGCTTATCCAGTTCAGGGTCGTGGGGGGTCCAGAGCCGACCTGGAATCATTGGGCGGAAGGCAGGAACAAACCCTGGAGGGGGCGCCAGTCCTTCACAGGGCGACACACACACATTCACACCTATAAACACTTTTGAGTCACCAATCCACCTACCAATGTGTGTTTTTTGGACCGTAGGAGGAAACCGGAGCACCTGGAGAAAATGGGTGACACAGGGAGAACACACCAAACTCCTCACAGACAGTCACCCAGAGCAGGACTTGAACCCACAACCTCCATGTCCCTAGAGCTGGGTGACTGCAACACTACCTGCTGCAACACTGTGCTGCATATGTTTTATAACGTAACATAATTTTAAGCTATTGTTGATTAAATTAGTATTAAGTATAACATATTTACAAATATATCAATAAATTAGGCCAATTTTCTGTTTTTTAGCTTTTTAGTCACTAAAATTAACAATAATTAAATGACTAAAAAGAGACTAAAACTAACACATTTTAGACTAAAAATAAATCAATGTTCAATGCCATGCGTTGACCTGAGGGGTATAAACCCCCAGCACTGAATTTGGAGGCACTGAGATTGTGCTCTCTGAAATGATGGGGCTCCATACAATACCTGGAATGAAGAGTGCTCGAGGGTGCCTTGGTCTGTCACCTCTCGAAGTTCAGACAGACCACGCCTACTGGACCCTCCCACCTGTTTTCCTCTGTTCTTCAACCTTCTAAATGATGTCGCTTCAGTCCGCCTCTTGTTTCCCCATCACCCCTTTTTGCCTGTTTCACCTCCCAAATGATCAGCGGAGGCCACGCCCACTCGCTCCGCTTCCATTGTCCCAAACAGAGTTCCGAGAGGCCACGCCCCTTGTTTGTCATCCCCTTTACTGGTCAGGTCTCTTTAACGTCCTTTCACGGTCCACACTGTCAAACCTGTTACCGTCCTACAGCCATGCGCGCGCTCCTCTTTGTGTCGCTGCCGCTCGTGCTGCTGTTTGGCGCGTCCGCGCGCGCATTGCACGTGTTCGAACAAACGGACTACTTCTCAAGCAGCAGCAGCAGCACGAGTAGCAGCAGCACGCGGAGCTCCTGCACGGAGATCCCGCGCTCTCTGCAACTGTGCCGCGGCATCGAGTACGCGCAAATGCGCCTGCCGAATTTGCTGGGGCACGAAACCGTGAACGAGGTGCTGCAGCAGGCGGCTGCGTGGGTGCCACTCGTGCACCGGCGCTGTCACGCCGATACGCGTCGCTTCCTCTGCGCACTTTTCGCGCCCGTGTGCTTGGAGGACGTGCGCGAGCCCGTCCGTCCGTGTCGCTCGCTGTGCGAGGCAGTGCGCGACGGGTGCGTTCCCGTCATGAAGCGCTTCGGCTACCCGTGGCCCGACATGCTGAGCTGCGCGCGCTTCCCGACCGATGAGACCGAGAGCGGACAGGAGCAGGAGCTGTGTATCCCCGCGGCGGAGAGCACCGAGCACGAGACCCACGGGAACGACACAGGTGAGTGGAGACCGGAGAACCGTAGACACATTTTGGCACCTCCGAATCCAAGTGAAGGCCCCCTTCTGCTGTTCTGGGAAGGTATTACACTAGATACTGGAACAAGGCTGTGTTGATAGCAATTTGATAGCAGTCAACCACATAAATATTAGTGAGGTCTGGTCTTGATGTTGATTAGTTCTGGATCATCCTATTGATACTGAATTGTGCACTATCGCCCCAGAGAATGTAGGTCCAAACTATAATAATTTAGACTTCTCTAGCTCATGCTATTGCCGTTGTAGCTGTTGCAAAGTGTCGATTTCGTTGGTACATGCATGTCGACTGTACAGACTACACAGCGGAAGGAAGTATCTCATTAAATTTTGTAAACAATGAAAGCAAACACTGACCTCTAATTCAATGTTAAATGTCATCACCCTCCAATGAAACACATCTATCTCAATTTTTGTGGATTTTTACATTAGTCCACTCACGTGTCCTTCACACTGTGAAGATGTAATGTTGAACGGACCAATAGAAATGCTCCAAAATTATTCTGAATAATTCTTTTTAAACTGAAATTTAAGAAAGTTTTTTCCATTCTTCTATAAAGTCACTATTTTTGGAGATTTTTCATTGGACAGTGACCATATGTAAAACAGGTCTGAGTGGTTTGATGTGAAATGTTTTATTGTGGTTTAATATAGAACCATTCTTGCAGACATAAAACACCTTGGAGGTTCTGATCACTTACACTGTGAACATTTCTGAGTCTAGAGTGAAGCACCTCATATCAGGGCCACATTAAGTTTCAGCTCACATCTGCTGTGTAGGCAGGTGGAAGGTGGCCATATTTGTTAATGTGTGTGTGAGATGAAGGGACAGAAAATGAACGGTGTTGCAGTCACACAGCTCCAGGATCCTGGGGTTGTGGGTTCAAGTCCCACTCCGGGTGACTGTCTGTGAGGAGTTTGGTGTTCTCCTTGTGCCACCCGTGTTCTCCGGGTGCTCCGGTTTCCTTCCACAGTCCAAAAACACACATTGGTAGGTGGGTTGGCAACTCAAAATTGTCCATAGGTGTGAGTGTATGTGCCACCCTGTAAAGTGTGTGTTACTGCCTTGCGGCCAGTTATCCTGGGTAGGCTCACTGCGACCCTGAACTGGATAAGTGCTTACTGTTCTGTAATCACATATGACATGTGAATCAGCATTACTCCACCTTAAATAAGTAGGTTGGAGATACCAGAGTATGTTTGGCCTTTTCTGTTCTTGAATAATGATTCAGTATATTGATAATTTTGTTTAGAAATATGAAGATTTTAAAGACAGTTCTTGGTGGACTGTAATCTTTGGTTAGCATGGTGCTCTGTGTCCACAAAATTACCCCAAGATACATGGGTGTTTTTAGGTTTTAGAATGACATTTAGCATTGATCCTGATCATCTACAATGAATGACATAGGGTCTGTTTTTTTTTCTAGTGCCAAAAGTATGCGATGCCTGCAAAGAGAAGGTTGACGATGACAATGAAATTGTCGACAGCCTTTGCAAGAATGATTTTGGTGAGTACTGGAAAATATTTATGAAATGTGTTTGTAATAGACCTTGATTTCTCAGTTGAAATGTACTTTTTTACTTTTTTAGAGAATGGGAGAAATCTCTTGAATTAGATTTGCATTGCGTGTATTTTTTACTGATTCCATTCCGTTTTCAAGCTCTGAAAATCAAGGTCAAGGAGATCTCCTATATGAACGGTGACACCAAGATCATACCGGAGACCAAGAGTAAAACCATATACAAGCTGAACGGAGTGACCGAACGGGACCTGAAGAAGACAGCGCTGTGGCTTAAAGATGGCCTGCAGTGTGTGTGCGAAGAGATGAACGACATCAACGCTTCTTATCTGGTGATGGGCCAGAAACAGGACGGCAACCTGGTCATCACCTCACTGAAGCGCTGGCAGAAGGGTCAGCGTGAGTTCAAGCGGATCTCCCGCAGCATCCGCAAGATACAGTGCTGAGGTCAGGACCTGTGGTCCATCTGGACGGCTCATGGCCAGAGATGTCCAGCAACGGTCATTGATATTGATATTGTTGACCCTGCAAAACTCATTGCTTTCCCTCAGTGCTTTATACCAACAAGAACATGACTAATACAGCATGGGTCTGGTTTTATAAACACAAATTAGGGGGACATGTAGGCTGCAAGGGGCTGCTGAATATTGGCCATGCAGCACTTTTCTGGGTACAGACACAACTAAAAACGACACAAGATCTAGGCGTAGTTTTGTACGCAGACAACTGCCACATGGCTTTCTTCACATTGCCCCAGAGATCCCCTCAAATGTGGTGCTATAAAGTTCAACTAACATCTCAACTGTCTCCCTGTATCTTTTTCAGACGAGTGGTCAAACCCTAACCCTACTCATATATTCCAGCTACTATTCACACACTTATAATAAAGGTGCCAAGATAAGAACCCCGAAGAATGCGTTAGTGGATGGCACTTTAAAGAACCATGGTTATAAATGAGATACTTGAGTATCGAGAAACGTATTACTAATCAAATAACCTTGACATAATAAAAAGGTTCTAGACAGAATCCTTAAATCGGCCTGGAATCTTTACATTATGCTCTCTAATGGTTCTTTTACCTAAAAAAGATTTTTTTTTTACACTTTTACACTCACAGTTCTCTTTTTTCCAACCCTGTCATCACTCACAGGACCCTTTGTGACAGTTTGTTTTAAAAATCTGCGAACTTTTATTTTTTACATACTGCAATACCGCAAATTCATTGCCCTTTCAAATCTCAGGCAGTACTTCTGGGGGTAATAGGAACACTATAATCTTTAATGTAATGCCTAAGCCAAGAACCTTTCAGACATGTTTGTTTTTTTAGGGTGTAGACACTCATGACATGTTCATGACTTCACAAATGAATACAAATGGTGATTTCCCACTGCATGGTACCTACTCTACTCAGCTCTGCTTTCATTTTGGGAGCTGGCCTCTGGTATGTTTTCCACTACACCAGTCTACCCCCCTCCACCCCCCAAAATGTAGCTGGTGATGTCACAAAACACAGACATAAATGGGAACTGCAGGCTATGGAAACCACAGCTCAGAACACAGCTCAGTCCAGACAGATTAGTAGAGTTTTTTTCATTCCTTGTTGCACCATCCAGATCCTGTCAGAGTCTTTCGTCAGCCACCAGCCAAAGGAGCATTTGAACCTCTTCAAAAGCATAATTTTATGAGCTGCTCTTTGAGTCAAATAAAAAATGTGATCTCTACTGTAGCTTTGAGATTTTACAAACTTGTACTTTCTGCTGGATGTCTGCATTTTGTTGTGATTGTCAAGTCTCTCTGGCCTATCAATGCTCTGCAAGGTTTACACATTACGTTTAGACCGTATTTGGCTCACTTGGAACAATGTGCGAGCAGGTACTAAATAGTTCCTACTTCCAGATACCGGAACATACCAAATTTGCTTAATGGAGTCCAGCTGAGTTAAGTGGGTACCATGCAATGAAAAAGCAGCAATAGACGGATCTGTCCTAAGGGAGTTGAAGTGCAAAAAAAAAAATCCTAGTCTCAGATTGAAAGAACTTTTGGGTGGGGACTCATATCTCCATTCAGAAAGCAAATATTAAACAATTCTCTGCATGCAGCAGTATATAGTGTGTTTTATTTTGGTTGGTTGTGCTAAAACTCACAGATGAGTGGGATTATGGGTGTATTTTAAAAGCATTTAAGGAACGTTTGAGCCTTGAAACCCTCAGAGCTTGTAACAGGTCCAAGCATTATAAGCCTACAGTGACATTACCAAGTCATGTAATATCATTGTAGGTCTGTATTCCCACTGACTTACAGCTATTTATCAGAGATACAGATTAACATGGTACAGTTCAGTTATGATTGGTCTGCATGGCTTTTTTGGACAACCCAAAAAGCAAATGAGGGCTTGCGTGTGTGATTTTTCTACAAAATGAATTTTTATCAGCGCAGTGAGAGATAGCTGGCTATATTCTCAGTGTTTAGACACATTTAAGTGTGACTTTTGCGAATTTGCATAAAAAATGTTACCATTTTCTTTGGATAGATTGAGACAGTGTTGATTTGACCCAATGTGCATGAATTGGATCCCTAAATCCCTCCACCCCACCCCCGTTTTGTTTATGCCTTCTTTGTACTTGAGCCTAAATGCTGCACTGTTCTCACGTAATATTTTTTTAACCGCAACTGGTGATTACTTAATATTTGTTTATTTCCTGATTCTATCCATTATAATATTGGTTTTGTACAACATAGGCCTGGTTCTCATTATATTTTCATGGTTTTTATGCTATGGTCCTCTTCTTTGGCCCTGTGAACACATCCTGTTGAAGTGCAGTCACACAATACTTTAACTTCAGAAATGTGGCCATAAAACGACTCCATTTTATTGCAAATAATCTTACTAAAGTTGCAGCCTCAAAGCCTTTTATGTTTCATTCTGTAAATAGCCCGATAAGATGGTTAGTCTTGTACATAGTTTTAGGGGCATCAAATCCAAAGATATGCAAGAGTTTGTGAATCAAAGCTTTGAGGTAGATTCATTAGAAAGATATTGTATTGTTGACTTTATTAAAAACAGTTAAAAAAAACAGGCACCTTTATTTTCAGGCACTGCTATGTAATCGTTTTATACTGCTTTCATATGTACGGTGATGCAAACATTTCACACAGAAGTCAATAAATAAAGTGAATACAATGTGACTTTGTCTGTTTTCATTTTC
This sequence comes from Hoplias malabaricus, assembly GCF_029633855.1. Classification (NCBI taxonomy): domain Eukaryota; kingdom Metazoa; phylum Chordata; class Actinopteri; order Characiformes; family Erythrinidae; genus Hoplias; species Hoplias malabaricus. Next base: position 13,868,420 of record NC_089801.1, on the reverse strand, counting down.
GTAAGATTTAAAATCCATGCTGTAAACCAGCATGAGGTCCATCAGAAACTGTAATAAATCTCCACAGAGAATGAAATGCAGCATAAATAAATGACTTAATCCTTGGACATTATCCCAAAACTGAAACATGAAATTGGGAAAACAGGTGGATTTAAACATGTTCTTGGGGAGAAAACAGATATTTAAAGGATACTCTCTTTCTACACTTCAGGGATCTTTCGGAACATTTGCAGTTTACAAACATGAAAATTAGAAAAGTGAAAATATGTACTTTTACCCACCTACATTTCCAGCATTTACACATTTTAATCATTAGAATTTCTTTTATTTCAGATATTTATTTTCCTAATTCATATGAATATGAAATGGTCACAGCCTACAGCTATGCTGGTGTGTGAGACTCATTAGTCAGATTACTACAGACTAAAACAGGATAAATCTAATGAATAAATACAGTATGTATTTGCTATCATTAACTGATAGATCAATTCATTCATTCATTGTCTGTAACTACTTCATCAATTTCAGGGTCACCATTGGTCCAGAGCCGACCTGAAATCATTGAATGCAAGGAATGAATACACCCTGGACGGGGCACCAGTCCATCACAGGGCATCACACACTCACATAATCACACCTGCAGACAATCTCACACAACTAATCCACCTACAAACGGGTTTTGGATTGTGAGAGGAAACCCATGCAGACACCCAAAGAGAACACACCAAACTACAAACATGAAGTGTTTGAACCCAGGATTGAACCCAAGACCCGAGATCCTGGTGTTTATGGCAACAACACTACTTGCAGTGCCACTGTGCAGCCGACAAGATCAAATCAGACCAACGTAGTAAACAGAGACAAGTAATAAGTTTAAAATGAGCCAGACCTAGGTGATATGCCCTTTAATGGACCAGCACCCTGTCCAAGGTGTGCCTTGCACCCAGTGATTCCAGGTAGGTTCATTCCAGCGCTGATTAAAATAAAGCAATTACAGAAAATGCATGAATAATATCAGACTCTATGCTACATATAAATATCAATATTCAGGACAAAAAGAGGAAACATTGCTCTCCTTATTTTGGCTACTTACTACTTCTTCAGCTCTGTTCTTATTGGACACATTTGCTTTCAGTCAGTGATCATTTGGCTAACTCTAGAAATCCTGTTTTGTGGAATATATCTTTGGTCTAAAATTAGAGCCAACTTTAACAAAGACACTAAAAAGAGGGCAGGCTGCGCCATCTATTGGTGGAGGTTTCTTTTATCACTGATTGGCTACTTTACATGCAACAAGCCCAAGCACTGCTAGATCCAAAATACCTGTCCACTGTTCAAAAAGTCAAGGTTCATAAATATAATTCTTGGCTTTGATGTGCAGTTGTAAAAAAAAAATACATCTGTTAGGGAAGGTATGCATTTCTTTTAAATAATAATAAAAAAACTTACACTTCTCACATCTCATAAAAAAGAAAGAAGTGGTTTTGATGCTTCTGTATTTACTATAACTAAACAATGTTCACATTTACAATGAAAGGAGAACAAGCTGAATGTTTAACAAATTGGTTTCCATGCTTTTGACGTTTTGGACTGTTCAAATATCACATACGTGAGCACTTCTAAGAGGACCTTATGAGCTCACGGCTATAACTGGGACAGGGCTTACACCACTGCCGTTCACAATCCAAAAATCAAGAATGGGAGTACTTTGAATAGGACCTTAAGAGCTTAGGGCAAGGACTGTGACAGATACTTGAAGGTCGCTGGTTCAATCCATTTGTTTGGCTGAGTGATTTAAAGACGCTATCTCAATGGGATCAGATATGTGCCAAAAAGAATCGCACAAAAAAAAATCATCTCAAACATGAAACTTATAACTTGCAAACAAAATATCCAGCTCTGACGTTTGTGCGCCATGACTTTTGCGCGTGAACTCTGAGATCTGCGCGTGCTCTCTGTTTTGTTTGCGAGCTGCACGAGTTCTGTGCGCAAGCACTCCGAGTTATGTGCGACTGATCCCTGAGTTTTGCGAGCATTTTTGGCACAAACCTCTCGCGTGGGTGGGTTTTCTCAGGGGTGCATTCCCATTGGCTAATGAGTTTTGAGCGACAACTCACCGACGTTGTTCACGACTCAACAAGCTCAACAACTGCAGCAAGCGTGTTATCTATGGAGTCAAAAAAGGGTAAAATAAATTGAGTTTGTAAAACAATACTCACAAATGTAACGGACTTTGTAACCGCGCTTGAGCAACTACGTACACGTAAAACTAAAATCCACAAATGTATTGGAATCCATTAAAAAAAACAACAATAATAATTTAAATTCACAAATATGAAAAAAGATTTGCATTTGTAAATCAAATGTCGTGAATCAGTACCTTCTCAAATGGCTTAAAATGTGCAAGAGCAAACATTTTTAAGGTTCCAAATGTGAGATGGAACAAATCCACACATTCGCCTTCTCTGGTGCGTGTGCGAATCTTTTTGCAGTTGCAGATTTAAGACCCTGTTTTGACGGCCAATTGACACGCGAGGTTTGTTACCAATCGGAATCATTGAATCAATGATTTGCTGCTATCAACCATGTCAACCATTCTATGGAATCAGATTTGTGCCAAAAAGAATCGCAAAAAAATGTTATCGCAAACGTAAAATTTATAACTTGCAAACTAAATATCCAGCTCTGACCTTTGTGCGCCATGACTTTTGTGCGTGAGCTCTGAGTTCTGCGCGTGCTCTGAGTTTTGTGCCAGCTTCACGAGTTCTGTGCGCTAATGAAATCCCCAAATTCAGCGTCTCAGAACATAAAAATATTACTTAAGACCAACACAAAAGCATGTACAGCACTCAATACTTTTGCGTGAATTACTGCAGCAATGCGGCGTGGCATGGAGTCGATCAGCTGCATACTGCTTATGAATTGGGAAAGGGCGCTACAGCATTGCAGCATATTATTCGACACTGCCAACAAATTAGCGTACTGCAAGAGGACCGTAGATACTCCTTCAACAACACTCCTCCTTCAAGTATTCACTCCAAAAAGGGCCTTCGGGCAAGGATTGGGACAGTGCCTATATTCTAACGTGTCAGTGTGTCGTGCTGTTTGTTCACCGCTAAAGGGCAGCGGCGTGCTTTCACGGCCCCAGCCTTCACCCAGCCCTCCTCTTCCGGGTGCGTTTGAAAGGACTTTTTATTAGTATTTTACAGAGTAACCGGTGCCGAATGATACGGGGAATAAAATTAAGCAAAGCAACATTTAAATGACAACGGCGGTGGAGGACATTTAGGAGGATATTTAACCCCCGTTTCCTCGCAGGTAAGTTAAGGCTGCTGGCGCTCTGTGGAGATCATCTGTTGCTCGTAAAAAAGAGCTCACGCACAATGGCTTCAGCACGGTGCTATAACTTCCACCTCACAAGTGTTCGTAAAATAAAGCAATACGAGGCTGAAGTTCTTCAATTATTTGATTTTCTCGTTCCACCTTAAGTGCTGCAGCGCCACAATGAAACTGCTGTACGTTTTAAGGTTGAAAGATGATTTAGGAACCAAGTTTAGTTGCAAAGTTTTTGACAGGAGTCGCCGTAGGTTTCACCACATATATTTGCGTTTTTGTCCAAATAATTGGGGGCATGGCGGTTTAAAACGACGTTCTTTTAAACTACGTTAGGGTTAAAACAATTAGCTAGCTGTCAACTGGTTGCAGCTCGTGTTAGCTAACATTAACTGTTAACGTTAGCTATAAATCAGTAAACTTAGCGATAACTTAGGTGATATTTGGGGAACTAAATCCCAAATAACGTTTGTGGCAGGTTTGTAGGAAATACACGTTTCTTAACAGCTAAAAGGGTTTTTTTTAGTGTTTTTGTGTCGTTAGGTGGGCTCGGTTATCGTTTGTATTTAAGAGTTGACGATAAATAAAGCTATAGCTAGCTTACATTTTTTGAGAAGGCGGTTTCTTAGCTTCAGATGAAGGATAGTTATATGTCACTTAATGATATATCTGTTAATAAAATAGTTTTATAGAAAGAAAACTCTGGAAATCACTTGGATGTCTTTTCGGTGTTCGTGGCATTTTACCGACGTTTCCTCTTAAAGGAGCCGCGCGCGGACAGAACTCTGCTTAGCAACGAGAAACGACCATTGGAAGATGGCGGATGTTGTTAACTTACCTAACGTTAGCTACTTTCAATACATTTTTAGTTATTTTTTTGGTAAACATAATTTAAGGACTTCACAATTCATGTCATTGTTTTAACAAAACATAAACACATATTTTCTTGTGCTTTATAACCAAAATATTTTTTGTAATTGGTGTAATATATAGTTAAAATTTGTCATTACTTTAGTATGATAAGTTACTATGATGCAAGTCAGCATCTTCTGCAAAAATCAACATTTATCTTTTTATTATCTTATGGGTGAGTTTGAATGTGTATAGTATTTATATTATTATTATTATTATTATTAATACATAGAAGGAATCTCTGAGCGACCTAATCAAATCTCAGATTTCACAGCTTCCTATTATTATTGTTGTTAATGCAAACATGAATTAGGTCAAAGCATCCCTCTGGAATCTAACCTAAAGCATTTATTAATGCTTTCCAAATAACTTTGGTAGTGTCCAACTTTTGTAAATAAGAATATTTGAGAGACCCCACTCCAACACAGGGTTCAGACGTGCCTCATTCATTTGCCTTGTAACAGTTTGTCTGCTGTTGCATAAAATTTGCTGTCTTTCTAGGCCCACCTGCCCCACAAGTTTAACCTGATGTGCACTTTTCTATGTGCTTTTGGAAATTTAATCTGTCATAGTGATCATTTATGTCATTTTGGAATACAAGTGTACTTAACTGCACCTTTGTTGTCATACTGCTAATTGACACCACTCTCCTTCATATTTGGGATATGTTTTAGGTATGTTTTGAGCATTAAATATATTTTCAAGTATAGATTTATTGAGCATACAGGAACAGAGCCACTGGCATATCCAGGAAGGTTTTGAAATCTTCCAGATTTCAGTGTCCAGTTTGTGCAAGAAAAGCACAAAAGAAGCACTGTATGTAACTGTTTTAACATTGCCTCTGGGTCGGGTGATGTAGTGACATTCTTGAAAATGCTGCCTCTTTGTCATTTCTCAGGAGAATGTATGAGTTTGTAGTCTGTTCATTCTTAATCTTTTGAGAAGACATACACAACTGTCCTATTACCCAAGGCCCTAGTGGCTCATAAAACTCTGGCAGTAACACGAGAGAAATTTCACCAATCCCAGTTCAGTAAAAGAACAAGAACAATTACAGCTTTGCTTACTTTATCTGCATCTGCATTTGCTTGCAGGAATGTCAGAGTCTAGTTTTGTGTCACGGGAGAATGTCTCACAGAAGGATTTGTCAGACTCTGTGGAGGAGGGTCTGGATAATGGCAACAAGTCTTTAAGCCAATCAGAGGACACCCCAAACAGCTTTTCTGATGACACAAACATGACAGAGATTGATATAAATGACACTAGTGAAACTAATACCCTTGACTACAATTCAAACAATGAGGATGCTGAAGACGGTGATGATGAACAGGCCCAGAGCAACAATAATGGAGTTCGTAAAGACACTGAGGATAAGGCTAAGCCCAGAATCACTAGTACTGAACCTTCAAAGGATGCTGTTCCATCGCACACTGATGTAAAGGTGATGTTCTCACCCGCCGTTGCTTAGTCGAGTTTTCTGCTGCCGTCTCTGCTTTGTATGGCCCATGTTGCTACACTCTTAACAATGAAGGATAGAGCTTTGGATATGAACCTTGTTATGTGGACGTTATATCAAATTACAAATTTTCTTCCCATTTGAATGGTTACCTTCCACTGAAAGGTTCTTCACGGTGTCCAAAATGCCTTATTTTAAGAGTGTATTTTCAGGCATTACATTTTTCCAAGTTCTTTTTAAACACCTTTTTTGATTGCAGCACTGCCTTAACTAGTAGACGCATGTGCTGTGACAATGCCCTCAATCAAGCAAGACTGGCCTAGGGCTGTGCAATTAATTGTCAACAATCAAAAACTTACAAAATCAATTTTTAGCCTGACATTAATCATGAATCATGAAAGGCTATGGTTAATGGATTTCATTTTTGTTGCGTGTCTGCCTCAGCGCAATCAAGCTAAATGGCACTTATCAAATGAATACCCTAGTGAATGTCAGAAATGTGATTTGTGCAATGAGTGTGTCCACCAGTTCTTGATTCCTCTTGAATGCACATTGATTGGACAAATTTCAGGCGTGCACTCACTTCATGTTTAAGCCAAAAAATAAAGGAACACAATGTTGCAATGATTTTTAAGAGCACAGCTCTACTCTCTATGCCCCTATCCCTTTTTCCTTTCATTCTTGGTGCTTTCGTGTCTGGTTATGGGTTGTGGTGGTAGAGGGGTTTAAGATGCTTGTGATGTGATTAGTGTTCAGTTAATTTTGTTTAATTGCTCTGTAGTCTGTGAATTTCCAAGCAGTTCCTTTCTTTTGTTAAAGTCTAATGTATTTTTTGAGCCCGTGTTTTGTTTGTGTATTTCAGAGACTAGAGATGCACTGAAATTTTGTCCACTGATAATGGCACCTTCAGATTTGGGCATAACGAAAAAACAATAACTGAGCGTTTTAATAGGAATTTAAAACCAAAAAAAGATAAAATTTCCACTGACAACCTGATTCATGAACCAGAAAAATTCGTTCCCAGCTGAAGAACAGTAGGTTCTTCGTTGCTAACTGTGGCTGATTAATAGGAAATGAAGCAGGAACGCTCTGTTTGTGTGTGTTTCTGTGACTGTGTTAGGTGTGACACCATGCGAATTGGCTAAAGCCTCAGCTCAGGGTTGGTTAGTTCAAGAGTTCAAGCTCAGCAGGACAGCTCAGAACTCTGCAACATTTACACACGTTATATCTCACAGAGAGGAAGACTGCTGAATTTGTTTATATATATATATATATATATATATATATATATATATATAGGGCGGCACGGTGGCGCAGCAGCTCCAGGGGCCTGGAGGTTGTGGCTTCGATTCCAGCTCCGGGTGACTGTCTGTGAGGAGTTGGTGTGTTCTCACTGTGTCCGCGTGGGTTTCCTCCAGGTGCTCCGGTTTCCTCCCACAGTCCAAAAACACACATTGCAGGTGGATTGGCGACTCGAAAGTGTCCGTAGGTGTGAATGTGTGTGTGTCTGTGTTGCCCTGTGAAGGACTGGCGTCCCCTCCTGGGTGTATTCCCGCCTTGCGCCCGATGATTCCAGGTAGGCTCTGGACACCCCCCGCGACCCTAAATTGGATAAGCGGTTACAGATGATGGATGGATATATATATATATATATATATATATATATATATATATATATATATATATATATATATATATATATATATATATATATATATACACACACACAACACAATCACATAAAAAAAAAACACGTAAACAAAGACATTGATATGGAGCACCAAAGCTTTTCCAGACCTTTCAATGACATGGATATGTATTTTGGGCTTTCCTGTTTTTGAAATGCCAGAAACACCTCTGTGACTATGGCTAATGGTGGTCTGGCAAATCTAGGTTTTCCTAGTTTCTCTTAGCTATTTTTAAAGGTGGAATGGTATGTTTCAGTGTGAAACAGGACTGTAGCCTGTACGTGGCTGAGGTTTAACTTATCTGTAAATTTTTATTCACCGAATTACCACAGAAACTCATCATTAACTCAAACAGTTTAGTTTTGAAGCACTTTCAGTATATGTTTACTTTCATGCAGTTAGCAGTCTCCCAGGTTTGGAGTCAGTTCCACTTTAATATCAATATGTAATATCAAAAATAAGTCAAAATGACCCACCTTTTTGGGGCATAAAAAGGGCAACATCCTCATCTCTTTTCATGCTTTTCAAATTTCTGAGCTTTCTCCACCATCCAAATGCATCTGATGCCATTTCTCATAACTCAGCCAGTGACACACAGAGGAAAAAAACCCATCTTAGTGACCCTTAGACCTTTTATCAAGCCAGCGTTGGGTACCAGCAATCAGAGCTTTTATCAGCACACAAACAGGCCAGATAACAAGGAAAAATGCTCTATATTTTATAAAGGCCAGATTATGAGGAAAAATGCTCTGTATTTTATAAAATTGTGTTGATTAAAATTGCAAACATTGCCTGTTTGTGTTGCATATCTGTCATGTTTTATTAGTGTGCTATTCCAGAGTCGTCAAATACAAGAAACTGTTCATGACCACTGAGTTCAACACAGCATAAAGCAGAGTAAAATCTAAGTAGGGCATGCTGTCAAGTGGATTATTGCTTTTCTAAAACTTGGTACATTAATATATAGTCGTAGTCACAGCTTGTTTAAAAAACATACTATCAGACCTGCACCATTTTTTTTTTATCACACCAGATATTCAGAGATACGTTTTTTTCATTTCAGTTTAAACTCTAGTCTGTGTAGTTTATCAGATGGTTTGAGGAAAATATCCAGCTGTGTGTTCTCACATTTGTATGAGTCTTAGTGCGTGTGGTCTTGCCAAATGCCTCTCCCAGTTATCCTCATTGTTATCCAGGCCTCACATTGGAATGGCAATGTGCCATTGCAGGGACTCTCTCTTGACAATAGCTAACACACTCGTGTCCTCATGCAAGGAGAAGCCCCTTGCACATTAGTTACATGGACTTCAGTACTTAACTGGCACACAACCATGCAAAAAAGATTTTGCAAGCGTTCGTGGCCTTAAATGTGTTCCTTAGTCATGGCAAGCAAAGGGTGCAGTGGTTTCACAATTGTTTCACCCATGAAGCAATTCCCATGCATAAGTGATTTGATATAGTGATGCAAAGCAAGTTCAATTTTAAGGAACTGTCCGTTGTTAATTTTTTTCCCCCCCCATGAGCATTATTGAAGATCTCTAAACAAATTACAAACATAGCAGGCACTAAACATAACAACCCCAAAGTTTTGATATAAAATGACAGCAACAAATATGCAATTGACCCTGCTGTATTTACGGCTGTGTAAGTCTTAAACCCCTGAACCCGAGTGAATGCCACCAATCCTAACTCAGCAAGTACGCATTCTAACAAATTTGTGAGACATTATACAATGATACATCGAGTTTTCCTTCATTCTTAGCAATTTAATCATCTTGAAATGTTAGTACTCATTGTGCTCTCTGGCTTGGCAGTTCAGAGAGAAGACAATGGGCATCTCTTCAGCCTGGCTGATCGAATTGCCTTCGTGTCTCTTCCCTCTCCTTTCTTTTGTGTGTATCCAAGCAACTGAACTCCAGGGTTTCCTTGGAGTTGTACTACAGTATTCAGCCTTCCGGTTCTGCTCACTAACATCTAAAACCATTGGTCACAACCACAGTGAGGTCTCAGCAAGGCCAAATTTAGGGTCTAGAATTCCAAGAACCTGTGAAAGCAAATTTGACAAGAATGTGAGATATGTCTTTATTGAGGCACCAACACAGATGTTAATAATCGTTTGATTAATCTTTTAAACATTTAGTGAGCCTGACCTCCTGCCATTAAAGGCATTAGGTAGCTTTTAAAGATTCATACAGTGCGTCAATGGATACAACAAGCTGCTTTCACCTGCCTGATACATGAGCAACCTGACTAGGAGATTCAAATCTCAGAGCCATTTAAAAGAACACAAACTGTAGGGCAGTGTACTCGTTTTGCATATTAGCTGTCCATGTAGTGATTGACTGTAAAGGCCTAATTGTGTTTGAGTCTGATATTATAACGTTTTCACACTTAATTTTTAAATTCTACATGAAACATGATTGCATTAAAGAGAAGACATTCTACTTCCCAGGGTGTGTTCTACCTACGTACAGTGATTCAGGGTAGAATTCAGACCCAACAAGAACCCGTGTAAACCAGTTACAGAAAGTGAATTAAGAAATAACTATTCTACCATTTTTCTTCAAGTAAACACGTTTTTGGGATCTTAATGTCTTTTGCATGGTTTAGTAAAAATACCACAAGGATCAAAAAATACAGCACGTTTCTTACCATGTATATAGAGCCCTGTTCAGAACAGCTGGTTTTGCAACTAGTTCCTTTTTAAAGAGAATGAGCCACAGCTCCGTTCAGCACGAGAGCCCTGGAGTAGGAGCAGAAGCCCTGGTTTTTAATCAATGTTTGGTCAGTTCTTGTTTTGCCATTTTAACCAGTATACTTATTCTTCTTAACCACTGTGTTTTGCTACATTTAATCTTGTGCTTGTGCTCTCACATAAACACATGTCCAGCGCTGTGATTGGAGAGACTCAGACAAGGAAGTGGGACAAATCTGAAGTGCCTGCACTCTGCATAAGAAGCAGCGTATAATCTGAACCTCCTGTTTTATCTCATGGTTCAGATTAAGGCAGCACATAAAACAGACTGTGTTGTTTCATTTCACATTTTGTGAATAACATACATGCTAGTAAGCTACATCATGAGCAATAACACTTCTAGAATGCTACAACAACTACAACAACTTTCTCCTAACCAGAAAATCTCAAAAAACAAAAAAACAGTGCTTTGTCGGGCCGCCCCCACGTGCTCTCCCTGTTATCGTTTGGTGTTATATAAAATCCACTGATATTTCATGAATCCTCTGTGTGGTGTTTGGACGCTTTGAGGAACTTGGATGGGTTGAGTGTAGAGTTGATTTATTGAGTGAATCGGTTCATGAATCGAGCACAAATTCATATCAATGATTTAAAACATTGTACACACAGCTACGGGAAAACTCATAGCTCACCTTAAACGCTGTACTTCACGCGTGTTTGTGACTGAAAACTGAGAAATAACACATTAAACACAGTCACAGAAAGTACTTTGGAACTTTGAAGGATCTATTATTATGGAGTGTTTACAATGGGGGTGGGGGGAGGGGGTGGACGACATTGTCAAGGAGGCCACCCATCGTCATGCTGTAAAGCACTGCGAGAAACCCTGTAGTAGTGCACAAAAACTGTGTACAATTTTTAGTGTATTCCAACATTCTACAATACACTGTAATATATAGTGTACAAACAATATGGCCAGGAGGTACATGAAGGAGCAATATGTGGTACACCAAATGGCAACATAACATTATGTTAACATAATGTTTCATGAGGCTTTATTAAATTTTGTTTAAGGGGTTTAGGACCGGTGTTCTGTGGTTTTCCATTAAGGGAGGGAACACGGTCACCCAGTATTTAGCAAAATCCATGTAATGAAAGCCCACAGTTTCAGCTATCTACTTGACGTAAGCAATGGCTAGAGACAGACCTGAGCATTTTGGACTTTATTACAAAAAAAGGCAAAGTGCACATGAGAAAAACAAGCCAAAACATAGCCCAAGTAATACTCCGGTGCCCAGAAGGACAAATTTGAGAGGCAAAACTCTCAGCTGAAGAAAAACATTGCCGTTCTTAACATCATTAGAGTCATAAACTCTTTAACACTGCACTTCTTGACCTCCTAAAACAAGCGCAAAGAGCTGCTGTAAGCACATACTCCGCACCCTTTTCACCTGTTAAAGCTCATAACTGAGACTGAATTGACCTCATGTCGTTTAGATTTCTTTCAAAGCACGTTTTTATAAATGTATTATCTCTATAATATTTTACTAATTACTTTAGAATAACTTTGTGTAAAATGCAGATTCCAAGTAAAAAGGAAGCAAAAATATGTAAAAATTAAACCAAGACTTTGCCTTTTGCCCCCAAACTGCCCCCAGAAGAAGAACCAGGGGTGCACATGTGACTGTTTTAAGACTCAAAGGTGGTACTTGGAGGTTTTGGTTTGGGTGGTACTTGGTATAAAAACTTTGAGAACCACTGTCCCAGCAGATACAGGATACCCGTAATACACACCGTAATACAGTTCTTTCCCCTCATTATTACCTCTTTAAGGAGTGGAGAAGAGTAAACATCATGAACAATAACAATAACACATGATGACTATGATATTGTTTCTAAATTGAGCATAAGTGTTCTAAATAAGATTTTAATTTAATTTTTAAAGTATAGAACTGAGTGCATTTCCTTTATTCAGTTAATTGCAGTGTGAGAGTTTTGGGATGGTCATAGATGCAACTGTGGAACGTCAGTGTCCATCTGCTGTCTGTGTGTATGTATGTCAGGTTGCTGGTTTAAACTGTCAGCCTGGACTTGCATGGACGTAGAAATGGTGGTTAAATTTAGGCACAGGTCATGCTACCTTTTGGCCTCTGTCTTGTGACGCATTGTGTGCACTGTTGCTATGTCTTTGGCTCTAACCAAACTCTTTGGGGTGCTATTTGTAGTTCCACTCAGCCAATTGGCAAACCTCCTGATGTAATGTCACGGTCACTCTGCTTGATCTTGTTACCATAGACACCATTGCTGTCTGCCTGTTTGACTGCTGTTCTGCCTGGACATAAATATTAGCTGTTGTGTTGTGTAGCTCCGGTGAAGCAAGTGGATCTTTACACAACACCGTCATATGGTTTGACTGTGGAATAGAGGTTAGTCAGGGTGACTTTAGTACCGTGAGTGTTGGGCCCACACTTCCTTGCAGATATCCTACTTTTTGATATCAGCTTAGTGCTGTTAACAAGACCAGATTATAGAGGGCAAAGTGAGTTTGTGCTTGCAGTAAGGTTTATGGATCAAGTGATACTGCTGTGGTGTTTGATCCTTGTGATATTTTGATCACAGACTGTCAATGATGTTTCATTAACACCATAGAACCTCGTTCAGTTGTGAGGTTAAATATCTGTATATTATTTTATATATATATATATATATATATATATATATATATATATATATATATATATATATCTCTTCCTAGGTTTACACTCAGTTAGCCCGGTTAGCTTTTAGTGGACAGAACTAAATAAAGACGGCGTGCCATGTGGCTTTGGAGGTGTGTTGAGGGCTGTGGTATATTTAACAGAGCGCTGGCCAGTTCGTAAATTATTCAGTACATTGCACTGACCTTGGCACTGGCATGTTCCAGGTGGTAGTTTCCTTGAGAATTGAAGAGATAAGGTACTTGGAACTAGCTAGAGAGAAAACTTAAATCACTATGCAGTTTTTCTTGTTTGAATTACTTTCATATTTATTCTGCTGCAGTACCGGAGACCATATGTTTCCAGAAATAATCTCTAATTACCCTGGCATTTTTTTCTAGGCCATGTTGCCCATCCCAGGCCTCAGGTGTTAAAGATTAAGCAAGAGTGCTTGAAAATGGGGCATTGTAAATCAAAGGGCAAGAGTGCAGAGACGGGCATTGTGAGAGTATCAACGGGGTCTTCTACTGCACAAAACATTTTATCACTTGCCGCCAGATTTAATTGTATTTTTATGACACGACTTCCAAGCAATGCAAGCTGAACTTCTGTTCATAGAGATTATTACCAGCAGGTACATTATTTAAGTTGGCAGTGACACAAAATTGCAAGATCTTCAAAAAATGTCTTGACACTGTCGCTATGTCCTGAAATACTTAGTCTTAGTAACCTCCCGCACGTGGGCCAGGCAAAGTCTCCACACCTTATGTTAATTGTTGGCTAGAGGCTTATAATGCCCTCCATCACAGAACAATGGAAATGCATTTTATGATGAGGCATATCTACACAGAACTATATATCTATATCAAAACTAATAATCTAACTGCAGCACCTGACATCACTAAAATTCTCATGATTTGAATGCACGAGAATTTTTCAGTTCTAGTGCTGCATGTCTATGGGAAGCCAAATTCTGCTCTGACTGTCCACAGAAAGCCAGAGGAATTGGACAGTAGAGGAGTTTCTGACTCTGTACGACTACGGGGCTGTTCCTCAGAGGCTTTTCGCTGAAGGCATTGCCATGGAAACAGGTGATGGGTTGTGCTGTTTCCATGGTTTGATAACACAGTTTATTTTTATCTATTTAAGAGAGTAGTAAGTCATTAGGTTTGATGCTAATTATTTTGTTTTGTTGATGAGAGAGAAAATATATATATATATTCTCTCTCTCTCATTAACAAAACAAAATAATTAGCATATATATATATATATATATATATAATGGTGCTGCTAAAGGAACACTGAAGTAAAATAAAAACCATTTTTTTTGTCATCTTTGTTCCAGCTTAAATGTTTAGAAGTTATATTCTCATAGCTAGGCAATGGAAAGTAACTGTGGCACCACTTAAGGTGGAATGGGCAGCTTAGGTGCCAGAAAGAATTTCATTTGTTATTTAATTTCTTTTTTTTTTTTGGCCAAACTTTGTCCTGAATTTCAACTTTTGTTTGGCCAAGACTGATTATTTTAGTGCATCACTAGAAACCAGCTTAACAGTTTAGCTTGATTCACCATCTAAAATGGCATTTCTTAGCAGTAGAAACTGTCCAGTACCATCCTCCCACACACTGCATGTGCTTGAATGTTAACCTGTCTGAAAGTCATGTTTATGTGACCTCTGAATGTAAGTGTTTGTGTGTAGGTGGCTATGGCAGAAGAGGCCCACAGAAGCCCAGCTGCTGAGCTCTCGGTCACCAGCAACGGAGGCGCAGACACGGGTCACGAAGAAGTCTTTCATCGGGTAGGAGGCATCATTAAAACTGGGCTTTGATATGCTCTATTTAGGTTTGCGCTCAGAGGATTCAAAGACCTGAGGTCTATGCTTTGGGTCTTGGAAATTTGTAAACAGATTTCTACCTGGTATTGTTTTTGTTAGAGATTGATTAAGGTTAGGCACTAATGCATCTTTTGGCTTCAAATTTAGAGGGGAAATGTTATGAAAAGCTTACTTGTCCAGTACTTTAGCACATTAATTTGGGAATCTGGAGCCTTCTAGCCCATACACTGTGAAACAAGACTACCCAATACATTTTTTGTGGGTTAATCAGTAAACATGAGATAAACTGAGGCGGTCTGATTTTGTGCTGCTTCTTATGTGGAGTGCAGACACTTCAGAAATGTCCCCCCTCCTCTTGGGAGTCTCTCCAATAACAGACGTAGACCTGCATTTATGTGAGAGCGCAGAGAAAACATTACTCAGAGCAAAACACACACAAGGAAAAAACTTTCCAGAAAAACTAGAACAAAAAAAGAAAGCAACAAAGACAAAAGTCCTAAAATCCAGAATTCCTGTTCCTCATTCCTCACTCCTGGGCTAAACTGAGCTGTAGCTCATTATCATTTAAAGAAACAGTCTCTGAAAACCGTCATTTTTAACAGATCTATTTAGACAGAGGGAGAATGCTGCTGTATTTGTGTTTTGAGCAAAGCATGTCACATTTTTGATTAACACCCCAGAGATCTGTATTAACCTGTGGAAAAGGGGTTAAATACTTACATCGCTAGAAAGATGCATTGTTCCTATGTGGGATTCCATGTGCTTTTTAAAGCCACACCAGTCTTAATTTTTTTCTTTTGCAGATTGAACATGTTGTTCAGAATGCTTGAGTGCCGTTGGCACATAATTGTTCACATTGTTCAAGCTCTAGTTCCTCAACCCCTAAAGGGAAATTGGGTTGGAAGTTTTAAATCCAACTCACACAGTCTAGCTGTTACTAGTCTAGCTGTTTAGTTACACTAAAGGGTCATAGCACCTGGTTACACCTGTAATCATGGCTCGATGCCTCCTACAGTAGTGCCACCATATAAAGGTCTGCATTCCCACCAGATTCTGGGTGTGGTCTCCCTGCAATATCTTGCTGTGCAGGACTACATTTTCTCTGTTGTGGGAGTGAAAAAATAATAAACCAATGCAGTGTGTGCAGAAGCAGGACAAAATTAATTTTAAAAAATCTGCATATTTTTTTATAATCTATAATAAATGATAACAATTAATTAGAAATTAGCCTGTCGGGATGTAATAAACTGATGTTTAGTGTCCAGTAATGAAAAATGAGGAAGAGTATGTGAACAGCACACAGATTGCATAACTGTGAAACAGAAATGGTGGACTCTTTGGATTGGTTACTCTGTCACATCTGTGGAAAACACTGTAAAGAAATCATGGTTAAGCGGACTAAAGGCATGTCTGATATACAGTGAAACCTTGACTTGCGAGTGAATCGACTTAAGAATTTTCTGAGGTGAGAGCCGCTGCCCGGTTGAAATTCTAAAAAAAAAAAAAAAAACGAGCTGGACCTGAGTTACGAGCAAACAAGCTTACATTAGGTAGCGCAGTGAATGTTCAGTTCAGTTGATTATTTTACTGCATGAACAGCATATTTGGACACTAAAAGATGTGTTCCATTTTGAACCGATACGGGACGTGTTTTATTGACAGAAACACGCAGCTCTCTTTCAGCAGGAGCGAGGGGCACGGCTCCTAAACAGAGAACACAATTTTCATTGGTCGTCACCTTTATTTAGACAATCAGCAGCCAGAGTTATCTGTTCATCGTCCAGTCTGCAGCCAATGCAGTTACGGTCCCTGGTCCCTCCTACAGAGATTTGTTTTGCGGCGGAGCTGAGAGCAGCAGATCCGAGCGGAAACAATGAAAATTACAGCTCTGCTTTAGATAGAACTAATGTCTTAGCTCCTTGTCGCTTTGCTTAATCTGTACCTCATCAAAGGCAGTTACCCCAGACGCCCTGGTTACGACGTGGGTTTCCTCTGGGTGCGCCGCTTTCCTCCCGCAGTTCAAAAACACACATTGGTAGGTGAATTGGCGACTCGAAAGTGTCCGTAGTTGTAAGTGAATGTGTGTGTGTTGCCCTGTGAAGGACTGGTGCCCCCTCCAGTGTGTATTCCCGCCTTGCGCCCAATGATTCCAGTTAGGCTCTGGTCCCACCTTGACCCTGAATTGGAAAAAAGCGGTTACAGATAATGAATGAATGAATGATTATCTGTAACCGCTTATCCAGTTCAGGGTCACGGTGGGTCTAGAGCCTACCTGGAATCATTGGGCGCAAGGCGGGAATACACCCTGGAGGGGGCACCAGTCCTTCACAGGGCAACACAGACACACACACTCACCTACGGACACTTTTGAGTCGCCAATCCACCTAACAACGTGTGTTTTTGGACCGTGGGAGGAAACCGGAGCACCTGGAGGAAACCGACACAGACACGGGGAGAACACACCAACTCCTCACAGACAGTCACCCGGAGCGGGACTCGAACCCACAACCTCCAGATCCCTGGAGCTGTGTGACTGCAACACTACCTGCTGCACCACTGTGCCGCCCATGCACTTAATATTACCAGTTTATTCCTTTACATTTTCTTTTATTATGTATTATTATGTTATATACATTATTTGTTATTTATAATATATATTTTCTTATTTAAAAACACGTAACAAAAGCAAATTGAATTACGAGTTCAGTAACAGAATGAATTATACTCACAAGTCAAGATGTTACAGCAGTCGTTTTCAGTTGTGACTAATGCAGATGGAAGTCAGCTACCAGTTGCTGGCTGTGATAAATGTCAGTCTTATTGTACAGTAGCAACAAATCAGGTGTATCTGGTTTAAAGCGTCACGTGCACACAGTTTAAAAGGGTTTTAAAAACCTGGAAACCTAACTTGAAACACAAGGAGGTAAGCATGTAAAAATGCTGTCATTTACGTATAACCATAATCCCGAACATAAGTTCCAAATGGTTGGAAGCAGCAGTGTAATGCTCTCTCAAACATTTTGCAACACTGTAGCACTTAAGATAAATAAGAGTTTGAGTGTATTTAGTGTAAAAGCTCCACCAATGGATGGGAGCTTGGTTGGTGAATGTTAAAGAGCTTAAAGTTATGAATTACAACATAAACTATTGTGAATATCTGGAATGAATTTTAGTAACACATCTTTTCATGTCAGTAGCAGTGTAGAGTCTACTAGGCGTATAGTTTGAAGCTTGCACGGTCCTCCACCACAGTTGTCTCAGAAGGGAGATTTTCCAGTTTAAATAAACGGAAAACTTCTGCTTGTGGACTCTTTTTCTAGAGCACATAAATTCCCAGCTCTGACTAGGAAAAGCTGATGATTAGTTTGGATCACTAACACCACACCTTCTCATTGAATGGTGTTTCAGTGCTTCAGAAAAAGCAGTTCCACTGCTCCCCTGCTCACTGCTGCTTGATTTTACACTCCTCTCCCCACCGCTTGACATTGGACATGGTGATTTTAGCCTTGTGTGCAGCTTCATTATACAGAGCTAAACTTCTATAGCAACATTAACTGCTCAGAATAGCAGATTTCACTTATTAAGGGGCATACGTATGCAGTAAAGGTTTGAAGCACAGTGTCAGAAGGTCACTGATGTTGCCACATAATGTTTGACAGTTAAATGGTCAGTGCTGGAGGGTGACAGCTTTGCTGTTATTTTTAGGCTCCTTATCCATTAGACTGGATGCCAACCGCAGCTCTTGACCCCCTACTGTCTTGCCTTCTGTCTCTCGTCCCCTGTGCCAAATACTGGCTTTTTTTTTTTTTAATAACACTGTCCAGGGAACAGTTTTATTTCACTCTAAAAATACAAGGCCAAATCGAGTATTCTACTCAAGGCTGATTCCAGATCAGTGTAATAATATCATCAGTCATTACCTCAGTCAGATTTGTGGGCATCCTGTGGTGATTTTTGTGGTCATCTCCAATGCCATTCAACTGCAAACATGTGCCACTGTTTTCTGCTGCTCATTTACTGTTGGCATGCCAGACTACCAGCCTTAAAATAACATACCACAACCACCTAATGCTGTGGGATTCCTAGGCTGGAGAATGCAACACTGCCTGTGTTCTGTATTGAGGCAGTGATGCCCTCTTGTGGTTCGGAGGGCCACAGATTAGACAAATCTCTACAAATTTAGTAATATTTGGGTGAGAGCTCTGCAGAAATTAGTTTACTTTTTTATTTCACTTTTTTACTGGTAAATTAATAAATGAAGGCCATCATTTGGATCTATAATTATTCAACATTTGCTGTATAATAAAGGAAACCAGAATGTTTCTTCTTTCGGTGTCATTTTAATTTTAATAATTTTTAATGAAAATGTCCACATTTAATACATTAAGAAATTATTTTATTTATAAGGTTTATGGATTAACCTAAACATGTTATATTTTTAAAGTGCTCTGTCTACATTTAAACACCACATATAATCTCCACATATAAAATGTATCCACAAAGATATATAGAGAAGTAAATGTGGCTATAAGATTTTTACTGAATCTGTTTTGTTTGTTTGTTTTTGTTGCCTGTGCAGGACTTGTCTCTTGGCATCGCCTCTGGACCAATCACATCACACTCCCACAATGCACCAGACAACTATGGAATGGTGACTGAAGGTGTGGTTGAAGTAGGACCATACACAGGTGTGTAATCATATACCACAGTGTGTTTTCTAAAGGTCATGTGCTACATTTATTCCAAAACATTTGCAAACTCTTTGATTATGTTGTTTTGGATTGTACTATGAATGCTGTATACTATCTGTAATCCCACATTAACTTGCCTTTGCAATTACTATGGGAATATTGATGATGCATTCCCTTTCACAGATGGATTACAGTCATACAGCCTTTGTAAATAATAAAAAACAGTAATTTCAGTTGTTACTTGGGTAATAGCACAAAGATGAATTTCTACATAACAGCGTTCCTGTTTTGATATGTGTTTACATGATATACATATTTACAGCTTTGATGCATTTCAACACAAGCTGCAGAATAATATTTTGTGAGTGTGAATACATCACCAGTGTAGTCATTGTTGTTCATGTGTACCTATACTTCTAATTGACCTTTGAGTATTTGTACATTTTGGTTTAATTTGACATCCAGTGACTGAGGACAGGTGTTTGTTTTGCACCGAGGTGCAGTTAACCTTTACTTAGTTTGTTTTCATTTATTGACGAGCCTAAAAGACCAGAGATGGTTTAATTCTCCTCCTCACTGAGGGTCTATTGAGTGCGAATGTAGCATGTAGCTGCACTTCATTTCTATTGCTCCTGTAGCTGCAGAAAGAGGGGGGAATTTGAATTTGAAAAGCAAGATGTCCTCGTGCCTCTAATGAGTTGTATGTGATCTTTATTCATTCACTGCCCCCTTTCATTAGCATCCCCCTTGTAGCGAATGTTGTGAATAAATTAGCTGGCCCCAATCTTGGCAACCTGTCCACTCTTGCACAAAATGGCTGACCACCCACTCAGTTGTCTCTCTCCCTTGTGCCATACGTAGGTTGAGACTTTCAGAAAACACTGACCTACAATGACAAAGACTTTTCACTGCAGTGTACGTGTTTTGTATGCATATAAGAAATGAAAGGATTGTTGACTCTTTGTGAGATAATAATGTGGAAATCCAGATGTGCTTGGTGCGTTCTCACCTGACAGAATACGTTCACTCTAAAATCATTGTTCTAACACTTGTTGATGAAGTCAATCTGATGTGATGGGAAAAGAAAAAAAATGAAATTCTTGTACTCTAACCAGTCATAACCCAAAAATAGTTGATATTTCTGCTCTTTAAACAAAGCTGATGAATAAAACCCTTTACAACAGAACTAACATAAGGAGATGGTCACATTGCAGCTTATATCACACATTCTTAAATATCTACATTCAAAAAATCATCGCAACAATATATGACGATCTGAGAATTCACAGGTTTTGAAAGAGTTTTTGTGGTATTTAAAATGTTACATGCTTAAGAATGGCATATTTGTCTTTGCGAGCATGAAACAAGAGCACTCTGTCATCTCTAGGGAGAGCAAAGTATGTCTTTACTGTTACTGATATTGAAACCTTGAGTGTATGCTGATACCCATCCAATTTATTTAAACTTTAATGTTAGTACGAAGCATCTCAAACTATATTTAGCACTCCAAGAAGAACAACTCAAATAACCCCTTTCCACCAAAAGGACTGTGGTTCTAAAACCAGTTCCATTCAAGTTTCTAAGAATCTTTGTGCTATTCAACGATCCAGACAGTTTCCACCAGTTTTGAGAGGAACCGAGGATATGTAATCAGCGGGGGGCATTGCTGTGTTGCTCGGTTCTAGCATTGCTGTGGCTGAATTTAGCACCACAACCATTGATTATATGAATAGGGTCATGGTTTGTCCACTATTTGCAGCAGGTTCTAATACCTGTGTGTAAATAAGAGTTCTGAGCTGTCTTAAGATTGTGAGGAGTGAGAACAGCAGGGGAAAAAATGTCCAACACCCCTCAAGTTGCACTGAGTACAGCCACAGAAAACACTTCTGACGTTTTACTGCAAGCCATCAAGGAAAATATAACGTGCTGTAAATGACCCCATCCAGCTTGACTACACCATAACGCTTCAAAGGCTCTGAGCTCTTTCTGGAGCTTCATTAGCTAAGGGCTGAAAGTAGTCTGTCATTGATCCAAGTTCTCAAATACCCAAATACACCACCAGAGGAAGTACACAACTAACAACTTGCCATCACACACTGTGCTATTTCAGGACAGATTTGTTACAGGATGGGTAGAGTTCAATATTTCCTTTCCACTTTGGATATCCAATACTTACAGCCCGATACTTCAAGCCTGGTGTCACATAAGTGCAGTCTCTAGTCCTCCCTCACATCTCTATATCAGTGACTGACAATGCAAGGAGATAGGAAGCTGATTTTCGGGTGGAAACCTTCATTAACCCTGCTTGCTTTGACTCTCCGCTGCTGACCGTTTCCAGGATCGAAGAGCCAGCCCACCACACCAACTGTAGCTCCCAGTCCTGCGGCTGCTAGCCGGCTAGCTCGCGCGGCCAGCGATAGTCAGGTGGAGACAGAGAAAGGTACAATCATTACGACGATGCAGCCCTCCTGCTGAAACGCCTCTTCTGCATTAACCAGATACTAGGCATTCTGCTTTAAACTTTGCTATCATAAAGCACTGATGTTCATGAAATACTTTGTAATGGCATCTGTTTTAAACCTGCTGTTGTCTGTCCGTTTGACCCAAGTATTGTCACCCAAACAAGCTTTGAAAAGCCATTGGTTTTGCTACTTTATTTAACTATGTATATTTATATGAAGGAACTGAACCATTAAAGAATCAGTAGGTAGTATTTTTAATTTAAAATTATAAGCAATAAAACTGTATAGCCAATATTGTTTTTCAATGTTTTGTCATCTCTCTAAAACTATTATCGTAGAAATACCCTGGACAATTGTCATATATTTTTAGGGCCAAATTGCCCACACCTAACTTCAAAAGTATTGTGATGCTCCAAAGCCCTGTAATAGTAAAAATAGAGCCTCTGTCTTTGCTGCTCTGGGCTCAGCACTGATTTCAGAACAGTGCTGTAAAAGTGAATTACCTTCTGTAAATGTAGGGGGAGCCCAAGAGCAAAAATTCCAAATCTTGCCTAGTGTTCCTTTAAGCTTTGGCACAGTCCATCAGTTTTTTTTTTTTAGGAATAAAAGTGATATAAAAGTTTTTGTCACAGTTGCTGTGCATTCTACAATTGTCTTTAAAGATGATGTAGCCAAAAAGCTAAAGAATTTCAGCCGCAGTATTTTATCTATAGTAAGACCAGCATTGGTAGTTTTATTCTTTATAAAATAAACAGCAAATAATTTGTGATTTAAGTTTTTTTTTTTTTTTTTTTTTGTATTTTACTGCTTAGAAAATAATCCACAAAAATCAAGGTTATTTTGTAATATATTTAATTTAATTTGTGTCTATATAAACTATATATATATATATATATATATATATATATATATATATATATATATATATATATATATAAGTAACAAAATATTTAAGTCAGTCTATTTTGACAATAGAAAAGTAACAGAAGGTTTTTATCAGATGTTACATTACACTATTAAAGGTTGCTTATGGTGCTACAACTAGCAAGTGAAATCCATTGGATCTCAGTTTCACGCTTTTGTCTCAAGATGCAACCCCTCTTTGGCAACTTTGGATCCTACTGCCTGCTTTCTCAGCTCTTAGCTGCTCTTTCCTCTCTGAAACTGAGGGTAGCATGTTCTGTTTCTTCTACTGGCTAACGTCTCGTTCGTCATGGCTGGTTGAAGAAATGCAGTCATCAGCATTTCAAATCACCTTGCTTCTGTCTCCTCCTCCAAAGGCAGCATTAATACTGTGGGTTGCTTAGGGTGGCCGCCGTTACGTCTCCTTCTTTCTCAACTTTTTGTGGGAAGATTGTGGGTCTCCGAATTAAAGAAACTTCTTACAGTTTCAGAGTCTACGCTGGTGAAAGCACTGATGTTTCCTTTATTTAATAAATGTTATTAATAAACATTTTCACTCAATTTGTTTTTACATTCTCAGTCACATCATTGGCCAACAATGCACCAGCTAACTATAGACCTTCTTGTCTTGTGGTCCTCACACAATGTCATCCATTACAATGTTTTCTGTTGATTACTTTCAACAACTTGAAGGTATTTAAATGACTAAGGTGTGTACATTTCAGAGTGGTCTGATGTGAAATCAGAAATTTTAGAAAAGATGGCAAAAATTGCTCACAGTGACGTCTAGCTCATTTAATGCCTTTTAAAAGTTACTACACAGGACACTTGTTGGAAATCATTATGAATACTTTGCCTAACAACTGATGTTTTGAGTCAACATTTGGCAATACTGACTAAAACCTCTAGCCAAATCCCCATAGAGGAGAGTATTTGGTTTGGTGTTATGGCAAAACATATCTAAAAATATATATTTATTAATCTGGTTTAACTTATAGTTATTTTATATATATTCCAAAATTACATTTGTTCCATCAACATAACAACAAATCATCTTTTTATGCCCTCTGTAAATCCAAGGAAAATTTTCTACAATGAACCATTTCACACCCAACCACTCTGAGTGACTTTTTTTTACATCTCAGTAATTGACTGTGGCCTAAAGCTGGAAAACATTTTAACTGGTTGAATTATATAAGAACATTTTATACTCTGATATGTAGTTTGGCAAACGTTTACAGGCCTGCAGTCATTTAAATATGCGCCAGTGTTACTTGTGATACTTCTGATTATGTGATGGCCAATCAGTGGTCAGCCCGAACAGGGTGGGGTACAGGGCTTTATAGCTAACGCAACTGTCAGATCAAGGTGATCCCTGTTACAACAGAGGATGTGTAAATATCCTGGAATGTGAGATTAGGGTGGGTAGATTCCTAGGGGCATGCTGGGACATTTCTTGTTGGAATGATTTTGCATTGCTTTACTCACCCCTTATTCACAATAGAAAAAATGAACATGCATGGTTTTGTTCCAGCAGTAACAGAATTTTGTTCATTTCTTATTTATTTTCACATTTAGAAACCACGGCTGTGATATCAAATAGGAATCCTTCTGAGGTGGTAGGATGGCCCCCCCTACCCACCATTTTCTCTTTCAAATTATGTGATGCCAACACACCCAGGCATCTGATAACTGATGTTTACACAATTAACATTTCAGGGTTCTCTTCAAAGCATGTTGAGCTCAACAGTGATGTTGCATTATATGTAGGTTGAAAAGATGCAGTTTCTTGGAGGTTGTGCATGTTGGCACTCACCGTCCCAGCTTAAATCATTAAATCATGACTGAACTGGTTTGGGCAAAACAACTTGCTACTCTTTTGGAGCTACAAAGTTTTCTAAGAGCAGTGAGAGTATAAAAAGACTAACGTTTTCAAATGAAACTACAGTTAAAATGAATCTCTCTGAATGACTGTTATATTGAGCAGGCAATATGAGAGGTCAGGAGCAGAGTGGGTCAGTGGTGCTGGCTGATGACATGAAGAGCCCTGCCTTGGAGAAACTGGAGCTGGTCAGGAAGTGGAGCATCAACACTTACAAAGTAAGTAGGGACTGCCATTGTCGTTGACTTCCTAACTTTTAGCCCTGGAGTTAACACTTTCGTTATGTTTTCTTGCAGTATACTGCATAGCCTTAGTGGGGGGTGCAGAGCTATTGTGGGGTGTTGCAGCAAAGCAAATAAATACATATATAATGAATGTCACTTCTAATAATTCCACTGTAAATGTGAGTAGGTTATTTTAGTTCTGTTCAATAACAAATTGCAGTTTTGTATGAATTACAATGTTTAAAATAAATTCCAGTGGCGTTTGTATGCAGATGTGTGCACGAGTGTGGGGGCTGGAAAATAGGCCTGGAACAGGCCTGTTCATTTCACTTTTTAAAAATTGTGCCCACAGTCTTTGTTTCTATGTTAAACATTGGCTAAACTTTGCTACACTATGTTTCCCCAGTGCACTAAGCAGATCCTGTCAGAGAAGCTGGGTCGTGGCTCTCGTACAGTGGACCTGGAGCTGGAGGCGCAGATCGAAGTCCTCCGTGACAACAAGCGCAAATATGAGCATGTAGTCAAACTGGCGCAGACACTGGCCAATCAGCTGGCTCTGATGATGCAGACGCAGCGGCAGCTGGGGGATGCCTTCGCAGATCTCAGCCTCAAGTCACCAGAGCTTCATGTAAGTCTCCAAGGGTCCCTCGCTTTAGTTAATTGATAATATAACCTATTGTTCCTGATGAAATATTTGGTTAGCCTGTCTTGGCCGCACAGTGTCTCTTAACAGGCACTAAAATGCTTTTGGCAGGAAATCTAAGTCTAAGATTTTCTTTAAGTGTCTTAAAGCGATCTTATTATATCCCATTTGACACAAGTGAATGAGGTTCTGTGCCCAGTTGAATAAAAAATCTTAGGTTTTATTCCCGTAAGTATAAACCTTTAAGTGAAGAGTTTTCTCTTAACCAAGGGGATTATTCAAGTGTGTTGCATAAAACCCCTCAGACGTTTCACTTAACTGAGGGAGAACAGTACGGGATTTACTGTAGTAACAGGTTTTGTTGCAGTAAAGTTCCACTGTTTCCATGACAACAATAACGCCGTAAACATGCGGAATGCCGGTGTTCTGACGAGTTGTGCTACCTTGCCGAAATGTACTGCTCTGCGCATGGTCAGACCCAAAAATGTTAATGTTTCCTGGTGTTTTACATAAAAAAATTTTGCTTTTCACCATAAATTGAATGACGGTCAAATCTGTAATTTCTTATTAACTGTTCATTACTCGGATGGCCTGGAGGATCTCGAAAAACTCACCTAGGTACACAATCGTCTTCAAAAATCTCAAAAATATGCAGCCATGTTCTCCGTGTGTTAAGGTGAGGTTTTGCATCCCTTAAATAATTCTAATGGAAATGATAGCTAAAGAAATTTATGCAACACTTAGCAGTTTTTAAGGGATTACTTAAGGGAACATTTAAGGGGGAAGATTAAGGTAAATCTTAAGGTAAATTTTCACTTAAGGCGTTTTATGCAACCGGGCTCTGGGTTCTTAATGAAACATCTGTGACATGCTTTGGTCAAAATACCACAAGGATCAAACAACACGGCACTATTCTCCCCCTGTCTAAACAGCCCTGTTCACAACGACCGAAACGTCCAGAAGCTCTGGATTTATAGCCGTTTTTGCTCAAGTCTCTTTCCTTTCTATTTTCGGTTTAGTTATATTTAATCAGTATGTGCTCATTGTGTTTATTTTGCTCAATTTATGCTCATGTTTGCTCTATCACATAAACACATAAAAATCAAGCCCTGTGATTGGAGAGACACAGACAAGGAAGCTGGACAACTCTAAAGTGTCTGAACTCAACATAAGATGAAAATATTTTTATACATTTTTTATATCTTGATAATGGAGGAAATGATGAATAATAATTAACAAATTTCATAGCTCTACTGGAGCATTTCTGCTATGCATTTTTAATAACACGCGATCCAATAATAAGCTAATTATCAAGCTTTTCCTGAGTTGAAGTGGGTTTTCCATTTGTGCTGGGAAGGGGGTAATCAGGACCATGTTTTTAGACAGTTGGCTATATTTTTACACTTGCAAAGGGCTTGAAAGATGGCTGATTATTTAGTGTCTGACAGACCCTTAAATATGTTATATTTATAAAAGATTTCAGTTATTGGAGAGTGCACCCAAATCTACACAGAAAAGCATTAAAATACAATGGATGCTTTTTAGCAGCTGCACATGATCTAAAGCTCCCATTATCATGCCCCCAGTATTGTGCTGTTGAGTGTTTTCTGGAAAAATGATCTAGAAGTAATTGTCTGATATCAGCTCCTGACCTTACTAATTTTCTCATGGCTGTATGCAATCAGTGGCTCACAGAAATATTCCAACACTTCGGCTAAAACCATGCGAGAAAAGTTGAAGCTGTATCTGTCGCAAAGAGAGACATATGACCAGCTAGTTTTACAACAAATACTTTTTTAATTTATTTATTTTCTCTGTGCATCAGGCCTTACGAATCTTTAGATGTCAGGTTCATGTTTACAAATGTAATTCATCTCCCTTCAGAACCTGTACAGTAAAGGTAATTCTTTCAAAGCACACGGCATCAGGTGTCTTTCTCTAACCTTATTTGAATCATGTCGTTCTTTCTTAAGCTTTTACCCTTCTTCATGATGGACAGTATGCACTTTTCTTAAAGCTCACACACTTTTTAACACCAGCAATTGGATCCGATTCCTTTTGTTCTCGTCTTTTTTCGGAGTCGACTCAATCTTAAATTCGTATTGCTGGAGTTGACCAAATCGACTTCTTGACACTATTTAACCAAGCTCTAGATCTACTATAGTAACATTTCCACATTGTAAAATTCCCAGACACAGCAGATGTATGACAATAACTGAACTGAGATGCACTGTTTTTAGGAGGAATTTGGATACAACGCTGAGACCCAAAAACTCCTGTCCAAAAACGGAGAGACGCTTTTGGGAGCCATCCAATTCTTTATTGCCAGTGTCAACACTCTGGTGGACAAAACCATCGAGGACACCCTGGTCAACATTAAACAGTATGAGGCAGCCAGGTATGACTGGGACTTTTACTTTGAATTTTATCAGACAGTATTTCTTAGCATTTCTTACATTTGCCTACAATGAAACCATTCTGGGTGAAAGTAGTAGGCATTTGTTGAAGGAAAATTACATGTTCTAGATTTACCAAGCAGTTTTTTAAAAAATAAATACATTTATAAAGTTCCTTTTTAAAATGGCTCCAAAGGCTGGTTCTGATTCTGAACTTTTCTCTCTTGTAGGATCGAGTATGACGCATATCGCACAGATCTAGAGGAGCTGAACCTTGGTCCGCGGGACGCCACCACACTGCCCAAGATCGAGCAGTCTCAAATACAGTTCCAAATCCACCGTGAGAAATATGAGAAGATGCGTAATGATGTATCAGTCAAACTTAAATTTCTGGAGGAGAATAAGGTAATAATATAAAAACAACTATCACTTTTTTTTAAAGATTAAATTATATATATATAATAAAAATATTTTACAATTTTCATTGTCAATTTCTTTCTTGTGATCAGGTGAAAGTTCTTCACAATCAACTGATCCTCTTCCACAATTCCATCGCTGCCTACTTCGCTGGAAACCAGCAGCACCTGGAACAGACGCTCAAACAGTTTCACATCAAACTGAAAATGCCTGGGGGAGATATCCCCTCCTGGTTAGAGGAGCACTGATTCATTAACCCCCATAATTTAGGCAGGTGGTAAGATCCAGAAAAGAGAGGAGGATTCAAAGCACTCCTTAGATAGAAAAACTGGACACAAATGATGGGGGAGAAAGTAAACAGCCTCTCTTCTTGCCCAGTCTCATTTTTTCACTCCAGGACACTACACCGGTCAGGGAATGTAAAGAGAGTTTGAGTAATGGGTTGGAAAATGATACACAAAACTAACAAAGAAATATCTGTCTTTCTTTATGTACGCTCTTGGTTTTTAAATGAAAGCTTATTTCCTTTTGTCTGGGAGAAGTTTTTTTTTTTTTTTTTTCCCCTTTCTCTCCTCTCCCCCGGGGGTAGAAACATGGTCTTGAGATATTCTTTATAAATCCAAAAGACATGCACTTTGTGATTTTTGACAAATCTAATTGTGAGCATAAAAAAGCTCCATGATGAATGTAAGCAGGTGTATAAGGAGAAAAAAGTAGATGAATTCCACACCGTTTAGAAAACTTGAATGCCTTTTTCCAATCAGTCCCACTATTGGTATGTACCAGAAAGTTTGAGTTCTATCTATGCTCTCTCTCCACAAATGTATTTTTCTAGTAACAACTGTTGAACAAGATTGACAGAAATTGCCGTTTTCCTCTTCAACATAATGATCAGTAAATCAGTTTAGATTTGCCTTGTGATGTTGGGCTTCCATCTTAAACTGCGCTATGGAGCTGGGTTACATAGTTGTAACTAGCTAAACTAGGCTAAACTAAATTTTAGTTTGGCAGTGTACCCTGATGATACAAAATCAGTGGATAGTAAATACAGTCAATTACACAGAGTTTTCGTAGGAAGTTCTGTCTGCTTGATTGTGCTGTTATTGACAGTCACACTGCAACCAATTCCAGTTTTTATTGGCAAGACCTTTAGACCCAAAACTAAAGGCAGCATTAACAATTCAGAAGCATATTTGGAATCACTGGAAAGACCTGACACACGTCACACATACGTTTGTTTAAATAACTTTCGGCTTTTCCTGTTTGGGGTTTTACCAGTGAGCGGATTGACTCTTTTTAGTGAAGGGTGGGACTTTGCCTGTAATATGAACCATGATGAACGTTTTGAGTTTTCCCATTTATTTTACAACTTGTGATGGGTGTGTTTCCTTTTGTTATATCTCTGATTACAATATAGGCCAACATTGTGTAAAATGTATCCAACTTAAAACTACAGTAAGAATTGTGGGTGGAGCTTGGACCGGGTAATGGCTGTGTCTTTGGGGTTGGAACACAGGGCCTTTTGAAAATCATAACTGAGTATCTGGGAACAAACCACTTCTAATAGATACCATTACTCTGCCCTCTTTTTCCCTGAAACGCTTCCCTTTTCTAATCATTATCCAAGATTTCCAAGACACAATGTTTATTTTTGGGATTTTTCTGGACAAGCGAGGACACGCGCTGGTCTATGTCGGGAACAGTGAAATTGTATTGTTGTCTCTGTCTTGACTTTGGGAAACTGTTTCGATGGGAGGACAAATCCTTCATCTTTGGCTTTAAAACTTTCCACCTTTTTGATATGAATTTTAGGAGTGAACTCTCTTTCTTCTGCTGGGCAAGGGAAAAGAAAAGTGGGCCTTTTGGGACTTAAACGTGCCTTTCTCTGTCAATCGTGCTCGGGTTGGTCAGGTCTTGGGGGAGGGGAGTATGAGGCTTGCACTGCCATGGACCAACACTCATTCACTTGTATATGCATACTGTGTATCTGTAAATACATACGTATATACATATTTCATAACAAAATACCAGCAATTTCTTTAAAACTCTTCAGACTTGACTTTACAAGTACCTTTTTATTTCCATTTCCATTTCACCACCTTGTAGTCACTTTGCATTCCGGTGACAGACAGATGCTAAACCAGGAAATGTGTGGTGGGGCTTTTGTTTGTTTTTTTTAATTTGTACGAGATGTAAACCAAATTAACTAGGACATGGACTGCTGTGCTTGCACAAATGAAAGACCATGTCCCTTTTGTTTAAAACAAGGTCTTTTTTGTTGTTGATCTTTTTCTCATTTAGCTTTTTTTTATTTGATGTGCTGAGGAATATATGCTTTCCCTTGACTTGATGTATCAATTCCATAAATCCATATTTTTTCCATCTTTTCTTCCAAATTTGCCAATCTCAAAAATGGTGTTAGGACCTTTATCCCTCTCAAAAAGACCACCCTTCATGTATTTATTTCCCCATTCCAAAAAATAAAAAAATACAAAGCAGAAAAATATTTAAAGTAAAATTTAAGTGCACACATAAAATCCCACAATACACCACAAAAAGTAGTGTACAGGCCATGTACACTAGTAGATATTGAATACCCAAAATCTATTTTGTTGTTTGGTGAAAACATGCATGAAGTAGTGTCGGAAATTGTTCACTACCCTCCCAAACTCAATTCCCTATAATAATAAACTGTGTAGCAAGTGATGTAGGGAATAGACAGTTGGAAGCCATTTTAGACACAGATTGAATGGTCTGGAGACTTCTTGGGTCTGTTTCTTTCTTTTAGAGCTCCACTTCCTTTTAAACCCACTGGTGGTGTTGTCTTTTTCCAGTGAAAGGCAGAACAGACACCGCTGTGGATTTTTCTCACATCTGAAGCAGGAGTGGAGTTTGACTTTACTCCTGTATCTGTCTCCCAAAGATGAATTCTGTATCTAGGGACTGTTTTGACAGCCCACACTCTTTTGCATGGTTGTTATTAGTTACATTTCTCACATCGGTTTTTGAATTTCCCCCTTTACAGCAAGTGCATTATCTTGCATTTAGTCTCAGAAAAATCTGAAAGTACATTATTTAATTTGCTTGTAATTAATCTGTTTTGAATGGAGTCTAAATCTCTGAATGGGTGGTATATTGTACTGCATTTTATAAGTACTTGGTTAAATATATAAAGATCATTCGTAATTTTAAAACATCACCCAAGGACCCCGAAGCTAAAATGCTCCTAGTATTTGTTATAACCATTGTTATATTTCACATTCCTGGTTCCTATTAGTGACCCTGTGTGAACTGACAAACATGGACACAGAGGTATATATCTATATTTGTAATTTGCTATATTTTACTTTGGATATATAAATAAAAACAGTTGCTGTGGGCATTGTATTTTTTGACAACAGTAATGATCAGGTATTCGAGTGCTTTAAAAAAAAAAGGCTTTTTTGAATGTGTGTAAGTCTTTGGGAGGAAAATAATTAAAGCTATTTTCCTTTGTAATTTTTGTGTTGATTTTTTTTATTATTATTATTTACCTTGTATGTGTGTGTGTGTGTGTATGTACTGAACAATCCCTACCTTGTATCAACACTGTTCATTTTTATCAGCTTCACTGATCATACAGGATCACTTCGTAGTTCTACAATCACAGACTGTAGTCCACCTGTTCCTCAGATGCTGAGAATTTGGTGGTGGCTCATTCTCAGCACAGGAGTGACACTGACATGTTAGTGTGTGTTGGGCTGGTATGAATAGATCAGACACAATAGTACTGCTCGAGTTTTAAACTCTGTTAGACACACCTACCTTGTTGGTCCACCTTGTAGATCAGAGAGAGTACCTCCTCTGATGCTGCACAATTTGTGTTGGGCATCCTCTAGTCCTTCCATCAGTGGACACAGGACACCGTTGGCTGGATGTTTTTGGTTGGTGGACTATTGTCATTCCAGTAGTGACACAGAGGGCATTAAAAAAAAACATCCAGCAGCACTGCTGTGTCAGATCCACTTGTACCATCACAACACATCACCACCAATGCAGCGCTGAGAATGATCCACTATTCAAATCATACCTGGTCTGTGGGGGTCCTAATCACTGAAGAGCAGGGTGAATTGTGTATAAGAAAGTAGGTGTCCTAATCCAGTCACTGTTCTGTACACACACACATACTATGGACAAAATATTTCTGTAAGGATTTGAGGGCATTCTATACCCCTGTAGTAGCCCATTCATGACATTAAACAAAGTGGCCTTAGAATGGAAAGCTAGTCCCAAGTCTATCTCATTTTATCACCATATATATATATATGACTTTATAAAATAAAAGCAATGTCCATATTTACTGGTACCAATAAAGACACGCCAGTTAAAAATGTTCACTTCAGAATGTCCAAAAGATGGCGCTGTCCCTCTACATTAGTCAATGGTGACGTTCCCAAGTCTTATACTGTATGCGCAAGTACACAGACTTAAAGGGATTTACTGACCTTTTATTGGGTCAACAGATGCATTTGGATTTTAGTACAATGGCTTGACTATGCAGTCGAGGGTGTGTTTAATGTGAGTAAGGATTAAACAGGTTTCCTTATGAATTAATCATGGATTTAAGGTGGAAACGGAAGTAGACAGCTAAATCCTCAATAAAACCAGTTGGGTTTTCACTGTTTGGTAATGACTCTATGAATCTAAAGACTGTAGAGGCCACTGTCATTTGTTTTCAATCTGATTTAAAGATATTACCCCTACGGTTTTATCTGTGACTGGATTATATATGTTGTCTTTACGCTTCAATGCAAACATCATTCAAATCATTCCAGCCGAATGCTTCTGCCACAGGGTCATCAGATTCACCTGGATACCTTTTATAGAAGGCTGTGTTGGCCTGAACCAACTACTGTGGTAAATATAATAAACACAGACATGGGCCTAAAAACCATGGGACCGGGTAATGGCTTCTAACATCATAAGGTATGCCATCTAAGATTTATATTACACATTACTAAGTTAAATTCTTACATCTGTACATACTACAGTTCTTCTGAAATGAAGAGCATTAATGTGTAAGTCACCATTCTCCTGGAAAGACCTGAAGCATTTCTAAGAGATGTTTAGAGGTCATTTACACTGATCATTGACCATACGGGAGCCGTTTGAAATTCTACAAATAGACTGTAGTCCATCTGTTGCTCTGTGTACATTGTTAGCTCCTTTCACCCTGTTCATAAATGCTCAGGACCACCACAGAACAGGTATTTTTTGTCTAGAGGATAATTCTCAGCACTGCCATGATACTGACCTCTTGGTGGTGTCTGATTCTGTGTTTGAAATGGCTCCCTTTTCACTGTTCCCTATATTATTAATAATAATGTATTATTATTAATATTATTATTATATAGTGTACTATTAAAGGGAACCAAATTGAGTAGAACCATGGTAAGGATTATGGGTAATCTGCTGTCTGCTAGTGTACATGAGTTGTACACTACTTTTTGCAGTGCATTATGAGATTGTTCGAGTGCACTGAAAATAGTCCACTACGTTTAGTTTCGGACACAGCGTTAGTGTGTGTTACGCTGATACACGTGGATCAGACACAGTAGTGCTCCTGGAGTTGTAAACACTGTGCCCTCTTGCTGTCCACTCTGTTTGACATGTCCACCTCGTATATGGAAAGTTGGAGAGGGTTTTTTTTTTTCATGCCGTCTCAAAATATTGATATGCTATTACTGGGCGGGTGATGGGGTGATGACCAATTTTAAACACTTTGGCTCACTCCAGCCGCTATCCAGCTAGGCTTTGATAAGTGAGCTAACAGGATAAGCACCACAGCACAGGCCTTGTTACAGCAAACTGAGGTTAAAATCTCACACTATAAAAGGATATATCCTTAAAACTTTTTACATTTTAAAATACTATCATTTACATTTTTACATACTGCTGTTTATATTGTACCTGCTATGTGGAGGCATTGACCATTAAAGAACAGGGTGAAATGGGGCTAAGAAACAGAAGAACTAATGGGTACTATAACTAATTGGAGCTGATAAACTGAATATTGAGTGTAAGATGTTTTTAATGTTGTAGCTGATCTGTGGTATATTAACTACTTACTTTGAGATAGTAAGTAGTTAATATACCTGGTTAGAAGCTTCCAGAACGAGAAATAAGGAGAAACAGAGCCACAACCATGCACTTCTTTCTCCTCTTTCTTTGTATGTGCTGGGCGCATGCGCAGGAGTCTCTTTACTTACGTTGGGGCGGTGAAGTTCACCTGAGCAGCACTGCAGAGAGCGCATGCGCAGAGAGAACAGCCCCCTCTCATGACGACGCTCCCTCTCTCTCTCTCTCTCTCTCTCTCTCTCTCACACACACACCCCTCTCTCTCCCTGTGGAGCCACACACGCAGTGTAGTACACTGCTACGGTGAAATAAAAAGGACTATATATACCTTAGTTTACACACTGCGGTAAGTACTGTTTATTGTTGTGATAAACGGTTTCTTTAGTTGTTTGTCTTTTTATGTACGTTTATATTAATTTTTTTTGTGTCACCTGTGCTGCTGCTGCAGAAAGGACACTTTCATAAGTGCAGCATTTCAGGAGAGAATTTTAACTGGAAAAAGATCAAATTAACCGGTGTGGTGTTAGTGCTAGTGATACTATGACGTATCATAACGTACAGCAAATGTTCCTGTTAATATCGCTATAGTGAACGTTTGTTTGTCTGCTGTGTCGGTATAGCGTACTACTAATAGAATTCATGCAACGTTTCTGCTATTACAGCAGTTAAACCTTTAAATGGGGTCTACGTTGGGGTCCGGCTGCTGTTGGGCAGTGCAGGTGTTGTATCGATCGTTTTAATAAGGGAGAGAGAAAGAGCGACCGAGCATTGCAGTTTTAAACTATTGCGTATTTTGTAGTGTCTGTGAGAGTGTGGTCATCTGCATAACTGGACACGTGCAGAGAAGAGCCGGACTCTGTCATATCCTACCTACAGCATCCCTACATGAACACTACATGGCCAAATGTTTGCAGGCAACCTACATTTCCTCTTAAATCAAGGATATTAATAGACAGTCTGTCCCATTTTGCTGTAGTATACGCTTCTTGTCTTCTGGAAATGCTTTATAATAGATTTTGGAAAATTGATGTGAGGATTTGCTTGCGTTAGCATCAGTCAGGTCAGGTGCTGATGTTGGAAGATTAGTTCTGGATCACAAAAGCCACTCCGGCTCATCCCAAATATATCAAATGGTGCATCAGTAATGCAGGGAATGCAGTAAGCCCAAGGCTGCAAGCTTTATACCCGTCTTGGTAATGCTTGGCACTAGGCATGGCGACTTATTTTAGGCTTCTATGCAGATAAATGCTGATATATTCAGAGATATTGGATGGAGCTCCATCACTCCAGATAAGGAAGTTCCACTACTTCACAGCTCAATACTGGGGGGCCATAGCCCTCTAGCTGAAGGTTGGCATTGAGCATGGTGAGCTTCAGCTCTTGAACAGCTGCTCCAGGGCTTTCCATTTCATTCCATGTTTTTTATGGATGTTATACAAACTGTGTGTATGCAAATGAGCATCTGGGTGTGCCTTAAAAAAACAGATATGACTTCTACTTAGACTTCTAGTGTACTTTGGCTTGTTTCTGCACTCTGTCTATTCTCTAAGCTCCATACAGGAGCACTTTCTAATTCTACAATTACACACTCTAGCCCATCTGTTGCTCTGCAAACTTTATTTGCCTGCTTTCACCCTGTACTTTATAGGCCAGGACCACCGCAGAGCAGGTGATTTGGGTTGTTACGCTGATAATCTCAGTGCTGGAGTGACACCAATGTGGTGGTAGTGGTGTGTTAATGTGTTGCACTGGTGCAAGTGAATCAGACATGGCAAGTGCTTCTGGAGTTTTTAAGCACAGAGATTTTTAAACACATGGTGGTGATAACACACCACTTCCATGTTAGTGTCACTACAGCAACGAGAATGTTTCAACCCCCAAATCATTCCTGCTCTGTGGGGGTCCTGACTATTAACAATCACGGTGAAAGAAAGCTTCATGACAGCTCTGCTTCCTTTTAGACCCACAGTATCAAGTTGCCTTCTTACAGTAGAAGGACAGAAACAGAATGCGTGGAAGGGTTTGTTCAGATTTGAACTTGACATGTAGCTTGAGTTTCTCCTGTCTTTCAATGATTAAACCTTTAAATGCCAAAAAATAAGGAAATCTGCCAACTCTTCCCAGTCTGAGCTCATGGGTGTTCTTTCTGACCTCCAGAGGCTTTTTGTAGGCTTTACTGCAGGCATTATTGTCATGCTGGGTCACAGCTTGTGTTGGATTTGATTGTAATCTCCTCCCACGACAACCCAGGCCATTTTTCATGCTGGGATGAATCTTATTGAAGAGTTCCGGGACAAAGCCTTGAAAAGTTTCTCCCAGGGGTCAGGTCAAAAAAGGGGGAGGGCAGTGGTCTTGTTGCCATGTCTCCTTGGTAACTCGTACTAAAGTGAACCGAGCTTGTTCGTCAACACCAACCTCCAAGCTTTGGACCCATTGCCTGATTTGTGATTGGGCTTCAAGAGTCTCTGCATAATTTCTAATTTAAAGATGGGGGCGGGTGTGGAATCAAGCAGGCTTTCCCAGTTTAGCTTCATATCTTAAGGCTAAAGTTGAGGATTGTCCAGTAGGAAAGTCCCCCAGCTTTTCTCCTACTGAAGAAGATTGACTTTGGCCTGAAATCTTTACTGAAAAACCTGCTTTGTGATATATCCCCATTATATTATCCTTGAGTGGTCAAGTCTCATTGAAGTTTATTACACAGGACTCTGTAATGCAACACAATCTGTCTATTACATCAGTAATATATTTATAATTCACACACTTCTCTCTCTCTCTCTCTGGGGGAGATTAGCCCTTGCCCAGGGATGACTATGATGCTGTTTTGGCAATTCTAGACTGGGCCATTAAACAGTAATATGTCCTTCCTCTACACCTTTACTTGTCTTCTTGTATTTCATCAAGCGTGTGAATTGAAGTCTGAAAAAAAGGACTCCACCACAAGCCTACGTACCACTTACTTTGTCTTATTCTTCAGTAGGACTGTCATGATTATTCAGTCAGTCATAGATTGATTCTTATAGTGAATATTTTAAATGATAGAAACAGGCTGTGCTAATAAGTGGACTTGCTGCTCCAAAGCCCAAATCTCAGCATCACTGCCTTCATTTGGTTATTTTACTTGGATCAATAGTGAGAAGAGGAAAATGCAACCAGTTTTTAAGACTGAAAAAATACTAAAACCATATGTAAAGGAACATGTAGACAAATTCTTTTTAAAAAATTCTGATGACTTAACTAATTGGTACTGATAAAATTGTTAGTGATGGGCCTAGTCCAGCAGCACAAAAATATGGAAGCTCGTTCCGCCACATAAAATAATAATAAAAAAAGGCAACAATATATTTTTTATTATTATTAACCTGTAAGTTGCTATCACTGTATTTCAAGATACTCATTATTTTAAGATAATAAGTCAAAATCTTGAGATATCTCATTTTGTGTTACCAAGTCAATGTATTGAGATATTATTTAATTATTTTGAGATACTAAGTCTACGTGTAATGAGCATGTCACCGACCAATAGGAGAATATATCTGATTAGCGAAAACAGCAGTAATGATTAGAAAGTATCAACTCATTTACTGTCTGTCTCTCTGGCTAGCGCTGTACACTAAGTAGGATTTGCACTGGGCCTGGAGTTTCCCATCTCCCTCAGCGTAGGTTAACAAACCTCAAAGGGACTGATTTAACCAATCAAACACTAGCTCCTGGAGCAAGTAAACATCAGGTGTCTTCTGCATTCAACCTGTTGTCGCTCCAGCAACTCAATATTATTCCCCTCATTTGCAGCTAGCATTTGCTGTCATGAGGTTTTGTTGTTTGCATCTGAACTGTGACAACAGGCCCCATGTAAGCAATTTCTGGCAAAAATAACATCCACCTTATGACAGCACCTGGAATTCCGTCCATACACTATTGCTAATCGCAGTATTGACTCCTGCACATTATCGCTAGTTCAGTTTGACTGGAGTTAAGCCCTTTTTGTTGTACTTTTTTTATTTGTACTTTACCTTGCGGGTTAATGACTGTTCAATATTTTTTTTAGAAATTTAAGACTTCTGGTTATTTCTTCCTGGGTTTATGGACTTACATTAAAAACCCTGACCAGTAAGCTTCATAATGGATACAAGAATTGATTTTGTTTTGGTCCTTTTTAGCTTGTTAGTTTGAGAAATATTTATAAATACACAATACTAATTAGTAAGTGTGTGTGAATATAAGTTTAAAATCAGACTGATTGATTTGTTCTTAGGAAGAAGTGAAAGCAGTTTTAAAAGACAATTTTTGTTTGACTGTGATTCAATTACTTGGTTTATTTCTTTCCTCTATTATGATGTCCATGTCCCCTTTGCCTCCCCCATGAGTTTACACAGGTCCAAACAGAACACGCGCTTAGTTGAAATTGTAGTTTGTTTAAAAGCTTATCTCTCTGAGTCACTAAACAGTAATTATGGACTTGCTCTTAAATCTCTGAACATTTAGTACTCTTTGCTAGTGTTAGAACAGAATTAGCACAGATGGAACACCTCCTCTCATCTGTATTTGGTTTGGCCCGCCTTTTAATTTTGTCTGCCTTTGGAACGATAAATTGCAGAACATAGGGAGGGAACTAACAGTCTCATTGCGTGACATTTCTGACAAAATCAAGTCTTTGATCCACCCAGTTCGATTGTTCATTTTAAGCCTAGGTATAGAACACAGATTTAGATTAAAGCTTCATTTTCCCATCAACATTTATATTTCTGAAGTTCCCAAACCACTTTGCAGGTTGTAGTTAGCGAGGCTTAAATATCAAGCATCAGACCTACTTGCATTGTTTGATTGTCTTTTGATAACTGGCAAAAATATTAATTAATGTATTTATTTATATTCATGAAAATATAAACAGCCAGATGTTTTCATTGTTTCCACAAGGACACTTCATAATTGTTTCAGTTGGTTAAGGTATGTAACACAACAATGTATCCCTCACCCTCATTAGTTTATCAGAATTCATGAAAATAGTTTTGTTGCTTATGTTCTTCCATGTGACTTTAATAAAATACCCAGAAAATGTGCATCATCAATCATTAAGACAGTGAAATATCTTAATGATTATTGACTGATTCTAGATTTGAAGACCTCATTTGAATAAAGTCAAATGAAAAAAAGGTAACCTTGACTTCATGTGTAGTAAGATCCAGGTTCCAGGCCGGGATTTAAAATAGCCTGTCCGGTATGACACTATAGCTGCAATTGCTAATATACCTGACTGGCCAGGTTTTGTGTCATACTTGTTGGCCATTTTAAAATCCTGGATGGAAAAATGGAAATCTATTTTTGGAGGTTGGTTTCAAAGTCTGGATTTGAAGCCATTTTAATATCTGTTAATGTGACGTGACTCTATTTGGACAATTCATGTTGTGTCCAATTCATGTCCAGTTGTATGATGGTTTTCCTGCAGCGTAAAAAGGCCAGAGGATGATTTCAAATAGTGTAAATAACATAGAACAGTTAGACGGTTTCCATAAAGAATTAGACAGGTACCTAGATATAGAGGTCCAGCTTATCTAAGCAGCTTCATCTGAAGTTTCCTCACATCTGCAGCCTCAGCGGATGAGGTGAAGTCGATGTGCAAAGTCAATGTGTGACGCTTGGGAAAAGAACATTAGCATTAGATTAATCTTCCAAACTGTGTGTTTCAGCACACTGCAGCAGTCATGCTATATCACAGCGCTGTGAAGTGCATAATGAACCTGACACTTCTTGCAGGTATATAATGAAAATCTTACATAATCACATTGAATATCTTTAAATACTTGATTCAAAATGTATTTTTCATGATCAAGGAACAAGTAGGAATTCTTGGTGACAGTGTTTCTAGGATTAAATCAGTCAGATATTTCACACAATATTGAAGTTTTAGACTCTAAAGACAAAGATTCAAATGCAGTTTGCCAGTGAAGAGGACATTTCATGAATTTGAAGACCACAAGAGAGAAGACAGGTAAATGATAATCAAAAACAATAAGGAATGAATAGTTTCTGAAAGATAGCATAAGATTTTCGGGACAGGGTTCCAGTCCATCACATGGGGGTCACACACTCTTTCACTCAGCCAGTTACTTATCAGCATTGAGCTTTTGGACTGTGGGAGGTGGCACAGTGGTATAACTGTTGGCCATGTCCTCAAGAGATTTCTGGTTTAATCCCTGGTGATGGAATCCTAGGCCAGGAGTCTAATGGCGTTTTTCCCTTGCATGGTCCCTACTCGACTCAGCTAGGCTCTATTCAGATTTTTTGCTTATCCATTAGGCAAATTCACTATCTGTTCCCTGGAACCGGGTACTCTTTTAGTCTCTGCTTGTTTGTGGTTTCAAACATGATATGCAGACCTTGCAGATTGCTGATTGGCCAGAGAGACTTGTCAATCACAAAAAGAATGCAGACACCCAAACTAGTCGCTTGTAAAATCTACAGTAGTGACCTATTTTGTATTTATCTGACCCACAACCGCATCTCAAAAAAGTATGCCATCTGTTTGAAGAGGTTCAACTTTGAATTGGTGGCCAACAAAAGTGCCAGAGGCGAACAGAGAAACAAGGAATTGCCATTGTTGTTCCCATTACAGACAGTGTTTTGCAATGTAACTGGGTATATTTCAGGGCAGGGGGCATTACAGTGGAAAACCAACTAGGGACCAATTCAGAAGAGCTGTGTAGAGTTGAGTAGAGCAAGTACCAATCAGTGGAATAGCTGCATATAAAGTGCACAGTTAGCCTCACTCTCACTGTGTGGATAGGAAGCTCCTCCCACCCCAATCACGAAATCAAAGTGCGGGCAAACATGGGCATCTGTTGGATGATGTGCCAGATCTGGGCAGAAGTGTTGAGTTTGCAGCAGTGTGCCCTTGCATTCACCCCTACAGCTTGGTGACATTGCGACTTGTGTTTGACTGGGGGAGCCCTAGCTAACTACTGGGTGCAACTGGCAATGACAAACGATTGGGGAAAAAATTGAATATTTATTTGTTATTAATATTTTATCTTTTTTATAACTTTTTGCATTTGATATATTGCACTCTTGATATGTGGAGCCAGACATGTATGTGCTGAATATTTTATTTTATAAAATGTTAAGTTGTGTATTGAAAACCAAACTTAAATAAGGCTGGAAGTTAAAGTTTAGAAGCAGATATTTAAATTTAACCTACTGTATGCCATTTTGTGCAATTGTAAATTGTGCAAAAATGCAAATGTGAAACTCCTCATACTGTACTTCACCACAAATTATAGAGTAGCAGAGGATTGCTGAGATTATGTATTAGTGTGTGAGCTATTATGCTGTGCGTGGTTGGTGTGATGAGTTTCTTGGTCTGATGCCTTTTCCTGCACTTATTCCATATTGATTCTGACATCCAGGAACTTGGCGCCATAGGGAAAAATCTTCTCCCCAGGCTTGGTTTCTTCCCCTTGGTGTTGGAACATGGTTTTCATATGTCCCAAATCTGAAAGGTACTTAATGGAATCCAACAGATTATTATATAATTCCTTACAGGAATAACTTATGGTTCTTAAGGACTCATTCATTGGTGGGTTTTCAAAGTGTGAAGAACTTATACCTTGGGGATTCTTGTTATATTGGAGGATCTCTTGGGAAACTCTAGTTTCCACATATTTAGGCTTTAATTTTAGGTGTCCGTCTACATGCTGTGTTACAGGAACACATTTATGATACTGCACAGGGGAAATTGCCAGCGTAGTTAGTGCAGATGTTGAATATCTAAAAGAAAATGGGATCAACAGCATAATTAAACATACATTGTTGCAATGTAATGCAATAAAAGATTGTACATTAATTAAAGTAGGCTTTGTGTTTAAAGATGTATGTACAATACAAAATTGTGGCCATTAGAGATGAACAGCTGGTGATTCGAAATCTACATATGCCATGATTCTCAGGGCACAATTTCACTATGGCTGCCCTGCACCCTGTGACAAAACAAGGTATAAAATGAAGTGTAAATAAAAACAGAAAAAACTGATAAAAGCACAAAAGTGAATCATAAAGGAAAAAGTTCTAAATGAAAATGAGAGGCATATGTATTTGCAATATCTTATCCAAACTATTAAAGACCCTAGTTTGAATTCATAAGTAGGCTTTAGTAGACCTAAATATGTAATAATAAATAGTAACTTAAATTAATCAATAAAAAACTTGCTTATTATCACTGGCTATACCATTAAAACCAGTAACGGTTCAAGGCCAAACAGTAATTTCTTACTGACTCAACTCTTGGAATTTTTCACAGATACATAATGAACTTAACACTATATGGTATACTACTTTGGTTCGCCAAGGCTTGGTTTCTGAATCTTTTTCTACACTCATCATCCTCTCTCTGGTGCAGTGACATAATCAACTGCCAAGTCACACATGCCTGTGGTCAAGCTGCTGGGCGCTCTTTTCTACGGTTAGATTTACCTCCTCTAATGATCATGAAGGATCGATGAAGAACACCAGTCTGTGACCAGCTAACGATTTTTCTTGCTGGCACCCGTCCATTCCCCAGCAGCACTGATTCAGCTGAAATGCCTTTCTGTTACAGCCATAGGACAAATAATGCAGCCATAGGGCTTAAAGGATGCCAAGTATAGGACAGAGGAGCGGAGCTGATATTATTTTAAAGGGCATGGTCAGCATCTTCAGCAAAAAGTAGGCCAGGAGTCAGTGCACAATGTTACTAAACTTTATTGTCCCAGGATTTTTAAAATTTGGACAAACTAAGAATAAAAGTTTATATGTCACACTACTTTGGTTGTTACTAATTGGTTCATTAATTCTTATAACTTCCCACTTGGAGCAAGTGAAAGAAGAAGAGATTTTTTTTGGAAGCGTGGGTTCTAGTTTTAGTCTGTACTTCATTTGTGTTCATGAGTAGAAGAGGAGATTTTGATGTGATTGGAATGTACATTTTTCAATTTCATAGTAATCCTGTACATTTGTGGTTATAGTGACAAGTTGTAATACATACCAGGAAATGTAGGGGGCAGCATGGCTTCTGTTGTTTTGTCACACCCTAAAAATGTTTGTGTCTGACCTCCATCAAGAGATTTTGGGTTGGATCAAGAGATCATGTTTGCTCTTCCCTATCGCTCAACATAAGATGTCTGCTAGCTGATGTCAAAGAACTGAGTATTAGCTAGCAGGCTGAAATTAAAATTAAAATGAGAAGATTAAAGAGAAATTTCAAGAGAAAGACACAGAACCTTGACAGAGTGAAAGGAAGTGGCAGAAACACTGGGCAATTCTTTGAAATGTTGGTTTCAAAAATTGTTGCTTGCAGCACTCTACTTTTTTCTTGCTCTCTGGTTCTCTCTCTATATGACTTGCTGGCTCATTAGAATTTTTGTATTTGGGGCAAACATCAGTGTCCCACAGCTACTGTAATAAATGTATTTCAGCCATTTGTAAAAGAAGCAGAATGTTAACAGTCCACCACAGAGTCAATAATAGGAGCAGACGTCTCATAGAATAAAAAGTGTGCATTGAGTTTGCTATATGTAAACATCTGAAGGAATAAATAATTCTAAAATATAAAAAATATTAACATAGGTAGGTAAAGTGAAAGACACAATTGTATATACCCTGTATGACCAAAAGAGTTTGGGAACCTGCTTGTCCAACATTTCTTTTTAAATAAAGGATATCAACAGAGAATGTGTTCCCTCTCTGATGCAGTAAAACCTTCCACTCTTCTAAGAAGGTTTTATGCTAGGTATGTAATGATGCTTTCCCACCTCTGGCACATCACAAACACCATCTCTAATGGGAGCCATGGGCTTTGGAAACCATAACAGCAGTGGCATTCGATAAATGTGTACTCGCTTTTTTTTTTTTTTTTTTTTGTGACCAAACACGGTTCCATGCATCAGTTCAGACAGATCAGTAGTGTTTTTTTCATTGCTTGTTGCATCATCCAG
Source organism: Hoplias malabaricus (assembly GCF_029633855.1). Lineage (NCBI taxonomy): Eukaryota > Metazoa > Chordata > Actinopteri > Characiformes > Erythrinidae > Hoplias > Hoplias malabaricus. The sequence goes on along the minus strand of NC_089801.1, from coordinate 13,824,108 downwards.
TTCAAGAGTCTTTCTTCAGCCATTGATCCAAGGAGTGTTTGAAAGTCTTCAAAAGTCCATGTTATAATTTGATGAGCTGCCATTGTGATGTCATCGTTTTATAAACCGCTAGTTTGTGCTAGATATCTGTATTTTGTCATGACCAGGTATCTCTGGCCAGTCTCTGCTCTCATGGAACCACAAGCGAGCAGGTACAAGGTATCAAATTTGACTAGTGAAAAAGTCAAAAGGACGAGTTCAATAGGTAACATGCAGTGGAAAAGCACAGTAAGTGAGGTCAGGTACTGTAATTGAATGATGATCTTAAACTGAGCTTCATGACTCCAGAGAAAACATTCACACTGCTCCACATCCCCAGTCCCTGGTGTGGTGGGAAGTGGTTGTACCCATCTAGCAAACACACTGAACATTGTGACTCAAGCTCATAAGCAGTGTCCAATTTCATTTCATACTCTGCTTTAGAAGTAAAACTTGTATGTTCACAGTTGAACACCTGTTTTTAAATAAAATATTGTAAAGCATACTCCATTATTATAAAAAGTCTCTTCAATAGCATGAGTGTTAAATGTGTGCAAACATTTGATGTTCCCATTTAAATTGAGTAAATTCAACGCAGCACAGTATAGAACAACCTTTGCTGGCAATAACAGGAGAAAAGTATTTCACATTCGAAAATAGTGTTTCATTAGTGTCGTCACCACCTTGGAAGTGTGTGAACATTGGTGAGGTGTTGTGGAGCTGAGAAGCTGCAGAAGAGCTTTGAGTTAAATGAAAACCACTGTTCCTATTCCCTACAAAACAAGGGCACTGTATTCACCTTCCCATCTCCATATCTTTTGTTCGCCCCCAACTCTTTGATGTGGTCAAACTGCTGCTTGTGCAGCAACAGGCCAACACCCATTACACCAGAAAAACCCAGCATGTCCCCCGCACCTGGACGAGGGGGGATACTGGCCTTTAGCTGCCTCAGAAAGCAGCCGTGTGATGATGAGCCTCTTAATGTGTGCAGATTATTATAGGGGTACAACTGCATTGGTGCATACAGCTGCATTTGGTTTATGGAATGTTATAATGCTTAGTAAAGGATGTGCTCTTGGCGTTATTTATAGCTGGTTTTTAAAATACAAATATCCCAAACAGTTGTCCACATTTTGTAAAATAATATGGAATCATATCGAAACATTGAGTCATAAATGATGTAATGAGGTTTCGCAGCTAAAATATGCACTGTATAATTTGTAAACCAATGTTTCATCTAAAATCTACAGCTTCTAGTCTTTTGGAAGGTTTTACTGTAGATGGTGGACCATTGTATTCAACATTTGATGGCATTCAGCCTCATAAGCATTAGTGAGGTCAGGAGAAGATGGCGGATGCTTAGTTCTGGATCACAAATTTAGCTCCAACTCATCCCAAAGATGGATGATGCTCCATCTCTCCACAGCCTAATGTTAGGGGCTTAACACCCCTGATTAAATGTCTGAAAAATATATAAACAAGAGGGAAATCAAAGCTGTGTCTCCTAGAAATGAACCACATTGTGACAGATGGTAGATAAGAATAGCCACATTTGACATGATGTTTGCTCAGGAAAATGGCGGTGGCTGGGCTGTAACATCTTTTTTAATTTTAGTTTTATTTATTTATTTTTAAGCGCATGTCACTGATATAAATAGACTTTTTATGTCCTAGCATGGACCAGAGGGAAGTAACTGCGAACCCTTTGGAACTGTAGAACTATGTTCTCTGGAGTAATGGAGCTCTCAGTTACACTATGTTCCTTTTACACTGTTGTTTAAAACATATTTGGCCAGTGATGCCCCCTCTCCCATTGATCCCAGTTGATGCTTGCTTTAAATGTATTTCAGTGCATTTTTTGGTGTTTAATGTAGCAGCATCTCTTAAAGGGTGAACTAATCAGACCCAATCTACTGGCCAGGAATGTACACATTTATAATGCATCTGCTTGGCTTGGAACATGATGAGCTTGGGGTAATGAATTTAGCATGAGACGGAAGGAACTTACACAAGGTTGGTCCCAAATCTCTTGGGTTTACCACTAAACCACAGCAAAAAAGTTCCTTTTCAGATATATGACATATATATAAAATGTAAAAATTTTAATGATTTTTACTCTGCTTATTTTAAACAATACTGCAAAGATTGTTTAAAAGAACGCTGGTAAGATTTGGTATTTTTGCTCCTGGCCTCCCTTCACTTTTACAGCGTGGCCCTGAATCTAATTCGAGGGAAGGGGTAATTTCCTTCCCTCCTCCAAAAGTTACATAGTACAGTTTCTGCAGTGCTGAGCTTGGAGTAGCAATGACAGAGGCTCCATTCTGCCCATTACCGATTAGTGAAGCATCACAATGATTTTGAAGCTGTAATTTTAAGGTAAATATACTACCAAGTGTTTCCTTAAATTATTGACTGGCATTTACGAAATATTTGAAGTGATCAAAAGAAAAGTAACGAAATCACAACATATTATTTGCTGTTGGATAAGCTAGGCTTTTGTTTTTAATATTTTCATTATTCGCAGATAGAACAGGCTCAGGGAACCCATTAATAATATTCTGTTATCAAATACTTAAAACCTTAGCATTTTGTCATGTAACCATACACATTTATGTGCTGATTAGGTGGTGAATATTTTTAGTTTGTATAAATAACACACAAGCTCCACTATACAAGGGTTCTTGGCAGAAATAAGTGTTTGAAATTTTGGTCAGTTTATTTTTCCATAAGTGGAATCAAAAAATATTGAAGGATTTTGAAAAGGTATATTTTTGCATGGGAGTCCATTTCTAGTATACATTTTTATAAAAATGTAAAGCCACGTAACCTATTTGCTTTTGGGATCTGAAAGTTAATTAAATCTTTCTTCTGAAATAAATCAGAAGAAAGTTGAATTAAGCCTAGTCCCAAACCTTCCAGCTTCTAAACTCCCAAAATGACATGACCCAAAGATCTCCGTTTTGGTTAAAAGACCTAGGAACACATATCTTCAACATCCCTCAAGTCTCCTTACAGGTAAGAAACAGAACTGGGGTCAGGTCCCTAAAGAGAAGAAAACTTCCCTATTATCTCCTTGAGGTCACTGGACTGGCTGGTGTTTCATTTATGTCACAAAAACAGATTAACTGACCAAAGAACACGCGCTGAGTGTTGAATGTGGAGTGCAGGTCCTGCTGAGACATTAATGCCTCAATCTCCTTAAGCATTTCCTAATCTTTCTGTGTTTCCTCAAGTCTAACAGGATCTCGCTAATAAAGCTCTTTTGTTTTGCTGTGTTCGACATTGGTCGCACCAAGTGTTCAGCAGCAGAGGATTATGTGTCTACTGTGTCGGGTTTAGTGCCTTTGGCTGTGCCTACCAGACGTATTATATATCGAGCTTTGCTTGGAAGGCAGCAGTGAGCGGTGGCGAGTGGATGCCACAGGAGGTGATTTTGGTTTCAAGGGTGAGGATAGAGTTGCATAGGTCTTGACCTGTGACAGATGTTAGCACATTTGTATGTGTCACTTTGCTCACTAGTGTTGGTTTTACTCCTTTTCAGGGTAAAAGCAGCTTAAAACTGAGAAAACCATGAACTATGATCAAAATGGGAATTGCTGCAGCAGATGTAGAAGAGCTTTATGCCCAAATGCCAAGTGTCAGCGCAGTGGAAAATTAGTGTGGGTTGTATGCAAGATTGAGTGACTCTGCTACATTCTCAGCTGAAGAATAAATGCGCTGTACTACCATCTGTCACCATGTAACCATCTATTGTAACCTCTGTTTTGTATCCTTGTTTTCTGTTTGCTCACATCCCTAAAGGTCTCCATTTCAGATTGCACTTAATCAGAGATACTGCTGCCCATTGTATGTCCAGTGTTTGGTTGCCACAGGAGCCAAGAGGCAGCCGGGGCTTGACAGCCGGACTTGATAAAGCATGATGAGAGTTGAACTGACTCCAGCTTTATTTGTGCAAATGTTTTGGGTTGGTTTTTTTTCAGCACTTAGCTGAATGAGGGCTTAGTTCTGAGCATTTTTCAATTATTTGAAGCCAAAACAAAGGATTCACTTGAGGTAAACAAAGGGGATCTCAGTTCGGGGAGATTTGATAAAGGCCTGTGGGAGCGTCATTTAAACCAGTAAGTAGGATTCAGACGTTTTAAGAAGCAAACAAACACATGCATTTTTATGAGATTGTCTTAAGGAGGAGTGTGATAATGTTGTTGGAATGTAGGCTGAGAAACGTGAACAAGGGACCAGTGGCCCAAGCACTCAAGTGTGTGCTTGGTGTGTGTGTGTGTTGCATGTGCGTGAGAACACTTACCCTTGAGCTCCCAGAGCTTAGTACACTCTTGGTACGGAATGGAAACCCATAATTACCACACTGTACTTAAACTCTAGAAGCTAATACTGATTTAATACCGAATCCCATTTAGGTTCTTTTTTATTTTTTATACCAGCATTGCATTCATCAGATGCGCTTTTCCAGAGAGAAGTAACATTTTTTTTATGTTTCAGATGTAGGTTAATGCAGTGTTAGGAGTGTTTTCTAAAGATTCATACCAGGAGCTTGTGGGTTGGGAAGCCAACTGTTATTTGCCACATGGAAAGCAGGGGAGTTTCCCACTGTTATACCAATTAGCATTTTAGCATAATTTTTTAATGGTTTCTTTACAGTAGGAGATAGAAAGTTGAGGTTATTTGTAAAATGTGTATTTTTACATTTGTACTTCAGAATTGGCCTTTGCATTAATGATACTGCACAAAGTTTCAATTTGCAAATTAACATCTTAAAATGACCACAATCTGAGCAGTTTAAGTTGATATACATAAATACATGGAATAAAATGAGATGTCCTCTTTTGTGCTGCATATTATGTAAAGTAAATATACTTTAGAGTTGTCCCGCCTCCTTTTCTGAGTTTCTCCAGTCACAGTGCTGGACCTGTGTTTGTGAAAGCGAAAAAGTCGAGGTTAAACAAGGCTAAACAAATACAACGAGCACAAATAAATGAGGTACTAATTAAATATAGAATAAACAAGAACATAGAAGAAAGAGAACTGAGTGAAAATGGATATAATTCAGAGCTTCTGCTCCTCACTCATGGGCTCCAATGCTGAACTGATCTGTGACTTGTTCTCAGCTGAAGGAACAGGCACTGTCTAAACAGCCCTGTTCAGAACGACCGGTTCAGAGTTGTTAAATTCTTGTGGAATTTTGACCAAAGCATGTCACAGATGTTTAATTAAGATCCCAGGGGACTGTGTGAAGTTGTGGGAAAAGGATAGATTTAATTCCTATTTCCAGGATAAAAAAGAATTTAAGCCTCCATGATGGATAAAGGTCAATTAGAAATGAGTTTGAGGTTAATAAATTCAGTAGTTTCTGCCAGACTGCTTGTTGATATAAAGAAGCTTTTGCCATTTGAGCCTGATTGACTTTCTTTGTATAAGTTTGGGGAAAAGCTTCCAAAGTACTGTTTGTGGTAACTGATCATATACTGGCCTGAGAGTGCAAACTACCAGAGAGTTCCTTTCAAAGGTATTCACTAACTCTCAGTCTCTGTTTTAACTGTAGCAGTTTTGTTTTCTCCTTGCCTTCTCACATGATTTATTCATCTCAGTCACATGACTCTGATTCCAGCGCTTTGTTAATGAACAGAAGCACCTCTCCCAAGTCCTATTGTTTTTTTGACAAAGTGCCAGTACTAAAAACCCAAAGACTAATCCGTTGTGTGGGAGAGGCCAGGGGAATATTAACATTTACCTCAAGGTAACAAATGGTACACTTATGCCTTCTCCCAAGGACTGTTTGTCGGACTGTGGGGAGAGAGTATTGGAGCTTAAGGATCAACCGTTGTAAAAATTGGGTCAATGATGCCACCTTTTAGCTATAAATCATTCATTCATTCTGTGTAACCACTTATCCAGCTCAGGGTCGCGGGAGACTAAAAATCCCATATAATTTAATAACCACTAAAATCTGTCAATGATCAAAAATAATATTTTTCATTTTTGAATAGTAAAGATTTTTATGATTTTACCAACAAATACATGGAATCTGTATCAGTTTAAGCAGTTATATATGTATTTTATGAGCCATGTTTCCCAATAATGATACTGTCTAACAAACCTTTCATTATCTGTAAGCGCTTATCCAGTTCAGGTCGCGGAGGGTCCAGAGCCTACCTGGAATCATAGGGCACAAGGCAGGAATACACCCTGGAGGGGGCGCCAGTCCTTCACAGGGCAACACACACTCACACCTACGGACACTTTTGAGTCGCCAGGCCACCTACCAACATGGGTTTTTGGACTGTGGGAGGAAACCGGAGCACCCGGAGGAAACCCACACGGACACAGAGAGAACACACCAACTCCTCACAGACACCCGGAGCGAGAATCGAACCCACAACCTCCAGGTCCTTGGAGCTGTGTGACTGCGACACTACCTGCTGCACCACCGTGCCGCCCTCCATCAAACCTTGTATACCAATAATAGGAATTATTTTTTGGTCAGTGTTCGACATTTTGACTCAATGTAAATCTAAAACAAGCTTTTTCAGATACTGCTTAAAAAAATGAAAATAGGAACAGTTCCAACAGCAACCATTTGCAAAGGTTGTAAGCGAGACACTGAAAGTGTCAGCAGGGAGATGGGAAAATGGTTAGACACACCTAACTAGACACATAACTAACGGTGTGTGGGACAATGGCCTTTGTGTTGACTTCTTAATGATTCTGCTCAGTGAATTCACCGTTCAGCCGTTACTGTTAGCTTCTTTACACAAGTCTGTTTCCTTAGGCTACATCCCAGTGCTCCCACCTGAAGCCCCTGCCAGCTTACGTTAATTTATGGGGTTCAGGTTTCATTCAGGAAACCAGCACAGGAAATCTAAGAGGTCAGTTCTAGACAGAGTGGTCCCCAGTTGAGGATTTGTTATTAGTGATAATATTGTTATTATAAATCCAAGCTAATATCCCTCATCTCTTTGGAGATTTTTGCTAATTAATGACTTATTCATGATGTCTCTGATTGCATGCTTCCATTTTGTTGATGGCCATTTTCTTCATCATTTACAAATATAATAAAGAGTATTCACATATATTAATATAGTTGCACCATTAGGCATATGGGGTGATGGGATTTCGTATATCAATATTTTGTCACTCCTTACATGGATATAACATTGGTTGAGCATGCTTAGATTACATTTTAGATCTCGGACATCAGACATAACAACTTCAGCTCCTGTGGGGCCCACAGCATCAGGCAATAAACTAGGGTGAGTGTATTTTAGTTTTTAAAAAAAGAGGACACTGCAGGGACACAGTATTCATTGTAGTTAGGATGTTGTGGTTGGGGGGGCTTCAGATAAGTGTGAAGGATGTTAAATGTTAAGTTATTAAGGAGTTAAATATCTATAAAATCAAGCAACTATTAATTAATATTAATACATATATATTAACTGTCAACATATGTCTTGAAATAAGATAATTAAATAAAAATGTCAGTGTGATGTGGTGAGTTCATTTCACCCCTTTCACCAGAAGACAATATATGTGAGAAAGTACTTACCTTGAAGGGAGGAGGTACTAAAAGAAAGTCGGCCGGAGAGGGAACCATTCTTATCCCTGTCGGGAGGATCCACCAACGAAGGGATAGGAGGGTCTGTTCCGTTCACGAGTACCTGTAGGAAAAGAAAACATGGTTAGAAAAATGATCGGGGAATGTATGCGTATAGCACATGAACGTTTAAAATACTTACCGGTAAAATAATTATGTCATAAATGTATCTGTTTTAAATGTTGTTATTCTTTCCCTTGAGTGAAAATGGTGTTGCCAGGGGTGGGGCTTAATGTTTACGTCCATTGGGGAAGTAATTAGATGGAGACTAACCTACCACTGCACACAGTAGCAGCTTGTAGTGTGAAAAGGCGGCAGTGAGAAACAGACTGCAATGAAAGTCCAGGTTGTAAATAGTGTATATACTTGTTTGTCTGTTTTTTTTTGTTCTGTTTTGTATAGTGTTTTCTTTGTAGTTTGTCAGGGCGCACAATAACACACCTGTTTGCCACGTAAAAGGAAGTTGTTTTACCTTTGCTAGACGCGCCACCCTCATGGACCTAAACCATTCAGCCTCTGCGTGAATCTGACATTTTTTACAAAGATGATTATGATAGCACCTTTGCTTCTTCCAGAAATTTATAGATGGGTTCTCAATAAAACACAGGAGAAAATATAGAATGTGAGATGGAGCTCAATCAATATCCATTTCAATAAAAATTCAATTAGAAGTCAATTAGAAAAGACTCGTTCCAGGGAATTGCACCTGAATACATCCCAGATGGGCCCTGGACGCATCATATTCCAGATCAGGATGTGATGGTAGTATCAAATGCATTGTCTTTGAAATGCATTGTCTTTCTGCATTTTAACTTTTTATCTGATGTCAGCCCTCTCTGCTGTAGAATGGGCTTCATAATGTGAACTGATTCAGTCTGAATGGCCTCAGTAATGGTGGGCCACTGCTTAGCGAGATACGGAGTGCATCTCTGAGGAGTGTGTGACATTGCAGCAAAGACACTGCTGAAAGGCTGTGGAGTGTGTCTTAGAGTTAACCCTCTACTCTCCAGATCACAGCCCTAATCAGAAGCATATTACAAGACATTATCCTCAATAAACAGAATAAAAACACACCAATAACCGTTCATCCAGTTCTTCAGGAATGAATGGTATTAACATGAGTTTGTAACCATTTGATGCAGTAACAGTCTCTACTCTCCTGGGAAGGCTTCACAATAGATTTTGTAACTTGCTGTGCATATTTGATTGCACTAGGGAGGTCAGTAACTGACGCTGAGTGATTAGTTCTCACCCAGAGGTATTGGATGGAGATTCTTTACTCTAAAATTCATGTTTTCACATTTTTGCCTACCTGATGAGCCCTGTGAAGAGCTAGTGGGTGGTTTGGTGCTCATGGGCTGGACTCAATGATTAACCGTAGTTGTTAAGGATAGCTGTTTGTCGATTGGATCATAAACAGCCACAGCAGCCTTAGTGTTTTGGTGTAGGATTCAGCAGGAATTTTGGTGGCTGCAGGTAGGAAGAGAGCATGGTGAGCACTATGTGAAGCTCTAATGGATAGACACAGGATATTTGACATCTTATCTTGTGTATGATTCTTAATAAAAATGCACCTAATGTGACTAAATATACCCTGAATAAAAGTGTGCATTCTGTTTTTTAACTGTAAACACACAAATTCCTTTGCTATAAGAATAATTAACATAATCAAAAGGTGAGATTCATCCTGTCCTGTCCATTAATTAATGATTATGGACCACAGTGAACTCATCTCAGGTCGAATGGAACCAGAGGCTCTTCGTGACATCAGAGACTTTAATAAATAAAAACCTGCGGGATCAAATGAGCCGCCAGCACTCATAGAGCAGGAGGAATATTCTGGACTCAAGTCAAGAGATATGACTGCTTGTTTATGGTCAGGGAAGTGCTGCTTCATTTCCAGAATGATCCTGCAGTTGATGATCACAACAATAAATTTTTGTCATTTGAAAACATTAAAGGCATAATACCCCTCTATTGTTTGGTATGTTTAGCTTGCGAATATCCCTTTTACATTCATTCATTCATAAGGACTGTTGATCTGTTACAGCAATCATGAAAATTTTAAGACATTTTAAGAAAATTAATACTTAAATGAAACTTGTAACAATAAACACCTCTGTGTTCTAGTTTTTTAAGAGATAAATGATGGGATTGACCTAGTTAAAAGACAAAACAGGAGGTCTGTGTGTCTGCACGTGTGTTTGTGTGTGTGTTTGTGTGAAAGAAAGACGGGAGGAAGTTATAATTTTTAATACACATTTTTGCATAAATAGGGACTCTGCTTAATAATAAATTTGAGAACAAAATAAACGTATTCAATTCATCATATTATAATTGGCAACACTTATATAAATATATAGTACCTGTACTTTATATTCTGTGAAATGTTTATGATGAAGGAACCAATAGAAATGTTCCAAAAGTGTTAGGTGAGATATATTTTCCCATTATAGGTTAAGGGTGTTTATTTACATGTCTTTTTCCACAGACACAATATTACACAGTAGTTATTTTTGTAGTAAGTCTGTTTACATGCTAGTGAGTTGGGTGTCAGTTTGGGTGGGATGGGAGTGTCAATATCTTGTCTTCTGTGGCTGATAACACTGGAGAGGAGGGTTCGCCAGCCGAAAAGAGAGTATATCAGCTGTAACTGTTCTGTGTAAAATGAAACCCAATGCCGTACTACTGGAGCCCATTTCTACTCATTGTCACTCATTGTCACAGACACAAAAGGCATCCACATCAAAAGGAGATGAGTGGACGAGGCCCAGCCTTCACAGTGGAACTCATGCAGGTCGGCTTAATGACTCAGCAGTTTTAGATCTTTTAGCTGTTTTTTTGTGCTACTGACCCCCTTAAAGAAAGTGAGTATGGGTACTTTTAAGGTGAACCCCTTTTTCACTCACATTCAGTTGAGTAATAAGTTTATATGATCTCCACTGAATACACATACTGAATGCAATGTATAAAGCCCCCAGCTGCTTTGGCCTATGGTGCAGTGCAACTACATTATCTGGAGGGATGAAACTTAATCCTGTACCACTGAGTTAGGTTTGTTTTCCAGAACTAATCATCAAATATCACCAGCTGTAAACTCTGACATTTTCATTAATATGTTACTGCAGCAAAGGGAGAAATAACACAGTATATCTACCCCACAGTTTAGAAGTCATGTTGAATATAGATTATAATTTTTCAAAGACATTTTAAGATAAGAAAGCCTTTAATTTTTACTAGGAATAAATGACATACAGTACAGAGAAGACACACTGGCCACTGTATGGACCATTGTATTTTTGTGTAATCACATTTGTTCATACTGTCTTCAGTGGGGCTCTCAGAGATCATGATTGGCTGGTGTGATGTCGCCCTGACAACGCTGCCAGAGCCTGGTGTTGATGCTTAGTGACACATTTGCATATTCAAATTTGGCTGTGAATGACCCATAAGCAAAATACCTAAATGATGTCATCATGTAATACACATGGAATGTTTGTGTGTTTGTGATTGTGTATGTACAGAAACAGCTTCTCTTCTTATTTTCAAACAGTTAACATAGAATGACAAAAGTGGGAGAATGTTTGAAATTTGAATTAAAATTATATCTTACACAAAAAAACTTTTAATCCTATTTGTACACATTACAAATACATCTCCTCAACTGCTGGATGAGACTAAATGACAAGGCTGGATTATTAGGAAAATATATGTTAGATAAATGTACTCGAGCTCAGTGACAAATTGCTGTTCTATTATGCTGTCTATGGCCGTTTGACAGGACTTATCAAGAGGTTACGTAATGTGGTATTAATTATTCTGTAATGGAAATTACTGATAATATCTGACGTCAAATTTTGGTGGTGTGAAAGCGGAAATCTCTGGGGGTTCATTTCGTGTAAACTTTGATGTGTGGGGATCTGACGCATCTGTCAGTGGAATTTTTTCACTTATTGCAGATTAACTTTAATGACTTCAGCTTAACAATAGCGCTTGGACTTTCTCCTACTGTGGCCTTTTTCCTTGACTGCACAGCCAGGCCACATTTGATGTCCCTTTCCTTCTTTCTTTCTCCTAATTTCCTTGCATGATTGCCCTGAAATAATTTGGTTTTCTGTCTATGCTCTTGTCCCTCCTGCAGCTCCTGAGCGCTGGCCTTTGACCTCTCCATGGTGGGTAGAAGCCGGGAAGAGGCAGCAGGGTTCTATGGGGCAAGACAGCAGAAGTGGTGACAGACGGACTGGGGTGTGAGGAGACTGTGGAATATCTGTCGCTGATTCCTGAGCCGGTTGACAAGGGCACAGTTACATAATTCATGTGCCCAAGTTTTCGGACATGGCTGGGTCTGTCCATGTAAACTCAGAGTAAGAACACATGCAGGGTAATTTATTGCTGTATATTTTTAACGTGAAGAACATGCAGCGACTTCTATACCGGACCAGGGACAGACTGTTGAATATATATTGTATAGCATGTATATGATTTAAGATACCACCACTAGGAGACCTGCTGACCATCTTTTTGTTGAAACATTAACATTTATAGCTTTGCGTTGGTGCTAACTGCTGCTTTTGCTACTCTTAGGGTATCCGCATTTTCAAATAATCATGTCTTAATCCTTAATAAAGACCTGGTGTAGGTGAACCGCTATGCCACCCTCGGTTAGTTAACTAACTATTTAGTTAAACCACCGTAAAACCTGGCCAAGGACCAGCTGCACACCTGCCACACTCAGTGGCCTCTGTGATGCCCACCATGGCCAGTGGGGCAACTGCCATGGACCCAACAAGTGAGGGTCCCACTTCTTTGCCCAACCCCCCACCGCTCGTTGATCCTCTTAGATGCTCTGACCAAGATCGAAACCCAGATTATGCCCAGGGCTCAGACCCAGACTCTGTCCTTGGACCTCCACCTGCCCCTCCACCTCCCCCACCGCCACCACCACCACCTCCCGAAGCCATGGGCGAGGCAGGACAACCTCATGCCTCACGGAAGAAGCGGAGGGTCCGTAGCTTCTACTGGAAGCCCATTCCAGAGGAGAAGGTCCGTGGCAAGCCCAACATATGGACAATGGCGGTCAGGCAGCAGCAGTACCAGATTGATGTGAGGACTGTGGAAGAGCTGTTTGGCCAGCAGGAGGAACAGCGAACCCAAGTGCCCAGTGGTATTCCCAGGTCCGGGAGATCTAGGAGCAACTTCAATGAGAGCAAAGATGAGGTGAGTCCATCCGGGAGTGACTTAATTAAAAGATATATGGCAGTCATATAGTAGCAAGACAACGGCAGTTGTGTGGTCATTTTTCTCCTGCAATGGTTGTCTTTGTACAGAGTGTGAATTGTAGTCATACCCTCATTTCTTGATAGCAGCTCTACACAGAGTCTCAGCCTTTCACACTGACGTGAGCCAACAAATATGTAGTTAGCAGAATACTTGATTTGATTTTATTAGCGCGGCGGCACGGTGGCGCAGCAGGTAGTGTCGCAGTCACACAGCTCCAGGGGCCTGGAGGTTGTGGGTTCGATTCCAGCTCCGGGTGACTGTCTGTGAGGAGTTGGTGTGTTCTCCCCGTGTCCGCGTGGGTTTCCTCCGGGTGCTCCGGTTTCCTCCCACAGTCCAAAAACACACGTTGCAGGTGGATTGGCGACTCGAAAGTGTCCGTAGGTGTGAGTGTGTGAGTGAATGTGTGTGTGTGTCTGTGTTGCCCTGTGAAGGACTGGCGTCCCCTCCAGGGTGTATTCCCGCCTTCCGCCCGATGATTCCAGGTAGGCTCTGGACCCCCCGCGACCCTAAAATTGGATAAGCGGTTACAGATAATGGATGGATTTTATTAGCTGAAAGCTTCCAAATCAATTTCCACAAGCAAAATTGCCACTTTGGGGACAGCAAAAATAGACCAAAAAAGATGTGTCAATTCCTGGCAGATACTTTATTAGGATAAGGACTGTAATATATACTAAAAACACAGACTATGTATTAGTCCAGATGTGTCATGTGTACAGATGCATGTATGAGGTATTTCCAGATTAGAGGTATTTCTTAGATTGAAATTTTTCTTTTATAGGTGAGCTAAGTCCTTCATGTTTAGCATAAATCTAATGTAATTTAGATTTGGTTTTAAAATAAATTTGTTATTTGGTGGTCCAATCAAAAATGAGGTACTTTCTCTCTAAATATTCATTTATTTATTTCTATATCAAGCTGTAGACCCAAATAACACATTTCTTAAACTTTTCAAGTCTGAGTTCGAGATTACTTGTCCATGATGGGAACATTTTGACACCGATTCTTAGCGGAAGTATTCCAAAGAGACTTTGGCACTCCAGAGAAATGTAGCAGGTCTGTTAGTGTTATTTCTGAGACATTGCAGTTATTCTGCTTCAACAGATTTGGGGTGCGCTCAGAAATATTAGTGTTGCTTTCCTTTATTTTTTGTGGTGATATCAGGAATCCTTTAATATACATTTAATAACCAACATTATGTCTGCTGGCTCAGATATATTCAAGACAGTAGGCACTTTCCCCACAGTTTAAAATCATAGAGGTAATTGTGGTAGTTATAGGGAGTAGTGAGTCCTGCCAATATATATATATATATATATATATATATATATATATATATATCTGTGTGTGTGTGTGTGTGTGTGTGTGTGTGTATAGACCTTTTTCCTACTTCAATTATTTACTTAACTATTTATAAGCCATTTCCTACACCGCTTTCATATCTCTACAACCTTTGCCATTTCAATGATCTCACTTGTTGTTTAAGGTGTTACTTACAGATATGCAACTTAGCACACATGATTTTAGCAATTATTCAAGATTAATTCACGTCACATTATGTAGCTGACATGTATTAATTTTTTGGTCTTACATGTGACTCCGGTTGAGCTGCTAGTGATCAGTGAGGGGTGAAAATGGAGGGGCTAAACCCACTTCTCTAAAACAAACATTCCTCTCTGCACCAGACCCGCACAAAGCTGCAGCTTGCATTTTGTTGAGTGGCCAAAATTTATATGAGAAATCATATACAACCAAATATACATTAATTTTATATGTTGAAAAATGTTATAGAATTGCTTATATGTGATACATTTCTGTCCATTATTGAACAAATGCATAGTTTGAATGAAGATATTTTTAACCATTTAGACGTATTACTATCATTACTACAGTAAAAAGGTGTTTGGTTACTCTGACTGTGAGAAGCAATAAATGCAACAGGCTTATGAGCCTGAACTTCAAAAAACATAACTGCAGATTACGTTGAAATTTCTGAAAATTAATTAATTTGAACAAATCTTTTAAATGAAACAGATCTCTCAGATCTTTTGCCTGGTGCTGTATTCATCACAGATAAACAGACTTATCCCAGAGCCACAGATTTGACGTATGCACATATATCTGTGTGTTTATCCAAACACACACTCATCAGCCAGCTCTGGGGCGACCTGTTGTGTTTTTGCCTGTCATGGTTTCTGTGGTTGTTATAGCACCCACAGGTTTATTTAGCTTAGAGATCACATGGGACTGAGTGTATTGCTCAGATCTAAGTTCTAGTGCTATTGTTCACGTGAGCACACGTGTGGACACAGCTGCAATTCCACACGCCGCCACACCAGGTCATGTGAGACGCTGGTTATGTCAGCAGTGCAGCTCACATAGTCCTGAGTCATTCAGGTGTGTGTGTGTCAGCAGAGGCCAAACCCAGCCTCATGTCTGATAATGATTTTCTATGTCAGAGAGGGAGTTGAGTCATCACTTGATCTTTCACTGTTTTAACCCATGTGTCGATAACACTTTGACAGCGTCCCCTAGCAGTGATAAATGAAAAGTGATATTTAACTGGCTGTGTAGTATACAGATTAGGGTACTTGGGATGTATATGTATGATTAAAAGTAATTTTTTGTCAGAAATATTGTAATGGGGCTATATCTCCTTTTTACAGAATATTGACTATTCAGATATTTATATAATATAAAATTTCTAAATCAAATCCTGAAAACCTAATCTTACCCTTCACTAATGAGAATGTAAAATGTAGACTTTGTAATTTAACTAAATTATTCTCTCTTTTCAGATCAGCATCTTGGATTCTAAGAGAGGGATGAACGTGGGGATTTTTCTCAAACAGTTTAAGAAGTAAGTAACTAGAGAGAGAGAGAGAGAGAGAGAGAGGGAGAGAGAGTCAAGAAACAATGTAGGAAACTGTACATAATATTAAACTGTACATATAAATTCAGTTAAACTCCAGACTTCATCCGAATTTAAAAACAGAATACTTTTATAAAACATAGCTTCTGAATTTAGTAATTTGGGGGGAAAAACTGAGAATTAGGTTGGCAAAAATGTTATTTAAAATTTCTGGTGTGAGAGTTGTGTAATAACAAGTTAACCCTTACAAAAATCACGGTTGACAAAAAACTACTGTTACTAGGACTCCGTCTTGTTCAAGTACAGCTTTTTAATGGCAAGCTATTCATGAGTTTTTGGTTAAATGAATGCTATTTCCAGCATATGCTGTTTTGAACAATGCATATTTTTAACTTGTATGCTGTGACAAACCAGAACAAGATCAGAATGAACTTGGAGAAATCGGCTTACACAGGTGGTTCATGTTAGTTTATGCTGGTCTCGTGCTGTTTTTTACCCTAATATTATCTATGTTTTGATTGGTTATTTGGTGTCACAGACTAGCTTTGTGTCTGATTTTCAAACAAATTTCCCATGATTTTCAGGAAGATTTATGTTAGATAAGACAATGATAATATAGTTTAATGTAAGAATCAAGCAGCTGTAAATGCAAATAACATATTGAGTAAAGCCACCCCCGCACAGGCAGGTAATTCCGAACAGTGTTGAAGATATTATCACATATTTGCATTTTTATGCACTGAATTTTCATGTCCACTCATTCAAGTATTTTTTTTATACCACTCCAATAGCCCATCTGGCACATTAGCTGACTTATTTACTTCTCATTACAGTCCTCTGTCAATAACTCGTTGCTCTGTCATTAAAGGTTAAGGCTAAATAGTTAAGCCCCTCTAATTATGTAGTAGTGTTGCACTGCAATTAATACAAGCCTTTTACACAATCCTATGATACGAGGGGGCAGATTTTAAGCAGGCTTTAGGAGGTGTGTGAAATGGAATTTCCTTACAACGCATTAATCTAGACGTTAATAGGGATAAAATTCATAGGGGGTATTTTACCCATGATAAGTTCCTATAATTTATTCACCTACAATATATGAATCCCTTACAGTCTCTTATTAGGTCTGTATTTTAATTTCTGTTCTATTTTAATGTGATGAATGGAGAAATTTAAGCTCATATTATAGCAAGCTATAAATATAATGCTAGCACAAACAGCTGCCATGTCTATATTAGCCAGATAGCTAACATGGTATATTCCATCCATCCATCCATTATCTGTAACTGCTTATCCAATTTAGGGCCTACCTGGAATCATCGGGCGCAAGGCGGGAATACACCCTGGAGGGGACGGCAGTCCTTCACAGGGCAACACAGACACACACACATTCACTCACACACTCACACCTACGGACACTTTCGAGTCGCCAATCCACCTGCAACATGTGTTTTTGGACTGTGGGAGGAAACCGGAGCACCCGGAGGAAACCCACGCGGACACTGGGAGAACACACCAACTCCTCACAGACAGTCACCCGGAGCGGGAATCGAACCCACAACCTCCAGGTCCCTGGAGCTGTGTGACACTACCTGCTGCGCCACCATGCCGCCCCATGGTATATTCCAAGAAATCTTTTTTCTTTTTTATGACGTGTCAAGTAAATTCATTTAGATCCAGATATTTTTTTAAACCAAGTTTTTTTATCTGCTTTGTGGCCTAACATCCACACAACTTCCATTGTCACTGTTCTCATGTGGATGGGGAAAACACAGCTGTTCAGAAACTCTGGCGTTTCACTTGCCTGTCTCTGAGTGAAATTCCTCACGCCCTATATAGTGAGTTATATCATTAAACTTCAATGTGTATATTCAGATAGCACTTGATTCCCACATATGAATAAACATAAATGATGTTGTATTAGAAATATATAATGCACTATTAAGATCTATTCATTCATTCATTATCTGTAACCGCTTATCCAGTTCAGGGTCTCGGTGGGGCGCAAAGCAGGAATACACCCTGGAGGGGGCGCCAGTCCTTCACAGGGCAACACACACATTCACTCACACCTAAGGACACTTTGAGTCGCCAATCCACCTACCAATGTGTGCCGCCCTCCTGTTAAGATCTAAATTCAGTAATTTCGTGACCTTTGTAGTAGGGAGTATAGCGTAATTTGGGACTAAACCTCTGTGTTTTTCTTATGCTTCATGGTGTTTTGATATCTCTCTTTAAGAGATACTATGGCCTCCTACTGGACTGTTTTCGTATTTGTCTCAACAGGGATCATTTAAAAAAAACGGAGGGAGGAAAATCTCTTAAAAATATCCGGATACATATGGTTAAAAATGTATTTTATGAAGTGATCACATTGTACGCTATGTAGGTTTTAATTAGTTACTTAAATTTTATTCAACCAAAAGATGTGCATTGAACCATTAACTATTAGATAAACATTCATTTTGTGCACCCTTTAGCACATACTAGCTTCGCTCATTACTGTGTGTCTCAAGGTTGATTACCTGTATTGCTTTAGCTTAAAAAAAAATTTTCTGCAAATTACCAAACAGAACTCTGTCCTCAGGTCTAATGACACCATAGTGGAAGATATACGGCTTGGCAGCAGTAAACAGTATGGAGCAGAACAACTTAAAGAGCTGCTGAAATTGCTGCCAGAAGCAGAAGAGGTGAGACGACCTCCAAATCTTGTACAGTATATAGATGTGCCATAGAGCTGGATTATATATCAATTTTATTCATTATATTAGCACAATAATGTATTCATATACAAATAAGCCACTAATGAATCATTATGTGCTACCTTGAAATTCCCGACTAAACAGATGATTTCTGTGAGTTCAGATCAGTGCATTTATGTCATACAACAAATGTCAGAAATATGCTAAATATGTTGCAAAAGGTATATATTTCACAATATAATCACAATATGGTATACTTTTCATAGAATTAAAACATGTATTCAAACATTTTTGAAACTAATTCAGCGTCATAGAGATGCATTATGATACATGAACTCACCCACAGTGAAGTATGATGGAGTGAGCATTGTGATATGGGCTGTTTCTCTTCTACCTTCACTAGAGAGACATGAATAGGACAAATTTTTAGGATATTAGAAATATTAAAATAATTTGTTTGTCTTATTTGGGTGCATTTAAATAAATGTAGAACTTGAAATTTACTAAATAATAAAGACAAACTTTTCTGAAAACTTTTTCCCCTGACTGTGATCTGCTTAGAGATGTGTTATGGACCACAAAGTTCATAGTCTGAAATTTTTTCGTGCAAATTGAAAGTTGCAAGAGACCTACAAGTAAATATTCACTGCAGGTGTGTTCTTTTTAAAGTATAAATGAGTTTATGATTTGTTTCCTTTTCTCAATTAAACCATAGATTAAGAAACTGAGGGAATATAAAGGAGACCCTTCAAAGCTGACCCTGGTAGATTCTTTCATGTTCCTGCTGATCCAGGTACCACGGTAAGTTTGATTCAGTTAGCACGGTAAATTCAAATGGAACAAACTCAGGGAGCAAGAAATCCTTCTCAGAGTACATTTCAACTGCCCTGACATTTCTGAGGCTTGTTTCAGATTATTAGAGGAGCAGAATAAAATCATGGAGAGGATTTTGGTTATTATTTTTACTATTGCCACCTCTGAATAAAACACAGTGCACAATTTTAAAATATTCAGAAACAGTCGTTTCTGCAAAACCTTCCATCTGAAGTTCAGCTTGTGCTTCAAGAAGTTTTAGGAGATGACAATAGGGCCCATATTTTATTTAATAATTAATTCGGCAGTAGACACACCTGTCCAGACACACTTTCTTATCACTAAACTACTTTTAGGTACACCCAACACCCACAGTGTGTTGAATAATGTACACACAATTTTTGCTTGGGAACAGCCTCACACTTGCTTGTTGCTCAGTGCCAGTGCAAAGCCATGTGAGGTGATTAAGAACTAATCATTTTAAAAGATGTTACGGATGGAATGTATATAAATATGTCCTCATTTGTCATTTTTATCAGATGCAAGAGTTTTATCCTCATAGAACTGGCTTGTTACTTACTCACTCATACTCATATTTGCGAACTGCTCCACAAGGGGGAGTAATTTATATCAAACACATTGTATGTAATTGTTTGCTAACATGTGTCCATTACAGTTTTGAGGTGAGGATTGAGGCCATGGTGCTACAGGAAGAGTTTGCCCCATCATGTGCAGTGATGAGTCGAGAAATTAACATCGTACGTTTGGCTACTGATGGTGAGGAGAACTGAACATACACACACACACACTCAGCTGACCCACATCTAAAAGTGTAACAGGATACACTCCAGTAGTGCATGTACCAGTGACATCTCAGAGGGAATGGAAAGACTTCTGGATATATTACAGTCCAGGAGGTGTGAGTGAATGGAGATGAAAGGAGGCAAGCACCTCTTTGCTGCACCAATATTGTTTGATCCAACTTGAAAATCATTGAAGAAATATTGACTACAATAACACAGATTAAACATGGACCCACCACGACCCTGAACTAGATAAGCGGTTACAAACAATGAATGAATGAATTGCAAATCATTTTTGTTCTAATGAAAATTAGTTAAAATAAGAAGAATAAAGCTAATCAGCAAAAGCTGTTTATGAATAAATGAAGGATGGTATTTGAATTTTGCCCCGTCTTGTGTATTTCTAAATCTGTGTGTTACTAAGAGCATTTAGATTCATTT
The DNA here is from genome assembly GCF_029633855.1 of Hoplias malabaricus. Lineage (NCBI taxonomy): Eukaryota > Metazoa > Chordata > Actinopteri > Characiformes > Erythrinidae > Hoplias > Hoplias malabaricus. Next base: position 13,803,573 of record NC_089801.1, on the reverse strand, counting down.
TTTTATTCCCAAATTATATGAAATTGGCTGGCAGTACAGAAAGCCGACAAAATGATACACAGCACAATATTTTTGGATGCTTTTCAAAATGGTTTCTGACAGACAAATGCAGAAGGACTGTGAATTTACTTTCCACATATAAACTTGCACACTGTGATACATCATCCCTCCAGTCTCAGCGAATTTGAGGCTTAACGAGTGGCCCAATAAATAACATGGTGAATTTTCCGCAAGGCTCAGTATTTTGCTGAGTCAATCCCTTTAGCACTATGCTGAGCTGTATAGCCTTGTCTCAGAAATCCATGCCTCATGACCTTCCAATATGCTACCAAATTAAAACATCACTTTAACATTACTTTTAGCTTCTGAGGAGTGATACTGTTACATCAAGTTTATTTTACAAATCCAGTTCGGCTTCTTATATTTTTCTCAACAATCAGCTCAACACCATGGCTTTAGAATATAACTAAAACCAAAGTGCTATTCATCTGAAAATGATTCAGTTAAAGATTTTTGCACTGATCTGTGTGTGATATTGTGTGCTGTGGCTTGTAATCAAAGTGGAAGTTGTGTTCGTAAGCCATCTTGTTATGAGGAAACACAAGGGAGACACATTGCCCCCTAGACTTCCTGTTCTGTACTGCAATATTCAGTATGATGTGAACACATCATCATCATCATCATTTTCTTCTCCGCTTCTCCATTTCAGGGTCGCGGTTGATGTGAACACATGATTAACAAATTTATTATTTGTATTTTTCAGCTATTTGGTGTAGTTGGTATATTTTGTAATGTAATGTAATGTAATAATGACATTCTTTCTAAAATGGCCTCAACAGTGGTTTTACAATTAATTGAACCATATTTACTCCCCCAGCAAAAATTTGTTTAAAAGACTATTTGCCCAGTGGTCTCAGCCATCTAAATGTTTATATTTTGTTGACAATTAAATGTTAAAACACATTTACAAAAATAGTCATCCCTCTACTTCTGAAATTTAGTGAATTTTGGAAAATGGAAAAAAAAAAGATGTCTGTCTTAAATTTGGACCAAATTCAAAATCTATTTTTGGGCTAAATAAAGGCCATGCAGGACTGACCAGATTTAGACACTGTTCATTCAGTTAGTCTGAATTAATTACCAATGTTGTATTTTCAGAAAAATACATTAAAACTTTAATAACAGTATTATTTAAGTTAAATTAAACACTGACCATTTGATGGTTGACTTGTGGATTAATCCTTCCAGTCCCTAATAGTAGCATAAAGATTCAAAGTGGTCACAGTGTTGTATAACAGGACAGATTCTCTTTACTGATTGGTTTTCTATTGACATTCTGACAGAGCTAATGACGTGTGAAGAGCTCCATGCCATACTTCACTTGGTGCTCCAAGCTGGAAACATCATGAACGCTGTAAGAGCCTTCTCTCTCACACTTATTCTTCATTTACTCTCTCATTTCTCTCTTTCCTGCTCTGTTTGTTTATTTTTGCTTCTCATTTCACTCTTTCTTTTCTCTTCCATAACTTCCCTTTCCACTCAGCCCATCTTTCCATTCCCTGCACTATTCCTCATTCCTCTGCTCCTAATCCATCTCTGTGGCACCAGACAGCTTTAATGGCTAAGGAGAGTTAATGGCTTTTAAAGCAGTGGTGAGACGCTGACAGATGTGCGATTTCTGCAGGGCGGTTATGCTGGGAATGCAGTGGGCTTCAAACTATCCTCACTGCTCTCTCTAGCCGACACCAAGGCCAACAAACCTGGAATGAATCTGCTCCACTTTGTGGCACTGGTGAGTTCATATTTTGCTATTTGCACTGGACATGGATTTACATTGTGGTTTTGTTTAAGCTCTATATCTGTATAATCTGTGAAATAGCTAGCTAGTAGCATAGCTAGTATAGCTACTTACAATCTGTATGTAATTCTTAAGTGTGAAGTGACACACTTCCCCAACTGCTGGGATGATCTGGGGAGCCGCTGAAGATGAGAGTCAGTCATCTCTAGTACTGATACGAGGAACACATTTCAGTTCAGTGATATGTGCAAGACATCCTGCAGCCATAAGCGTAGCCTTCAACTGGCTTTTTTTTTTAATCAGGATAATGCTAATGCATCTATAACAAGGAATTTCAGACTACCACACTTTCTTGGCCTACTTGGTCACCAGATTTATCACCAATCAAGCATTTATGAAATTAGTTGGAATGCCAATGAGTGAGCCAATGTGTGTTTGCAGCTAGCGAGACAATCTGCAGAATAAAGTTCCATTCTCATTCCTAAGGCAATTAATTTTTGGTGATTTGTTCATGTTTGAATTTACATTAACAGGCCCCACAGGGGACTATAGCCTCCTTTCAGTTAAACAGTTTTCCCCAATAAACATGTGCTTTCTACACTGTAATCACTTACATAAATCAACATTTCATTTAGTTATAACAACTCCTTTTTTGCATTATTTTTTATCAGTGGATGTATTTACCCTCTACATTTAAATTCTTAATCTTTTGGGCTGTCCAGCAACAGAGCCCATGCTTGGACTTGCCAAGTATCTCCAGCAGAGATGGTGGACCCTACTAAATTTATGCTTACTCATTTTAGCTTTAAAAAGCTCACTTCCATATTGGATCATTGCAGTACAAAGCCATTAGAATAGGGAATATTGCTGTCCAAAATTAAATTTGCCTAGACTGGTCACTTTGTAATGGTGGGTAGCTAGAGTTCACAGTAGAAGTATGATTGTATGTGACATAATATCAATTAAATACACCTGACGAATCTTGTTAATTCTTAACTGAATTGCAGGAAGCACAAAAGAAGGATGAGAATCTTCTGAAGTTTCCTGAGAAACTAACGCATGTGCAGAGTGCTGCCAGGTAACGCATAATGACATCACACTTAAAACTTATAAATGTATACATTACTTGTATAGCTGTGATGCTAGTGGATTTGACTCACATGTCATGCGAAATGCACAGTTAGAGCAAATGATCGTCTGTGTCCACAATGCAGCCACTTTGTTATAATTCAGTTTAGTTCCCTTTCAAGTCTTTCAGTGGAAAGCAGCGTCACTGTAACCTCACACCATAAAGTCCTCTCTATATCACAGCTTTCTGTGCTTGACCTTTACTGCATTGTCATGTTGTTCAGCTTTCAACAGGAGAACTAACAGTGTTTCGAGATTCCCCAATGTACACTCTCTCTTCATACTGTTTGTTCAAAACACTCTCTTTTCTCTTTGTCCTCTCCCTCTCCCTCCCTCTGTTCTTCATATATTCTTTTTTTCTTTCTTTCTTTCCTTTTTACAATCTTATTCCTATAGGATCTCAGTGGAAAACATTGAGGCTGAGTTCTCCTCTCTTTATGTGAGAACACGGTCTCTAGAGGAGAAGATTCAGAGTGATGCGCATCTGCGTGTGCAGCTGGATCCATTTCTACAGGTCAGCTTCCTGTCAAATACTATAACCTTTCAACAGTGAACAACAAAAGGAATTATCAATATTATTTAAACATATATAACATTTAAAACAGTAATCCTTGTGTTAGACTGTATTTGTCTACAAGAAAACTCATTGAGTCATTCATATTAAATAAATATTGGGGGCTTGTAGTGATTAGAATGTTAATGCTGTGTAGGGCTGTCACAGTATGTATATTTACTGAATTATTGTACAATATATGGATATTACCTCGATAATTTTTGGTGATCTATGTTTTACCTTTGTATTTACTGGTGGGTTTGTTTACAAATGAACATCACCAATTGTGCACCACTCCATTGTATCTATTCCATTCTCTGGGTTTCTCTGGTCTACCATATATTGATAAAAAAAATGGCTATTGTGTCAGGCCTGTGCCAATTAACAGATTGCAGATAATTAATAAGACGTCAGCTCTACATAACAAAGAAGAATAATTAGATGTGTACAAAATAATTAGCAGGCTGTTCAAGGCTCTAAAATGACTAAGAAAGTGGTACAGCATTAGGAATTAACTAAAAGTAATCATATGCCAAACTGAATCATTACAGAATAGTATTTATTAACATATGTCAGACTATTCCTCTCTGTCTTTCAGAGTTCCACACAGACTCTACAGGACCTGAAACGACGCAGGCTGGACCTGCGCAAGGAGGGCAATGCCCTAATAGATTTCTTCTGTGAAGATAAAGAAACTTTTAAACTCGACGAGTGCTTCAGGATCTTCCAGGACTTCTGTCTCAAATTCAAGAAAGCCGTGAAGGTACCAAGAAAACCTGGCAATAATCCTCATTGCAATTCAGATCTTCTTTACGTTTCACTGATTTGCTTTGGTATTTTTGACCTTGTGCTCAATCTAAATTAGTGACAGGCATTGTTCCTCATTTTTAAATATATTTAGCCATCTGCAGAATAAAAGTTCTGCATGAAGTGAATGCCATGCTCTTAAACTGAATTACTTTGTCTTTATCCTCTCTGTCCTTCTGTTAGGATAATCTGGATAGAGATTTGAAGGAGGCTGCCAGGCAGCGGCGCCTACGTGAATTGGAAGAAAGACGTTTTGCCTGGGCTGCCACCAATGGGGGGCAAGGCAGCAGTGGAGGTTTTGGTCGCAGCAGCAGCGAGAATGATGTGGACATCCTCACCAAAGATGGTCTTCTGGACTTCTTACTGCAGCCCCGACCTCAAAGCCCCCTGGAACGCTCTGCAAGTGCCCGCCGTTATCGCAATGCAATCACTGATCGCAACCTCCGTGGCTACCTGGAGCTGTTTTCTGGGTCTACCACAGCTGACAGCACTAAATTCAGCAGCCTTCCACGCTCTGGTCGCCTTCACCAGAGAAAGACAGTGCCCTGGCTTTCCTCACAGGATGACAATCGAGAACTGGGAGCTCAAAATCTGCTCCATCATGAGAAGCTGGCAACTTCTCCAAAGGCAGAAACTGAGCCAATCAGTCCCTTGGCTAGATACTCAATGTCAAGTTACACCATGGAAAACGATGCCTACAACAATAATACTTACTCCTCCATGTCTGAAGGCATAATTCCATCTCGATTAAATCACAGGAACGTGTTTCAAAAGTCGCAATGTCAAGCTGTTGGATCAATGAATGTTAGTGTAGAAAGACACACACTCGTGCCTGGGCTTCAGCCTTTTGAGATGACAAATCCTAACAACAACAGCAGTTACATGCCTCTGGAACACCAGGGAGATATTGTGACAGACCTAGAGGTAGAACTTACTAAATCACTTGTCCTGGATACCCCTCCGTCCAGTAAGAGTTCTGAGGAGGTTCCACAGTCAGATGTATTACATGAGATTAAAATAACTTCTCCTCAGAGAGAAGAGGAGGAAGACATCAGCACTGTCTCTTCAACCACATGTGACACCCCTTTACCTCTTGATCCTTCAATGTCTAACAAGAAGTGTACCCCTTACGTTGTTGACTGCACTGAAACAGATTGCTCTGTCATGTTAGACTGCTCAGAACTAGAGAGTTCCCCTATATATAAAGAAGGATCTCGACCTGATGCAAAACAGCAGGACAGCAACTTCCGTAGCCATCTTAGAGATCCTAGTTCCCTTTCCTCCAATTTTGAGTCCTTGTCCACCAATGATCCATCTCTGTCCACATCAGCTGATGAGCCCCTTGCAAGGAGGGCAGGTGAAGAGCGCTCGGAATCTGTCACTCCATCTGTCACCACTGATGAGGCAGATACTGACAGCTGTGATACTGCAGAAGGAAGGAAAGTGGGGGAGAAAGCTGTGCAGACCTCTGCTTCCAAAACAGTTCAGTCAAAGACCAAGCCTCTGTCTAAATCTGCAGGCACTCGCATGAGCCGACCTGCAAGAACACTCACAGCAACTGAAACCCAGAACTTGCGCAAGGTGGTGCCTATCACTAAACTTAGTCGATCTGTCAGCAATGTTAAAAGGTCTGAGAAAGCTTTAGGGCATGAGATCATAGAAGCAAGGCGCCCACTGCGTGATCAGAGCACACCTGTGAGAAGAAGCGAAAGACAAGGTAGACCTGCTCGCCATTCAAGCCTTCCTCCAGAGCAGTTTAAGGCACCAAGAGGAACAACCCCAAGTGCTGTAGGCTCTCGCTGGGCAAGAGACCTCACACCACACAAGCCTTCCTTCAAGAAGCCAAATGCCAAACCGATCCGCAACATACCAAAACCTCCACCAGAGGAGAAGATGTGTCGCTCCACCATGAGAGCCTTGGCCCAAGCTCAAGCTGTAGTTCAGGCAGTTTCAGATGAGAGCACTCTGCAAATGCCAACCCAGTCCTCAAAGTTTCCCATGCCAAGCTTTGCTCGCAACACTGTCGCTTCCACCTCAAGAACCAAAAAGGACTTACCCATACAGCCTACTCCAGGAACTCCATCAAAGAGCTCTACCTTGACTAGAAGTGGTCCACCGAAGGTACCACCTACTGGAAAAGCAGAATCCGTATGTAGTGGACACTCAACCCGAGGTGAGGACAAACCAGCAGGATCTTTGCGTAGGGTTCAAAGTGTCAGAACACCCAGTCGAAGCACTCAGCGCAGTGACACTCCCCCACCACAAATTGGACGCAAAGGTAGCAATTTCTCTGAGAAATCTTTTCCAATCTCCAGCAGGACACCCAAGCCCATGTGGAAGTAGAACGCATAAGAGGTCAGGACGGAAGAAAGTGCAATCCCTCCACAGTAAACTTTCAGTTTCCTCCACATTAGCCTCTTGTATTGTTTGAATGTATCTAAAGCCTTTTACATGTAGCTGAAATTCTACGTACTGAGCTAGTGTTTCTGAAATGATACTAGCTTCTGTCAACATTTGACAACACATTTTATTAGTAGCACTTCATCCATATAAGGATGTTTTTGATGGCCTTTTCTGACACTTCTTTCCATTTGTCAAATGTACCATCTTCATACACTCCAATCTTGCATCGGAATATTTTTTTTTTTCAACACAAATTCTTAGTTGTCATTTTTGCCTGATTCCTTATATCTCCATATGTCCAGAGAAATGTAATAAATATGATGACTAGTTTTGTAGATCTCACACCCCATGCAAAATGTACATGAAGATTGTATAGTATCTCACAGGCTCATTAAAAATATCACTCAAAGAAGACTAACTTTTTCTAGGTTTAGGTTTTTCAAAATTTAGGCATAATTCAATCCTTGAGATGTAATCAAAATCATCCAGTTGTGGTGTCAAATGTTTTATTGGAAGAGAATCCTGACCTGAATTATTTACAGTGGTGCTGATAGGAACCCTGAGTTACAGTGTCTGCAATACTAATATAGTCATCTTACTTACTATTCACAACAATCAGTGATGGGATACAAATGTATTGTTGAGATTGATCAAATAGTGGCTACTGTATTAAAATAAGTATAACCCTCCACTGTCAGCAAACAACTCAACTTTATGTGAGTAAAATGTGTAGCCGTTTGATGCTGTTAATGACAAAAAAAGAGACAAAACAGAAGAAAGCCTAAACTTGACATCTGAGATAATGTGTAAGGTTTTATGGACTGATGAGCCTAAACTTGTTATGTGGAATTACCTGGATTCTGACAAGAAAATGCAGCTAGTTTAAAGACTTAACTTTAGAGGTGTGGAGAAAAATCTCTGTATTTTAAGGAACATCTGAAAGTAAATCTGCCACAAAGGCAAATGCTAAACCGTAAATAAAGGAAAAGAAAAGTAATGTTTATTTAGTTTTTGAGACCTGACCTTAGACTATAAGTCAGGGGATCTTAAACGTTTTGACAGTGCAGCCTCTTTTCCAAGTGAAAAATTTTCACCACCCTCTAACTTGTGGGAAGTGTTAAAATCAGATATTGCAGGTACGCTGCAGCTGTGAGTACACTGATCAGCAACTTACAAAATTACATTTTCATGTTATATGAATTAAAATGATGTGACAGAAAAAACTAAGGAAAGTATGATGTGACATATCTATGGTTCATCTGCCCATATGAGAAACATGTCCAAATATTGAGGAATGAAGATTGGTTGTTGCATCAAACAAGCACCTTCATCCACTGCCAATTACCAAGGGCTGCACAATGGTTCGCATTTGTATCTGTTTGTAGAACCACATTTGCGGCCCCCCTGAGACCACACTGACACCCACAAGAGGGACAGGATTCGCTGAGCCCCTGCATTAGAGAGAGTAATTATGTCAGACATCTGGTTCCTAGCACCACCATAGTAAAGTATATTCTGTCAGCCTCAGATAAGTACAGCATTTCACATCATTGATTCCTGAAAGATTTTGAAGATTGAATTATGCCGAAATGGTGAAAAATCTATGGAATTTTTTTAGATGTTTCTTGTGCATGACAAAAGAATACGGCAAATACTCAGATGTTTCTAAAAGTAGATGAAGATGCCTCTGAATGTTGTCCATGTTCATATTAGTGTTGCTGATGCAATCAAAATGAAGGAGTTTAAATGTTCAGTGATCATTTCAGTTATTTTTCTGGACCGAGCCGATCCAACCGCTGCTGAATTGCTTTGAGAACATTGTTTGAACTTGCCTTTTAATTCAGGGTCTGAGCTGCTGTACAAGGCTGTTTTGCTGCTGTAACTGTTGTATTTCTTTCTCTCTCTCTCTCTCTCTCTCTCTCTCTCTCTCTCTCTTTGTGTGAATATATTGCTAAAATATTTGCAAAGCCATATTTTAAATCAGGAGTGGCAAAACCTGGTGCTGGAAGGTTGAACAAACTCACCTTGGGTTGACTACACTATTAATATTGTAGGATGTTCTTACAACTATATATTTTACGGTGATCATATAAAGAGATGTCAATGATAAAATTATACATACACAATATGGTCAAATATTTGTAGACAGCTGTTTGACTACTGTCCACACTTTGCTGCAGTAACAGATTCAAATTTTCTGGGAAGCACTATAGTAGATTTTGGGACATTCTGTTTAACTATAAAATTCTTAATGAGGTCAGGTATTAAGGTTGGATTATTTCTGATAAGTTCCAAATCACAAATTGATATGTTTCAGCTTCACAAACCAAGTCGAGTGGGCCTTTATCCTATTGATTACAAACTGAATATCTGTGTGTACAGTGGGGACACTTACAGCAGCAGAATTCACTCTTGCAAAGGGGGTCTACAAACATTTGGACGTATAGTGCATAATATAAAAGAATGACCTTTTACTGGAAATTTATTTGAGATTATAAATCCTGTAAAAAAATATATATAAATAAATAAATACAGCAGACACATCCCAGTGACAAGTATCAAAGCTTTTACACATTTTCCAAATGAAATATGTTTGATTTATTAGAAATATTCCATCCTAGTATTAGCAACATTTTTTCATTTCTACCTCTAGAATCACCTTTCGCCACCTCTGATTCACATTTTAGTGGTTCCTTCTCTCAAGTGAATCATGGGCTTTTTTCCAGTTTTGCAGTTGTACCTCAGTGGCACTCATGTTTTGTTTTTTTTAATTTCTCAGTCGGAATATCTCCTGTATTTATGTCTGTGTGTTGCTCCAATGTTCGGTTGACATGCTTTAGATAAACGTCCATGGCAACATGGAGAGGACTGGCACAATGGAATACTTTCTCCAGCTCTAGTTAGGTCGCCTTGCTGGGCCCAGATGACTCTCTTGTGTGTTATTTTTTTTTTTTTTGGTCCAGTTAAATATTTTGGCACGATATCTGCGTCATTGTGTTTTCCCTTTTTACTGTTCTTGCTAGACTTTTCTATTTTTTGAATGCTGTGTCTGATTTTATTTCCCTTCTTGTATTTGTGTAACTACAATTAATATAAGCTAATCAATTAAAACAATAGAGTCCAGTACCTGTGCAAATGGTTGCTATCTTTTTCTGTATTCAATGTAGAGCATGAGAAATATCAGAGTGAGAAAACCTTCCGTCTAGTGTAGCTAAAGTTTTGACTGTCTCATTTTGTTACCTGAGGTCCAGTCACAGCATGTACAACATTATTCCATGACAAGAATGACATCACACAGCATACAATTTTTCAAATTTGGCTCTTCAAAAGCTGCCAAACTAATTGACAAATCTAGGCTAACAGCATATGCTAAAACTGGGTGTCTTCAAATTGCTCTGAAATGTAGACAGTGAAATCTGCTCATTTTATGAATGGAACTGCATGACAAATATGGGTTCATTTGTCTTGCTTAATTAACCTCTCTACACATTTAGTTCTGTGGCCATTTGGTAAGTATATGACTAAGATTCATATCTGAGTACCTCTGATATAAAGAATAGACATGGCACCTCTACACTAAATCTACTTATTGAAGAAATTCATGTTATTTGTCAGCTGCATTAGCCTAGTTTTAATTCATAATTACACATGGTGAACTGGAGATAAGATATTTGAATGGGCACTTCAGGACATGTTTAAAAAATGGCAGCATTCTTTTATGATTGTACAAATGGCAACTCACCAGTTTAAAGCAAGGAAATGGCCCTGCTGAGGATGTTTGTTGAAGGTAAGGAAATGCTGCTTATGAGTGTCTTGAGAACACACTGTGAGGAACTGAAATATTTCACACACTAAGTATGTATCTGAGTGAGTTCCAAGTAAGTTTCATGAGATGCTTCACCTCTGAAAAGCAAAATAGGTAAAGCTATCCCAGATAGCAGATACATTTGTTGACAAATTTGTCTTACTTGGGACACCTACAGCTCATTTACCACATTGCCAAATATGATCCAAATGTTATGAGCTGGGCTTGACTACTACGTGTTGTGTTGTCAATATGTGGCTCATTTAAAGTGTAGCTGTGGCTGAGTTGAGACATCCAGACTCACAGAGTCAACGCCGTCATTCCAGGTCAATGGTGGACCAAAAGAGAACTGCAGATGTGCCACATATGGGCCAAATATTCTTTGCTAACTAGAACCCTATTGTTCTTAGCCTCTCAATCATTTGCAACTTAGTGGAATTTCCAGTTGTTGTATGATGTAATTGCTAGATATTATAGTTAGAAAGCATTAGAGTATTGTGAACTCCTGCAGGTGAGGGAAACAATTCTGAGCTAAAACAAACATAAAATGTTAGAGATGCTTAGATTAAAATGTCTTTCTGCTTGAATCTGAGTTAGGTCAACAAGCCTGTAGAGCTAATCTGTTTGAAATCCAACCTATTGTAGCAAATATCACTTTAGCTCTGGGTTTATGGTCTGATTCAACAGCCCTGTTTAGCTGATCTTGTGTACAGGATGCAGACCAAATGTGGACCAAAGAACAAAGGACTATCACATGTCACTTCACCAGGGCAACTGCCAAAGCGTGGACTGTAAGGAAAAAAACTCAAGCCCCCATGCTGGCTCAGGCAAGAATGGTATTGTCTTCTCGAGTGACGCAAAAGGGTATTTTTATTTTTTATTTTTTGGCTTTTGGTGAATGTACTTTTAAGGTTGATCTTGGACCAGCTATCTCTCTACAAGCTCCTAATATTAACCAGTAAGAATTACAAAACTGGTCTCGGATCAGCCTTAAAAAAAATGTATAGACCACACCAACAAAAAGAAAAGCCTCCCACTGCTGAGCCTGTGTCTGGTCAGTTGTTGGCCACTGTGCCATCCTTTTCAAACCACGTGACTTTTATGGATGCCTTATTTCTAGTTACTGTAAAGGTGTCATGGCAACTTTGACACAAACAAAGAGAAACTAGTCAAGCCTAGTTTAGCCGGACTGCCATTGGCCATATAGCCATTGTCACAGAGGTTTTTCTGGCATTTCAAATACAGGAAATCCCAAAATACATACCCTTGTCATTGGAAAGTCTGGAGAAGATCTGGTGCTTCATATCAATGCAATACAATACCTTCTTTACAAAAATAACAAATTATAACAAACTGTAAAAGTTTATCTTGTCAGTTGCTGACAGTGTGTGTATGATGATGGAGAGCCTGTTATTGTCTGTTCATACCACACTACAAAACTGAAACACCGGGTTGAGATGACATTAAAGAAACTCGTTAACCAGAAAGCAACAAGATAACATTTTAACATTTAGGTTTTTGAACATTTCTAAAACCAAGAACCTTAATATTTTATCAACCAAGTAATCTACAGCTGATAAAGGAACAGGGCATCACTGGGAACTAGATATTTATTACTGACTTACATTTCTATAAGGGTCCGAATGATAAATCGGTGCTGTAACTAATTCACAGTCTAACTAGTCTGTTAATAACTAGTCTCACAGTCTCTCGCTCTGGTGTTGTGGTTTTAATAATCCAGAGATTTTGCCCGTTTTTGTGTAAAGTTAAACAAAATGCTGTGCAGATGTAATTTACTCATCAGTATGTCAGCAACAGTGAGATGAGTCCGTGAATTTGCGTTGTTGTAAGAAAACTTTCTGTTTGTTAAACATTCAGTAGAAAACAAAAGGCCAACAAAGAGATGGCCAGATTTTGTCAGTATTAAACAGATGAAAATATAACGTTTTGATTATGAACTGATGTGAGAAGTGAAGGAGTCGAGTCGAGAATTAAACCCAGATTACGAACCAGGGAAGAAGGAGATACACTTGAATCATAAACAGAGAGGGAAAGGGAAGCAGTTTTTTTTTTTTTGAGAAATGATATAGAACCGATTATCCTGAGTTCGGTCTTGTCATTATTTAACATGAAATAATTGTGATTCATCCATTTTCTGATTTCTGATAAACAGGTCTCTTAACTGGTCAAGAGCTGTTTTTTAATGGATTTAGTACTAAAATAAATCTGGATATCATCCTCATACCAGTGAAAGTCCAGATTCAAATGAAGCAAGATATGTCCCATAGGAGGCCTGTATACAATGAAGAGAAGGGTCCCAAGAACACGATCTTCACAATTTTAGATTTAAAAAGAAAATGTAGGAATGAATCACAGAGAGCAGGAGAAGCAGCTATAGCACTGTCAGGAGCTTTAAATAGTTTAGTGACCGTTGAAAAAGATGGTAAGTATTTGTATAACGCTGTTAATAAGGCTGGACAGGTTTATTAGGTGCTGTATGGGCAGTATATGCAGTTAGGAGCTGCTTATTATAATTGAGCACATATGGCTCTTTTTTTCAAGTACATAGGTTTTTTTTTCCCTTTTTTTTAAATTCAAGGTGAAAAAGACCTTCAGGCCACAGATAGAAAGTTGCAAGTGTCTCTTCTGACCTCTAGTGGTCACCAGTTGTATATATGAAAGGGTTTTTGTTTTGTTTTGTTTGTTTGTTTGTTGTGCGTTTTTTCCTCACCATTGTGGGAATATGGAGGACTTTAAAAGGAGAAAAAAATTAAATAAAATTTAAAAAACAATAAAAATAAATAAATAAATAAATAAATAATAATAATAATAAACACTATCCCTTTAAAATATCCTGTGGTTTATATTTATGGTACATGTATATCTTGCTTTTCTGACCACAAGTGTTGGATCAATTTCACTGTTGGAAGTTCTACCTTCGTTACAACAAAATGTTGATTTGTGAATTTTAAAATCCCACCCACTATTTTCTTCCACTTATGCCATGTCTTCTAATTTTCTTCTAGAACTGTTCAAGGGTATATTCTGGCTAGGAAATCCGTACCGTGTCCGGTTCGTTTGACTAAGGTGAGTGTAATTGTTTCCGGGGTTCAGTTGGACTCGGGAATATTACGCGTCAGTGAGAGCGCTAACCGTCCCCGGGCACCGCACGTGAACACGATTTCAAGACTCGATACTCACTGTAGACACACACTGTAAAGAGACCACTGGTCTATTCAGTTTATCGAGATATTTGGTCAAATTAGCGATTATTTGCCTTCAGACTGAAGGAAAAAACTACTTCAAATAAGCCATAAAGAACAATCCTGAGCACCAACGTATTGTGTAAAATCGGTTTTATTAAATATATCCATGTCTGATCATTATTGTTAATGTTTAACATGCTTTTGTTTGTGTTGTTTGACAAAATGGCTTATAAGAACCATTATCTCATAAACACAGCTGAGACAGGAACAGATCCAAATCCCTTTACATGAGACAAGTCTTAGATAAACAATCTTGAGTCTTGAACATTGGGAGATCCCAGGTAAGCACCTTGCACCAATGAAAAAGAATAGAGCTCCTTAACCCTGCTTCCAATGCTCTGCAGCTTCCAGCACCGGGGAGAGAACTGAGCTAGTGGCCAATGCTGACTGGAGAATCTCTTCTAGCACTTGCTAAAGTGTCTTGTGCTGCTTTTATGCCATGTCTTATTTATTGTGTGCTACTGATCAGCATTGACTCCTCGTGTACTGCACATATGCTGTGTTCTATTTGTAATTTGTACCTCTCTTTCTTGAAATCAGCACTGACTCCAGTTTCTGAAGGTGTCTCAAGCCATATTTGTACTACTTAGGAAACATTCTCTTTGTGGACAAAAATTAAGCTTCCTCAACACTCCATAATACACCTCATCAACTGATTAATAAACTCTTGAACTGATGGCTAGTTAAAGCTGTGCAGGGCAGAGGGTCCCCAGGAGGAAGGTAAAGTGTCCACCTTGCCTGTGGTCAACACACCACTACCACGTCAATGTCACTGCAGTGCTGAGATTGTTCCACCACTCAAATCATACTCACTCTGTAGTGGTCCTGACCACTGAAGACCAGGTTGAAAGTGAAAGTATATAGAGCAATAGATGGGCTCCAGTCTGTAATTGTAAAATTACACAGTGCTCCAGGGGACAGTGGTGCTGAGAGAATGGACAATGGATGTAGAAACAAGAAAGTGGTCATAATGTTATGGTTGATCTGTTCACTGTGTACTTGTATAGCATGATCAAAAACAGCCACTCAAACTTCAAGTTCTCTTCTAATAACAGAATCTCAAGGTCAGATATCCAAAACAAAGGGTAGGCCATTGGGTAGCAGTCATGTAGCCAGACTGGAAGGTTACAGGTTATCTTGGACCACCATAAGCTCTTCCTGTGGCAGCTCTCACCAGTCTTTTGTGAACACACCTTATCATTGATCTCTTTGCATTGTATCAAGTAGAATCCCTGATTCAACCAGATTCTGCTTTTAAGGTTCAGCTGGGACAGGTGTGTAAAGTAGGGAATGGAAACTCCCTGCTATAATGCAAGTGAGAGTGGTTATAAACATAGGTTTTTGTGTTGTCACTGAAGAGGTGCAGTTGTGGATGACATGAAGATTGATAATTAAATTAGTTCATTTGCTCAGCTGTAGATGGATCACATCCTGAAAGCACCAAGTCATTTTACACACTTAGCAGCCACTCAACTTGGTACAACATACTTAGATTGTGAAAAGGGTAATTAGGCAGGCTGTGGGAAAGTGGTGTAAAACGTAATGTGCCATTTCTACCATAAAGCACTGGCACAGTAATGGATTTGCAAAGACAACCCTCTACCCAGGTGATGCAGCAGGTAGTGTCGCAGTCACACAGCTCCAGGGACCTGGAGGTTGTGGGTTCAAGTCCTGCTGCCGGTGACTGTCTGTGAGGAGTTTGGTGTGTTCTCCCCGTGTCCGCTAGGGTTTCCTCCAGGTGCTCCAGTTTCCTCCCATGATCCAAAAACACACATTGGTAAGTGGATTGACTCAAAAAGTACCCTTAAGTGTGAGTGAATGTGTGTGTTGCCATGTGAAGGACTGGCGTATTCCTGCGTTGCGCCCAGTGCTTCCAGATCGGCTCTGGACCCACCATGTTACAGATAATGAATGAATGAACCATCTACCCACTGAGTTACAATAAAGCAAATGATCAGCATGTGAAGAAGAGTTTGGCTGCAATTAGTCAGAACAGTTAAAAGCATAAAACAAATCATCAGCTGTTGTTGGTCTGCTTCTCCCACAAATCAACTGGGACTGGCAGCATGTGTCCTGACCAGCGCAAACGCCAGCAGCTGGACTGAACTGAAGCGAGGACCAAACCCTGAACAACCCAGGCCATGGAGCTAATAAAAAAAAAAAATCAATACCAGTAAACAGGGAAACAGCAATTAAATCATTCAAAAACAAACTCATTCTGAACCAACAGCTCACAAGTGACATAAATGAAAATACACAGTTTGGTTCAACAAAAAAGTACAGTGTTTAAAATACATTTATTTTATGCAACAATTAAAAAAAAAATAATAAAAAAAAGTACAAAAAAAAAAAAGGATGGAAGGATTTACAAGTTAGCTAGATAATCAAGCACAATAGCTGATATTCACAGCTGTTATCAATAATTGTCAATCAAGGAGTTGTCCCACCCCTCCTTGAAACAATAAATGGGATTGGCCACTGTGAGAAAGGAACCAAAAACTTAATCATTTATTTAAAATCTTTAATAAAATTGACTTACGTTGGAATTTTTCAGAAGTAGTATTTTAAACACACTCTACTCAGGTTGTGTTTTCCAAATGTTTTATTCTTGTGCTGTATATAATACTGAACAATGATGAAAGAAAAAGAACGTGACCATATGACCAACACAGTCAAAGTTACAAACTGCCACACGTCCAAATGCAGCATGTATCTTCCCGACGCAATCGCTAGGGGTCAGAATGAAGAACGTGAGTAGTATTCACTACAAACATGCTGCAGTAAAGTGGTGAAAAACTCATTTGTTTTGGAATGTATGAAAAGACATCACACAGAGACAATGCTGTACATAAATACATATCAGAACGACAGCGTGTAATTTGGTCAGCGTGTACTTTACCCTAAAGGACAAAAGTTTGCTTGGTTAGCACTGTTTTCGCTGTTCATATTCCAACAAGCCCTCCTAGGCCAGACCTGTGAGGACCTGCCATCAGTTTGTAGCCAAAACAGACACTCAAACTCTGTCCATTGTACAAGGTTCAGAGTTAAAATATAAAGGGTACTTGGACACATTGAGGAGCTTGAGGCCACAGACTGTCCATCTTGGAGTGTATAAGTGCTTGCATGTAGCACAATCACAACTTTCATATTTCAGCTTTTATTCATATTTTGATATCTCATATTGTTGTCAATTTATCTATATTTAGGCATGGGATAACCCAAATTATCCCAAATGATTCCATAAAGAGCTTAGAACTGGAGTAATTTATGTAAGCATGTCACTGACTTTATATAAAAAAGAAATACCTCAGGTCTGTTGACTATAATTAATACTCATTAGTAGGGCATTAGTCTCAGCCACTGATGCTCCACCCACAAGTTCACACAAGTCAGTCAGAATTAACTGAACAACACAATGCACTCAAAGTACCAGGCTCTGCCGCCTCCTATGCCATGTCATAATAGCAGACCTGGGATTGGTCCATTTGCGTGTCAGTCAAATTTCTTTCCTGCAGTAGTAGGCAGTTCTTGGCCACATATTAAGATACAAATGTGCGACTAGTTGGGCATCAATACTAAGCTATTTTAGTGAAGGGGCGGGGCCTATCTGCATACGAGTAGGAAAAATACATGAATAAATGGCTCCTTTTATAACACACTGAATGGCCATGCTGGAAAATCAACACTACGGGCACTTAAATTTTGTTTGGCATTGCAATTAGGTGCACAGGAAAATAACACACAAAATGGCACCATGTGTAAACGTTCATGAATTAATGAATGTTGTGCTGTAGGCCAAAATCATAGCAGGCATGAGGCGTTTTGTTTCCAGTAAAGGTCATTAATGATCTCCGCCCTTCACGGTAGATATTCACGGTGTATTAAAAGTGGCCCAGACTAGGACTGCAGGATTTTACAACATATTTGTGGAGATGTTCTGGCAGATTTCCAGACCTCAGCACTGAGGGACAAACTCACTAAATAAATTAAATAAAATTAAATTGTTATGGCTGTGTGAATAGAAAGTTGGCATCATAGCTTTAAGAGCTTCATTTTTAGCTTTACATATTTTCTTGTACATTAAGTGCTTCCCTTTTTGACATCACTGTGTAAACATTATAAAGATCTACGTGCTTGAATCTATAAACAGAAACACATTCCTGTGGGTGTCGCACACACTCAGCGACATTATGGTGATTGTGTTCAGCTAACCCAATCCACAGTGACCCTGATCTGTGATGCAGTATGCACACATTGTGCATTGTACAGGTGAAGTTATATCTCTCAACATATGTATGTATTAAAGTGCATATATATATATATATATATATATATGAAAAACATTATTATTATTATTTTTATTATGAAAATTAGTGTGTGAACCAGGTTGATTATAAAAGGTATTTTTCAACCAGGGGCCAGTTTCAGGAAGATAAATTTAAACTAAACTCATGCCTAATTTGTTCTTTGGCAGTATAATCCGGGATTAAATCATAATTATTTGTAGGTTCCATCAGGGCCTGACATAATGAGAAACTGTAACTTATTCAAGAACACTGGCCTACTTAAATGTGCTTCATGAGAAAGGCCCCAGGAGTGATTTATGGTTTAATCTATGTTTGGAAAACTATGCCATAACTTGGAACAAAGGGTTATACAGTTATGGACTAGCTCCTCAGAAGTTTAGTGATATTCAGGTGATATAAACCATAAAAAAAATATTGAAAATACTATGATCAATGACTATGGTCTACGATCTCAGCTCTATGACATTTAAAGCTCAAACTCTGGTTTACCTTTCTCCAAATACAGCATTCTGTGATGTACTCCATTTCATCTCCCAGGATGAATTTAAGGTGTCCACAGCTCTCTCCATAAGGGTTGTCCAAATGAAAGAAAAGGTCTCTGTGAAGGCCTTGAAACCTTTGGGATTAAATGTAGATGTGCCACTGGCACGGGTGATGTGAGGGTGTTTTATGGCACAGAGTGTGGAATGGCTGTTTTGAGAGATAAGTGCAAATGTCTAGTTTTGGGCAGAGGGACACGAGGAGTGTTATTGGAGATAACGGTACACTTTGAAACAGTGGTTTCCCGAGTCAGCCACCACCACATGGCCGTCCGAAGTGAGGGCCAAACCCTGTGGACCGTACAGGGGGTCAGCCGAGGTGTTGATGTAGGAAAGGAAAGAGCCACTACCATCAAACACCTGGAATACAAGATGCTCAAATTATTTTCTGAAGAAGTGGCAGAGAGACACAGGCCTGTTTGGCCTGCCACATGCTATATATGGCATTACCACTAGGTGGCTCTAAAAAGTTAATGTTGCAATCACTTTTCTTCCAATTTTTAACATGGGGTATTTCTGTCTAAATTATGACGTTGATACATAACACTCCAAGTATGTTTTTTATTCCTCTTTACTTCATTGAAGAGCAAGAAACAACTGAAATTCTTGCTCACTGTTGATTTTCAAGTAAACTTATGATAAAAATAATTTAGCTCAAGATCAAAGGCGTTGTCAAGACACTGATAACAGGGCTCTTACTGCTGAATTAGAGACAACTTTTTGAAAAGCGTATAGTATTTAAAGCTTGCTATACCTGTATTCGGCTGTTGCCCCAGTCGGCTACTATGATATTGCCATTGACATCCACAGCAACTCCAGTGGGGGCATTAAACTGACCATTTCCCTCACCATTGGAGCCAAACTTTAGCAAGAATTCACCTTCTGGATTAAAAACCTGCAAACAGCAAGTTAGATACTTACTTTTAAAGCTGCATCACAGTTGCCTGTCACGTTTTTAATAACTTAAACAGAATGTAATATGGCACTACTGATGGTATTAAAACCCTACAACATGTAGAAGGCTGTCAATGCAAACACATACCTTTACAGAATGATTATGGAAATCAGTAACAATGATTTCATTATTCTGGTTAACTGCTGCAAAATGTGGGCCTGGAAAAAGGGACAAAACACAAAGTAAGAATGAATGAGAAGCACAAATTTTAATAGGGTTTGAGAACAATAAAATAAAGCCACTTATATTCACATCTACTCTTTCTATTATACTCATGAGTGGATCTTAATTAAGACTCTCCTTTCCAATAAGAGCTGTATGACCTGAGGAAAACTCTGTCCTGAGTGAGAAAAGTACCTGCAAACTGTTTGTCGCCATTGCCACGGTTTCCGAACTTGGTGACAAGTTTGCCGTTTGGCTGGAAGATGAAAACGCAGCAGGCTTTGTTGTCCACCACGATTATGTGGCCATTTCGGTCAACAGACACACCTTTAGGACCCATCAGCTTCCCTGAGCCAATCTTAGTCTGACAGACATGAAGAGACAGGAGAAAAGGCCTATTGCGCATGTTTAAATATATTTTTGTTCACATTTATTTAAAAACTCAAATATTTGGTGTACAAATAAATGAAAAAATATTTTGCATATAACTGTCACAGTATTAAAAAGGACAATTGTCATTTTATGTAAAAATAATAAATAAAATAAATATACAATAAAATGCAAGTACAACCCCAATTCGAATAAAGTTGGGACATTAAACATGTAAAACAAATGAAAACAGAGCACGATGATTTGCAAATCCTTGTCAACATATGTTCAGTTGAATACACTACAAAGACAAGATATTTAATGTTCAAATGGATAAACTTTGTTTTTTTGCAAATATTCATCATTTTGAATTTGAGGCCTGCAACACGTTCCAAAAGAGTTGGGACAGGGGCAGGTTTATCACTGTGTCACATCACCTTTCCTTTTAACAACACTCAATAAATCATCATTTTGTTTTACACAATGTCCCAACTTCCCAACTAGAATGGAGTTTTATTAATACACAAGGTTCACAATCTCTTGTCATTTTATGGTAACTGTTGCACAGCATTAAAAAATGTTAGAGATAGAGAATGTTTGAATTTTTAATTACACAAAATTACACACAAACCATTTTAAACTTATACACCTAAAATAAACCAGAGAACCTGTCAAAAACCTTGCACCTTATTCCATATTCAGAGCACATTATCACTATTAAACACTTCAGCAAACACTGATTTCTAAACATATTTATATGCTGTTTTCAGACAATTTTGAAAACTTTAACAATAAACAAACTCTTTAACAAATCCTTTAAAAATCCACTTATTAAAATTAATTTTCTACTTGATTCTTTAAACTTTTATTGATACACTCACCTTAAATTTACCATCACTGGAGAAAATGCTGACCCATTTGTTATCATAGTCTGCAATGATGATGTCACCGCTGGGATGCACAGCGACTCCGGTGGGTCGCTGAAGTTGCCCTGGAGACCGACCACGCACTCCAAAACGACTCTTAAACTGTCCGTCATTCGAAAAGATCTGCACGTGAGCAAATCATTACAAAACTGTTTTTTAGTATTCTAGAATGTCATTCATTACTGTTTGAAGATTTATATGATTATAATTGTGGTACATGTATAGTGACTCACCTGAACACACTGATTATTGCTGTCTGCTATTAAGACTTTTCCAACATTGGAAGCAGCCACTCCCTGCAGATTGGTGAATTCTCCCTTGTTTCTTCCTTTAGTCCCTACAAGACAAGACATAAAAAGGGTTCAGACATTAAAGAGTACCCTTTACAAAGGCATATGTTATGCAGTTTTATGCTTGAAGATACTTGTATTTCAATAATTAAAACCTTAAATGAACTAAAGCCACTTCTGTTCGTTTGAGCTATATTTCAAATAATGAAACCATCATTGATAAACGGTAAAGCAGCCGGCATTCACTTTAAGGAGATGTTTGCTAGTTGGTCACAGTGTGATAGTAAGTTAACATGGTCAAATCATAATGTCATTAGTAACCTCTGTGTTGCTTTGACCATTCGCCCAAGGCCTTTTACCAAATGGAGCACTCATGGTCCAGCAGTCCACAACTTTGAGAATGAAACACCTTACAGCCTTTCAAAGCATGACCATGAGCCACCTCTAGGCACCCTTACTATGGCCTTCAGTGAGCACTGCAAGGACAGGGTCTCAGCAGAGCATTATTACCTAATACTTCCTGAGATCCAGGCAAGGAACAGTCAGAATGGACAGTTTTGACCAATATGGCAGAGAGTAAATTATTATTATGTGCATATGAAGGCATATATAAATTAGCTTAGCTTGGTGCTTTTCTATTGCATGGTACCTACTCGACTCTACTAGGTCCTACTCAGATGTTTTGCTTTTCTATTAGGTAAATTTGATACCTGGTACTTTGTACATCTTAGTACATGCTCACTCATGATTCCAAGTAAAGTACTGGTACCAAAGCTCAAAGAGATTTGTACAATTTTCAAGCTAATGTAACAATCACATTTGTTTTTATCCGACTCAATGACAACTACACTGATCTGTCTGAACGGATGCACGGAGCTGTGTTCAATGACAAAACACAAAAACATGTAATTGTGTGGCTTCCAAAGCCCACGGTTCCTGTTATTAATGGTGTTTTATGATTTTACCATCTACATTGTCTACCGTCTAACAGGGTACCAGGTCCCAAAAAGTCACAGGGCCAAGTAGAGTGTAGTTGAATAGGTGCCATGCAGTGGAAATGTACCATAAATTAAGGGCCAAATTTACAGACCTCCATTACAGATAATACATCTTAGTCTTATATACCGATTCGGAACATGAGGTCATCCTCGATAGGATTTTCCTTCCTCCTGCCTGAGCTGTACATGCTAGCTGGCCGTTTGATGGCACGTTGCTTCACGTGGCCACTGCCTGGGGACTTCAGCCTCTTCTTGGCCCCATCAGCATTTGCTGAGGGGTCAGCAGCTTTGGTGGCACGGATGCTGAAGGGGCTCCCGCGGATGTGGTGTCCGTAGAGCCTGAGAGAGAGTGTGAAGCGGCCCTCGTGGGGTAATGTGTACAGGAACTCATATGTGCCATTCTTGTGGTCAATGAGCTCTCCCTCACCAGCCGACACCCCATCCTCTGCCCCGCTTAGCTCTGCGGTCAGCAGCGCACCACCTGTCCGGCACAACCCACCATCCTTGTCCTTTGTTGTTATGGTAACGGATGTGGGACGTCCGGCAGCACAGTGTCGCAGGCCCTCTCCTGTGGCCACCGTTTCCCCAGAAACAGCACTGGTGGTGACAATAGCGCCCAGGTTATGGATGGACTTTTTTAGGCCCTCTGTCTCAGCCAGAAACTCCAGCTGACCATTCTCTTCTGGCCGCAGTGGTAGCTCCTGACTTGCTAGTTCACCCAGGCGCTCACTCATCTGCTTCTTGACCAGCAGCACTTCAGCTTCAGAGCCGTGGCTCAGGGCCTGCTCAGTGAAATTGCAGCTGCTGCGCATGCCATCTTGTCCCTGCAGCAAAGAGTCCAGCTGGGCCTGCAGAACCTGAGCACAAATAGACAAAAATGTATTTATTAATATAACTATTATTCGTTTTCACAGAAGGAAAGTGTGACTTGAATATACCATAAGGCAAACATTAGGCAAGACTGATTACTTATTTAATAAAAACTGTACATCACTGAAAGTGGAGAAACTGCAAAATATGCGGAATATATTCCCTGCTGCTGTCATTGCAGCATGACAGCACTTATTTGACACTGCATTAATGTTTTAAAGCGGCATGGTGCTGCACAGTTACTGCTTCTGTCACACAGCTCCAGGGATTCAGGATAATAAGTTCCCTGAAGTCCTCCTTGGGTGACTGTGAGCAGTTTGGCGTGTTCTCCCTGTGTTAGCATGGGTTTCCTCCCACAATCCAAAACAAATGCTGGTAGGTGAATTATCTATGAAATAGAGTCAATGTGTATGAGTGACTGATAGTGTATAATGTCCTATGTGCCCAATGACTCTGGCTAGAATATGGACTCACCATAACCCTGAACAGGATGAAGTAGTTACAGAAAATGAATGAATAAAAATTAAATGTTATTGTTTCAGTATTACTGATTCTTCCATACAGAAATCTTGTCTGGAAAACTGATAGCAGTGTAATTGAATTAATGTAGGAATTAATGTTCGGTAAAAAACAACAACAAACATTTTACCTCAAAGTAATCAAAAACTCATCAATCAAACATTTCAGAAAATAGTCTGATGGAAGCAAAACCTACTAACACAAAACTGAGTGAACAGACCAGGAAAAGAGCTTGTATACAAAATGCAACCAAATACACACAAGTATATATGCAAACATGCAGAGCCGGTTTCTCTTGTCCTAGACGTCACCTGCAACACCAACCGTGAACAACAGCAACATGCACATGTCACTGTTGGAATAGCGTTTTATGTGAGTATTTGACAAAATGTGAATATTTCAACAGCTCATTAGCATTTTGTAAACGTAGACTGAAAGGATGCTCCAAAATGACTTGATAAATAATACTTATAAAAGTATCGCCAAGAATTAAGAAGAAAAGGTATCAAATGATTTTTGGAATGGTGTTTGCATCACATCTGTCTGTTCATGTATTCTGAAAAGATCCACAAAACTACTGTCACAAAAACTGGTCACTCTCACACACACACAAGCAACCATATAAAGAACTGCCGGATACATAAGCAGTAATTATCCACCAGAGACACTGCCCTGTAATCACAAGAAGCATTTCTGGAAATGTGTTGCTGTCCCTGACTTTACAAAGTCTTCTTTAACAGATCTTTCACACAATTATGATTTATGTAACAGTGACCATATCAAGCCTGCATGTGAGATATGACTGATATGACAGCTTGTTTATTTTAACTTGACGTATGAGCTCAGCTTCTGTTAAGGTAAACCACCTAGAAAAACCCACAGAAATCTCAAAATATGGCAATCTAATGGATATTTGTTATCACTATAATAAAATATCATCATATTCCTTATATCTAGGTGTGAATATTAGCTGTCAATGATTTTAATGGCTTCCTACTTTATCCTTTTCCAGCAAAACACTCTGGAAGCTTTGAACATCTAAGCATGGTTTGGCCTTTGTAAAGCTTAAAAGCTCTCACTGACTGATTAACAACACGTTGGATAGTGAGATTAATAATATTTAAAGAATAGTGAGAGCTCTACAGCAACATCTAATATTCTACCCTCAACATGAAGTTCTTTCAAATCCTTCTAATAATCATGATAACTATTAGGCACCTCACCTCAAGCTCTTCTTCGCAGTGTTCATCCATCAAAACATCTCAAAAGAACAGAGTCCAAGCCAAATAACACTAGCCCTGTTTTCTCTGCGTCTTCAACATACAGCCTGAGGTTAGACTACTCTGTGTGAGGCTGTTTGGCTGGTTTTGTTGGTGAATCATTCCCATGTGATTAAGCCTCTACCTTCAATTTGAGTCACACTGTGGCCGGAGCTGTACAGCTGCATGACATCTTTAATCATCTACTAAAGCCATCCTGCAATAACATGCTGTAGGATGATACAAAACAGAAGCTGGGTAGACATTCAAAGTGGACCAAGAGAATGTCATGCAAATTGTTCAAGTATGTACATTACACTGATTTGCTTCATTAACTGTAATTGTTGTTCATTTCAACCTCTCCACTTCTCTATAAAGTATTGATAAGCAGGTGTCAATTCTCACTAGAAGACTGTGGAGACATGAAATACAGATTTTAGACCCTTAAAGGAACACTAGGTAAAATATGGTATTTTGGCTCCAGGGCTCCCCTTACCACTGTAGAGTGTAATTAACTTTTACAGCACTGTCCTGAAATAAAGAGGGGGGGGGGGGCTGTAATTTTCTGCAATGCCGAACCTGGAGTAGCAACAGTAGAGAATCTATTCTTTCAAATTACAAGTCAGTGAAGCTTCAAAATGATTTTGAAGCTGTAATTTTAAGGTAAACACACTATCTAGAGCTGCTTTAATTAAATGCATATATATTGTTTTCTAAGCCCACAAGAAACCAGAACACTGACTCGGCGTAAAGGTTTGACAATTACATAAGCAGAGTCAGATGGATCCGAGCAGCTATACACAGACACACAGATCAGAGTCTGACAAGCTGGGATTGTGGACCACTGAATTGTCTGTCATTATTCTGTAACGGAAGCCAACAGGAATCCATTCTGCCCTAAGCCTGCATCTACAGGACTAAACTAAGCTTTAGTACTAACTTTTTGTTTGAGTCCATAATTGACCTCCAGCTCCATTAGCAGGACACTCTTGCGCACGTTGAGAGTCTTCTGCAGCTCATCAAAAGTAGCATGGATGTCGTCCTCGATAGCACTCTTCTGATTGGTCAGCTGCTGGAGAATATCAGACAGCACCTGCAAGGCCGAATCAATCTCTGGAAGTCTAAAGAAAAAAGGAAAAAAGATCTATTAGACAAAATATTTTGAAATAACACTTTTAAAATTTTGAAATATTATCAATTTGAAAAAAAAAGAAACAGTGAATTTAATAAACAAAACATGAAATGTAACATGTAATTTAATATATAAACATGAAATATAAATAATAAAATAATATTTACCAAAATATTTACCATAATAAAACCAAAAAGGCATTTATCACTCTGGCACCATTTAGGTCACAGTTGGTATTATATATTAGTTGGTATGACCATTGGTGACAGATGTAACTGTTGACCTTCATAAAAACTAGGTTTCTGTCTGATTTGGTGTGTTTGTTTTTTATTTAAAAAGGGTGGTTTTGTTTTGTGAGTAGTGTTATTTTGCCTTTATACAGAACACTTGCTGGATGTATTAGCACTTTGGACATATTCACAATTCCTGCAAAGCTTTTCAGTGTTAACTTCAAGGTCAGTTCTTACTTGTGAAACTTTTCCCCATCTACAGCAGTGGATCAATATTACAACACCGATCTTTATTTATTTATTTATTTAGGGCAGGTAGAATATGAAGTTCACCTTCAGAATAGTTTTATTCCATCCAGTGTGAGAAGAACTGAGTTGTTAATAAACTAATTGCAGTTTACTGCAGTTAGTTACTGTCACTGCTGCCAGCTGAAAAAACATTTGGGGCAATGTCATGTTCAGATTTGATTTAGGCCTGCTGCCAAATTCTTAAGAATCTGCTTAAAATGTTAAATATTATTCTAAAAGGGCCCACCCTGACCCTGAAGCGGTTACAGACCATGAATTAATTAATTATTCTACAAAGTCATAACATACTGATGTTTTTGTTCTTTCGAAAACTGAAAACAACAGGTAGAGCATTTCACCATTAATCAGATTGTGCTGTCAGTACTAACTGATGAATAATATTACACCCCACCCCATATTACAGAGTCTTTTAGGAAACAAAATTCATAATAGTACATAGAATGCGCACCTGTTTTTGACTGCGTCTAGCTGCTCCTGTAGCGAGGCTTTATGCTGCTCCAGGACATCCTTCAGTGGGACAGTGGCATGTTCAGCGTGTTCTCCGCTGGTACACTCCTCACACATAGCTGTCTCACATGGCGGGCAGTAAAATTCCATCACCTGCCAAATTCACCAGCCATAAGCTCAACCTCTTTAAAACTAACTCAGTGTATGTCTGTGTGAGCAGGAAAACTCAACAGAGAAGATAACATTCTGTAGAGCTGGACTAATGCTAATATATTCAAGAGTTTTCTGAATTTCCAGGCCCCCTGAGTTGAAGCTTGGAATGTCAACATTCTTACAGCAAGCACAACATGTTAAAAAACAAAACACTGAACATTCCAAGAGATAATGCTGTAGGCAACATTTCTGCAAAACTGTATACAACGGTTTAGAAGTCAGATATCCTGTTAACACCAATGATTTGAAGCAGTATGTAGGTCGAGGTCGAGCCATTTTAAGAATAAACTGAAGTAAAATGGAAGCCTGTTCCCTATCAAAGACCTAACCCTTCCAAGAGTGTTTATCATTTGCTTAAAGGAACACTAGGTAAGAATTGACATTTTCTTGCTCTTGATTTCCCCCTACAGTTGCAGAGTGAAGTACATTTGTACAGCACTGTCCTGAAATCAAGGGGTTTGGCTTCCCAACCACACTTCAAAATTTACATAGTGCAGTTTCTGCAGTGCTGAGCCCAGAGCAGCAATAACAAAGACTATACTCTCAGTATTACAGGTCAGTGGAGTATCAATGTTTTTGAAATAGTGTTGGTTACAAGATGTGGAAGTTCAAAGATAACAAATCAGCATACCTCCTAATGTTACCTACTATTACATTTTTGTCCTATGACACTATCAGGAGTGTCCAGAAATTCAAAAAACCCATAGCCCTAACACATAACTATTTTAACAAGAACACATCATGTGAGATCATACGTTGCCTCCGTGGTTGGGGCAGGAGAGTGGCTGTCCCGTGGCCACCACATCGATGGAGTCCAGTCCGGCACGCTCGTCTCCACGGCCACTGTCCCGGCTCCTTTTCAGCACCTCCATCAGGTTGGTGATGAAGAAGTTGCTCTGCAGGGCCGCCACGCCTTTCTCTGGCAGGATGGAGGTCTGACGGCACACTGGACACGACAGCGTGAGACTGTGAGCTGGGATGTAGTTCTGCAGGCACCTGTAGGAACAGCACAGTAAAATGTAGATAATATAAACAACAGAGTATTTTGTTGATTATATAAATTTGCAATAAATGCTGAGCCACTTGGTTGAAGTTTTGATGCCATTCAGCCATGAAAACCTTAGGGAATTCATAACAATGGAGGATTAGTTCTGGATCACAGATGCCAGTCCAAATCTTCTCAAAGACTGGAGCTCCATCACATCAAAGAACACAGCTCCATTGCTTCCCACCCTAGTGCAGGGGGCTATATACCATTCTAGCCGAAGCTTGATCATTTGTGGCTGCCTCTTTTCTATTGAGAGGACACCTTTTCTACTGAGTTTGGAGAAAATGTTCAGTGGGTGCAGCATCACTCTTTGTAAGAGTTGTCTAAAAAAATGTTTGTACATACAAATCTCAGTGTAGTACAAAAGTACCTACCTTTCACAGAAGGTGTGGAGGCAGGGGAGGACTTTGGGGTTGTCGTAGCGATCCAGGCATATGCTACAGATCAGGAACTGCTTGTCGATCTGACGCACCACAGGGCTTGGAATGGTAGAGCCGTCACTGGCCATCCTAAAGCTCTCACACAGCTCTCACACTCCTTCTTAGCCTGCAGCCTGCGCACAGGGACAGAGACAGGGAAGAGCGTTTCTTTAAAGGTTTCACTCCACAATAGGCCAGCAGGTGCCAGCAGCGACTTCTGTAATGGCTAGCTGTTTCTGCCTTGTGAAAGTCAGGAATTTCTACACCAAGCACTGCATAATTTATAGAAATAACTGGATACAGTTTTGCTGAACTGTTTGTTGTTTTAACAAATTAAATATATGTTACAAATTTTAATATTACATTTTTCTTTTAACAATATATTGTAAACAAACCGTGTTGAGACCTAATAGATTTGTTAAGAATATCTCAATAGTTGGTACTCATTATACACCAACAAAACACACAACCTCAAATTCTAAGGGTAGTCTTAGTTGCCCATAAAACCCGGCTTAAATTTAATTATAAAACATTTCAGAAGCTAGACTGCCATCTTCACTACCCCTAGGCCACTCACATCAAGTCTGATGTTTTCACTCCTGCAATGGCTCTGGCTTCTGTTAAGCACGCTGGCTATAACCGGTGGGTGTTTTAGGAAGAAGGTATTAAGAGGGAATTGAGGGGTCAAACTGAGACCATGTCACAGACAGAGCTGAACTCGTCAGTGAGATCAGGTCTTAAACATCGATGATTCTAAATGGCCTCAAGACGGCTCAAGAACAGTCCGAATGCATCCACTAATCGATCAAAGGCAACCGGAAGCCATTGATTTGAATGGTGACTTATTTGACTAATTGCTGTTGTTAATCTTGATGTACTGCCAGCAATGTCAGCATTTCAGGTTGAACTGTTCCACTAGTTACTGTCTATTATACAAATGTACACAATAGGCCTAAATCTTAGAGGAAATCGCTGAATACCTACAACAGAAGAACAGACTGAGATCAAAGAGGCAGAACATCAAACGCTCTTCAGCTGCTGGAGTGCAGAGACTGACGGATCAAAAGACTACACATCAGTTTGGCTGTAATGTGAAAGTCTAGAAAAATAATGGTGGTTAGTTGGATCTCTTCAAAAAAGAAAGTGCCTCAGTAATTCACACATTGCAGATTGTTAAAGAGCAGGATAATTATGATCTGCTCCTTTCAATATATGCTACAACAAAGGTCTCTTACATACAGTTTTCTCTACAAAAAATACAGATTGTAAATTTGGCAGCAAAAAGAACCACTGAGGTAGTTTGTCTTTTCCAACTCCACCCACAATAGAATGTGTACCATAAAAAATGTATTTGAGAAGGCCATGTACAGAGCTTTTAAGCGATGAAGCACTTGAGGGACACTTCCGGAAGAAAGTGGCAGTAAATCATTCAGCATTAGGAGAGAGAGAGAGAGATAGAGAGGGGGGGGGGCTGTTTTCTTTATAGCAGACAGTGCTGAACCATAGAGGCAGTCCATGCTTTGTGCTGACCAATGTGCAGAGTCATATATTGTGTGTGTGTGTGTGTGTTTCATGCATTAAGTTAATGCTACAACGTAGTTAATACCAGCAATTTCTAAAAAAGGCTTTTAGAATGTAATAAACATTTTTTGTCCAATCAGGAGACTGAATATATATAATTTTTTTTAAACAGACGAAACATCTCAGCGCTCCAGTGTCACCTCTCTCACAGTCTTAGCCAGACATGTTGAAAAGATGACTCATTCACGGTCAGTCAGCTGGCTCTGTGTAGGTAGAGACTTGTGACCTTGAGCTGCAACTTAGCACCCTGCTCCCTGAAAATATTACAGCAGACGTATTCCAGTATATAAAAGTATAAAATATCAAGCATTTATCTGTTGTAAAACTATAATGATTTATGAAATAGTCATATACACACACACACACACACACACACACTTTTCACACAATCACTGACATTTTGCTCCCCCCATCACACACATTGCCATAAACACTGGAAGGGTCAAGACGAGCATGTGCTTCCTCCAAGACATGAGGGCAACCAACGTTTCGCACTGCCACCAATGCAACATCCCCAAAGACAGCCCAAAGCCCCAGAGCTAATCAGCACCATTCACTAAAACAGTCGTTCCCAAAGTGGGGGGCAGCTATTGCACTGCAGTAATGAATTCATCATGTGTCTGATAGAGTAGCACTGGGACAGAAAAATATATATGGAAACAGCTAGCAAAAAAAAAACAGCTAGCAAAGCAAGCATTATGCTGCAATGTAAATGCACAGTTAAACACAGTCCTCAGGCCTGAGGCTTACGGAACCTGACAGGGTGCAGCATGTGTGATATAGGCCAGGTCAAGACTCTCTGGATCAGCCATCCACTGAAAACAGCATAGGGATCCTGGCCCTGGGGGTATCTGTTGTCCCATTCAAATGAACTGGAACATCAGAGTCAACCAGAAGAGGAGACCAAATCACCATAGCAACACAGATAAAGCAAGAAAA
The DNA here is from genome assembly GCF_029633855.1 of Hoplias malabaricus. NCBI lineage: Eukaryota > Metazoa > Chordata > Actinopteri > Characiformes > Erythrinidae > Hoplias > Hoplias malabaricus. The sequence goes on along the minus strand of NC_089801.1, from coordinate 13,772,301 downwards.
GAGGGTCAGAGACATTTGATCCAGACCACTGACGTGAAGGAATGAGAAGCTGTGAGAAATGATTTCCCCTAGTCTTCTCCACTTAAGGGGAAATTAACATTAGGCCTTTGCTTCATGGATTAGATATTAACTGTGGTCAATGAGGCAATAATCACAAAGGCCAGTTCATCACAGGGTTTTTTACAACTCCCACTACAACTACATTTATAAAGCATATGACAAACTATACTAGTACAAGCTTTTTAAGAAAAGATAAAATGAAACATATGCCCTTCCTCCCTTGTTTCCCTGTCCACATGCTTTTGTTTCGTTTTGTACCGGCTCCTCCCTTGCTCTGTCTCATAATTGTGAATGGTCGGCTGTAATTGTGAGTAAGCCTGTCACAATAGCCCTTTTTTGTGGTCAATATACTGTACCATAAATAATTGCAATGAATCATGTTATTCTCATTTTAAGCCACTGCATTATTATGCAAATATATATATATATATATATATATATATATATATATATATATGAATGACTTATAACATTATGGCAAATATAAATAAATAAACACTTGAAATGGAACATAAAAACTTTTAAATATCATAAATAAATACCTTCACAAACATAACTGCAGTTGACAGTCTTGTTTTTGACAATGTGTTTTTATGAACACTACGTTCTTTGTGAGTTTGAAATTCTTGTTTCTCGTTTTCTACAACTATTTCCTTGTCTGGTTTTCGTTAGGGACGTTATTATAGCCAACTCACACCTGCGCCTGGTTACGTGTTGCAATGTTTTTCTTACTATAAGAGAAGCCTAAGGGAGTTCTAACCATATTTAATCATAAGAACCCTAGGATATTATAAAATAAAGCTCTAAATTTCAAAAACAGCTGCAGTGATGCAGGAATCACCCTCTCACTGCTCATGCAGCCTCTGCCGAGATGCATTACATAAACATTATGTAAGACAGCCGGTGCCATGTGAATGACTGCTGTATTATGCTACAGTGACATCATGCAGTATGAGTTATGACTAATCCACAGGGTCATAGTGTTCTAAGCCAAGAAAATCAATGAATGAGTTAGTCATTCACAGACATATTTATTGGACCAATTAAGCAGTAAATAGTAGCATTTCTTACCTTATATCTGATAAGGTCTGTCTTTATGACTCAGACAGGCTCATCTGCCATATCAGACCATACTAGAATATATATATATATTCATGAACACCTACCTTGTGTATACACTCATTATCCATTAGACTGTACCTTTACTGTAGTCCACCAGATTCTCCTCATACTTTATCCCTATTTCACTCTGCTCTTCTATGGTCAGGACCCCCACAGGGCCACCAGTGAGTGGTGAATCATTCCCAGCACTGCGGTGACAGTGACGTGGTGGTAGCCTGTAAATGTAAGTTGTGCTGGTAAAAGTGGATCAGACACAGCAATGCTGGTTGACTTTTTAAAGCCCTCAGTGTCACTGCTGGACTGAGAATAGTCCACCAACCAAAAATATCCAGACAATAGCGTCTTATGGGTGGTGTCCTGTGTCCACTGATGAAGGACTAAAGAACGACCAACACAAACTGTGCAACAACAGATGAGCTACTGTCTCTGACTTTACATCTACAAGGTGGACTGAGGTAGGTGTGTCTTACAGAGTGGACAGTAAGTTGATAAAGGGTTTAAAAACTCTAGCAGCACTGCTGTGTCTGATCATACCAGTGCGACAAACACTAACACCACCATGTCATTGTCACTGAGAATGGATCCAGTTCCCTAATCATACCTGCCCTTCGGGGGTCCTCGGTGTATGTATGCAGACAAACAGGTGGATTACAGTTTGTAATTGTACAACTACAAAGTGTTCCTGTGTAGTTATAAAATGGACAATGAGTGTAGATACAAGTTAGGTGTTCCTAATCCAGTGATCATTCAATGTACACATGCTGCTATATTACAATATCTGACTATACACTGGTATATGTTTTACTGTCTACGTGTTTATGTAGACATCTCAATGGAGAGGATATATTGGTACAATTTTTGCCCCTGTATGTACATATATACATGACTACAACACAGAAATAAAGCACCAGACAAATATGATTAGGCAAGATGCACCACAAATTCACAGCAAAACAATGACATATATTTGACCTATAGTACTTGAAGTGAAAGCCAAAAACTATATATACACACAGGAACATGTTCAATTAATTCCTACCATTAACATGTCTTCCTCAGTAAGGTCCAGCCCACATGTTGACAGCCAGTGATGCTTCAGCTCTCAGTGTGTAACAGCGCAGACATCCAAGCGCTGAGGGTAAGCCATAAAAGAGATGACGACTCATATCCCACTAACACCCCACACAGGGATTAGTGAATGAACAGGAGTGGATCTCAACACTTCAGTTAAGCCTCTCCCCTCAAGTCCTTATTAATAACCTCTCTCTCTCTCTTTCTTTCTTCCATTCACATTCTCTCTCTTCTTCCTGCTCTGCCACCCACCCTCCCTACTCCTTTTCTCTCTCTCTCTTAACTCTCCCTCTATTTACCTTTCTATGTCTCAGACTTTCTCTCTCTCTGCTACTTTTGCAGTCTCACTCATTCACCCCTTTGTCCCTCTCAAATATCCCTTACATGCCAACTCATTCCAACGGTCCACTAGTATTGTGGGATTTGGGACGCAGCATGGGTCAGCGTTGCAGCCAATGAGACAAGAGGACGAGATTATATGAGAGCAGTACAGAGAGAGAGAGAGAGAGAGAGAGAGGCAGCAACTGCTTTTGTCAGCATGCATCATCAGTGCTGAGTCACTGCACAGCAAGCAGGCGAGAGAGAGAGAGAGAGAGAGAGAGAGAGAGAGAGAAATGAAAGAGACATGAAGCAGACACACACACACACCAAATAAGCAAGAACAAGCAGTGTGTATTAGGGCTGGGCAATTAATCAAATCGACATTCAGAACTTCTAATCGACATAATCTTGTCTATATTGATTATATCAATTATTTTTAACTGTTTTTTTTTTTGTATTCTGTTATTTTCCCATACAAGCTTCGTCACTGAACCATGAGGGTCAAAAATACAACAAAATAATCGTTCATTAATCGTAATCGTGGCAAAATCATGATATTGTTACGCTCATATCGCCCAGCACTAGTGTGTATACAATTATGCAACTCCAAAGCCTGCTGGTTGGGGTGGGGGTGCCAAATATTATGAAGAGTTATGGACCGCTTTTATGAAAGACAAAGTAGACTGACTGTTTTCTACAAAATCTGAGAATATACAGAGATCGATACCTTTTCGCATATTCAGCCTGTAACCACTGATGTTACAGACTGTGTACACATTTCAAAAGGCAAATGCTCTCTTTTGGAATAAACATTATACACATCTGATTTTTTAGGGGAAATTCATATTGTTTTTTCTTGGTCTGAACCAAGGAATGATCTGAATTAATTCCTACCATTAACTCTTCTTCAGTGAGGTCCAGCCCACATGTTGATACATCAACCCTGTCCAAAGAAAACCATGCATCTACATTTTTCTGGATTATTAGCTTACTTTGAACACAGCAGCTGTCCTTCAAGTTTTCATGAGGAATGGATCAATAGAAATGCCCTATAATTACTTTTACATCAATTTAAACTGAAATTTAAGGTTTTTTCCTTCTCCTGTTAAGTTACTCTTTTTGGAGATACATGTGTTTTTTTTTTCTTTTGGACAGCAATGATATTTTTTAGTTACTTCATTTAGGGTCAATCTATTTCATTCATTCATTCATTATCTGTAAATGTTTATCCAGTTCAGGGTCGCGGTGGGTCCAGAGCCTACCTGGAATCATTGGGTGCAAGGCAGGAATACACCCTGAAGAGGGCGCCAGTCCTTCACAGGGCAACACAGACACACTTACACATTCACTCACACTCACTTTTGAGTCGCCAATCCACCTACCAACGTGTGTTTTTGGACTGTGGGAGGAAACCGGAGCACCCGGAGGAAACCCACGCGGACAAGGGGAGAACACACCAAACTCCTCACAGTCAGTCACCCGGAGCGGGAAACAAACCCACAACCTCCAGGCCCCTGGAACTGTGTGACTGCGACACTACCAGCTGCGCCACCGTGCCGCCCTTCAATCTATTTGATGTTGAATGAAAATATGTAAATGTAAGTACAACTAAATGCAGCAGTTTGCATGCCCTCTGAAATGACATGCTGTGTTGGTTTTCTTAAAAAACTAAATATATCCTAAATGTTTTTATTGCTTTTTTAAAACAATGAATTGTAAAAGGTCACACAGGATTGTGAGGGTTTTGGAATTTTGCTGGATCACAGTTTCCATTGAATCTGACGACTGCACACTGCTGGTACATACCGTATTTTTCAGACTATAAGGCGCACATATAATCTTGTGATTTTCTCAGAAATCAAAAGTGCGCCTTATAGTCCGATGCACCTTATATGTGTACCCACAAATGGCTTAAGCATTACGGCCACCGTAGTCAGGATCCTCACTGAGTGCAGTGATACGTACAGCTCTGTGCGCAGGAGCCCCATGTTTCGTTTGGAATCATCAGTCTGGAATCATCACTGAAGAGCTAAACATCAACAACGAGACCGACTCAGAAGATAATGATGAGGGGGACCCGAGCATGCTTGATGCCGAAATCGCCCAACTATTAAACTCTGATACTGAAGATGAAGAGTTTGATGGATTTGTGGTGTAGGAATGAACTGAAAAACTAAATGCATTGATTTGCAGTTACAACTGAACAAGTTGAGAGTTTTCGTGAAAGAGTTAAATAAAGTTTGACTTACGGTCTGAGCTTTGTTTTAATTAATGCGCTGCGCCTTATAATCTGGTGCGCCTTATAGTCCGAAAAATACGGTAGTTAGTATTTAAAAGCAATACTAATGCGTGTGGTTCTTCCAAGTGTGACTATTTTCTGCTCTTTTAGAACACAATAAATATATTGCAAACTATCACTCAAATCTAAACTATTATTAAACCTCTATTCTGTGCACCATAATATAATCCTGTGTTTAAATTAGATCCAGCTTTATACTGGTATGAAGGTATTTATTAAATCCAACAGAAATATATTTATTTGGTTGAAATAGCACCAACTAACATTTAACCTTCGGTTCAGTTCCTTTATTTTCCCCAAAGGAAAATTTGTTGGCAGCCAGGTACATTAAGCCGGCTAGAAAATAAAAACACATACAACATCCCTAGCCAACACCATCACATTTATAAATATACAATTATGCCATTCATACTAGCCATTTGTCTCTTTCCCCTTTTACTAAGCAAATGCATTGTATAAACACCTGACCTTTTTCCAGCATGCAAACAGAGAGGAAAGCTAGCAAAATGTGAGGAAACATTCTCTCAATTCTATAAAAATATATTGGATAAAAACCACAAATATTGCCTTTAAGTTCCCAAACCAGGAAGTCATTGACAAGTTAAAACAGATTGAATAAATGCCTTATGACTGTCCTGTCCACATAAAACATGTTTAACATCCTTAAGTGCAGTTTCTGCTGCACTTTAATTCCTGACTCACCAAAGCATTTTAACGTTACAAATTGTGTAGATATTTTCTTCATGTTGTCAGCGCAATATTTAATACACTAAAACAGAGAAGGATTACATCAGAGTTGGGGAGACAGAAAAGGCACAGTCAGCAACAGGTTCACTTCAGGCTGAGCAGCCAAGTGAACTGGAAAGATATACTAGTATATTCTGTATCTCCAAATAATGGTTTCATGTCTATGGAAAGGAATTCATGCTTCATTGTCATACATCAAAAAAGTTGAAACCATTTTGGATTTGGAACAAACTCCTCCTATAAGTGTATGTTGTGGATAAAATGCAAGTATAGCAATTATACACTATTAAACATTTCAATAATGTAAAAGAACTTATTACAAAACTGATTAAAAAAAATAATTACTACATGTCTATACAAACGATTAAGCTTGTTTTCATCTTTTAAATAAATGCTATGGTTGTAAAGGGCCAAATAATTTTATTTCCCCCAAAAACGTAGGAAATACTCACTGTTCTTAACTGAAAACACAGATGCCTTGGCTCTTGTAACACAGTTGTCCAAGCATTACATCACTGCCTGTTGTCCCAGCAGGTTTGTTATGCTATGTTAAGGTCCACTATGCTAACCACACTGTTCCACTACTCTAACTGTCCAGTCCTTTCCAGAATCCTGACCTCAGCAGTTTTCGTCAAACCTGGCCCAGGATGACCGTGCTGGCAATCCACAGGCCAAAGACAACAGCTCTGATCACAGTACTGTTATGATGACCAGTGCTGTCCAATGGACCACTGGTACAACAACGTAAACAAGAGAGGTGAGAGGTGGGGGCTAAGAGGGAATGTTTGGAAGTCATATGCTGTCTACTGTTACTGCCAAGACTGAGTGCCAATAAACAGACACATTCACATCCATTCTGGTCAAACAGAGAGACATGAAGGCTTCTCGCAGGACCATTTTTAGAGTGAGAGGATTATTAAGTAACTACACATACATACTACAGAGTGGGCCATTTACATGGATACACCTTAATAAAATGGGAATGGTTGGTGATATTAACTACCTGTTTGTGGCACATTAGTATATGGGAGGGGGAAAACTTTTCAAGATGGGTGGTGACCATGGTGGCCATTTTGAAGTCGGCCATTTTGGATCCAGCTTTTGATTTTTTTCAATGGGAGGAGTGTCATGTGACATATCAAACTTATTGGGAATTTCACAAGAAAAACAATGGTGTGCTTGGTTTTAACATGACATGGCTCTTTCATGAGTTATTTACAAGTTTCTTTGTTTACAGCCATTGACATGTCGCAGAGGTTAACACGTGAGGAGCAGATAGAAATTGTGTTGATGTCTAGTGAGCGCAGTAACCGGGTCATTGCAGCAGATTTCAACGCAAGACAACCTACAAGACCACCCATCTCCCATGCTACAGTTAGCAAACTGCTTACCAGGTTTCGTGAAACTGGTTCAGCGTTGGATTTGCCAAAATTTGGACGCATGAAAACTGTCACTAATGAAGAAACATCAGTGGCTGTCCTAGCTTCATTCAGCAAGAGCCCACAGCATAGCACTTGCCGCATGTCACTGGAGAGTGGCATCAGTTGAACATCCCTTCGGCGGATATTAGCTACTCACAAATGGCACCCTTACAAACGCCAGCTGCTGCAGCATCTCAGCGAGAATGTACCCAATTCGACGCACTGAATTTGCAGAATGGGCAAAACAAAAATTGGAACAGGACCCTCAGTTTACATAGAAGATTTTGTTCAGTGATGAGGCAAACTTATGTGAATGGTGAAGTTAACAAACAAAACCACCGCTATTGGTCTGACACTAATCCACATTGGATCGATCCAAGACTGTTGGAACAAAAACATTGATGGTATGGTGTGGTATATGGGGTACAAATATATTGAGGCCATTCTTCATCAATGGAAACCTCAAGGCCACTGGATATGTGAAATTGCTACATGATGATGTGTTTTCCTCTTTATGCACTGAAGCTGGCATGTTCCCTGAGTTTTTCCAGCAAGATGGTGCACCACCACATTATGGGTGTCGGGTCTGAGCATTCCTAGATGAACAGTTTCCTGGAAAGTGGATTAGTCGTCATGGGCCAGTTGAATGGCCCCCAAGGTCTCCCGATCTCACCCCCTTAGACTTCTATCTTTGGGGATATCTGAAGGCAATTGTCTATGCTGTGAAGATACGAGATGTGCAGCACCTGAAACTACGGATACTGGAAGCCTGTGCTAGCATTTCTCCTGCGGTGTTGCTATCAGTGTGTGAAGAGTGGGAGAAGAGGGTTGCATTGACAATCCAACAAAATGGGCAGCACTTTGAACACATTTTATAAGTGGTCAGAAACTTGTAAATAACTCATAAAAGAATAAAGTTACATTAAAACGACACCATTGTTTTTCTTGTGAATTCCCAGTAAGTTTGATGTGTCACATGACCCTCGTCCCATTGAAAAAGCAAAAGTTGGATCCAAAATGGCTGACTTCAAAATGGCCACCATGGTCACCACCCATCTTGGAAATTTTCCCCCTCCCATACTCATGTGCCACAAACAGGAAGTTATGATCACCAACCATTCCCATTTTATTAAGGTGTATCCATATAAATGGCCCACCCTGTACAAACTACCCATACAGAGCGACACAGGCATAAAAAAATATATAGAATTAACATGAAGATGATCCAGTACCCTTTCTGAAACTTGAAATTTTATATAGTTACTTTTCAGTTAACGCTAGTGTTGCTAACCACAATATTTCTAAATAACTTAAAATGACACTAGCACTAGTACCACTATTACAGCTAACAGTTGACGTAGCCTAATTTAAAAGGTGACATATTAAGTCTCTCCCAAAACCTGATGTTCCATCCTACCATTCTAACTGATGTCTATCCTCATAAATCAGTTTACTGAGATGCTCTAGTCAGAGGGCGATTACGTCATGGCTTTTTCCCACCCACAGCATGCGACTGGTGCTTACTTACCTCAGCATGCCATGGTTCGGTGTTGCCTTAAAATTTGGCCTGATTAAAAACGTACAGGTAGCATATTTAAGTGTCCAACGTGAATTGGGACAGCCTACATGTAGGGAGCACGCATACTATGACATAAAATGCTATGTAGACAGCTCACTAGGATTTGGGACTAAGACATTATAATGTGTCCATCTGTATTGAAAAATGTGTGATTTTGCAGTCTCTTTGTGTACGTAAAGCCCAGATATACTCTGCCATCTACAAAATGCAAAGTACTGACATCACAAGATGATAAATGTGAGGCCTTAGGTGTTAAGCTCAAGATTGCATTGTTATCATTTTTATTTTATATTTATATTGATTTTAACCTTGCAGATAGTGTGTGTGCCCGTGTATGTGTATAGAATGCAACAGGAGTACAACCATATCATAAATCAATTCTCTTGGAATGCGTTAGAATTCAATGCATTTGTGTACATTTTTTGCACTTTAAGTACTAACAAGCGCTGTGTGGTCAATTCTGACCTCATGTTGTAATCTTAAACTAATCCAGCAACAAAAATGATCAGAATTAAAGTAGAACTAGCTCTTGTATCAGAATCTGTATCTGAATCAGTCTGTGTATCAGAACTGGAAAAATTTTGATTAGCCCAAGTTGGAAGCAGCTGAGGCCTAAAAATTTGATAAGAGATCTCAGAAACAAAGGTTCACTGGTTTGATCCCCATGACCAGCATAAGTATAGTTTCCTCAACATCCATGGCTGAAGTGCCCTTGAGCCAGGCCCCTAAACACTAGTGCAGGGTTCTCAAACTTTTTAGACCAAGTACCACCCTTTATCAAACCAAAACCTAGGAGTCTTACCACAGAAACATGTGCATACTTTACACAAAAATTATTCTAAACTAATTACTAAAAATTATAGAGAGTATAGAAATAACTAGGATGTAAATTAAATGAATGTTTTAAACATAAATATACATTTAAGAGAGCATAAAGATATATGGAAAATAAGCTTTTTTGAAAGAAATAAAAGATGGAAGAAGTCAAATTAATATAATTTATGTGCTTTAATAGCGTGAACAGTGCAGGTGAGGTGGAGCAGGTGCTCACAGTGGCTCCTGATGCTTGTATCAGTTGGTGAAGGAGGTCCGATGCTGTGTTAAATAGTGTTTTAGAACTCTAATGATGCAAAAAAAATTTGTGTTTTGTTCCTCTCTATTTGTTGCCTCTGGAATGCCCTTTTGGGCTTCAGATTATTTCCCAGACTTGGTCTAGACTTGTTCATCATGTTGCCCTTTTTTTTAAACAATGTCCAAACTTCTCATGTCTCTCTCTAGCTTTTGCTTACGTCCAGTAAGCTACTGAAACAGGGCTTTCTTTAGACGGATTTCTCATCGTATTCCCTCCCTGAAACTATATTATATTAATTCATTGTCTGTAACCACTTATCTAGTTCAGGGTCACGGTGGGTCCAACGCGTACCTGGAATCATTGGGCGCAAGGCAGGAATACACCCTGGAGGGGGCGCCAGTCCTTCACAGGGCAACACGTGCACACATTCACACCTACGGACACTTCTGAGTCACCAATCCGCCTACCAATGTGTGTTTTTGGACCGTGGGAGGAACCTGGAGCACACGGAGGAAACTGCAAGGAGATGGGGAGAACACACCAAACACCGCACAGACAGTCACCCAGAGTGGGACTTGAACCCACAGCCTCCATGTCCCTGGAGCTGTGTGACTGTGACAATATATATTTTATATATGTATGTATGTATGTATGTATGCATACACAAAAATAACCAATTTAGTGAAGAAAATTACACAGCACAGACATTCACATGCACCCACACAACAGAATCTCTGACTGAGCTACTAGCTTTGCTGGCAAGGACTTGTCAGTTTAGAGCCAGAGCAGTGGCTTGTGCAGGCCTAAAACCACACATTGTCTGTACTATGAAGCAAGTTCCTCTCAGATTAAATAAATCTAGCACTTACCATCAAGACCTACATTTATGTCTCACTTTTTGACTTGCTTTCAGCGTGAGTATGGGGTAAAATGGAAAATTTCTGTTTCAACCCTAGAATTAAAAGAGGTGCAAAAAACACAGCCTGTCACTCAAAGGTGACAGAATAACCACTCAAACCCTCTTCAAATGAGCGACAAGTGGGTGGAGAGACCACTTACACATGGTTTCCAGGCAACAGCAGCGTCTCCTATGATGTAATTGGCCATCGCAATCACCATAATTAGCATAATGTGTGAGGGAAATGACTGACAATGTCTGCCCACTCTGAAACTAGTGAAAATTACACTTTGTGGAAAGTGCTGTTTTAAGCAGACAATTCAGCCAATTCCACATAAGTTGTACCTGTAAAAACAAAGGGTTCCAACACTTTCAATGCTGTATAAAAAATACTCTTAAATCCAGATTGCATGCAGATTTGTTCACACCAGCTTGAGTACACATGTATTAGGATTACTGGGTTAAGCACATTATGCAAAATGATTTAATTATAAAATAAAAATGGTTCAATGATGAGTTAGATCCAGGCATGTGAACAAAAGTGTCCACTAGGTGTTTGCTGAATTAAACACACCAGTGGTTATAATCGTAACAGGGAAAATATCAAATTGACAAGGGAGTACAAGGCAATGAGGGATGAGTTATAGTACATTAGTGACTGATGGGTGGACTCTCTCTCGCATGCCTAACCTTTACTATCCGACACCCCCATCATGTTTGCAAAAATCACACGTTAATGGCACTGCCTTTTGGCCCTTGCATTCTACCCTTCCCCCTCTTCCCATTTAATTGTCTCATCAAGCCTCCCAATTAGTTTTATTTTATTCTTACAGTCCTTTATAGAACATACTGTCCTAAAGCAGCTTTGACATATTCTATCCTTATTCCACAAGCAAACACAGTCCTGAGGTCACAAAAAGACCTCTGTGACCTGCTTCTGTCAAAACAGCACAAGGATCTCTCTCTCTCTCTCTCATTTTATATATATATATATATATATATATATATATATATATATATATATATATATATATATATATATATATGACTGTTCCTTTAAGTAAGAATGAGCCTCAGCTCAGTTCGGAGCAAGAGCCCACAACTGAGGAGCAGAAACTTAGGTTTTTAGTTGTTTTCTGACAGAAGAACCCATCTGTTCCCAGGGTCTTTTGAAAGAAATCAACTCATGGGTGTTGCCGCAGTCGTCACAATACTGTAGCCGCCATATTAGGGAACTACTCATTACTCAAAAACACAGTTCAAATAAAATCTTTAAAATTTAAATGTTTTTATTGTTCGTGTCAACACTAATCCTCATTTAGACATTAAAAATGTAAGAAATACAAATATGAATCCATGAGTCTTTTATCCGTGTCACATTTGTAAGCAGAGTTCTGTTCGTATTTGTCAGTCAGGCTGCATCCCAAAGTAGTGCCATACTCTCTACATAGTGCACATCACAGATAATAAGCTTAATACAGACAGCAGTTAGATACTATTTAGGCAAGGAAACTTGGACCTAATAACAGACTAAAAATTATTGTCAACATTCAATACACTATGAGTTCAAAACAGTTATTTTATGACCGGACGGTGCCCTATGTAGCGTGTAGGGAGACATTTGGGATTTGGCCTCAAATTCATTGCAGCATGGAAACCTCTCACACTGATCACTCTTGTTTTCAGACAAGAAATATTTTAATAATAAACTTAGCCAAACCAGAGAAATAATTTACAGACAGTCGCAATAAAACATCATCCTCCAAGAATCTGTTACACTCTCAGAGCGCAGGGACAGAGGGATCAGATTATTTACCCTGTAAACTGGGGGAAAGACTGAGACAGGAATATGTGGTTTGTGTCTGTAGTCTCTTACATGCTAAAAACAAGAGTGAAATAAGATGGTTACTGAAGCTTGTATATGATCTGTGTATGAATAACTCACTCAGATTCCGACAGAAGAGCTGAGAAACATTTGAGGCTGAGATGCTAAGTTTTATATTAGATCCTAATGTGCTAATGTGGTTAATCGATATTCACTGTATTTTTCTCCTGCTTGTACTACACATGGCAATCATTTACCCTCTGACATGGAGAGGAGGTGGGTTTCTTTTGCTTCTGGGTGTTTTAAACTCCAGCTCAGGGAGAGGAGCTGTGTATGAAATAAATGTATCCATTTTTACCATTCGTTTACATTAGTACACCACTCTAAAACCAGACAATCTGCCCGCAATATGGCACCCAGGCCAAAAACATGATGTCACTGCAACCTATGAATACAATGAGATTCTCTGAAGCAACCAAATGCCAGTCGAAGGTCAATATTACAAATGCCAAGTGTCATCTTGTGGGGTATATAAAGCCCCTAGCACTGGGATGTGAAACAGGGTGTAGTTGTGTTCTCTGCAATGACTGAACACAAGCCTATACATTTTCTGATGAATTGGATTGGTGTTTGAGCACTCCATATCCAACATCGGTGCTTGATCCTGCTTAGGCTCGTCTCTGAATGCCACCAGGTTTTCAATGAGTGTACACTGAGTGTAAAGTATTTTCTGAAAAATCAAGATTGCTATAAACTAGCTTCTAATAACCTTGATTACAGAATAAGTAGTAATTGCTTATTGGTATGGGTACAAGAAAATGTTAAATAATGAAATATTGTATCACAGTCAACAATGATAAGTCAGTTCATTCATTCATCATTCATTCATTCATTCTCTATAACAGCTTATCCAGTTCAGGGTCGCGGTGGGTCCAAAGCCAACCTGGAATCATTGGGCTGAGAACACATTGCTAGCAGTGTTGTCAGTTAGGTGATCTGATGATCTTATGCTGCTCTTAGTGGAGAGACGAACTCCAATCAGGACATGAGTAGACAGTCACTAACGCAGAACGGCTGTCCCACTACTTTGCGACATGTTTGATAACTGCTTGTCCTACAGTTTCTGCTCAGGTTTGTTTTTAATTAAGGTGAAACTCAGCCAAGTTTCTCTACGAATCTACTGTTTTAATGAAACCATCCATAGTGAAACTACAGCATTTGTAATAAATAAATAATTAAAACAAATACAGTGCAAATACATAATGTGGGTGGCACAGCAGGTAGTGTCACATTCACACAGCTCCAGGGACCTGGAGGTTGTGGGTTCATGTCCAACTCGGGGTGACTGTCTGTGAGGAGTTGTGTGTTCTCCCGTGTCTGTGTGGGTTTCCTCCAGGTGCTCCAGTTTCCTCCAAGAACACACGGTGGATTGATGACTCAAAAAAAGTGTCCATAGGTGTGAGTGAATGTGTTGCCCTGCAAAGGACTGGCACCCCCTTCAGGGTGTGTTCTTGCCTTGCGCTCAGTGATTCCAGGTAGGCTCTGGACCCACCGCGACCCTGAACTGGATAAGCGATTACAGACAATGAATGAAAATGTATATGCATAATTGTTGTATAAATGGATTAATAAAGATTTATCTGCCACACAAAAATAATTTTTACACATTAATTCAAAGCATTCATTAACACCAGCAAAACTGTGCTGAACAAAGGTCACTGGTTACAGCGTTCATTTTAAGTTATAAGGAACTTTAATACAAGACTAAAAATACTAAGAGCCCCTTCCTACTTTCCTTCCTAAATATATTCAAATGAGGCCAGTCAGCCTATCTACTTCCTGGGCAACTATCAGGGGACACGTCTGACAACGCATGAAATTTACTTTGCAATGCATCACAGATATGAGCTTACATATCTAGCTTCTCTAGAGAACAATAAAAAAGTCCTGAATGGATTATAGACCAAAATATATTAGGTCTTTATTTACTACAGTACATGTTACTCAGATATACGTAATGTATGTTGATAACCAGATAATACAAATGTGTCTTTCTTTATATGCAGACCAAATTCTCATTTATTGTCACTGAGTTATTGCTCAATAGATTTTCTGAATTTAATGCAGGTCTGATTTATGGAAGTCTCTCCGAGATCCCCATTACTGTCTTTAAGATTAAGGTCATGGCCAGACACACACCCACACATTTGTCATATCTGAGCACTAAGTTTTCCATGCATGGGCGTCAGAAGGCAGTCTGGTGATGCTGATAACCTCAACTCGCACATCAGGACGTGGAGAGTGTGGCTTTCGCTGAAACTGAGGATTCCTCTCTCAATGTTCTCAACTATCCACAACCAAAGAGTTCAATTCAATTACAAAAAGTTTAATGTGGTGAAATAAAATCTAAATTTCCACAGGTATTTTTTTAAACAAGGTCCATGAGCTGAAAGTTTTTCTTCTGCTGTTTTGCAATGGTTACATTTCAATATGTAAAAAAGCAATAGGGTAAATGTAACGAAAGATATTATTTCCCCCTATATATTCTGTGAGGGAGACTCAGACTTAGCCCAAGCTTGAGTGCCAAACGTAATATACAAAACATGTTTTGGCTGAGGGATGTTTAAATTTATGTACATTTTATTTTATCTCTACTTTTAAATTAGACAAAATGTATAGATTTATGCAGTTTAGGAGATCAGAAGGGTTCAATTTCATTCAGTTAAATCAACTGAAAATAAGTAAATGCTATTTTAATAATTTCATGTTTCACTTAAAAAACAAACAAACAAAAAAAAAACTACTGTAATCGTGAGAAACTTGGAAGAAACTATGGCTTGGGCTAAAAACCGTACACACTTTGATGTCTGAGATATGTTTTCCAATTGTTCTGAAGCGGTTTCAAACAATATTTTTGTTTTAATAGCCATTCATCCCTGGCAGAGTGGTACACAAGGAGAACTGTAAAAACTAATAATAATTTATTCAGCCTTTTCCATAACCCCTTCATTCTGATCAAAGTGGCAGTGGGTCTGAAGCCTTGAGGATGGCTAACAAACTGCATCAGCAGATGAGCTATTGGCTCTGACTTTACGTCTACAAGGTGGACCAACAAGGGTGGTGTCTAATAGAGTGGACAGTGAGTGGATTGCTGTCTGATCCACTCATACCAGTTCAACACACAAACACTGCCACCACAACAGTATCTGTGCACCACTGGGAATGATCCACCATCCAAATCATATAATGATATGATTCTGACCACTGAAGACCAGGGGGAAAGGGGACTAACAATGTATGCAGAGCAACAGAGGGACTACAGTCTAATTGTAGAACTACTAAATGTTCCAGTCTAAACAGAGAAGCTGATGAAAAGACAATGAGTTCAGAAACAACGAGGTAGTGTTAATGATTTGGCTTATTGATGTAAACTGTATAATCTGAAAGTTTTGCTCCGTGTTAATTTCTCCTGTCTGACGTGCTGCACTTAAACCACTCACTAACGGACAGATTTTTCCGCTACAACGTGCTGTGGTCAGTGCAGCCTGTTGCTGAAAACAGAGTATTACGACAGGCAAAGGCTAATTGTACATGACGTGTGGGTAAAGTTCAGTTATAAAGTGGAAAACAGCTCAAAACTAATTTCAGATAAATACGTTCAAACGCTCTAAATAGAGAACAGCTCGTATCTGCGTTCCTTTTTAAAGACGTTTGCAACGGTCAACCTAACACCTCCTCCATCGCTCAGTGTTTTTCCCTTCCTCTAATTCCTCCTTAAAAGGTCTTTGAACACTTACGTGAACTCCATGGCTGCGTTCATCCTCTTCTTTTCTTAAAAACAAAATTAATAAACCCAGAAGCCCTCACTCTGGCTCTGAACGGTCTCTACTCAACGAGCTGTCAAAAAAAGCTGGAGAACCCCAAAGGGGCGGAGCTTTGAGAGTCTCCTGACCAATCACTGCCCGTCATGAGGATTTGGGGCGGTGTCGTGTTAACACGCCTTTTGACCTGTGTCAGTAATGGGAGAAGGATGACCTGAAATGCACTAAAATGGCCGAAGTTGTATTTAATCATAAATATACAAAGAGCAAAGAGAAGATCTCCTTGTTTCTATGCTCGTTATCCATTTTATCAGCAACAGGGCCCACACAGGTGTATTTTTAGCTGCGCAATAACAGATTGTAGTCTTTTTTATTTTTTATTATTCCCCTTTTTCCATAACCTTTAATTGTCAGGACCACCACAAAGGATTCTTCAGGTGGTGGATCATTCTCAGTGCTGCAGTCACCCTAAATGTGTAGTATGTTAGTGTGTGTTGTTCTGTATTGGTGGAGTGTTTAAAATCTGCCCACTCACTGGCCATTGTAGTAAATACACCTACACTTTTGTCCACCTTGATGTAAAGTCTGAGACAGTAGCTCATCCTGATGCTTCACAGTTTATGTTGGTCATCTTTTAGAAATTCATTGGGACACAGAACACTGTTGGCTGAGCATATCAGCAGTGTAACTGCAGTGTAGAAAATGATCCCCACCCAAATAATACCAGCCCTGTGGGGGTCCACTGAAGAACAGGATGGAAAGGGGCTGGTGTATGCAGAGCAACAGATGGACTACAGGTCATCTATATTGTAAGTGTTGCTGAGAGGTCTTTAAAATGAACACTAGGTAAGATCTGGGTTTTTGCTCCTGGGGCTCCTCCTAGTCTTATTCATGTTTACGGCATTGCACTAAATTCAGTGGAGAGGGAGGGGGGTCATTTCCTAATTTCCTCCACAAGCTACATAGTGTAGTTTCTGCAGTGCTGAGCCCAGAGTAGCAACGACAGAGGCTCTTTTCTACCTATTAAAGCTCAGGGATTCTGAAGCTGTAATTATGAGCTTAAAATATTATGTAGTGTTCCTTTAAGGGCTGGGCCACTAATTTTTCAAATTTCCCAATTCAGTGCATGTGATATTCACAGTGCTTCAGAAAAGAAACCACCTTCTGAAAGTTTATATAAAATCATGATAACACTAAAGTAACTGTAAATCTGAAAAATATTTTTCAATACCTTGCATGTCCAAATCTGTAAGAAATTAATTTAAATAAATGTTTTTGTCCATCAGCTTTTTTGCAATAAGTAATACTAAACAATATCTTTATCAGGTCAACATGTTAAGTGCTAAGCGTTTGATTGGTGGGTATACAGTCCTCAGCTTTGGGCTGTGCAACTGTGAGTTGGCTGAAGTAGAAACAGACAAGATTTGCTGCTTCATGCTTGGTCATTGTGGAAAATTAGATAATTGTTCTACAGCTATAAATCAGGCCTCTGAAGATTTAGGCTCATAAAAAAAGAACACACAACAACAAAACACAAACAGAACTGAGGGTGGCAGTTGCCAAATTGTTAGAGAAGCACTGCTTTTATCCGGACGATGAGCAGGAACTTGGTGTAGCGGGTCTGAAGAAACAGCACTATCTCCTCCCTCAACATCTGGGCTGGGGTTCCTTTGAGCAAGGCACCTAACCCTCAACTGCTCCCAGGCCTGGAGTCTCAGGAATTTTAAACAGACTCTGAGAGGCAGGAAGACCCAGAAGGCTATCAGCCTTCAGAGAAACAGGAAAAGTAGCAAAGGAAAATGAGAGCTTTACAGCCTCCAGGTTTCCTTCAGGAGCACACCCTTACCAGCCTAGATCAAGCCAGCTTTAAACATCCCCCTTATTGAGGATGTGCCCTCTTGGACATTGCTGGCACACGACAAGTTCATTGTTGGCACAACTGTCTTAAAGAAACACTAAGTAAAATTTGGTATTTTTGCTTTTGGGCTTCCCCTGAGTGCAGCTCATTTTAACAGCACTGTCCAGAAAATAATGGGGAAGGAAGAGGAGGGAGTGGATGTTTTCCTACCCTCCTCCAAAAGTTACATAGTGCTGTTTCTGCAGTGCTAAGCACAGACTGAGGCTCTAATCTCCCTGTTACAGGTCAATAAAGCACCGCAATGATTTTGAAGTTGCAACTTAAAGGTAAAACTACTACCTAGTGTTGCTTTAAGTGTTAATCCTATAATTAGGACTTAATTCCCAAGTGATGCCTAAGTCCATCCACATCCAAGAATCCCAGGATCACAGCGTTTTATGAAAATCTCAGTATCATATTTTCCAGTGTGGGTTTAGTGTTCTCCTCCAAGTGTGATGAGATATTCAATTACATTGTTATGGCAGCAACTGGAAAATATGTGGTTAGAAAGTTTAAATGTTTTATGTTGATGTTCGTTTGGTTAAAAAAAAATGAAGGAAAAAAAAAAACACATGGACAATGAGCCTTTTAATGGCAACACTATTTACATTACTAGCTTCAGCAGTAGCAGGGAAGTTAGGAAACATATGGAAAAATATATTCATTTTTGAAGCCTGCTGGAATGAATGTGCTGCTTTAAACTTGAATGTGACCCTCCTTCAGGCTTACAAGCTCTTTGCTTGTTTTACAGCTGATGGAAGGTTTCCTTCCCAAACGTCCTGTTCTCTAGAAGTGTGCTGCTTTTGTGAGTGTGTAAGAATAAATGACTGAGAGGGAGAGACACTTAGAGAAAGAGTGGAATAGAGTGCAGGAGGTGATTAATAACTTCTTCCAAGGTTGCTGAAGTTCAGATAACTAAAGGAACTTGGCTTTTGTCCAGTAAAAAATAAAAAAATACAGGCACACTCAGATAAGAATTACTGGTATGCCATGTATTCAGAAAAGCTTCACCCACTTAACCGTCATTCCTTCTGCTGAAATCGTTGTTGTTTTGTTTTTGTTGTCAAAATGCCATCTTTAAACAATACAATTCTTAAAAGGAACACGAGGTAAGATAAGGGATTTTTGTTCCTGGGCTCCCCCTACAGTTGCTGAATGTAATTCACTTTTACAGCACTGTTCTGAAATCAAGGGGGAGGGGAGAGTGTGGAGGGAGGAGTTGTTGTAGATGACGGCAAACCAGGTCTGAAATATTTAATGTTCCTCACTTAATGATCACCAAGTGTAAAGAAATCTAAAGCGTCCCCCTTTATATGAATTATAAATAAATTTGCTGATTATTTTGGAAATAGGTGGGATTTCCCTTTATAGAAGCAGAGCATAGCAGTTTAATGAAAACAGAATGAAACTTTAGCACCCTCAAATGGTTGGTGCAGAAACTACAGAAGGTATAGCATTGAAAAATGTCATAGCCAGAGCTGTAAAGAAACCAGAATGGACGTGTGTGTTGTGTGTTTGTGGCAAGCCAAAATAAAGCATAGGAATGTAAGCCATACGGCATCCTTGACTAATTTAGCTCTTGGTGCACTGGTCAGTCATCACGTGTACTTAACTGTTGTCCTTTAACTGACAGAGTCCAAACCAATCAAATTAAAACCTTTCTGCTTCCATCTCGTTGGTCACTGGAAACCACGTGCCTGGACGCCCTGGAGGTCTAAAGGGTCAATATGTCACTAGCATCTTTTTCCAGTCTATAGTAAATCAATAAGAACGGACTATCACATGCAAACCTGAAACGATCAATGGAGCTGGTTACAGCCCTTCAGCTGCTGAATGAATGCAACTCTGAGCAAAACAGGGTGTGTCTCAGTTCTAATAGAGGTGCCTTGCTTCCTATTGCCTACACAGACATTCAGTTACGCACTCACATGTATCATTCATTCATTATCAGTAACCGCTTATCCAGTTCAGGGTGGCGGTGTGTCCAGAGTCTACCTGGAATCATTGGACACAAGGTGGGAATACACCCTGGAGGGGCGCCAGTCCTTCACAGGGCAACACACACTCACACTGACACTTTTTTGAGTCTCCAATCCACCTAACAACGTGTGTTTTTGGACTGTGGGAGGACTCGAAGCAGGTCCCTGGAGCTGTGCGACTGCGACACTACCTGCTGCGCCACTGTGCCGCCCCTGATTGTTTACTTCCACTGATGAAAGTAGCCTAATATGTAATCTAATATGCAAGTGTTGTAGCTGATTGCAACCCATGTATAGCCATGTATAGCATGGGTAGCCAGCATACTGGGGACCCACTCATTGCTCAAACACACAACTCAAATAAAAATGATATTTAAATTATTTTATATTTTCTGTCAAGAGACTTAGTCATTTCTTCAATTTTAATGTATAAATAAGACTATGAGTCCCAGACCCATTTAACCAATTAAACCTCAAGTAGCATCATACTCCTTACATAATGCACATGACAGATAATAAAACTATTAATACTGCACCCAGACAGTATTTAGACAGTAAGTTGACAGGGAAACGTGAAGATTATAGCTCACTTAAAATAAAGTTTGACATACAACGCAGAATGCAGAAGCTATTTTATTACCAAAAGTGTGCCCAACAGAGGGTGTAGGGAGACATTTGGGATTTGGCCTCGTCTTTGCTGCAACATGGAAATATCTCACAGTGATCACTCATGTTTTCAGACAAGGAGAACTATTTTATTAAGCTTTAAGTCAAACCAGAGGAGTATTTTAGGCAGACAGTCAAGATAAAACATTCTCCAAAAATCTGTTACACTCTTAGAGCGCAGGGACAGTGGGATCAGATTATTTAGGAAAAGGATGAGACAAAATGTATATAGTCCCTTACACACTAAAGCAACACAGGAGTGAATCAAGAAGATTACTGAAGCTTGTATATGATCTGTGTATCAATATTTCACTCAGATTTGGTCAAAGAGCAGAGAAACATTTGCACAAGTCTGACATGCTCACAGCTTTCCATTTATCCTATGATGAAAATTCTAATGTAGCTAACAGTCTTAACAGTCTTTTTCTCCTCATTATGCTACACTGTGGGATCCTTTATGCCCCGACGCAAAGAGGCGGTGGGTGTCTGTACTATATAAAGAGTTTTATAAAGACTCTCTCCACCACAGGGACAGGAGCCATGTATGAGGTTTACATTGGTGTCTGGAACCAGACAATCGGTTCCTTAATATGGTGCCCAGGCCAATAAATAAATAAATAAATCATGGGATTACAAACCTTTTCCATGGGTTGCGATGTCAAAAACATTGCACTGAAAATGGTCTGTTTTTTTTGCAGTTGGGTTGCAATGTAACTTACAGCAACGTCTCAGAAGAGTGTGGATTTCTGAGTGGGCTTGATACAATGGGAAAGGCTCTTACGTAAAGGAGTAACAGCCTGAAGGACAGATCCACTGCATTTTTAAAGCAGACTTGGAAGCTGTGCTTTTAAAAGAGTTATTTATAGAAGTTGACTAGTGTAGTATGAATATTTGATACTGTAATGGAAGAGTTTTGCAAGGAACAATTTGATTGTGTCAGAGCTTCGACTGTATGCTGTTATCAAGATAAAAGAGAAATGATACAACGTCAGCAACAAAAACATATGAGAAGTCTACTCTTTAAGTTAAAAGGTACAGTTATGTTTGTACAAATTCTAATCAAATTTTCTTCAGAAGTTCTCGCTGTGGTGGTGCCCTCAAGGATACACATTCAGTACTTTTAGTTAGGGAACATAATTGTACCATATTCTGTATTAATTGTAGATTTTAAATTTGCGTCAAGTTTATCACTTTCATCTGCAAGACTTGTGTTCTTTTATTTGAAAAGGGTCTAAAATGAAAGATTACAAATATTTACCTTTTCCTAAAGGTAATGTCACACAGCTCCAGGGACCTGGAGGTTGTGTGTTCAATTCCCGCTCTGGGTGACTGTCTGTGAGGAGTTGGTGTGTTCTCCCCGTGTCTGCGTGGGTTTCCTCCGGGTGCACCGGTTTCCTCCCACAGTTCAAAAACACACGTTGCTAGGTGGATTGGCAACTCAATTGTCCGTAGGTGTGAGTGAATGTGTGTGTGTGTGTGTTGCGCTGTGAAGGACTGGCGCCCCCTCCAGTGTGTATTCCCGCCTTGCACCCAATGATTCCAGGTAGGATCTGGACCCACTGCGACCCTGAACTGGATAAGCGGTTACAGATAATGAATGAATGAATGTATAAAGGTAATGTACCTTTAGGAAACTGGACTTTAAAACCACTGTTGTACGTTTTAAAGGTGCACTGTTTTTACCTTTAATGGCAATAATGTACCAGCATGAGGTACATTATGAGGATTGGAAGCCATTCAGCCATTAAAACATTAGAAAGGTCAGGTACTGGTTTTGGATGATTAGTCTTAGTTCACAAACACCACTCCTTATCATAAACATGTTTTGTTACACAAGAGTGTTCAAACACGGTTCTACTCCTCCATAAGAGTGGCATGGTGACCATAGCGCATATGCAACTGCTCCAGAACATTCCATTTTACATCATACATTTCTATGGACATGTTCTGGTTACCACACAGTATATAGTTCAGCTGCAGCAGATAGAGATTAGACACTAAAGCACCCCTTTAAGCCTTTGGGGCTGAAACATCAAACTACATCAGACAAGTGTCTGAGACATTAATGAGTCTACACTATTAAGGTCAAGCTCATCATTTATAATAGCCCTCTTTCAATTTACATACACTTAACCTTAAAAGCCACCATACCCCCTGCCCAAACAAAATCAATTACCACATGCAGCGTCCCCGCGTCAGCACATCTGACTGATGACATGTTAAATGGTGCGTTCAGCCGTTTCTAAAAAGACTGAATAGGTAACACACCAGGACCACCATTTTTAAGTGGGAATGGCATTAATTTTTGTCAAATGTATGCATAATAAAATTGATTATTAAAGTCCTTTTTAACAAAGTGCTCTGAAGCATTAGTGGTGATTGGAACCATATACAACAGAATACCCGATCCCTGACACATTTTTAATGGTGTTTTTATGATTTTGCACTAAAATATATTTTAAAACACACATGCGTTTGTTTTGCTTCACTTGTGAATACCTTCCATAGAAGGTACTTCCATTCAAATATAATATGTTGTAAAACATGCGCGCGCGCACACACACATACATACACACCTCACTGGGAACAGCCATCTACCATTATCAACATTCCATACAGAAACTCAGGACATTCCCAGTCCAGCAGTGACACTGTGGGCCTTACAAACTCCAGCAGCTCTGCTGTGTCTGATCCACTCATAACAACACAACACGCGCAAACATATCACCACCATGTCAAGGACACTGCAACACTGAGATGGATCCACCTCCCAAACCACCTGCTCTGTGGTGGTCCACTGGGAGGTCCTGACCATTAAAAAGCTGGTGGGTTTTTTTTGTGTAAATAATGAATGACATTATGGCTTTGACCATAAGCCTGAAAGAGAATTAACGTTTCTCTTAGGTCAGCAGAACACCAGTACAGATCATGATGATCCTCAAGGTCAAGACACATCTGTCAGGAGAGCCCGGAGAGACCCCCTAATTCATCAAGTCTGTGACATACAATCACTGCTTGAACAGATCAACAATTCCCCAGAGTGACTCAGCAAATGGCTGTCTGTCTGTGGTCCAGAAAAGTCCTTTTTTTTTCATTAGAGATGTCATGACTGATCTAATAATGGACATGAAAGTCATAAGATTAGATTAACCTCATCCTAATATCCTTACACTTCATGTGTTCATATGCAACATGCTCTATGTATTTAACATGAATAGCAGCATTCACATCCAAACGTTTGCGGACACAGCAGGAAACAAGAGCATTCTTCTACTTTGAGGTTCACCCACTCTTGACACTTTTCAATTCTGCACATAAATTGAGAGTAGAAAATCATAAAATAAATGTGACATGAAATAAGAGTGGCACCTTAGACCAGCTGTCTAGGTGCCTGAGATCACCAAGATCAATGCCAAGCAATGGTTAAAGATGTTTATAAATCCCCCCAGCAGTGGAAATGTGTTCTGTTCAGCAATCTATACTCTTGGGAAGAGCTGCATGGGTGTGTGATCCAGAACTAATCATTCAAAATCTGTATCTAACCTCACTAATGTTCTGGTGGCTGAACAACATAAAATCTTCACTGTAATGATCCAACATGTAAAGTAAAGGATGGACAAACCTCTTTCTTATACCCTTGATTTCTGAAGAATTGTTGGACAAGCAGGTGGAAATTGAGAAAAAAAAATCCGGTTTAAAACAGAATCTCTGTTAAGAGTTTGATGACAAGAGAAAATCCAGGCCATGCAGCGCTATAAATACATCACAGGTCTAGCACAGGGGCTTGGAATACATGCTAGATACAAAGGCTTATTAACAAAAAATCAACCTTCAGGGATGAGTACCATCTTACAGTGTTAAATCAAAGCAACATTACATGTCATAAAATCAGATGTGGGTATGTAGACAAGAAGAAATATCCACACCATTATATTAAATATAGCACACCAATGGAACCAAATGGTTCTGATGCAAACACCGTCACTGAGATTGGTCTGATGTGTATATTCAATATGGAGACAGTTACTGACCATCTGACTATCCAATATGTTCTTTGGAAGACCTCTTCCACTGAAAATCAAGTTTTTAAACTTTGTTTTCATGTCAATGTGTTCTTTTTTATAAGCTAGAAGACATCACACGCAAAATAAGCTTTCAGCCTCATGGCTGAACTGCATCTGCTTTGAAGCTGCAGTGTTCCTAAGAGAGTCCCAAAGGGATGAGTTCAGAGATCCCTGGGTTCTTATGTCATAAACCTAAGGACCCAATACTGACACCATGTGGGGTGGGGCTACTGAGCAACAGACGGGTGGGTGGAGACAGAGGTAGCGTCTAATTTCATATTGACAGATCTTCATGTACAGGGAAAAAAAACGGGAATCTAAACCACTTTTAAGGATATAACTTAAAAATCTGTCATTTTGATGAGCAGAGATGAATCAATGACTCTCTATGTCAATGCAGCACTTCACATCCAACCTTTCTTAACAAGTTTGTATATATCATAAAAAGAACAAACAGAAATTTTGGAAAAAATCATTAAACTTCCTCTTATTAATTAAAATCATTTCAGGTCTATGTCTGGTCAAGTGTATGGAATATTATTGGCTGAATATGTAAAGTTTTGGGCACCCCTTGTGAATTGATATATCTGCTTGATTTCTGATAAGAAATCAATAGTGTGATGTTGAAATAGCTCAACTTTAACTGCTACTGAAGACACATCCATACCCTCTATGTACAGATTCATACAAAACACTCAAACCACCATTTTGCAATTATATTTATATAAAAACAACTAAATTAAATATAAACTAGCACACAAATGTTCTCTTGAAGTCGGTTTATATGTCAAGGTAAGAACAACAGGATAAAAAGAGGATAAAACTCTCAAATCATCACTTACGCTTCTTCTGAGGAGCCGGAGCCGTGTGAGATGCGAGGAGCTGTGGGCATTAACGGGTTTTGCTGCCCTCCTCTTTAAATCAGCATTGGTTTAGTCCACAGCCGGTGTTCAATCAATGGTTTGGGCCGCTGTATTTTCTATTCCTAACCGTATTCGGTCAAGTCCCGCCTTACCATGCTATGATTGGGTAATTTCTTTCAGCCACCGCGATATGATTGGATAGAAGATGATCATCAGAAGCAGTCCACGACATTAGCCAATCCTCATGCGCGTGACGGGATATCACCAGCCAATCAGAGCGCAGAATCGAGTGTTTTGGCAGAAAATGGGTGGAAAAAAAAGCAATTCACACTAGTTTCCTCTTGAGACGAGGAATTCATAAATTATTTATATGAATTGTGTCAATAATGGATGGAACTGCCAAAGATAAACAGTAAGTTTAAAGCAAAATAGAAATAGATGAATACTAGATAAAAAAAAGGGGCCTAACAGAAACTTAATTCAACAGCGTATAATACAAAAGCTAGCATGATCCATTTATATCCCAAAATAAATTTTATATTAATTTTGTAAATAAATAAATAAATAAATAACAGGGTTGGTTTTGTCTTATCTGATCAAAAGTCGTGAAATATTATAAATTTATACGTTAAGTGAATACAGTAACCAACTCATTCATTATCTGTAACCGCTTATCCAGTTCAGGGTCATGGTGGGTGGGTGAAAGGAATACACCCTGGAGGGGGTGACAATCCTTCACAGGGCAACACACACTAACTCACACCTACGGACACTTCTGATTTGCCAGTCCACGTGTGTTTTTGGACTATAGGAGGAAACTGGAGCACCCCCACACAGACACAGGGAGAACATACCAAACTCCTCACAGACAGTCACCCAGAGCGGGACTCAAATCCACAACCTCCAGGTCCCTGGAGCTGTGTGACTGCGACACTACCTGCCGCGCCACCGTAGTAGCCCGCAGTAATCAACTTTAATAATTATTTCCTTTTTGAAAGACACAATTCTCATGTGAGCAAAAGAGTTCCTAGTAAGTACAGATTTGTGCTTCTACTCTTCTGTAGGTCAGTGGACTAGATTTTGGAGCATGCTGTGAAGATTTAATATTCAGCAATTAGTGAGATCAGGTGTTGATGTTGGGATGAACAGTTTGAACGGAGCTTCTTTATTTCAGAGTATACAAGCTGACTACTGCATAAGCCAATTCTGGGGGGGTCTATACAATTCTAGCCAACGCTTGGCATTGAGTTTTTTAAGAGGTTGAATTACTTCCACAAACTTTTGGTTATATTGTGTATGCTATTGCAATCACACACAGTAAAAGATAATTAAAGTCTGTTTGTGTTCATGTAAAAAAAGGCACTATATAATCTGGTTACAGCAAAACTAAAGATAATCATGTTGTCAAATATTTGGTCCACAGTGCATGTGGGCTTTATCGCATACTTAAGACCCCTGGATGAATTTGGTGGGGGAGCGCACCCCCCGTTACCATGACAACCCTTCAGAGGGCTGCCCCCTAACCTTGGGGAGACGGTTGCCATATCAACAACCCATTATGCATCAGCCCAATGAAAATCTTCTGAAAAAGGAAAAGAAAAGTTATTTGCATTCCTTTTTTTTGAATCAGGATTTTCTTTTCTACTGACAGACAACCAGCAGTGGGTGCAGCCTTTACCCCCCTCACTCACACCCGTTTTCATTATTGCTGGGGATAATCACATAAAAGAGTTGCATTTCCAGCCTTGGAGAAGCTGACTGGACTGGAAATTAAGCAATTCCAGCACGCATCGCAGCACTGAGGATTATTCTGTCCTCTTCTCTCTTCCTTCTTTTTATCCAAAATGCTTTGTTACCTTTTCCACAAGACAATTTTTCACTGACAAGCAACGTACATGAGCAAGGTCTACTACAAATAACACATACTAACTAATGTAAAATGTTAGAAATTAAAAAAAAATTAAATCTAACATTTACTAAATCTAACATTTACTAAACATATACATGTACTATTATTATTACATAAATATATACATATACTATTACAGTGAAGTGTAATTGTATAATAGACAATTAACTCCCTCTTTAATTGGACAAAGCCTACTGTGAATGATGAAAAACTATTGTTGTTTCACATATTCTTACCACATTTTGAATCCAGTCACATGAAATGGTGAAGTGATGAGATGCAAACTACAAATAAGTAAGAATCTTCTCAGACTCCAATTCCATCACTGATGAATCTGAAACACAGACATTGACTGAGATTACCAAAGATAGTATGAAAGGACCAATAAACCACAGTATACACCGATCAGCCATAAAACAAAAACCATCTCCTTGTTTCCAATGTTCCTTGAGTTCCACTGACCATAACAGGAGCACGTTGTAGTTTTATAATTACCGACTATAGTCCATTCGTTGCTCTGTATACTGAGTGAAGAAAGAGTGAGGTGGCCAAAATGTATTTGGTGATTGGTGTATAAACTCACTGGTTACTTTATTTAAAACACCTTGTAGCTTGATTGTGCAGCTCATCTGCTGATGTTTGTGTTGGCCATCCTCTAGTCATTCACCAGTAGTCAGTTTTAGGCAACTAAGCCTTTCCTGGCTGGA
This sequence comes from Hoplias malabaricus, assembly GCF_029633855.1. NCBI lineage: Eukaryota > Metazoa > Chordata > Actinopteri > Characiformes > Erythrinidae > Hoplias > Hoplias malabaricus. The sequence continues at coordinate 13,743,980 of NC_089801.1, read as the reverse complement.
TATTTTGGGCTGATCACTTTTGCATATTGTGGCATTGGCCTGGCATGTGGGGGGCCTGGGCCTGTTAGGATTTATGGTGATCTGCATCTATGAGCAGCCATGGCCTAATGGATAGAGGACCAGGCTTGGTACTGGAAGGATGCCGGTTTAATCCCCAAGATTGGTGGAAACAGCCGTGGCTGAAGTGCCCTTGAGCAAGGCACTGAACACCTAACGGCTCCCTGGAAGCTGGGGATGGCTGTCTCTCACTCAGGGTGTGTGTTCACTGCCACAGATGGGTTAAATGCGGAAGACACATTTTGTTGTACAATGACAAATAATTGCATATTATCATACAGTTCACCTCCTTGGCGGCTTGGTGTTGTTTGGGACTGTTCTGAGGGTGTTATTTATGTGTCTGGGTATATAATGTGCTAAAAGGTGTAATAATGAGCACCCTTGAGCAGACTTATTACTCCTTATTTGACACTTGCTCCAATATACATGATATTTACATGAGAATCATCTGTATTCACTGTACAGTATTTATGTACTTATTGTACAATATGTATTTATTGCACTGTATTAAGAAATGAATTGCCATAAAAATTAATAACAAGACCAGCAGTAACAATATGGAGTGCAGCACTATAATAGCACAGCACCTATCAGTGTGTATTATTACAGTGTCACTATGGATCTGTACGGTGTATTTCAGCACAGTTCAGACATCAATTAAAGTCAATTAAAAGAGGTGGTCTCTGACATTTGCACAGTACTATGTACAGTATGTTAAACCTATAGAATAGTAAGTGCATATATACATAATGTATATATTGTTCATAGTGGATCAGACACTACTGGTGTTTTTTCCATATTATGTTTGAACATATTTCTGGTTTGAGTCAACAATGTGCAGCACGTTGTGTGTATACTGCTCTGTTTAAATTCATTAGGTGCAGACAGTGGATCAGCAGCTGGTGCTTGTTTTGAGAAGAACTTTCACCCACTCCACAAATCTGCACTTAGCTTCTTAACTCTAATCACCAGCCACTTCTGACCTCAGCTCTAATCAGGCCAGCAGTCTTCAATGGGCACTGCACTGGGTGTGATGTGTAGTTGTAAACTCTTACTTGTCTTGCATGTACAGTAAATACATGCATGTACAATCATGCACAAAGTCAGTCAAGGCTGGGCATTATAGTGATTCTATAATTATTAAGTGGGGCCATTGGTTAGTAAACTGGAGACAAGTCTATTCAATTCAATTTCATAGAGCACTTTTTATAGCTGTTGGTTTCACAAAGCACCTTTACAGAATTCAGGGTCCTAGTCCCATGTGAGCAAGCTGAGGCAAGGAAAAATTCTTTCAAAGCAATGTAAGTTTTGGCAGGTGATTTTGATTTAGTTTCAGTCATAGCATTTTGGCTAAAATGTGTATTAGTTTTAGTTTAATATTAATCATATTATTATTGTTAGTTTTAGCTATTAAAACCATATTAAGTCTAGTTGATTTGGCCTGTCAAAGCCAAATGACTGATCTTCATGATCCCTACTTCTTGGGATTTCAGGGTAGAGCAATTACGTTGCTTGTGCTTTTTGAAGCGATCCCAGTTACAGATTTTGGAATACAAACTTCCAAATAGGGTTTTTTTTGCCATAGGATTATATTGGCCAAAATTCCAACCTGCTCTAACTTCAAAAGCCACAAGATATTGAAGGACCATTCACATCAAGTTTCAGAACGATCGCACTCATCCATCTCATTTTATCCCTCATTAAATATCCCTCCATTCATTTGAATGGGGAAGGCTAGAGTGGGTGATGTCACAATCCACTGTTCCTATAGGGGTCTTTCTGAATAAGATTCGTCTAAACGTTTCCTTCTAAAATCCTTATACTTTCACCTCGAAACTACATTTAAACTGCAAATAGTAGGACAATGTCCTCTTTCTAACACCTATAAATATGAAATCACTTTATTGTTGAGTTTTTGAGTTATGAGTGTTTGTTCGGCACTAGGGATGGTCCCAGGCCCCACAGACATAGTGATATTTTAAAGGTTGCATTGGATCAAATTTTCTACAAATTTAACCTCAGCTATTTAGCAGCATATAAGCTAATGTTGCAATGATGCTAACAATATGTGATAATCTAAATACAAATTTTGTTCACAAACATTCCCCCTGTAGTTTTAGTCTATTACATTAACAATAATTTTAGACATGTATTTTTAAAGCTTTTAGTATTTTTGATTTGTTTGTTATTATTTTTTTTTATACAACAGCGTAACCGTTATTTTACATTTAAAAAGGTCAACATCCAAATTTCTATCAGACATACTCATTATCATATCTCTCATATTTGTTGGTAATATTTGTATTAGTTTGTTTTCCAAAATAAAAGTCTCTGTGAATCTGTTTGAGGAGATTAAAAAATAGTTATGTCCTGTACAGGACAGTAATCTGAGTGGTCCGATGGTGGACCAGCAGTGGTCTACAGTTAGTGGTTTGCCAAACTATTAGGCCAGTAGACTGAAAATACTCACTGTCAATGACAGGGAAACACAATCCAAGAAATATTCAAGATGTTTAATAAATGCAGGATTGGCAGTCATTTAAATACTGCACAAAAATAGCAGATTTCCATCCATGCTTAAATGAAAGACAGTGGAAGTCCCACCATGTGGGAGCTAGAACAGAGATGACTCCTGATGCTTGTTTTCCATGAGATCTGAATGATGGTGAATCTAGCCAAACCATACTTGAAGCTGAACGTGTTTGAAACATGAATTGGGTTTTGATCATTGCCTTCATGTAGGGAGGAGCTGGTCTATTTTGGATTTAGCAGGCAAGTGTAAGGGGTTTTAAATCTGATGCGGGCAGCTACTGGAAGCCAGTGTAAGGAGTGCACCTAACCTAACAAAAAAACATCCAATTAATGTAAAAACAAAAGCAGATTTGCATATTTAGATTAGCATAAGTGTAGCCTTACACAAACATATAAAATTAATATATTAGATATGAATAACCCTGCACATATTATGACAAAATTGAAAGCTTAAAACTTTAAGTACTCTACTCATATTGTATTTAAAATAATGTATTTAATAATTTAAACCTTTACCTGCTTGTGCGACTTTGTCCGGCATTACAGGACAATGTTGTGTATAGGACATGTGCAGTTAGGCATATCACAAAAGTTATTTACAACAAAAAACTACAAATTACCTGAGGACAGAGGCGTGAAGTTCCATCCTTGATTTGAACTAAAGTGGTGTTTATTTCAGACATCTGGCACGTCAAGGTCAGCATTAGAAATCACAGAAGTAAGATGGATGTATTCCACAAAAGATCCAACATTTACTCCATGTACTGGGTGAGGATAAAATAGTTTGAGGACAATTTTACAGCCAGAGGTTGCATTCTGGGCAAAAAAAAGAAAAGTCAGTATTTGCCTGACTTAGACACATCTTCTACCATCAGAGTTCAGAAAGCGTGTGCCTTTAGTAAAGAGATTAAAGGTGGGATCGAGCGCTAATCCCAAGCACAGAAAGTTAATCCAGCTGTCTGAGTGACCGGTAAGTCCAATGTCCTCCTCAAAGAAATCAACAGAGGTAAAGGCACTACAACAGTTGGTTTTCCTGACCTCACTTTATGCTTTATTTTGTTAGCAAAGAAAGTTCTTTGATTTATACAACAGTGAACATTATTTGGTGCTAAGCTTCATGGCCCAAAATTTGTGTTCACCTGCTTGTTCAAACCTTCTTCTAAAATTAAAAGTATTTATCAGTATTGTGTCAGTTTATGTTTTAGTAGCAACATGTAATCAACATGTTTCAACAAATTTCAACAAATGTTTGGGGAGTAGATAATCCAGAGGTTTTTAAATATTCAGGGACATATAGTTTATGGCAAGACTGTTAACAGCATGTTATGCACCCATGTTAAAACAAACACAAAATAGGCAATTTATTGTCTCGATCATTGAAAAACACTGAAGTAACGTTAATCCAGGAGTCATAACTGGGTGAATTTGTGCCACCTGGTGTTGTATAATGAATCTCTTTATTTTTATGTGATGTTTGTGATTAATCTCTATATCCTCAACTGTGGAAAAACACAAAGAAAATTTGCGGTTAACCTGCTGTACAAAAGTTCAAGAAATGGTTGATAGCAGCCATTTTGAAGCCTGAATTGTGCCTTTAATTTTATAGTCATTTAAGGTTTGTGATATAATGTCAGAATTCACATAAGTAAGAACATTTGACGTTATTTCACTGTTTTGAGATGAGCTTGTGACAAGAGAATCATAATGAGTTTAGAATGAAGTGTGTATAATGCAAATATGTTTTACCTGAGTGTCTGCCATACAAAACTAGATTTAACTGATTTAGAATTAGATTAAATAATGGTTTAAGCTTCCATTACATGTTAGCTACGTTAGCTTCATCATAGCACCATCTCAGACCACTGTATGTTCTATGCAAATGGTCAGAACACAACACATGATCCTATATCAAGGAGTTTTTAGTATTAGCTTCATTTACATAGCACCAGTGCAAAACTAAATAAATTTCAGGTACTAAAGACTAAATGTCCTGATTCATTGTCTATATCTGGAGTAAAGAGAACCTGTATAATTGCTATATTTTCACAAATCACTATGTTGTGTCTGAACCGAGGGCCCAAGCAAGGCAAATTTGTTGTATGTTGTCTGAGATTCAAAATGCTGACTCATTGTAAACTATGACATAGATAGATGGCTCAGCATAGCCTAGGATACAATTATAAAATCATCCCCAAAAGTGAACATCAGGGTCAGTTCCATGGCCTGGATCACCTCATCACAGCATACTATCAGAGACATGTGGCAATGTTGACTTACTGACCATGTTTGGTCATGCAGTGTCCCATGCTAACAAACACCCACTCAGACAAACACATTCTCAAACAAGACAATCTTTGATAGTGGGTTCATGTCCCAATAGAAATCGTGTTACTTCAGAATTCTTAGCAATATCAGAACAAGTTGTTTTTTTTTCTTTGTTTTAAAGCCAAAAGCAGCTTTCAAGACCAGCAAGCAATTGTATTTTTAGTTAACAAGAATACAATACTTATCTTTTATGTCAGTCCTTTTTTTAAAACCCCAAATCATCAGCTTATTTATTAGTCATAAATTTATTATAGTGTAATATAGTCTAATCTAGTGTCAACTTTATGTCATAACATGGTAATTATGATTCCCAAATAGATTCCCATCAACCTAACATTACATAACTGTAGTGACAAAGAACAGACAAGCACAAATCTTTCATTTAAAAAAGGTGGAAGGATTTATTTGTTTATGAACATATATGATCTGAATAAACTGCACAATTCCAAAAGTGAATGGTAAGTTCAATTAACAAACTCCCAGCTATAAAACTTTAGCTAGCCACTGTGCGACTGGGACGTATACCTAATATGCCATAGTAAGCTGTATGACTTGTGGAAGATCTATGATCAAAGACTGAGAATAGAATGTTGTTGATGTTTTCTACTTTTAATTCACCCAGAATTTTTCCATCAAAACCATGAACTCAGTGGAGAAACTGCCATGTCTTTAAGGGAAACCTTTGTCAAAGCCTGTCTGCTGGCCTCCAACCTGGACTCTGTTGACAGGGATGATCTTCATGGTGGTCTCCTTCATAGAGTACCAGCGGCTGTGCCATGTAGCCCAGATGATGCCGTTGTCGAAACCGTACTGACCAGCATCTTTCTCTGTGTACTTACCACCTGTGGAACATCAAATTAGCAAAAACATTACTTACTTTTTACATATAGGGATATCTCTTACATGTAGAAAAAGCTGGAAAAATTAATACTGTTAATATATACAGTCGTAAAAAGTTAAAAACATACTCTGTTCTAAACAACCTGAACAGATCTGTGTGACTTTGTTTTAAAAACCCTGTGATTTGAGAATGCTGTGAGAAGTTCTGACAATGTATTCATGAAAGAGCATCAAGCAAAAGGACTAAAGCAATCACATGGGCTTTCGAAAGGACATCTTCAAATAAATTCTCTTTTAGCCTTTTAAATCCGAGACACTTAAATCCTCTCCACATGGATATGGATATTTTTTAAACAAATATTTTTGTCTGAGCTTTGTCTTCCCTTCTACACAAAAATGGTGTTTTGTGTCACTGAAAATGTAGGTTTTAAAAACACTATTTTCAGTGTTCTCACGTGAAAGGGAAAAACTGAAGTTTTCAGACATGCTAAAGTCACACAACGTGCCTGTCTCTTGCAGAAATTCAAAAAGCTCCTCACTCCCTATATAGTGAATTACATAAGTAATAAAGTTACAATGTATACATGCAGATATTATTAGATTTTAAATGTTAACATATGAATAAATATACATGATGTTGTATTATGAAAATATAATGCAGTATTCTGATCTAGATTAAGGAAATTCATGATGTGTGTAGTGCACTACATAAGGATTACAGAGTGGTTTGGAATTAAACCTCTGTTATTCTCTCACTTTTCATTGTTTTTTTAATGTCCCGTTTTAAGAGGTACTATGCCCCCCTACTGGACTGGCATGATAATGCAACCATTTACTTCAACTGGACAGGGCTTTTTTTCAAAATCGGAGAGAAGGAAATCTAGGTTTTTAATTAAATCTAGAGCTATGTGGATGGGGCCTTAGCAAACTAACAAGTACCTTAACTAAAATTAACAGCTCACTACAATGGCATGTTTGAAAGACAGTTGTCTTTCTGGTGACAGACAAGCACTAGTAGACATTTACCTTGAGTTGCAACTTTGGGACTCAAGGCACTGCACCAAGACTAATTAGCATAGCATAAGTGACTGGACAACATTAGCCAAGTATTAGCCTAGAATCCAAAAATAAATGGTTCAAAACTGACTCCAAGTTGATATATAAAGGTGAAATCATGATACATTTGACTCCTTACCCCTATAATATTTTCCATTCAGATGAGCAGCATGGCAACGGTTCATCCACCACCCAGAGCCATCCTGCGTAGCGCAGTTTCCATCATATTTGTCGTTGTCACTGTCAGGTGTACTGAACTGCATACCATTATGGGAAGTCTGGTATTTGTCACTTGCATCATCACCAAAGTCATACCCATCAAAAGCATCCCCAGCATCTCCTCCGTAATAGTAGGCATAGGTCAGACGGTACTTGTCCACTTCTGGACTAACTTTGAATGTGGCGTAGTCAGCATATCTGTGGAAATACAAAAAATAAAGGTGATGCATTTCTGGACACATGTTCCTCCAAACTTTTATCTGAAATTAAGAATAGTTATAGAAAGTTTATCCACCCCTCTGCTTTTTTAGCACTAGATGTTGGAACGATGATTTGATATCATTCAGCCACATTATCATTATATGAACCATAAACTCATCCCAAAATTTTCTATGTATTTCTATGGAGATTATACAAGCTGTGTAAATATAGTGACACCAAAAGCTCTACAGCAAGCTTTAGGCATAAGTAACTGATTTATCCTGACATTTAGTGATTAGTTTACATTGACAGAAAAGATCATCATCTTAAACTTTGTAACTTGGCACTGGATCCATCAGGGATCAAAGTCCTGTGTGGCTTTTAAAGGGTACAGCATGTGATATTCCCTCTAATTGATATCCAGCTGTCAAAACAAAACTTTGTGTCTTCAAAATGTTAATAGTCCTTATCAATACAAAATGTCCCAACTGGACAGAACTGGCAGAATTCTATAAATTTCTCACATTCTCTCAAAGTTTGATGTGAATACATCACTATAAAGAGTCACAATTACTTATATTTGTGTTGCCAGAAACCCAAAATCAGGGTTTAATGCCTGTAACAATTACTCACAGAGATCTACTACAATGAAATTTAGAGGTTGTGCAGAGTGTTTGAAGAGCAACAAGCACACCAAACCAATCTTGCAAGGACAAGTATGTTGTTCAGATTTACCAGTTTTGCTATGATAAACATCACATTGAAAGACTTATAAAGTTCACTGGTCAACAGGGACTGAAAACTAAAATGACCGAGTTTGTTCTGTAGACACAACCACCCACACAGTAAAGTGGTATAGTAATTAGAGTTATTAATAATTAGAGTTAGTAATTTTCTCTACAATAAACCATGTCAAATCAAACTGCTATAAATGGATTTGCTTACATCTCATTATTTAAATTATGCAGTCAGTTTAAAAATAATTGTGTTTTAGAAAAATTCCTTTTTAACACATATTTAAAGTAACATTTCAAAGTGATACTATGAACTACTCTGCAAAATGAACTGGCATTTCTGGCAGTACCACTCCCCCAACCACAAAATGTGATAAAGCAGCACACATTTCCTCCAAGATATTAAAAGCCAGCTATTACTTCTTTGAGAACTGCCATTAATACAGCGCCACTGGACAGTTAAAAATGTTTGGAGGAGAACAATAAACTCACAGTTCTGTTATGTCTCCTAACAGATATATGCACTAGCTATCATTTTGCTGGAAGTGTGAGGACTCTGTTCACTCTTGGAACACTGGCCTCACCATATATTAATCCTGGATTCTCATAATTACAGGGCCAACCCTTATATAGTTTCACTACTCATATAAATCCATTTTCTGTCTTACTTTTTGATGCCATCCCAGTCCACCATCTCTATCCTGAGTACGTAGGGGACAGAGGATTGGACAGACAACTGGTGGATCTTCTCATTGCCCAGCCAAAACTCTGTGCTGTCATCTGGTGAGAGATAGCCAAAGCCTTCTTTGTATGGAATCCATTTTCTGTTGAAGTCAACTGAGCCGTCACGTCTCTAGAAAACAAGATTCAATTATGGGTCATCGTCAATATAAAGTCTCATATTTCTGGAACAAATCTGGAAACACTTTACTGAAGGGCAGTATCTGAGTCTTTTATTAGCCTTTCATAAGAACTGACGTCAAACCTACTTAATACTAAATTACTTATTCCAGTGGGAATCAGTCACCTGAAGCACTATTTTATGTCAGCAGTAGTCAGTTTAGCACCGTGGGTAACCAGTACTCTATACAGCATAAAGAGGTTGGGCAAAACTCCTAAGTTATGAGAGTGTTGTGCATACCCTCTGAAGCACTGTCCACCCACGGCCAAAGCTGTCAATCTCACAGTAGACCAGGAAAGGTGCAGGAGCTCTTGCAGGCTGAATGTAGTAAAGACCACTGGTTTTGCCACCCTTGTTTGCAACTTCCTGGCAGTCTGAGCAAAAGGATATATAATAAAATTTTACAAACTATTCTACAGAATTATATAATATATATACATATATACAATTGTTGTATATCTTATAGGAATACAAGGCTAGGTATCTATCTCACTGAATGACTTAGAAACCCAAAGCTAAAAGCCAAAGTACATTTTTCAAAAACACATTAAATTAATAAACTAAGTTTTCCTAATTATTTTTCAACACGCAACCGCTCTCCTGTCATATGTTATAATGCTGGAGTGATCCAGCAGGAGTTTGTCGTTACCTTTGCCTGTGATCGGTTGAATCACCACGGTGTCCGTGCATGGCAGCTTGCACTTCTGGTCCAGCTGAAGAGCCAACTGCTTCAGTTCCATCATACGCTTCTCATTGGCTGCCAGTGTGGTCTGCAGGGCACTGAGGAAATAAATAAAAAGTTTTTTAACAGGTAAAAGCTTTAATGTAATGGAAGAATATTATATCACGTGCATGTGTAATGGGAATTTAAAAAACAAATATTCTTCCACGTTTTGTCATTTTATGGTATTACACAAAAAAGGTTTAAAAACCCTAGAAATGAAGTATTAATGCACTGTAATCATGATTCTGCAGCAATTTTTCCTTGATGGAATTTATACAGAATGCAGTGACGAATAAAATTTTCTTGCTTGCTATTTTAAAACTACATAACATTTGGTTATTTTTGCTGAACAAAATGAAAATTATCATTTTAAATATTATGCAACAGTTACCATAGAATGACAAAAATGAGGGATAAAGTTTGAATATCTAAATACAATAATACATTAAGCAGAAAAAAAATTATTTGTAGACATGATATAAATTTTTTTAAAAAGTGAATGTGTATTTTTTGAAACAGCAAGAAAAAAAAATGATGAACTCAATGTAATATTTCCCATAACAATTATTGATACACAGTGAGTTACTCACTATATTTGCTCCTCCTGAGTTAGAATACTTTTCTCAAAGCGTACCACGTCATCCAGCATATTTCTCGACTTCTGGAGGAATGTGTCTATGAAAGAACACAACAGTGTGGATTTATTTGATTTATTACTCATTCTCTTACCTTTGCTCCATACATTTTTATATTATTGCATTTATTAGAGTTATAAATAAGTCATAACAGTCACACAGTTACGCTCTTATACTGTACTTCCCAATAAACCTACACTATGTAGGCAAATGGTTTAAACCATTCAATCCAGATTTGGAACTTTGCCATGAAATTTGAGTTTAACTGCATTCAGTCATGCCCTAAGGTCGGGGTCTAGTTCTGGATCACAAATACCAGCTGTGCCTAAAAACATCTGAATATGTCCTCAAGGCTGAGCTGTGTTACCTGGTGATGATTTTTGAGCCTGAGTCTCAGAGTCTCTGAGGTACACTACTTTCTCCTGAGCCCCTTTAGTGAGGTTTACAATGTCCAGCAGAAGAGACTCCATATCTCTCAGGTCCTTTACTACCCCAGGCTTGTACCTCTGCAGATAATCTGCTACACCACAAGTGGTGGGACAGTACTGTCCCTGAAAAAAAGAGCCAGCAACATATTTATAACACACAGCTTAATATGGACACTTATAGCTTTCTAACATCAGAACATATATATGAAACCTGAAACTAATATATAAGAACAATATTATATGATTATCTGCTAAACAGCTTGACATGGGGGTGATTCTCTAAAACTATGGTAAGTAATAGTTGTAATATTACAAATTCAATGTACTTACAAAACCGTCTCCCAGGTTACATGACTCTGGAGTTAATGAGTAGTCCCCCCTGATTTGCTATATCACACAAAACAGACAAATTAATTGATTCATCCATTAGTTTGTTAATATTTCACTCATACATTTAGTTTATTGGTTTCATCATGTTCAGGGTCAAGGTGGGTCCAGAGAAATGAATGCATTTTAATACTTAAATTGCTCTCAAGGCAAATTAAATATAACACTTTTCTTAACACATCTGTGTCAAGTGAAGGACAATGGGTTACTTTTAACATGTGTGAAACAAATGCTGAATGTCCCAGTAATGCTAATACACACAAAATTAGTTGCATTAAAACTTGTAAATGTTTGTGTACTAGAAGATGTGCAATAAGTTACTATATCTATGTATCTAAGGTATTTCTTAATCTATCAAATAATTTGAGCAGTTCAATATATATTTGCATTTACACATTCAGATGCTTTATCACAAAACATACAAGATATATAAAATATTTTCAGAAAATGTAGAAATTATTTCAAATTTACTCATATAAAAGCACACAAAAATTAAAATGTACTAGTAGTACTAATCCTCATATCTCCATTTTGTCATTTGCCTTTTATATTGGGTTCAAATTTCATGAGTAAAAAACACAATAGACATGTCTCTAAATTACTTTTCATTACTTACACTGAAAAATAATGTTTTTTCTTCTCATTTAAAATTTTTGATTTTAATTTAGTTTTTCGACAATGACAGTATGTACATGCATACCTTCTTTATAATATAAAGTCCTATATCACACATATGAAGCTCAAAGCAACATTTTCTTCAATGTATATCATTTCTATATTCACTCACCGCTGATGCTAAGGCACATAGTAAGAGAACAGAAGCGATCGTTCGGGTGAAAATAGCCATTTTGGTCTGACAGTTGTGGCGGTGCTCCTTGTGAGTGTGAGTGACCACTGCTACAGCAGGATATTTATCCGATCAAGGTCCTCCACAGGGATGGAGATAACAGTTCACTATGCAAACAAGCCATTCCATCATAAACTGCAAAAAAAAAAAAAAGACAAATACTCTCTCTTACTGACAGCCTGACTCACAGCCTTTACCATAACTTCAACAAAAAATTAACCAGAAGACTCAGCACTAAATGACCCCATAAATGGTGATATTATGCATGAAGCTCAATGAACATATGAATATGTTGAGGTCACTTCAGAAAATCCCATAAAAATAATGCAGCCTATATTCATAATACAGTGCTAGAGTCACTATTATAAATGGAAAACAAATAAATATTCTTCCAATCTCCCAAAATTCAGTCTTTATAATAATAATAATAATAATAATAATAATAATAATAATAATAATAATAATAATAGTGCTGGTGTATGGGAGGCAGTTTAATTCCTTTGTGCTTATTTGCTTTTCTCAGTAATGTGCTCTTGACAGCTCCACATTCTTTTAAACCCACTGTCTCTTTAATAGTGTTGCTTTTCACAGTGGAGAGGATCTTCTTTATAACGTTTAAACATTTTTTAAAAAGTTCTTTAGGCCAACAAAGTTTATCCTGTCCTCAATTGTAGTGAAAGCTCAGCTGCAACCTGTTTATGTGTTTTCAGGCACTTAAAGAGAGACTATTTACAAAATGGATGGATGTAGGCTTCTGTAATGTTTTATCACTATGCTACTCAACAATATTTATAGATAAAAGCCATATGAACAATGAGCAGAAACCTCATCTAAATGTATTTGAGATTGCCTGACAATGTGACAGATATTTAACCGAGGGTGTGATGAATAAGGCATGCTTTCTTATCCATTAGCTACATTAGCCTTTTAGTTCCAATGCAAAGCTAAAGAGACACACTTCTAACACCACACAAGCCTTGGTTTTTAGAGTGTTTTGGGAGTGAAACTGTGTATATTAAATTTTGTCTTCCTGCAAAAGTGAAAAGAACAGGCAGAAATTGTACAAACGTAAAAAAACAGAAAAGTACTCAATGCTCATTGATCTGCATTGCTACACAAGTCCATCTCCTACTAAAGTCTGAGTTAATAATTACACGTTTTCTTTCTCCAAAAGAACAACAAATGTCCTCTTAAGCACACATCCATCCACCCACACTGTCTCACATGCACACACCTCAGTACTGGCTCCAGTTTTAATATTTGATGTGTTTGAGTCATTTGTCACTATTCATTTTTACTGGTAGTGACAAAGTACAGAGATTTTGCCATCAAAGGAGGAAAGCTTGTGTTTGCTGGGAATAAAACAACAACACTGAAGTATGATTGTTGACTAATGACCTAAAGAGCATGTCAAAAGATTGGGGACACCCCTGGTCTTGCTCCTGAATCTCTGTCCTACCACAAAAATTAACAGTCAAAATCGCTGTCTTCTTTTTAAATCCAACATTAGAAAGATTTTTTTTTCTTTTGTATACTATCTCCTTTTCCTAAAATGTGTGGTAACCTATTTACACTGTCATTTACACTTTCTTTGAGTATATCTTTTTTTTTATGTAAGTGTCTTAGCCATCAATTGGAACTAATATAGGATTTGTTACTCAGTCCACATCACCTATGTGACATGTGTCTTATATCCATCAAAACAAGTCCCAATCAGTATGTCATATGTCATATACAAGCATGGTATAAAGCCTAGTATCAACAACGGATACAAGAGCTGGGTTGAAAGTGTAAGTGTGCAAGATTTTACCCAGTTACTTACTGTCCACTTTATTACAAACACATACCTTATACTACCACACACTGTCCACTTTACTAGAAATATAGATCTTAGGTATTGCAAGTGGGTAATATTGGCCATGCTATTTCAGGGTGGGGGTATTGTCCTCTCACTCTCCCATCACTGAGTTCAAGCTAATGTGTGTATAATTCTCTTCCAGATGTTTTGCTCTTGTGTCATTAACAGCAGTTTAAAAACTTGTGGGTGGTGTGTTAGTGTGTATTGCGCTCAAAGTTACTTCTGAAGTAAGAATAGTCCAACTAAAAACATCCAGCCAACAGCATCCTGTGTCCCCTGATGAAGAACTAGAGGACAACCAACACAAAGTGTGAAGCAACAGATGAACTACTGTATGTGACTTTACATTTTACATGGGGGGGGATGGGGGGGGGGTGATGACGTTACGCCCCTCGCTGCCGTTGTATGCTTAGCTGAACCCATGTGTGCTTTTAGGTCCTTTACCTTTACCTTTATTTGCTACACAAAACATGGGCATTCCTTATTTAATTCATCCGAGAATTTACATTTACGTTTCGCCTAGCTGCTCGAGATGAGGGTGGGTACATGAGCTTTGCCTGACGTAAACAAGGACTACTGACGTGCAGACTGACCAATTAAATATTTACAGAGAAGGTTCTTGACCAATAACGGTAGCTCTACAGTCAGACCGTCCAATCAGAAGATTTTAGGCTACTTCACCACGTCTCCTTCTCACTCAAGCGAACCAATCGGAGTAGGGGAGGGCGGGACTAGTTTGTGAACGAAACGCTTCTCGAAGTTCTATGTAAGTTCTAGAAAAACAAATTACCGGACGTTTGTGAAATTCCGCCTGGACATTTTTTAAGTCTAAAAAAGAGGATGTGTCCGGGTAAAAGAGGGCGTCTGGTCACACTATTTTACATATTGTGGTATTGTGTACACTATTCTGCAAATATTGAGCAAAAAAACTAAAAGACACCCTGGCCATCACATGTCCCAGCTCCCCTCAGGCAGGTACTTTGGCATGTCACTTACTGCTTATTGTCTGCTACAATACACTGTGAACTACCGCGTAACCAGGAACACTTCCTTCTATGTGCCAGAGACTTGTCTACAGGTAGGTTAAGGTGTGCATTGCTCACCCAGAAGAATCACCTGCCCATCCAATGAACACACAAAAACTCTATTTCTAAACTGGATGCTGAAATGTATTTTTCTTTTACTTTTGTTGTTGTCATTTTTGTTCACTACCTCCCCATCTGCTTCAGATTAAACTACCACCTTCTTTACACAGCATATTTAGACAAAGCAACACTGTTGTTGTTGCCCACCCAAATATCATATAGCAGGCACGGCAGCGCAGCAGGTAGTGTCGCAGTCACACAGCTCCAGGGACCTGGAAGCTGTGGGTTTGATTCCCGCTCCGGGTGACTGTCTGTGAGGAGTTGGTGTGTTCTCCCCGTGTCTGTGTGGGTTTTCTCCGGGTGCTCTGGTTTCCTCCCATAGTCCAAAAATACACGTTGGTAGGTGGATTGGCGACTCATAAAGTGTGTGTGTGTTGCCCTGTGAAGGACTGGCGCCCCCTCCAGGGTGTATTCCCAATGTGTGCGCCCAATGATTCTGGGTAGGCCCTGGACCCACCGCGACCCTGAACTGGATAAGCACTTACAGATAATGGATGGATATCACATAACAATGCCTGTGCTAGGTGTAAACATACTCTGCCAGTTAAGCCTGATTCTAATTGTGAAAATACAATGCAATAAATAAATAAATAATATATATATATATATATATATATATATATATATATATATATATATATACAGTCCATTTTGCTAGAACACATCCCACACTGCCAGTTCCAACCCCCTTTTACGAAAGCCCTGAAAGGCATGGTAAAAAGAAATTTTTCAAATGTGTTCCTGAGAGAAGTTAACCTTTTCTTTTTCTGGTGTTATACAACCCAAAAACAGTTGAACCAATATTTCTAGTATCACTTCAGTACAATTTTAACCTTTAAAAGTATATTTATTTCTTCGTGTATACTTTTTTTATATACTTCTATCAGTGAGGTGAGTCTGAATGGTAATTGTTTTATTTTAAATTTTTAGATTATTATTATTTTTATTATTATTATTATTATATTTTTAAAATGGCAAACACTTAGCAGGCCAGTTTTGACAAACAGGTAAAGGCATAAATTTATTTTCGGTTTGAAAGAAGAGAAATACATCTGAGGAGCTATTTCTTAAAATTTAACATGCTAGTCCAGCTTTGACCAGCAGTGGATGGGTTTAAAAACCCTGGCTGTCTGAATTTGCCCGTGTGTCTTTGGTGCACAGGTTTTAAAGCGGAAATACTCAGCCATGGAGTCTGTTTATTTCACTCAGAACAGGCTTGACATTTGAAAAAGGTTCAGCTGATCTTTACTAGAAGTGGTCTTTGACAGTATTGATTCACAATGGAGTGTGTGAGTGAATGTGTGTGTGTCTGTGTTGTCCTGTGAAGGACTGGCGCCCCCTCCAGGGTGTATTCCCGCCTTGCGCCCAATGATTCCAGGTAGGCTCTGGACCCACCGCCACCCTGAACTGGATAAGCGGTTACTGATAATGAATGAATGAATGAATCACAATGACTGCAGATTGCAATAGCAACGTTTAACCGCTAGAGGTCAGACTCAATCCACATTTATCATGAACACGGTTTACATGCACTTCTAAAGGGAGTCTTCTAAATTCCTGCAGAATTAAGACGTCATTCCGAGTGGCCTGGCGTACAATGGTGCATTTTAGAGAAACTTACCTCGCAACAACCTCCGGTGTCGACCCGAGGTGGATGGGTTCCCCGTATGAGCCTTGGTTCCTCCCAAGGTTCCTTCCTCGTGTGCTGAGGGAGTTTTTCCTTGCCACTGTTGCCCCTGGCTTGCTCATAGGAGGCTTGGACCCGGATCTCTTTAAAGCTGCTTTGTGACGTCTTTTTGTTGTGAAAAGCGCTATATAAATAAAACTTGATTGGTTTCAATACTGAGACAGATACAGCCACTTGACTGACATTTCTTAAAATGCGTTTGCCCACTAGATGTCACTGTTGGGTAAACCTTTGAACAGCTACAGGCAATTAACACTGGTCTGATTCAGATTTAACACTTTATTTTCAGGATTTTTTTAAATTAAACACTTATTTTGGATTCATTAAGTGTAAACATAAAACTGCCAGTTTGATGTTATATCAAACTTTATATTTAAAAAAAAAGCACTTTGCCAAACCTGAATGTGATTCTACCAATCAATTGAAGGATGGAGAGGGTAAATATATCTGGCTCCATGTAAATGGGACTATGACCTCAAAGACAGCTCTCCTCAAATGAGAACAAGGTCCAGTAGAGTCAGTGCTCATAGGTCTGTAAGCATGTTTAAAGGCGGTTTTTAAAAATGCCTTTGGTATATAAAAAGAAGGATCACCCCGGACAGATCAACTAATGAGCCACAAAAACAAATACCACTTGCTGATAAAGAAATGCAGCACAAACATGTTAGCTTAACCGCTAACCATGAAATGTGGGGTCATTTTAACCTGGCAGCTTTGACATTTAGCAGTCACTCTGCAACAGAGGTTTTTTATTATTATAATTATGTACATTTATACAATAGTCTGGGTTAAAATATCTATAAGATTACAATCTTTTTTTTTCACCCTGTTCAGGGTTTTGGGGGGGTTCGAAGCCTACACAGAATCACTGGGCTTAAGGCAGGAACCAGTGGCACACAACTCATGTACTTGACAAAGAACACAAACCATTAAAACTGAGTTAAAGTACAGATATCCAAGGTAAAATATTACTCCAGTAAAAGTAGAAGTCCTTGTTTTACATCTCCACATGAGTAAGGGGGGTTTCCTACCCTTTTCCTGAAGTTACATAATGCAGTTTCTGCAGTGCTGAGCCTAGATTAGCAACAACAGATGTTCTACTTCTCCTTATTATAGGTCAGTGAATCATCACAATGATTTTGAAGCTGTATTTTTATGGTAAAAATATTACATATTGTTCCTTTAAGCTCTCTGTTTTGTCTACATAATTGCAGAGTATATTTTGAGCTATTTCTGCAATTCTGAGACACCTGTTTCTTAGACAGGCTACGGTTTTGTTTTTCTGACTCTTTGCCTGATACCCGTTTTTGTGTTTTGGACTTGTTTATTTCTCTGTACTGATTTTTCGGTTTTGGAATATTTCTTATGGTTTTAACCTCGCTTCGCGTATTGTGTTTAAAAAAATCTCCAACGGACTCTCACCCTCGGTGATTGATTTCTGACATCTACAGATCTGTAAACAGAGTATATGAATGAATCGTAGTTACTGATGACTCAAATTTACTTCTTTACTGTCCACCACTGGCAGGAACACACCCTGGAAGGGCATCGTATATCATACACTCGCCTAGTCAATCACTTTTTTTGCCTGAGGGAGAAAATTGGAGCATCTGGAGGAAACCCATGCAGACACAGGGATAACGCAACAAACTCCTCACCGACAGTCACCTGGAGTGGGGTTCAGACCAACAACCCCAGGACCCTGGAGCGGTATGACAGTGACATTACCTGTTGCGCCACCATGCCCTGAACATATTATAGCATTTTTTTACACACTTCAGTATATTCTTGGGATTACAGGCAATGTGGTTAAACACGTGCCAAAGCTTGATAAGTACACACTTGCTACAGCCAATCAAATGTTTTCTCAGCCAGAGCTGTTAGGTGTTAAATGCTTCTGAATGGTCAAAAGTATTCTGACACTTCTGTTAATTTGTGGTTTCAACTACCCAGCTTCTCTCATTACTAAATGTTGCGTAAAATCAAGAACATTGGCCATGCAGTCTCCAAAGGCAAACATTAGCTGTTAAACAGGTCATGCCAAAGAGCTCTTTGACTTTTAATGCTGCACCATCAGTCTGTCAAGTTCTTTCCCTGCTTGAGCTACCCCAGTCACTTGTATATAAAACTTAAACAGTCCACTACACAAGCTCAACAGATAGTACAAGCGAGTGCTGAAGTGTGTACCTCACAGAAAAGAACTGTTAATTGAGTGCTTTATTTATTGCATTTCCAAGATCAAGCAGCTGTACACAAGCCTGAGGTAGCCAGGCTCAATTCTAAGACTTAATAGGGGGGGTGTAATGCAGTGTTTCTTAAACCAGTCCGCAGGGACCACCAGATGGTCTAGAGTTTTGCTCTAACGTAACCTCCAACACACTGATTTGGAGGGAGAAAAATGGATCACGTGGAGATACCCGAGGACCAGTTTGAAACCACTGGTGTAGAGCACCCCACCACTGGACTGTAGAAACTTATTGTTTGGACTGATGTATCACATGTCACCACTTGGTATTCTGAGGGATAGCTTTTGATAGCTAGAGACTAGGCAACTTGCACAATGCCAATTACAAATTGAGCAGTAAAAATGACCCAGGGCTGTTTTCTTTGACTCTATTAATTGCAGGATTTTTATGTGATAACATTTTGTGAAAGGCCATTTCCTGTATCAGTCTGATAATAGTCTCTGGCACAAAGTGAGGTCCACAGAGAATTTATTTTTAGGTTTAGTGTGGAAGAAGTTGTGCTATGTTCTGAAATCTAGTAGAAAGCAGGATGAAGGGACTGACTCCATGTCTATTAATTTGGAAGGAGATGTTCAGCAAGCTCATGGATGTAATGTGTGATTGTTTATAAATGCTGTCATGTAGATATATGATCTGTATATAAATTCTATTAATAGTAACTGAGGGTTCACTTCAGGGTTCATTCAGAGTGCATGATGCATCTTTATATAAATGTTTCTATATACAGACATAAGTGTACATTTCCGGGTGTCATCTATAAATGTTAAACCTACTGTATGGAATATTTTTCATAGACAAATTTTGCCGTTTTGTGCTTTATGATATTATTAATAGATATCAGGGTCAGACTAATTAATGATATTGTATTGAAATATTGATGAACCAGGAGTGAAGTTGAAATATTTTTACCTAAAATGAATTGAGTCTTGTTACAAAAATAATAATAGGTCATGGGTGGCATGGCTTCCTGCTCTGGGTGACTGTCTGTGAGGAGTTGGTGTGTTCTCCCTGTGTCCGTGTGGGTTTCCTCCGGGTGCTCTGGTTTCCTCCCACAGTCCAAAAACACACGTTGGTAAGTGGATTGGCGACTCAAAAGTGTCCGTAGGTGTGAGTGTGTGTGTGTGTTGCGCTGTGAAGGACTGGCGCCCCCTCCAGGGTGTGTTCCTGCCTTGCGCCCAATGATTCCAGGTAGGCTCTGGACCCACCGTGACCCTGAAATGGGTAAGCGGTTACAGATAATGAATGGATGGATAATAGGTCATGATTCATTTACTTTTGATACTTTGAATTACAATCTAACGCAAATACTTTTGTACTTATACTCAAGTGAAATTATAAATGGAGAACTTTTACTGGAGTAATATTTTACCTTGGGTATGTGTATTTTAACTCAGGTACAAGCTTTGTGTACTTCGCCCACCACTATAAAGCAATGATGTTTTACTGCATTTTCTTCATGAGGAAAAGTGTTTTTTGGCATGAAACAAAGCGAATGCCTAAAGTGTCCTTCACTATAATGAAATCACTGTAAAGAATGGCCTTCATCTTTTTATAAAATGCTGGTCAATATAAAATATTTTTAAAAATACATGTGTTCAATTCATAGATGTATTTAATTAAAAAACAAAACAAAAAAACATTCACATCAAATTATTCTTCCAACGCAAAATGTAGTTCATTAAGAGTGAGCATTGTTGCTAGGAAACATGAGTGCAAAGATTTAACTATTTTAATGTGGCACAGCCACTCGGTGAAACAAAATCTATTCACGTGCATTCAAGGTTTTGTCCTTTTTCTGATGGAAGAGACTCACTTAAGGAGAAGTTACAGTACGTAGACGCGAGTATCCGTTCACTAGCTTAAAAAGCTCGGTACACCGCTGAGTGTAGGCCACTGCTGGTCAACAACGGGACCGCTTACTGTTCTCTTTACAAGATCTAACTAGATTTACATCTCTTCTAATAGATTAGACTTTTATTCTGGTAAATGGACTAATGCTAATATTAACAACAACTGAGAAATACATACAATAATGAGATACGTCTGAGAATGTTAAAAAAATTATAATCTAATTTATGAAGGATAACAAGAGAAAGTAATGAAGAAAATATCAGTCAATTTGATGGTGAATCGAAAAGTATTTACACATGCTATTTTGGCTAAAAATATTTAACCATTTGTGGTCCGCCCAGCAAAACGCCAACGGCCCTCCAATCTTGGACTGCTGTCTTTTTGCTAAAGAACTGTTTTTCTCTATCATATATGACTGGGTACAATAATACAATGGCAAATTAAAATGGAATTATATGAGGTGAAACGGTCATAAGTGTGCATGTATCTTGTATTTCACAACAGATTTCAGCATGGCTCCGCCCATCAGATTTTAGGACTGGATTATCCATTTCATAAGAAGAATTATAGCATAGCACTGTCAGGTAGTTGCTTTTCACGCTGTCATATTAGTGCCATCTGTCACATTCTGCCATACATCCATAAAATAAATGAGATAGGACTGAAACTGAAAAGAGGGTCAATGGATCAGCAAATCAATTGTTACCCATTGTTCCCTCTCACTTCTCATCGCATAACTCAAGCTAAACTGTGTGATAGAGTATGTATTAGCAATTGCAATTTATATCTTGCAGTGAAAAATGAATCAGTTGTCGATAGGAATTATACAGCTTGGGAATCAAACGAAGATTTTATCGTGAGCAACTTGTTCAGATATAAATCAACACTATGTTTGACGGCTTGATAACTAGCTGCATTTTATGGCTTTACTGGCATTCAAGCTAATCCCTATGCCTGCCTGTGCTAAAACAAACAAGGCAGTTATATCCAGCAGCATATCATCTGCTCTAAAACTAATGCTGTTTATTCTGACCGCTCATTGACCTATTTTTATGGCATAATAGAGCATCAAATGTGAAAGACAAGAGATAAGAAGCGGGCTGACCCCTGAATCAACTCTCTTGTTTGTGAACCTAAACAACTGTGAACTCCGTCTGAACTTTCAATCAAAGCAAGATGGAGAGAAGTCTTCCGTTTCTCAAGGCCTCATGAAGCTCTCTCCTCACTCACCAGACACTCCAAACAACAGATAAGCAGTGTTAGCTCAACTGCCAGTGAATGTGGTGGGTCCTTGCTGCTTGAACTTGTGAAAAAAATCATCCAAAACACTGCTTATGTTAAGAATATTCAATGGAATAATGGTTGCATGCCTTACAATGCTCTTTCTATTCTTCTGATAAAAATCAACTTCGCTCAGTTTTCCGTTTTTCAAATGTGGTCCATCAGTGGATTTGTTAAGTACTGGAAGCTAATATGGCTAACAATTTATGAAGACCTCTTAGCACTGTGCAAAGTGCTTTACCAAATGGTTGCCACATCAAGTTGTTAAGTCATCTCAAGCAGACATAAAAAGACAAAGTTCAAGGTTAAACTATACCATCCTATGTGGTATAGCACATATAACCCTATGTTATATGCTGTCAGAAACCACTTGCACGTAATGTGGTTTAAGGGAATTGTAAGATGACTTCGGCAATTTATAGGTACATACATTTCTGTAGGGTTGCCACATTTGGTAAGGTGACTAGGGCAGCTACTCATGGTTAAGGTAACCATTCCCCAATGACAAACATGCTAGAGAGGGTAAAGCACTCTGGGGTTGTGTTTGAGATGCAAATACAGACAGCAGTTCAGCTCAGTTCTCCAGCAGTACTTCTATTTCTCATCTACTCTTAAACAATGCAACACTAACATACAACCACCATGTCAGTGTCGCTGCAGCACTGAGAATTATCCACCACATAAATCATACCTGCTCTGTAGTGTTTGCTGTTGATTCTCACATTCTGCCTCAAACCGTCACTTTTTAGATAGCAGTCATAATCTATTGAGGGTAAATCCCTTAGTGGCTAAAATATACAACATTTGAAATAATTCAGTCGCATGTGTAATGTTGTCCAGAATCTATTTTTTTTCTATTTGGACTTTTTTTTTTTTTTGGATTTTATTTATTTTCAAAAAAAGGACATACATTCACATAGTTGATCCCAATTTTTTTTAAAAACAAAATGAAAAAATGAATAACATTATATATGGCCGAACATATCCCAATAACATCAGGATGCCCAACTAAATTACTCCAGTCCAGTAAAATTTTGTAATCCCCCTGCTAAAACACCACCACTGACTTGGCAGCATGAGATTAATCAGGTTTGCTTGAGCAGAAAACAAATCACCCGACAGTGCTGGGGGCCTCTAGCCCACACAGAGGATGGTGAGGTTATACCTATGTGCAAATGTTCTACATCACTTCTTGGCTTTCTGTGGAGAATATACAAGCTGCACAATCCTTATTGAAGTTCCCATTTTTTACAATTACGTTCATTCCAGTTTGACCTTGAGTTGACTTTTCCTGGCAAATTGTGATATTTAACAAAACTGCTCTCAGATCTGCAGCTTGGGAGGTAATGAACTGCTGACTAGAGTTCATACAGTGGTCGAGAAGCAGAAATTACTGACTGAGGCTGAGGGTCACGTGGTGTCAAGTAGGGTACCATACAGGAGAAATAAATCTAGCCTTGCTAACATTCTTTAGACTTCGCTTAAGGTCTGCACGACTGCACAACATGTCCTATTAGGTTTGCACGTACTTGGTTTATCTAATGTGCACTTACAAACAAGACCCTACTAATAAATTGTCCTTTGTTGATGAGTGTGTTTTTATATGTGCAGTGAATCCTCATGGTGATTTACTGAGAAATTATTCCTTTAATGATTCACACACTGACTCAGAAAGTGAACATGTGTCTTCAGCACATTTTGCTCTGATACTGGAAAAAGGAAGTAAACTCCATTGCTAATGGAATAAAATTATTTTTTTGACAAGTTGATCATTATAATACCTCTTCTGCCATCATCAGCTGCAACATGTTTGTCTAAGGTTTGTTTTGATCTTCCATTGGTGCTAAAGGGCTAATGGAGCTAAAGATTAATAATAACTTACTGCATGTACACCAAGTATCATCATGCACATGCATGCCTAAATAATACCAAATGCTTTAAATATTTTCCCCAATTTCTCTCCACAATTTAGGCATTAGCAATTCCAACCATTAGCTAGGTCTGCCCCAATCACACAATGTTAGCAAGCAGTGTTGCCAGATCTTGTGAAAAGACATGCAAATTGTCTATGAGAATTATAACTATTTTTATGCAACATTTCTAACATGTAATTTTACATTTTCCATCTAAAGATATTTAATAAAACCTACTGGCCAACAAAAATGAGGAATAAATAAATTAATCAAAGCAAGTGAAACTAGAGATTTTGCATATAACAACGTTTCCAAGTAATTATATCAGTGACAGCAGACTAGTCTTTGGACTGGTCATCTCACTGAATCAGCTAAAAAGACTAAATGGATCATGACTGACACAGTTTTGATTTATATGGAGAAGGGGAAGAGGGAACAGGTTAT
This sequence comes from Hoplias malabaricus, assembly GCF_029633855.1. Taxonomy (NCBI): domain Eukaryota; kingdom Metazoa; phylum Chordata; class Actinopteri; order Characiformes; family Erythrinidae; genus Hoplias; species Hoplias malabaricus. The sequence continues at coordinate 13,719,669 of NC_089801.1, read as the reverse complement.
GGCAGAACAAACTAGCGGGTTCACTTAATTAGTCAGATACAGTGGAGAATGACAGGATCAAGGAGCAAGACCAAACAACAACTCACAACAATTGCACTGTAGAAACAAGTACAAAAAACAAACCCTTCAGCCTGTGATTAATAATATTTGTATGTGACTTTGCAGAAAACCGAGGCCAAAGTCACGTATAATAAGCAGATTTTGCAACAGTGCTAGCAAGCTGTTTAAGAAAATGCAAGTACATGATTCCACTGAGAGAAAAACCAGCAATTAGATGGCTCAACATGCTTGAAGGAGAATATTGTTCAGTTCTTGATTTGAAATGCCCACCAGCGACCAAACGACGTCTGTCCCAGTGAAACAAGCAGTGTACCTGCATAATATCACAGAAGAGATACCAGTCATTTTAATGCTGACCAGCAACGGTATTTTGAAGTTGCACATCAAAATATTGCCTCAATCTTTAAAGTATTTTAGTTTTTAATTCATGAACAAGAAACATTGCTCAAGTAGCTGTGTTGAGACATTACTCCAGAGCGTGAAGCTACATGAAAATAAAATGGCTGTCAAACAGCCCTCTATGTCATCACAAATTGCCAGAACTGTTCACAAATTAGTGTTTTGATATTTCCCAAGGCTGCATAATTAGAAAAGGCTTGTATATAAAAAAAATCAAGTGTGTATTCCAAGTCGGTAGTCCCAAGTTGAGTTTAGCAAATTTGTTTTCTTAAGTGCACTCTTATCAGGCATCCTGTAAAGACAAGGCCATTCCTTTGGTCAGTGGGGAGGTCATAGCTAGGCCGATACAAGTTTATCGGCCGTTGACCTGACCATGACTCCATGTCTGGCATGTCACCATTCTGACCCCTGGATCACATCTGCACTTTTGACCCGATGAAGAACACTTAGCTAAAACCCAGACTCTGAAAAGGAATTCTGAGGCCAAATTGTGTTTTTAAGGGATTATGGGATATCTCAGTTCTCTGGCTTGTTTATATTCAGAAGCTCTGCATCTTTTAAGGTGGAATGGTATGTCTGAGGGGGAAAAAGCCACTGTTGTTTGTATGTGACTGAAGTCTAATTTGTATGTTTTTATTCACTGTTTGAATTACCTTGAATTAACTAATTTGTAACTTGAGTTGGTTAGTTTTGTGGCCCTTTAAGTCTATGTTTACTTTCATGCAGTTAGTGCTCTCCTGAATTTAGTCAGCTCCATCTACAGCAAAATAAGTCAATATTACCCATATTTGGAGCACAAATAGAGCAATAATTCTCATCTTAGTTCATGCTTCCCAAATTTGGAGTTCTTTCCATGATCATGACCTACACAATGCCATTTCCTGCTCTGAGCAGAGAGAGAAAGCCTTGAATATCAGACAGACATTTTCTTCACCCATTTACAGACACATAAACTGATTAGAACAGTTATGAGCACGCAAACAGACTGGAGGGCTAACAATTTTTTAATGTTTTTTCTTTAATAAAAATTGTAAACATCATCTTTAATGCAATTAAAGCTAAAGCTATATTGCCCAGCTATAGGTGTTGCTGTCCCAAATGGTTAGTAATTTCCATGCTCAGACACCTGCCTCGATTCACCTTGCAAGTTTTAGCACTGTCCTTCAGCAGTGAAGTCACCAACAGTGCTAGACAAGACAACTTCTACTGAAGATACTATTAGCATAGTGTTAGCTTGACTGTTTACTGGCTACAGCAGCGGTGTCTGAGAGTTTTTCAGAGAAGAAGACAGATCAGATAAAAATATTTCAGATATTTCTGAATTCTGAATATCTGAATGTTGAGATAATATTCACAAGTCAATCAAAAAATTTCAAAGGGTTGATTTACTAATGGGGTGGCACGGTGGTGCAGCAGGTAGTATCGCAGTCACACAGCTCCAGAGACCTGGAGGTTTTGGGTTCAAGCCCTGCTCCGGGTGAGTGTCTGTGAGGAATTTGGTGTGTTCTCCTTGTGTCTGTGTGGGTTTCCTCCCACTGTCGTATGTGGGTTGGCGACTCAAAAGTGTCTGTAGGTGTGAATGTGTGTGTGTTGCCCTGTGAAGGACTGGCACCCCCTCCAGGGTGTATTCCTGCCTTGCGCCCAATGATTCCAGGTAGGCACTGTAACCCTGAACTGGATAAGGGTTTATAGATAATGAATGAATGAAATTATTTACTAATGTTTTGTGTCATTAAAAACACTGTATTGGCATCAAAAAGTGTCAAATACCACACAACTGCTAAGATTCCTTGGAGGGTGAAGTCTAAGACATGTGAATCAGATACTGCATATTTCTACAATGTTGCTAAACTTTTAAATTGTAAATTTTGCTCTTCCAGCTCAGCACGCTTGGAGGAGAACACTCATTATGGCTATTTTCACTTCCTCTTCTAGGATGCCAGTAAAATGCTTTTTTACATCCCTGATTAAAATTTGAGAAACATGGAGGTTTTTATATGCATGAAAAGTAATTTCTGCCAAAGCATTAAATCTTTAAATATCCATTTCTCGATTCTGATTCCATACAATGACACTACCTTGCTTCAATAAATCTAGACTTTATCAGAGTAAATAGACACGACCATTTCAGTTCAGTTTGACCTCTATAATGATGCCCTTGTTAGTATACCTTCAAACAAAGGCTGTTGAGATTGGAGAAATGGCTTGACTTAAGTGCTCGATTTGCATTTGAATCAGTCCTGCTTTTTTACCATTCTCAATTGCCACAATAGCCAGAACAATTGGGAATTATGGAATTCCTGCATAGTTGCTGAGGTAAATCAGCACACATTAGCACCTAGGCCATGAATCAGTAAGACAGAGGCCTGGCAGTCCTGTTGTTTTCATAAATATGTAATGACTATCACTTCAGGTGGTCTCTCAGTGCACTCTCACAAAAACTGTCACTGTGTTGGTAGCATCAATGCTATGTTGTCATACCTTTATTTAAGGAATATAACAATACCATGTTCAAGTACAAGTGCACATTGTAAAATACTCCACATTTCAACTCTAGGGTTATTATTTAGTTTTCCCATTTAAACTCTCTCTTATGAAAAAAGCATATATTCACCTAAAGATAATGTAGTACCTATAGGAAAGATAACTAGTCATTAAGAGCAAGGTTGTACATTTGGGGTACATTTATGATGTGTGATACTGACGTAAACAGATGTCTTTTAGCTAACATAACATGAGTGGTTTGCTTCCATCCATTTTAACTGAGATCTTGGTACTTCATTGTTCCAACCATTGCCAAACCCCAAGTTCAGAATCCAAGATGGTTCTAGAAGCCCTGCTGTGTCTGATCCACTCATACCAGCGCAATACATCATCACCACCATGTCATTATTACTACATCGCTGAGAACAATCCACCACCCAAGTCATACCTGCTCTGTGGTGGTCCAGACCATTGAAGAGCAAGGTGAAATTGGGATAAGAACGTATGCACAGCAACAGGTGGACTACAGACAGTGGTTGCAACCCATCATCACCCATGCCCTTGCCATCAAATGATGGCTTAAGCAAGGAACAAACACTGTGTTTGACTGACTCTTTTGTTATATCCTGTTGTTGGGGGATCCTCTATGGGTAGGCCTTGAGCACTAGGACATTTAAGCAGTATCACAACTTCCACTGTTACTGTATCCAGCAGCACCATAAGGAGATTCTAGCATAAATGTAGCCTGCTCATGATGGATGACTACATTTTTGGACAAGCTGTAATCTGCTGCAATTTGAAGAATTGATTGAAATGTTGTGAGAAACAAGTTACATTGTTCTCAGGACAATCTCTAATTTGCCAGTTACATTTTTGGTTCATTTTTTCATTATCTGTATTCAGGTGTGAAATCATTCCCAGCCCCAACTTTCTATTTCTGAGATTAATTGAACACAGCATTAGTGTTCTCCTCCAAGCATGTTGAGCTCTCCAGTGGGGTTGTAAACAGCAAATGGAAAAGAAGCACTAGCTGCCTATATAATGCTTGGAGGAGGCATGTACTAGCCTTTACTTTCCAAGGAAGGTATAATCATGTGACTCAGGGAAACCTAAGGAGTCTTTTTATGATGCAATTTTTATACATATATGAGCAGAACAGAAACTAGCATTAATGCAATTATTCAATACTATTTACATTTTTACATAATCTTACATTTTTAATGTGTAACTAACTGTTTTAGTAGTGTTTATCCTTTAAAAAACTTTAAATATCATGATAATATATTGTTGCTGTGAGAATCACTAAAATAATCATGTTTCCTCTTACAGCGTCAGCTTTTTCTTTAGAAATACAGAAAACAGTAAATCCGTCCATAATGGGTTTGGGAGCCAGACATCTTGGAGGAAAGCACAGGGCTCAAAATCCTTTTAGGGGATTCCTATTTCATGCACTAAATTCCTTTTTTTTGTGCTGGCATTTCAATCAAAGGCTAACAATGACTTGGAAATGAAACCCAGCTCCAGATTATCAGATGGCTAGAAAGTAGAAAGCAACTGCTATGTAAAGCCTTGGAGAATCTGGGTCACCTTTTCTGATGCACATTTGGCTTAGGTGGAAGACAGAAGAGGACAATTCTCCCACTGTGAGGCTTCTTCTGAGAAGGCTTGTTCCTGACACTAACATTTCACATTGGCCCCAGGCTTATAGCCTCAAGAGATTGCAGCAAAGGTAAATGGCTCAGGACTCTCCCTTAGAGACAGGGTTAGGAGCTCGGACATCTGGGAGAGACTCAGAGTGGAGCTGCTGCTCCTCCACATCGAGAGGATCCAGTTGAGGTGGTTCTGGAATCTGGTCCGGATGCCTCCAGGACGCCTTCCTGGTGAGGTGTTCCGGGCATGTCCAACAGGGAGGAGGCCCCGGGGCAGACCAAGAACACGCTGGAGAGACTACATGTCTCGACTGGCCTGGGAACGCCTCGGTATACCGCCGGAGGAGCTGGAAGCAATGGCTGGGGATAGGGAGGTTTGAGTTTCTTTACGCGGACTGCTTCCCTCGTGACCCAGACCCTGATAAGCGGTGGATAATGGATGGATGGATGGATGGATGGATAAATGGTTCAGGATCAGGGTCCAGTTTGAGATCAAGTTTTAGATTCTGTAGAAGAGTAAAAAGGTGCTATACATTTTTAAAAATGAATAGAATTTCCTGAAATGTTCTTGGCTTGGATAAAAATCTCAAAAATGCATATTGTAGACCTTTGACACTGAATTTTTTTTATTTTTCTTTATGAAGTGTACACATAATGGTACTTAAAAAGAAAATACTCACTAATATGTTCTTAAATTAACTTAACTTATTCCTCTAAGTCACTGCCCCAAAGAACCAAAGAGAAAGTGAAAAAATTGGTTTAAGGGCCCTCTGTATCTTTTAACCTACAACATATGTCCAAAAGCAGGAATTCAGTTGTGCACAAACAGGAATGCACTGACCAAAAAGAAGCGATGCACTGTAGGGTATCTTAATATCTGCCTAAATTCACCTTGCACAACTGGAAATTACAGATTCCAAATCCAGAGCTAAAGAGAAGAGGTACAATCTGTCTTGTTTTAAGAACACAGTTCAAAAACCAGCATGGTGCTTTAGAGTGAATAGTACATCTGTGAAGGCACTGTTAATACTGAATGATATTTGCAGGTTTTGGAACAACATGCTGCCATTCAGATCTTGTCATTTTTAAGGAAAGCATTGTTTATTTTAGCAAGACAGGTCCAATCCACATTCTGCATAGTATTGTCCAGTATTAAATGTGTATTCATTCATTCATTCATTCATTCATTCATTATCTGTAACCACTTATCCAGTTCAGGGTCGCAGTGGGTCCGGAGCCCAAATGGGCGCAAAGCAGGATTACACTCTGGAGGGGGTGCCAGTCCCCCACAGAGTGAAATGTGTATTATGAAATGAAAAATACTGTCACAAACACCTCATGCTGTTGAGAAACTGAAATCCTAGATCAAACAAGAATAGAAAGACATTTCACTTTCATAAGTACAGCAGCCAAGCTCAGTTATCAAAGTGCTGTTAAAAGAAGTGAATATTAATACAAAATTGTATTATATTTTTCAAAATATTAACATTTTTTAGTTTCAACATTTAAAATAGTCTGTGTGTTTTTTGTCATTTAAATATTGGGGTTAAGTGATATGTACAAAATTGCATTGTTTTTACTGACATTTTCCACAGCGTATCAATGTTTTGCAAATGGGGTTTTTAAATCACCCAATATTAAATAAATCATGTTTTCATAATGTTTCTAAATCTAGGGTAAATCCATCCCAGAAGAATAGAGGGACAAAAGAGGGACAAACTGCCTGTATTTGCAATGTTTGCATTTCATAATCTTATAGTGTACTTTAACAGAAAAATAACAGACTGCATGTAATGACTGGTGTGCTAAACAAGGTAACATGAATATTCAAGTTAGCAATTTCATCTGCAGTTTTATACAAACCAGGGTCAGATCTTGGTCAGTTAACATTGTGCAAGGTTTTTTGACACGTACTTCACCCTTACATCCTCACTGGTGGCTTAACAGATGTTGTAAGAATTAAACAGCTTCAAAATGCTTAGTTCATAAACACAGATTAGGCATAAAATTATAACCAACTCATTTCCACACTAACAATACAGAAGCTATTTGTAATTCTACAATTACAGTGTAGTTCATGTGTTGCTCTGCATACTTTGCTTTCACTCTTCTTCAAAGGATTTAAATATTCATTAAATTAATTATTTTTTCATTATTATTCATCTGACCAATGTTATAGTTTTTATTTGTTACACTATCCACTGAGGTTTAGATCCTCTCAAGTTTGTCCTCTTACTCTGAGGTAGTTTTTCATTGCCACTGTCTCCCTGAGCTTGCTAAAATGAATCTTGCACTATGTTAAACTGCTCTGTGATGACATTTGTTATAAAAAAGCTGTTATTTTGCTTCTGTACACTTTGCAAATCACCTCAATAAAGATAAGTCAGCAAGCCATATGCTGCATTCACACAGCAATAGATTCCAGATGCAGGTATCAAGGTCTAATGTTGCACACCTCAGGAAAAATAAATATTGTAATACACACTGTCTTAAGTCATTGGGTGATTTGTTTGCTGCTATATCCCCCCCATCCCACTCCAGACTTTCCGTAAGCTGTCTTGCACGTGCCCTAATAAAGGGAAGAACCTTTACTGATGGCAGACTTCCAGAAATCATCATCTGTAGAGGATCTGTAGCCAAATAATAAACATGACATACACCACCCAGAATTTGTCCAATTATTTTGAAAACAAAGTAGCTGCACAAACTGGGTCACATAACATATAAATTAAATTAAATTAAATTAAGGTGACTTGCTGCACTTTAAAGAAAATCATATAGAGGTGTTTACAGTTAGAATAGTTTGTTGTGATGCTGTGCAATAAGATTCTCCTTTAACTCTTCTCTTATAAGTTTGAATTCAACTTATCTGGCTACACTGAGAAATCCTCATTGTGGAATAATACAAAGTTCCTTAGTTAGCCAAATAACCCAGGACTAACATTCAGGATTGTCCAATAGGATTGTTCCTCTGCTCTCCTCATATTGGACAGGCTTATCTTTGGTAACTTATCTGGCTACACTCAGACATTGGGTCTGTTCCACAAGTCAGGAATTGGCTAGGAAAGTCAAGCCCAAAGTTTACTGTCCAGTAGAAACAGCCCTCATCTCTTTCACTATTGGACACGTTGAACATCAGGATTTAGTTATGTGCTTCTCAAGAAAACTCAAAAAGGATAATTCAGTCCTTTCCAACATGACTGTCTCATTGTTGTTCTCTTGTTAGACAGGCTTAATTTTGGTCATAACTTGTGAAATATCCTTTCAGTAATTGTAAGCTGTTAGACAATTGCAGAAGTACGATATTTTTGAGGAACTCTGCTTAGAAAAAGCCTGTGTGGGAGCAGAACGTCCAGCCAATGGCAATACCCCCCCATCCACATCAGTCTCCTCCTCACAGGGAGAGGGGTATAAATCCAGTATCAAACCTCCACACTTTGTCTCACGTTGACTTTTTCATTTACTCCCTCCCTCCCTCCCTCCTAACTCTCACAAACATGTTGGACTTGCTAACGTTTCTGCTGGAGAAGCTTTTTCTTCTCACTAACTTTCATGTGTTCAGAAAGTCGTGGTTAGTTCTGAAGACAATGTTGTCAACAACAACAACAACAACAACATGCTCCAATACAACAGCGCCCCCCTTCAGGAGAGGCGACCTGCTGGAAGTGCAGCGCACACTTTTCGTCCACTTCGGCATCTACCTGGGGGACAATAAAGTCGCTCACCTGATGCCGGATATCTTACCGGTGTGGACCAGCGACCAGAAACTTATTACCACGGTAGTGACGAACAAACGACTCATTCTAGGCTGTATTTACAAAAACGCCAGCGTAAGACTCGACTCCGTTGAAGACTTCGCCTACGGTGCATCTATTTTGGTCAACCACATGGACCACCGTCTCAAAACTCCGCCAATGTCCAACGAAGAGGTGGCCAAAAGAGCCGAGAAACTCGTCGGAGCCATTCCTTACAGCCTGCTGTGGAATAACTGCGAGCATTTTGTCACGTACTGCAGATACGGGACACCTGTGAGTCAACAAACTGAAAAAGTAAGCGTCCTAAACACTTGGGTCTCTGTCTCAAACCTTCTTCGTTATCCCTATTTAGCTAATGTGCTGGGTCTATTCTGAAAAGTAATGCAGTAAACGTCAGACAGGGAGCTGACTAAATTCCTAAATGGACCCTATCTTTTAAAAATTTGCAGAGTTTTCTAGTAGTACACATTCAAATTCAGTTCACTAGGGAGTAGTTAGTAATTAGATTTTTTCTACATGTAGTGCTATGTGGAGTGAAAAACAACACAAAACGCACAGAATAGGGAAAAGATTTCATGACGGTGCACTACAACCTTAAGTCAAATCTTTTTTGCAAGATCAGCAGAGGAGGGTCCAGAAGATGCTACCTTCAGTGACTTATTATCAGCGAGAGCTATGCTGTCTGTTAAGTCTCTTAATGTCTGTTATTTTGTTTTTGCAGTTCTGTAACTGCCTGAAAATGGCCATTCAAGACCAAAGATGTGTGCTTCTGACCGTCCTCCTAGGAGTGATGTCCATCGTTTGTTTTGGCCTGGCACCTTCAACTACATTACCCACAATCCTTATACCCTTCACTCTGTGGATGGCTGGTTGAGGGGCACTTTCTAGACTCAAGATGTGAAAAACTATCTGCCAAATGGACAACCAGTGCTTATACATTACAGCAATATTTGACCCTGTCTGAACTGCTGTTTGGTTTGATCATAGAGCCAAGAGATGTTGATGTGGTTTATATATTTGGTGCCTATTTCAGTACTTGATAGCAGTTATTGTCTGTAAGGAAGGACAGCTCTACAGAATCATAATGATGCACACTTTGTATAAAGAGAAGAAGAGTCAAGACAAGAGAAGAAAGTTAAAACTGAGAATGTACTGTATGAATGTTGAAGAGCCTTATTCATATGACTGATAATGTCATAATGCTTTATTTTTACATAAATCGCAATGTAAGTCATGTATTTGCACACAATCATTATTTTCCAAGCACTGACATGAGCTGAATCAGTCTCATTGTAAATTAGTGTACATTATTACTAGGGAATATTGAATTATTGTGTAGTATAATAAAGAAATGTATTCAATTTAAACGTTTGCAGAAGAATTACATGCACCTACAAGTAAAAAATTTTAATAATATTTTTTAAATTAATTAAGGACAAAAGCATGCTATAATGTCAAAATAATTTTATAATGATAGCAATAGAGCTAATAGTACTGATGATGATAATCATGATCATAACTAATTGCATCAGTTATCATAATTTATTACTATTATTATTGTTATCATAATCATAATTGGTGCAATTATAAAGACAGTAACCAATGATTAGAACTATTCAAACGAAACATGAATTTCTCAAGACACTTAAAAAGAACCATTTTGAAAATAAAATGTTTTTGAGTCATCCTGGTTTTATAAAGAGTAGATAGTTTTATAAAAAGTAGTCCCTTTGTTTAGAGTGCAGATATATTCAGAAAATCTGCACATTATAGTAATGCTATTACTACCAGCACTGGCATTCCCAATTCATTATGAACTGTTACACTGAAAGAAAATGCTACCTTATTTGGCATTTCTGAGCATGCAGAAGACTACGATTTCAGTTCATTAAATATCACTGTACTCCTTCAGGACCACAGTGGGTCCAGAGTCTACCAGACTCAAGGTACAAGGAAGGAAATCATCCTGCACATTGCACCAGGGCATCACACACTCACCCCATACTCATACCTGCAGACATGTTTTGCTAAGCCAATAAACCTAACAAGATGTGGGAGGATTTCAGAGCACATAAAAGATACCTACACAGACACTGGGAGAACAAAAAAACCTAACGGAGAGTTCTCCAAGCAGGGGCTTAAACCAAAGAACCCAGGACTCTGGAGCTGAGTGACAATGACACGTCCCATGCAGTCAGTTCTCACAGAGCTCGCACCCAACTTCCTGTCCCCTGACAAAGAGTTATTAAGCCTCACTCAAAATAGACTTCCCATAAGCAAACTATAATTTATTATTATCTGTAAGTACAGTATTTGAAGGTAGAATTAAACTTAAGCAATCCAATTTACACCTTTTCACACCTCAAAACTCAGTCAACAGGTGTCTGGAGTCAGAAGTCAGCTTCTTTAGCATTGTACTAGAGCTACAAGCTATTAGCTAACAAGTAAAAAGAAGATAATACTCCAGAAAGCAGCATTCAATAATCACACAGTCCTCAATGTTAAAACGGAGTTGTTGTTAAGTTGTTTATATTCAGAACTATTTGGTTAATGATACATTGATATTATTTTAGATTGAACTCCAGTTTCAAAATTGGTGCTAATATTTTTAGCTTAATGATATACTTTGTTTTTATTTACATCTCAGTCATACAATGTCAAAAACAATTATATTTTAGCTTTTAAACCCAGTTAAGCCAGTGGGTTATGTGCTTCAAAGCTTAGATTCACTACTTGTTATTAACATTTGCCTCATAGCTACAGTGGAAACCTTTAGTGAAAATATACTCATTATATAGTAATGTAGGTAAATACAGAGGGTAAATCCTAAACGTCATGCAACTGCATAAGAGGGATTTCAGAAAGTAACTGTAAGCTCTGCTGAAGCCATGAGGCCTAGCGTACAAAATAAGAGTTTAGACAATGGTGAGATAATAAATCACCTTTATTTACATTGACAAAAAGTTTGACAGAGGCACTGTTGGGAGTCTAATCTGCTTTGGAAGGGTCTTTGGGACTTTCACCTTTAGTTCCAGAGTTCACAGGTTTCACTGACTATTTGAGGATAGCAGAGATGATTTTAAGGCAGGCTCTGTAAACCAGATGCTATACAGCACATTACAATATACATTTCACATAGATATTTAATGATGTTACTGTACACTCTTCAAGTCAGAGGTTGTTTGAGGATATAAAGCATAGGATTTTCATGTAAGTTTATAAAGGGGTTCAACATTATATCAGTGAAATGGTGTTGAGACAGACAGATAATCACCCTGTGCCAGGTATGATCTCTGATCAGGATGAAGCAGCTACAGAAGATGAATTAATGAATTAAGTAATTAGATATTGATGCCTCTGATTGTCTAAATTCTTCTGCAAATCCAACTTTTCACCTGACTGCAAATACACCACTCCTCTTTTTGTGAGAAAAAAAGACACGGACTAGCTCAACAGTCTAACTACACATTCCCTCTGTCATGTTGACAGCTTAGCATTCTACCCACAAACAACCTGATCAGTGCAGACTGGCTGTGGTGTAACAGAGAAGGCCTTATTAGTCTTATCTCTTTGGTGCAGTCTGGGACAAAAACACCTAGATATCAACTTTTTGGCAGAGAGAAGAAGCTGATTTTGTTTTTAGCATAAAACAAAATGTCTACCCTGAAATATCTTGCAAATTCTTTGTGTCTTTCTCAACACATGACAACACAGGACTAATATGTCCTGTTCACAATAAATTTGCATGTTTTGTTGTGATGAAAGTCTCCTAAATACTTTATGGATTAACTATATTGTTCTTTGATAAAACTTTAGCAACTTTATGTAAATTATGTTTGTCTTTAAACTTTAAAATGTTCTTCATCCTCACATACCTTATTTACTATTAGATTCTTTTGGGAACATAAAAGTAGTGATTATGGAGCTTCTAATCCCTCTAAGTCTTAATGCTAATGTACATATTCTTCCTCAGGTTTAGAGCAGAAAATCAAGCAAACGTAGGTGATGTTGTTGCGGTGTGGAGCAGATGTATAGATCAGTGAATTAAATCATGATGCTTAGGATGCAGGATATCATCAGTTAGCACTACTACTATTTTGACATCCAAGTAAACCACACCATAAGGTGTGTGAAAACTAGCTACAGTGACCATATTTTGATTTACAAAAAAAGTGACATTTGAGTGACAAAAGTGACAAAAAAATTACATTTAGGGTGAGTGAGGTGGTGTTAGGATAGAGGCCCAGGGAAGACAGGACATTTTTACAAAACCACTTCTAACATATTACGTTTTATACTTACTTGCAGGAATGTAGTATCTTTGTAAGTTCATAAATAAACAAATTATATTAATTTTCATGGTTTATGTATGAATGAAATTACCATAAAAATCCATTACTTCCCTACACCACTAGGCACACTCTGGGTTTGGATGTGTTTAGGTTTTGTTAAAGTACTATACAAATTATCATACAGAAGTTAGACTTCACCTTTCTTCACATAGACATCTCTGAAGCAACTGCACACAAGCTGAGAGTCTGTCAATGGTTGTGTGTCAGCATACACCGTTTACCAATTGTGGCTCGTGAGAGTGCAGGACCTATAGAGAAAGGTCAAAGCAATGGAAAAACAGATGCACAGTGCATGCAGACTGTAGAAAGAAATAAATGTAAATATGAAAGCCAAAATTTAGAAATCCCGACATTATTTATATATATATATTTTTTAGTTTTACAAAACTGGACATGTCTGGAAAGAAGATGATGTCAGGCCACCCTACCCTGACCTTGAGTTATCTTAACTCAATCCAATAAAAGAGAAGAAGTAAAAGGTCAGGGGCCATCATGGTGTGTCACACAGCACATATTCAGACAAACCTGGGGTTTTGAACACATTATTGCTCACATAAAGCACATTATTAAATGCTAACTACGAAAAAATAAAACCTATATGTTTGCACAGCTAAAAGCATTTTGTCACATATTTTAGATGGACTTTTGTGCATTTACAAGCCAGGCACATAAAGGCAAAAGAAAAAAGTGTTACTGTGTATTTCATTATGCTACCGTATCAGAATGAGAAAACCATAAGTGATTGCATAGAACAAAATATCAGGGACCTCACATAAATGGAAACAATCTTATTCATTGATCCTGTCTCAGGACTAAAACAACAGAAAAACATTTATGCTACAGCACACAGACTTAGATCTTAAATATCAGGAATCTGGAGGTAAACATATGTTGCAACATGTTTAAGCTAATGCTTTGCAAGGGTCTGGCGTGTGACAGGCCTCAATGCTACACTCTACAAACTTTCCCAGCTTTCAATTAAAAACAGAATTTCCACTCTGTGTAAGTAATGTGCATTGAGCTTGTAATCATTGTAGACTAGTGAATATGTTCCAATAGGTGATGTATGCTTTGTATACCGTTGTATGCTTAGCTGAACCCAAGTGTGCTTTTAGGTCCTACACAAAACATGGGAATTTCTTTTTTAATTCATCCGAGAACTTGCATTTACGTTTCGCCTAGCTGCTCCAGATGAGGGTGGGTACATGAGCTTTGACTGACGTAAACAAGGACTACTGACGTGCAGACTGACCAATTAAATGTTTACAGAGAAGGTTATCGACCAATAACGGTAGCTCTACAGTCAGACCGTCCAATCAGAAGATTTTAGGCTACTTCACCACGCCCCCTTCTCACTCAAGCGAACCAATCGGAGTAGGGGAGGGCGGGACTAGTTTGTGAACGAAACGCTTCTCGAAGTTCTATGTAAACTCTAGAAAAACAAAATCCCGGACGTTTGTGAAATTCAACCCGGACATTTTTTTAAGTCTAATAAAGAGGACATGCCCGGGTAAAAGAGGTCGTCTGGTCACCCTAGCTTATGGCTAATCTTTTTTCAACATATAAACTTGTAGCCATGTAAAGTTTGGGGGGCTGAATGATACTGACCCACAGAAGAGCTAATCTACAGAAATACACACGGAAGTGGACATGTGTCTGGTACCTAACAATACATTAGTACAGTTTACCATGTTACACATTAAAAATAAATAAATGTTCCCAGACTTATAGTCTTAAATTCCAGAGAGTTAAACAAATTTAAAAGAACACTTTTGTTGTAGGTAAAGAGTTACTTTGGCAAAGAAAAGTAAGTTCTAAATATGCTGTATATCCAAATGTTCTGATATACAGTATTTCTTCTAAAGTTAAAGTAACACTGGGTATGATTTTTTTTTAATTTTGTGCCACGGCATCCTGCTGTGGAACATTAAATTCAAAGTTTCGCTGGAGACAATAATCTGAACTAGATTTTCTCTGTGCAGCTCTCATCACACAAACTTTGTCTCTCAGCTTCATTCTAAGTGGCCTTAATGTTGAGCCTCTGTCTCAGGTATTTTTGACGAGCCTGTAAGAATCTGATGTGCTTGTTCTGTCACCAACAGTGTAGGAAAGTGTTTGGTATCGAGAACCTCTGATATCCACTTCTCCAGAAAGCTATTAACATCTCCTCCCTCTGCACCTTCAGGGAGTCCATGAAGATGGACACTGGAGCGTGGCGATTGATTTTCCAAATCCTCATTCCTCTGCATGAGTGATTTCATATTTACACTCAAATTCTGTTGTGTTGTTATATCCTCCATGTTACTGGTGAGTATGGCACATGTGAGTCTGCCTCTGGTGGACTCCAAATCAGCTTTAATACTTGCCATACCATACATTAATTCTGCATGTCATGTCACACATTCTGTTTTAAGAGAGTGTATGGCTTTGAGGATAGTTCCATGGCTAGGATGGCCATGGCTGGGATTTGCTGACAATTCTATGCTAGTCATCATCATTATAGACTTACTCTTTGTAGTTACAAGTCATGTTGCACTAGGACTAGAATAATTTAGTTTTTGCTCTCAATTTCGTGGATTTATCTGGCATGCTGTGTTCCGGCAAACATATACTAACTCATGTCCATAAATGCGCTTTGGTGGATTTTGGGAATTGTTCAAATATAATTGTTAATCCTTGACCACATCCGTCTTTTTCACACCGCAGTAAGAGGGGAATGGAGATGGAGCTCCTCACTCCAGAGAATCCAGTTCTACTGCTCCACAATCCAAAACTGGGTGGGGGTAATTTTCTATTGATTATAGTGACCTTAGACTCAAGTACAGATAATTGAATGCCTGTGTCCATGATTCAGGAGATTTGAAAATGAAAAGGAATGAAGTTGTATAATACAGATTTACAAGGACTGGAATCCCTTTGATGTCACATTATATTACAGTATACCATCCTGTTTAGATAACATTACACCGAAGAAGCAATTCATGAATACAGTTCCCAAACATGGCTCAGAAATATTATTCTCATTTTAGTCAGTGGTACCATCTAGTGTTTACATATAGTATTACCACAATCAGACTCTATCCCCCGTCTCAGTCAGTTATGGTCAATGATTCTGAACGCATATCAAAATGTTAGCTACTTTATTGTGTCTTAACATATTACAGAATAGGTTTTAAAAGAAACGCTGTGTCCACAACAAACTAAAGTTCTATCCTATATTTAAAATCCATATTAGAGATGAAAAGTGCAGCATGGTGGCACAGCAGGTAGTGTCGCAGTCACACAGCTCCAGGGACCTGGAGGTTGTGGGTTCAAGTCCCACTCCGGTTGACTGTCTGTGAGGAGTTTGGCGTGTTCTCCCCATGGCACATGGGTTTCCTTCGGGTGCTCTGGTTTCTTCACACAGGCCAAAAACACACCTTGGTAGGTGGACTGGCGACTCAGAATTGATTGGGTGTGAAGGACTGTCCCCCCTCTACAGGGTGTGAACCCACCTTGCAACTCATGATTCCAGGTAGGCGCTTGACCCACCATGACCCTGAACTGGATAAGCATTTACAGACAATGAAGGATTAGAGATGAGAAAATAGAAGGGAAAAAATAGTACAGAAAGAAGAAACACTACGAAGAAGAAAAGGAGACAAAGATAGGAAGAATGTGAACATTTTTAAACAACTTTCTGTCTTTCATTTCATAACATGACCTGCAACACTTTAAGAATTGGCAAGTGTTACACTTTAACATTTCTGTGTTAACTTGTGGGAAAAGGGTTATAATATGTCACAATGTTTGAGCAATCATCTTTTTACTCTTTCCAATCTGGGTTTTGTACAATATATAGTACAGAGGGAGCCATATTGTGGGCTTTCAGTGATCTAAATTCTACTGATTATGTCTTTCATCCATCAGCATCAACGTCATGGCTTTTGCCTACTTAAAAACCTATGTTATTAATAGGTTTCACATAGTTGTCATAGATAAATATAAATCTGCTATTGACACTGTTTTACAAGGTGTTCCTCAGTGATCGGTCTTTGGCCCTCTCTTTTTTATCATCCACATGTTGCCAGGAGCCATCAGAGAGGCAAAGCGCACACGTGCTCAGAGAATCCACAGACATTTCCAGAACATAAATGACACTCTGCACAAGTAGTAGGGCATCCACACCAACACCACTCTATATTATTATTGTTACCTTAGTATGACTACTGGGCTAAGAATAGTCCATCAGCCAAAAACTATCAAACTATAACTTGTGAGCTGCATTCAGTGACTATTGATGAAGGACAAAAGGAAAATTGAGGAAAATGATGTAGCAACAGATGAGCTACTGTCTGATTTATACAATGGGCAAACAAATCAAAAACATATACACACACACAAACACACACACACATATTTGTGGATTTGTTTTTTTAGTAAAAGGGCATTCAAACCTTTTCACAGACAGAAATATTAGTCAGCTTGTGTCCAAAGGGTTATAACACCTCTCACTATCTTCACTGTCTCTGGCCTTGTTAGTGCTCTGGGTAACAGATGCCCTTTTACCCTAACCCCAACATTAAAGGGCCAGTACCCAGATTTTGCTTATATTTAGTTTTATATATTGAGGTCCCGTTATGATGTCTGGGTGTGTCTGTTTTTCAACAACATTCCAGCCCTCAGAGTAATTCAGGCTGATTTATATACTGTGCTGTTAAGACAGGTATAATATATACCCAAAGGTTTGTAGACTTTAATAATGAGTGAACTAAGCAACGTTGAGGTGTTTCCATTGTAGAGCTGCACATCTCTATAGGAAAGCATTAAATGAAATAAAATGCTGTGGAGCAGCTGCACATGTGCTTAAGATCCCCATGGCCACAGCTACTTATGGGCTACAGAGGTATAAAGGCCCTCAACATTCTCTGGACTTAGGCCCCGTCCACACAGATTCCTTTATTTACTACTGTCCACATTCTTTTGAAAACTTCAAGGTGGAGATTTTTGAAAACACTGTTTTCACTGTTCTCGTGTGTACAAGGAAAATTGATATTTTCAGAAACACTGACTTCACACCATGTGAAATTCAAACTCCTTATAGAGTGAATTAAGTCATAAATCTACAATGTATACATGCCACATAATCATTCATTCAGTATCTGTAACCAATTATCCAGTTCAGGGTCACAGTAGGTCCAGAGCTTACCTGGAATCATTGGGCGCAAAGGCAGGAATACACCCTGGAGGGGGCACCAGTCCTTCACAGGGCAAGACATACACACATTCACACCTACGGACACTTTTGAGCCACCAATCCACCTACCTGTGTTTTTGGACTGTGGGAGGAAACCGGAGCACCCGGAGGAAACCCACGCAGACACAGGGAGAACACACCAACTCCTCACAGACAGTCACCTGGAGCAGGAATCGAACCCACAACCTCCAGGTCCCTAGAGCTGTGTGACGCTACCTGCTGCGCCACCGTGCCACCCTACAGATTCCCACATATGAATACACTTAAATAATGTTGTAGTAGAAATATATAATGCTTTATTAAAATCTAGATTCAGTAAATTCCTGACTTGTGTAGTGCACTACATAGGGAGTATAGAATGATTTGGGATTAAATCTGTTTCTCTCATGCTTTGTGTTGTTTTGGAGTCTCCCTAAAAAGAGGCACTATGGCCCCCTACTGAAAGAGCATGATAATGCAATAATTTTTGTATTCATCTGGGTGGAGATTTTCACAAATATAGAGAGTATCTCAGTTTTTTTAAAAAAAATGATCCATTTGTATGAAGCCTTAGAGTGGTGCTTGTGATCCAGAAATATTAGTTTACCATTGGTACACAGCCTCAGTAATGTTCTTAAAACTGTGTGCAATTAACTCTTCACAGATATGTTGATTTTTGAGGTTTCTACTGCAGTAAATGGAGATAAACTACCCATGGATACCATTAATGTTCCAACAAAAGTTTGGTCATACAGTGTTTAGTGATTGATTTCTGTAAGCATACTAATGTGGAAGGCTGCTATTTTCAAAAAAAGTGCATTTATTATATGGAACTACACTTATTTTCAATAACGTGAGTGTGAAATTGAAGCTGAACAATCAGTAGACAATTCTGGAAAACTAATGTTCTTACAGAAAAATAAACTCCCCCTCATGTTTGTTTTCATTCAGAAGCTCCACATTTTTTTAAAGGTGGTAATTTTAAGTAAGATACCGATTTTATCTTGTTCATGGTTGAAGTTTAACTTGAATTACCACAGAAATTAATTTGTAACAGGGGTGGTGCAGCAGGTAGTGTCGCAGTCACACAGCTCCAGGGATCTGGAGGTTGTGGGTTTGATTCCCACTCTGGGTGACTGCCTGTGAGGAGTTGTTGCGTTCTCCCCATGTCTGTGTGGGTTTCCTCTGGGAGTTCTAGTTTCCTCCCGTGGGTAGGTGGATTAGTGACTCAAAAGTGCGTGTGTGTTGCCCTGTGAAGGACTGGCACCCCCTCCAGGGTATATTCCTGCCTTGCACCCAATGATTCCAGGTAGGCACCGGACCCAGTGTGACCCTAGAGACAATGAATGAAGTAATTCAAGCTTAGTTTTGTAGCACTTTCAGTCTGTCTTTACTTTCCGGAAAAGTCAGTGGTCAGAGTCAGTTCTGCCTTTAGTTAAGTAATACATTTGAAACAGCAAAAACAAATCAATATTACCAACCTATTGAACAGGAATAGAGCAACATCCTCAAACTTTTCCATGCTGTTTTAATGTTTGGAAGTCTCTCCACTGTCAGCGGACTGGAGAGTTAGCTAATGGGGAGGAAACATTTTGAATGTTATAAAAAAGTGTAATAGACTAATTGCCTTTAACCAAAGAAACTTATTCAAAAGCCAACAATACATGTTGGTGGCTGATGTGTCAGTTGTTTCAACACCGGCAAATTCACACCCACCCACCACCACCACAGGCATGATAAGCTTGTTTATTAAGGAAAACACACACACACACAAACAGAAAAACACAGCCTATGGTCATTAAAAAGTGATGACAGGTCAGCATCTAGCCCACCCAGCACAAGGGCAACAACACACCACAGCAGTATCACATCATTCATTTTTACTGAGACACAATAAGAAGCAATGAAAAGTTCACGTCTGGAGTTAAAAAGTTGTTAAAATCTATAGAGG
The DNA here is from genome assembly GCF_029633855.1 of Hoplias malabaricus. Classification (NCBI taxonomy): domain Eukaryota; kingdom Metazoa; phylum Chordata; class Actinopteri; order Characiformes; family Erythrinidae; genus Hoplias; species Hoplias malabaricus. The sequence continues at coordinate 13,699,804 of NC_089801.1, read as the reverse complement.
ACATGGAACTCTATACAACAACTATAACAACTATGCAACACCTTTTAGACCTCCAAATCCATCACAAAACATTTTATTTTTAACATTTACTTTTTAGCAACAGGTGTAAATCAAGCTCCATTCTCACTTCAGATCTGAAAATATCCACATCCATTCTTTACCATCCTTCCTATGTGAGCACTCAACTCAGCACTACGGTCCTAAAGGACCACAGAGCTGTCAAGAAGCCCTTGCTGGGAAATGAAAATACATGGGTTGAAGTCCCAAATCATTCATTCATTGTCTGTAACCTCCTGTTCAGTTTAGGGTTGCGGTGTGTCCAGAGCCTACCTGGAATCATTGGGCGCAAGGCAGGAACACACCCTTAAGGGGGCGCCAGTCCTTCTCAGGGTGACACACAGTCACTCATTCAGTCATTCACTCACACCTATGGACACTTTTGAGTAGCCAATCCACCTACCAATGTGTGTTTTTCGAAACCGGAGCACCCAGAGGAAACCTACGCAGACACAGGGAGAACACACCAAACTTGTCACCCGGAGTGGGACTTGAACCCAAAAGCTTCAGGTCCCTGGAGCTGTGTGACTGCGACACTATCTGCTGCACCACATTAGCATTTTAATAATAGGTTTGGAAATCTTCTGTCTTCATTCAATTATTCATACACAGATTATTCACAGCTTCAGTAATCGTCTTATAACACCTGTGTTTTGTTTTATCGTGTAAGAGATTACAGACACAAGCCACATATTCTTTTGTCTCATCCTTTCCCCCCTGTTTACAGGGTAAATAATCTGACCCTGCTGTCCCTGCACACCGAGAGTGGAACAGATTCTTGGAGGATAATGCAACTATCTGATTTCTCCAATTTAGCTTAAAATTGAATAAAGTAGTTCTCCTTGTCTGAAAATATAAGATGATCAGTGAGAGCAGTGAAGCAGAATCCAAATGTCTCCCAACACCCTCCATGAAGCACAGTGTCATTAATAAAATAACAGTTTCTATAATCACACAGTGTGTTGTACTTTGAAAATAAGTTTTTAATCAGCTATAAAATTAATGTTTCCCTGTTGATTTAGTGTCAGATTTCTGTCTGTGTACATTATTTTTTATTTTATTATCTTTATTACACTGACAGGCAGCTCTGTTAAAAAAAGGTGATGCAGATAAATGAGTCATGTATCCATACATACATTTCTTTAATTTTAACTAAGACATTGATAGAAACAATAAAGCAATTTACGTTTTTATTTGAGAAGAGTGTTTGGGTATGAGTAGGTACCCTATACTATGGTAGCTACTATAGACAGTGACATCACCTGCAAAAACCACAAAAACAACAAAAAAGAAGCTAGTTACATACTCAAAATGATGGACTGGCCCCAGTGTCCAGACCTCACCTCATTATTCAACCAGCATCTAAGACTGAACTGTGGAGATTTGTAAAAACGCCCCTGCAGATTTAGAAGAAAATTTAAAAGAAATTCTCCTGGAAAAAAAGAGATGCTGTGATGAATGTAAAAGGTGGCCTCAAAAAATAATGAAAAATTGTGACCCTGACCAGGATGAAGCAGTTACAGAAGATGGATGAATGAATGGATTGATGAAAATACATTCAGTTGTTGAGCATTCTGTGTATTATTTGGTTTTATTTCTGCCTCTGAAATATTTATAACTTGTACTTAATTGCTGTTTTAATGGGAAATCAAATAAACAGACTGGTCTCTGAATTTTGCACAGTAATGTAATATATATATATATATATATATATATATAGTACAGTGCAGAAGTCATAGGCACCTAAGACAGTTATATATATTTAAACTAAAGTCTTCTCAGTAAGTGTGATGCTTATATAAAGGTATATATAATCACAGTAAATAAAAAAACAAATATTATACAAATAAGAAATATACATGTTTTTCTATAAAGCAGCAGGTGTGAGTGAGTTTGAAGAACAATGTTTTGTTCAGATTCTCCTTGTTTGCATGAATTTGTTAAATCAAGAGCACACATTATTTAAAATAATTATTTATTAACCGCTAAAACTAGGTATTGGATGATAACCTCAAATAATACAGACTGCCACAAGGAGAGATTTGGAAAAATTCAACCAACACATTCATACACAGAATATCACACTGGAATAATAATATTATTTGGTTTTATTCTAATGTTGGGTGTTATTTGTTTTTTTAGCAAATAAACATTTACTGTTCAGATAAATAGCTTTATAAATCTCATAATCTCTGGTGTTTAAACTTTGGCACTGTACTGTATATATTTAAGACTAATATAATTCAAGGGCTCAAGCACCAAACACAAGCCTCATCATTAGTCATGTCCATTCATGCCTCTTTGTCCAGAGTCAGAGAAGCTTAATTCTACATCCCTTGACTGTACAATATCTGCCATCACCCAAAGGACAGCAGTGACCCCCAGGAGAGATGAGGAGAGAAAACAATGTGAGAAGCACGATCAAGGACTCTGATTCCGCACTACTGTGTAAGACAAACTCACAACTGAGAAGAACACACTCACAAAAGCATTCAGACTGGGCACAGCCATTAATACATACCTTGATTTCCAACAGATCTGCAGCTCTGTTTTACCACAACTTTTACACAGGTCATATTTGATGTTTAATTGTTCCAATCAGTTTTTTAAAACATTAAATATTTATTAGCTGTGCTTTAAAAATGTGCCAAAATGTGGGAATGTATTTCCATTTAGCCACAATCGGCAAAAGTGGACACAAGAATTACTTTTACATATTATAACTGTGTATCACTTATTGTAATGTCTTTTATAACTTGTCTGAAAGCCTGTGAATCACCGTACCTTACAAGACCAAAAATAGACTGTAAACAAATGATGTAAAGGCAATGAGTTAAAGAAAAATTGCAGGAATTTTCAACTTAATTGCTATCTCTTGTGTCTGTACAGTACAGTCATTTAAAACAATATATAAGAATTATTTTCTTGTAAACAAATGCATGTTTATTTATAGAGTGCTTTTCATACACAATGGCATTTCAGTGTTCTTTTACAAAATAAAATAGTAAAAAATAAATAAGAATAGGTATTAAAAACTATTAATATATTGCTATAAAAGAAAAGATAGGATAAAACATTATTTTAAAAGGAATATAAATAAAGCTGATTATAAAAGTATACATATATTTTTAATAACCTCCAAGGTGTTAACCCTTCAGTCATTTCCTGAACTCCTGAACAGAAACACAGGGGCTTGCAGTTATAGTAGAAGCCAATGGGAAAGTGCTGAAATATCTTCCAAATTGCTTTTTTTTCTTTTATTTTCAGTAGAAGGCCAGTATTTTCTGTAGTAAATGTATGCTACAGATGCTGCAGAGAGCAACTATTTAAACCTCACTATTTTTAAACTTTTCCTTCTCATTACATGAAATGTAAATGCAAAGAGGTGCTTTAGTATAAACAGTAAAAACAAAAATGAGGTTAATTCCACATTAATTTTTGAAAACTGGATATTAAGAATACAGATCATTTTTAATTAGATATCACCCCAAAAGCTAAATAATAATCTTTATACTCCACACTGTTTTTAGCTACATTATACATGGTAGCAAATGTATATACATCTGATTTTAAAGAGAGACTCGTCTATGGATTTGAAGTTTCTACTGAAGCCTGAGTAGACTGATAAATCAATGTGAGGACCTGGTTATTTATCTCAGTAATAATGAGCTCTTTTGAAGCGTGAACTGAACAATGTCCCCTTAACAGTGGACATGTTCTACAAAACAGAAAAAAAGAAAAAAAAAAACTGAAACACATTGCCTTGAAATGCAATTACAACAGAAGTCAATGAGCAGGTGCTGTAACAACATCTTGCCATTGGGTGCTATTATTTAGTGAGATTAAGTCAAGTGTTCTGTTCCTTTACAAGACATAGGACATTTATTAGGTTTACAAAAAATTTTACAGCATTTTTTGTGTAATATAAAATTGTAATTTAGGAGTCAAACATTCTTCCAAGTTTTGTCATTTTATGGTAACTGTTGTGTTGTATTAAAAATGGCAGAAGTAATTTTATAAATAAATAAATAAATTAATTAATTAATTAATTCTACAGTTTGAAAATGGCAAGTGTGAAGAATTTATTCATTTCCATTTAACAAAAAGGGCTGCACAAACATGCATTGATTTGTTCTGTTCTTGGGGATAATATTTCACACAAAAGTACATGTGAGTTTCGGTTTAAAAGATTTAAAGTTTAAAAAAGATTTAAAGTGATTTCGATAGTAGCGATCATGAAGTAGAGTATTACTACTTAATTTCTATGTTTATAAAAAAAAAAAAAACAATAAAATGGAAATTTATATTTTTAATATGAAGCAACAGTTATTTTAAAATGGCAGACAAGCGGGTGAAGGTTTGAATTTTGAAATATAATTATATCTTACGTAAAAAAAACTCTTAAAACGTATATTAACTCTTATTCGTATATTCTTCATGAGCTGGAATGCTCTTTTAAAGAAAGCTGAATTAAAAGAAATGTCTTGAAACAACCTGAATGAAAATGAATGCAAATTGCATTATCCATACATTAGCCATTATTTGGTTAAGACCAGTTTGAAACAATCTTCTGATATAAAGGTGAAGCAAGGACATTTATTTGTTGTGGAGTGTATTATTCCACTGTTCTGTCTCTCTTACTCACTCTCTCTCTCTCTCTCTCTCACACACAAACACACACACACACACGCACACACAGCCTTTTAATACACTTATACATCCATCCGCCTCCATAATGCACAGCTATAATTTTCTAACGAGCTCTCCTGTGAACTCATAAATAATTCACTTCATTCAATAATGCATCCTTTACCTCCTCACGCTATGAAATGTGACATTTCTGACCAGTGAGGAGGTCAAAATGACCCATTAGATGAAACTGAGGTCATATTATGAATCATTATTTAAGTGGTTGTCGTCCGTTTCAGTTAAGAACCACAGATGCTCTTGCTCTATAGACTGTTTTGATGTGAATAACCCTTGACATGTATTGGTCAAATAAAGGTGACCAAAGTCTCTGTGTCTCATATTGTAGGAGTGATTTGGACATTCTGAATGTGCCACATTCTATTCATCAATTCAGAGGCTTATCTAATAACTTTACAGACCTTGCTGAAAGGGTTCAGCTTAGAACTCACGGAGAAGAGTACAGTTCTTCTGAGAAATTTTAAACCAGACAAAACCTCCAACATTATGTCAAGTTCCAGCTCAAGGAGCTTGGAGGAGAACTGTAATGGTGATTTCCATTGCATGGAACCTGCACAACTCTACTTGTCTCTGCACGGCTCTTTTGCTTTTCCACTGGCCAAATCCGGTACTTGGTTCCTGGGACCGGTTAAGTTTTCAGTCCCAGCTCCCTCTGGGTTCCATCCATGTCGAGTAGGTACTAAATGGTGACGTGTAAACCCTGCAGAGCGCTGATTAGCCAGAGAGACATGTCTATCACTACGAAATGCAGAGTACATTCAGAACCAGCAAAAATTTGCTGCTTGTAAAGTCTCTTAAATTACAGCAGTTTTCACATTTATATTTATCGGACTCAAAACAGCAGCTCGTAACTTTACCTCGAGGTGTTTTGAAGAGGTTTACATGCTCCTTGGGCCAATGGCTGACGAAGGTTTCAAGTGAAAGCCGAACGTGCAACAAGTAAACCTGATCTGTGAGAAGTGCGGGGCAAGGGCGTGTTAAATCCAAAAGACAAATACAGCATGCGTATACAGGATGAGTAAGCCATCTGTGTTGTGGTTTTCATTCCTGTTAGCAATAGGGTTTTGATAAGTCACTGACTCCATTTTCCGGGGGAGCTGTGCCAGTAGAAAATCAACCAGTTTTAAGAGTGCTTAGCTGAGCCGAATCGAGTCGTGTAGAGCTAGACCGCTGTGGTGGAAAAGCACCATAACTGCCATTTCTGTTTAGCTAGTTGCAAATTGGCTAGCACTGGCTGCTGGATTATGGGGTCTAACAAAGAAAATCTAGACAACTAACCAATTAATACCTAAGTCCTAAACAAACGTCGTCACTTGTCACAGTACAATAAAATCATACCTCAGCACTTAATCCATCCATGGCAGTGAAAACACACACACACACACACACACTACTGCACTTGTGGCAGCAAGCACAAAGAGCCAGAGTGGCAGGCAGTGGGAGACATTGTGTGTTAGGTGATTTGCTCAATGGCTCAATGCCATGGATGTTGATGGAGGAGACGACACTGCTGCCCCAATTTTCCTGCCAATTCAGGGGACTGAACCAGTAACCGTCCAGTCCTGAGCCTGTACAAGTTTTTTTTCCTTTAGATTGGTTTAATATACTTGCTTTTTCCCCAAACACCCTTTAATTGAGACGTTCTGAAAGTATATAAAATTGGTTCTTCAAAGTGTTGAATTTCTAAGCTATAATCTGGAGTATTAATTTAGAAAAACATGAAACTGTGTTGTGGTCCAGAAAGAGTGGACTTTGTTATCCACGTCTATAGGAAGTTGGCTGGAATTAGTTTGTTGTGTCAGGGCCCTCATAGTGACGAAATGGCATGTATGGCAGAGGAAGTGGGCCTGAGATATAATCAGTCCAGTCAATAAAGGATTCAGGTCTGAATGGGGACCTAAGAAATTACTGCCATCCTGTCTGAGCCACGTAGAGGCTTAGCCCCAATTGCAGTCAATTCATACGTGAGTCTGCTGAATTGGTTTCCAACTGCTTTGCCTGGTGTTTGTGTGTGTGAGTGAAGGATGTGTGTGTTTGTAATCCTCTAGAATCATGCTTGGAGTTCATGTTTATCTGTGTCTTATTTACAGCCAATGTGTGGTCATTCACAAGCTTGCTCTCATTTTTTTATTTTCATATTTTGATTTAATTAATTAATAACCAATATCTGGCATTATTCTGACCTTTTAATTGTATCTTTATCCCTGAGATTGAGACTGATGTATTTGACCTCTCTTCTGCCATGTACTGTGAAATGTTCAAACATAGTCCAGGCTTTAACACTCATTAGAACTTCAGTATGAATAGATGGTGCTATGATAAATTGTGCTTTTGTACCTGGCACAGAGCTGGAAATAAGAAGATATTTATTTGAATATATAAATACACCACTTTGTGACATCAAATATACAATTACTTGAAAACAGAGTGCGTTTACCGCTTTGTGTGAACTTGGGAGTGTACAGTATGTCTGGATCCATCAATACTGTTTATCCTCTACCTCAGACTCCTTTGGGAAATAAGAAGGGACATATCCTTTAGAAAATAAGTTGGAAAGAATCAGTTTTCCATGATATTACGTCTTCAAAACATAAAATATTTTTCCTTTACTTTTCATTGACAGTCTAACACACTAGTGATGGGAATTTCGGCTCTTTTTGGGGAGCCGGCTCTTTCGGCTCCTAAATGGCTCTTTGTTTTACCACTTATTTCCACTGGTACAGAACAATATTACCTACATTTTACATGACTATATGGACAAAGCATTATTGTTCAATATTAAAAATAATACATAGTGTTTGTCAGGAACGAGGGGCGGACTGAAGGAGGGTGGACGCACTCGCTAAAACACAGTTTTTTAATAAAGGAAGATAACAAAACAAAGAACGAAAACATACAGGGAAACAAGGCAGGCTAAATTAAACACGGTGAACTAAACAGGGCAAACCGGACTGACAGACTAAAGAGTTCACAAAATAACGATAGGAAAGGAAACTGCGACATGAAACAGCGACTAAGAAAACAAACACGGAGAAACTGGAGACAGACGGACAGACAAGGAAACACGACCGACTAGAGAAAGGTGAAATGTACGACAAACAGGACGTGAAACAAGAGGGCTTAAATACAGACACAAACGAGACACACCTGGACAGATAACGAGGACGGGTTAACACATGACACGGACGAGGAGGCGGGACGAGGGCGGAGACAAGGATAAAAACAAAACATAAGCACATGGCCGGGGACAACAGACATGACAGGACGAAGGCGTGACAGATGCCCCCCCCATGAACGCGCAACTCCCAGGCGCGTACTCCTAAACCCCCCAGGAGCTGGCACAGGAGAGGTCAAGGAAAACAAGACAGGACAACAAACCAACGGGTGACAGGACTCAGGACAATACGGGAACAGACACTGGAGCTGGGGACACAACAGAACCGAATATACGAGACGGGACATGGGACATGACAGGTGACTGACAAAGGGAGGTAACAAAAGACTGGAACGGACTGGACATGACGGGAGTGGACACATGAGACTTAACAGGGTTTTTGACATTGGACATGACACTGGATGGAAACAGGGACTGGACAGAAGACGGGACAGGTGACAGGACTTGGTGCTGGGACTGGACGGGAGCAGAGACTGGTGACAAGACACTGGACAGGATAGGAACGTTAGACTGGACAGGGGTACGTGACTGGACAGAAGACAGGACAGGTGACATGACACTAGACTGAAACGGAGACGGGACTGGAGACTGGACAGGGGATTGAAAGGGAAACTGGACCGGAGACAAGACAGGTGACTGGACATTGGACGGATACGGGAACTGGACGTGAGACAAAACAGAGGGTTGAAACGGGGACTGGACTGGAGACAAGACAGGGGACTGAACGCTGGACGGATACGGGGACTGGACATGAGACGGGACTTGAGACAAAACAGAAGGTTGAAACAGAGACTGGACAGGAGTAACAGGGGACTGGACTTGAGACAAGACAGAGGGTTGAAATGGGGACTGGACAGGAGTAACAGGGGACTGGACATGAGACAGGACAGAGGGTTGAAACGGGAACTGGACAGGATTAACAGGGGACTGGACATGAGTAACAGGGGACTGGACATGAGACAGGACAGAGGGTTGAAACGGGGACTGAACAGGGGGTTGAAACGGAGACTGGACAGGGCTGACGGGACTGGACAGGACTTGACAGGGGAACAGGGACCAAGACATTCACAGGGACTGACACAAACACAGTGACCGGGACAGGGACAGAGACAAAGGCTGACACGGGCACAGGGACAAGGACAGAGACAGGAACCAAGACAGGGACAGACAGGGGAACCAATATTACAGGGGGTTGCCCAGGACTGGCTAATGTCTGTGGGGCAGTCTGAGGAACCAGCCTGGGCACAGTTCTGGGGATCGGCCCCGAAGTCCTTCGGGCCGACCTACGGACATGGACAGGAGCGGCCGTAGCCACAGTCACGGGGACAGGAGTGGCTGTAGCCACAGTCACCGGGACAGGAGCGGCCGTAGCCACAGTCACCGGGACAGGAGCGGCCGTAGCCACAGTCACGGGGACAGGAGTGGCTGTAGCCACAGTCACGGGGACAGGAGTGGCTGTAGCCACAGTCACGGGGACAGGAGTGGCTGTAGCCACAGTCACGGGGACAGGAGTGGCTGTAGCCACAGTCACCGGGACAGGAGCGGCCGTAGCCACAGTCACGGGGACAGGAGCGGCGGGTGCCGCCATCACGGAGACAGGAGCGGCTGAGGGAGCCGCCTTTACGAAGACAGAAGCGGCGGGTGCCGCCATCATGGAGACAGGAGCGGCAGGTGCCGCCATCAAGGAGGCAGGGGAACCTGCGACGACGTCCACGGAGGCAGGGGAACCTGCGACGTCGTCCACGGAGGCAGGGGAACCTGCGACGTCGTCCACGGAGGCAGGAGACCCTACGACGTCGTCCACGGAGGCAGGGGAACCTGCGACGTCGTCCACGGAGGCAGGGGAACCTGCGACGACGTCCAAGGAGACAGATGAATCTGCGACGTCGTCCACGGAGACTGGAGAAAGTGCGACGACGTCCACGGAGGCAGATGAATCTGCGACGTCGTCCACGGAGACTGGAGAAAGTGCGACGATGTCCACGGAGGCAGATGAATCTGCGACGTCGTCCACGGAGACAGGAGAGGCGCGCGTCGCACTCACGAAGACAGGAGAGGCGCGCACCGCGCTCACGAAGCTAGGCGCGGCTGGAGGCGCCACGTTAATGAAGACAGAGGTTTGTGCTGCTCGCCGGGCTCGCGCTGGAGCTGTAAAGGGTTTAGGGGGTTTCACAGGCGCACCCATTAGATCCCCTCGAGGTGCGCCCCTGTTAGCCTCACCTCCGTAGCTCTGAGGTCGGAGGCTAACAGCCCCTACCCTTAACGCCCCCCCAAAAATTTCCCCGGAACTGAGGGGGTAATCCCCCAGCGAGGGGGGGACTCCAGCACGCTTCTTCCGCCGACTCTTTCGACTCCCGCTGGCGCAACTACTCGATTCACGAGTCGACTCCTCAGGTATAGGAATCGGAACAGCGCCAGGCAGGAGCTGGAGCCGGCGACTTCATTCCGAGGCTGCTTTCAAAGCCTCCCCCACAGGATCTTTGGGGCCTGTGTGGAATGGAGTCCGGCGAACGGCACACCCCTTGAGGTAATAGTCTGTGCTAGCTGCGTCCTGGTGATCGTACATTCTGTCAGGAACGAGGGGCGGACTGAAGGAGGGTGGACGCACTCGCTAAAACACAGTTTTTTAATAAAGGAAGATAACAAAACAAAGAACGAAAACATACAGGGAAACAAGGCAGGCTAAATTAAACACGGTGAACTAAACAGGGCAAACCGGACTGACAGACTAAAGAGTTCACAAAATAACGATAGGAAAGGAAACTGCGACATGAAACAACGACTAAGAAAACAAACACGGAGAAACTGGAGACAGACGGACAGACAAGGAAACACGACCGACTAGAGAAAGGTGAAATGTACGACAAACAGGACGTGAAACAAGAGGGCTTAAATACAGACACAAATGAGACACACCTGGACAGATAACGAGGACGGGTTAACACATGACACGGACGAGGAGGCGGGACGAGGGCGGAGACAAGGATATAAACAAAACATAGCCATGTGCTAAAAGCACATGGCCGGGGACAACAGACATGACAGGACGAAGGCGTGACAGTGTTGAAATGGCCAATTGTTTTATGGCTGTCTTGTAATAACTCACTGATTGCACTCACACATTGTATAAATAACTGGATTTTTATTTAAACACCTTAATAAAAATCACTTGTAAACTCTGAAATATAGCCAATGGAACACAAAACGCAGGTATCACAAGATAGCTTATTAAATTAAATAATCAGCCATTTCTGGGAAATCCATTTCTTCAACTATTTTTTGGAAGGCAGATTGGCATTCCGGAAAACCAAGTGTCTCAGCTTGGAGGGTTGGAGGGTTGGAGCTTGCTTGTTGTTCTCTGATTGGTTGAATGACAAGCCTTAAAAAAAAAATGGCTCGGTCTTAGACGGGAACCGGCTCTCATCGTTCACTTACAAGAGCCGGCTCTTTGGACCGGTTCGTTCGCGACCGACACATCACTATAACACACCCCACACAATAGACTGACAGCATAACCAACACACCCCATGCAACCATCAAGCGTGTTCAAATGTTGTGATTATAAGGATAGCATGGTGGCACTATCAGTGGCAGTCAGAAATTTCAGTATTGGACACATACACTCCATGGATAGGATTAGGATTGTAAACACTCCACATATTTTATATCCAGCTCCTTTAAGATTATTCAGACATACAGTGACACAAACATTGGGCTGTGGAGCGGAAGAGCTACCTTCTCTAAAATGATTTTTGGGAGTTACAGTGGTTTTAGTGATCCAAGACTTATAAACTGGCATTATTAATATTTTGGCTTAATCCAATCAAATCAGTCAAATCCTACTGAAATGGTTCAATTTCAGACAATTCTTCAATGACAGGGTGTGATAGAAACATAAATAGCAAAAACATTTAAAGACAGAATTGCTAGCTTCAAAACTTATCCAAAGAGGTCTATTTCACCAAGATTTGGAAGGTTCTTCAAAGTCTACAAATTTGCTGTATTGTTGCTGTAGTCACTTAAATGTGTAAGTGATTGAATATTTTGAACGTAATTCTTCATAACAAATAACTGCTACTGGAATGTATAGAATATAATGATATTTATAATGGAAACTGCATGGGGTATCCACTGGTAGTTTAACTAATATGCCAGTTACACCCGGCTGAGTAAATTACTGTGTACAGTCAGTTATTAAACTGAGCTTTGTCAATGCACAAATGTCAAAAATCACACATAGGAATGGAGCCATTATTGAACAAAACTTCCAATCAATTCCCATTAAAATGACTACAAGACTCATTTAGGTTATTTTACATTCATTAAGTCACACAGTTGTCTGGCCTTGTAAACAAGAACACAAGAATTAATTGATCTCCGACTAGAGGATCAGCAAAGTAGGATTCACTGACAAACCATAAAAAACTATTACACTTTACACTTATAACATTTAAAGGTGTGCTGTCATTTTAAAAAGTAAAGCAGGCCACATAAGCTGCTATTCACAGATAGACATTTAGATGTTAATTATGACTGCAATTTTTTTTAACAAATTATTTGAAATACATGAAGTTGTAAAGTGGTAGCATAATTTTATCTTCAACATCAATCAATATCTATCTTCAACAAATTATGTTTTATGGTGAATATATATTATTAATGCGGTATGGTGGCACAGCAGGTAGTGTTGCTGTAACACAACTCCTGGGACCTGATGGTTGTGGGTTCAAGTCCTGCTCTGGGTGACTGACTGTGAGGAGTTTGGTGTGTTCTCCCTGTGTCTGCGTGGGTTTCCTCCGGGTGTTCCAGTTTCCTCCCACGATCCAAAAACATATTGTTGGTAGGTGGATTAAGGACTCAAAAATGTCCATAGGTGTGAGTGTGTGTCACTTTGTGAAGGATTGGTGCCCCCTCCAGTGTGTAATCCTGCCTTGCGCCCAGTGATTCTGGGTAGGCTCCGGACACACTGCGACCCTGAACTGGATTAGTGGTTACAGACAATAAACAAATATATCACTAATAATAGAATATCTAAAAATATATTCATTACAAATTTTTAAGAAAAAATATCTGCTATTATTTTTAGCTTTGTGAAATAAATTTGTTCAGGAGTATAAGCTATAGCAGAGATGTTAACAACTGGGATTTGGTGTTTTCTAGCATTAACATGTTAGCTCTGGTAAAAAAAAAAAAAAAACTAAAGAAAGAAACTTAAAAAATTAAACAAATCTTGGTCAGTCATCTATTACAGAGGTAAGAACAACATTGAAATCTCAAGAAACTAGCAGCAAATCACAACAGGAGACGTTTTGACTTAGCAAGTTAGCAAGCTTAGCATACTTGCTTTGAAATAATAGCTCATAGCTGTATTTCTTTTAAGGCTAGGAGCACTCTAAACAGCTACAAAGCAGTTTCATTCAATTACAGATTATACCACAATCTTAAATTCTTTGTTCTGAGGGGTCCTCACACCTAGTAAAAAAAAAAAAAAAACACACACAAAAAAAACCAAACAGTAGGCTATAGGGCTAACAGACCTATAATGAGGTTAATGAGGATGGACTGCAGTGGGGACAGAAATCTCCCGGCAGACAGCCGTGTATCTCATTAGCTCAAAGTATGAAGTAGCTTATGTCCAGAAATACTGGGTTAAATAGATTGCGGGAAAGAGGCTATTTTAAATATCCTAGTTAATCTTGTCTAATGGTGTGCAGTCAAATAGTGGATGGTAGTTGGAAAGAAAATGTCTTAAGACTTCAAATGATTAGCAGGAAATTTTAAGTAACACAGTTGGAGGTTTTCCCTTAAGCTGGTTTTGAAAGGAACTGGTTCAGATTTAGAACACTATTAAAATACTTTATCTCAGTAATTTTGGAAGAGTTATTGAAACCTATTTGCGAATATTTGATTGTGTTCTGCCATAAGAGATTTAATGATGTCACGTACTGTTGGATGACTATTTCTGGATCACAACTCCAGTTTCTTCCCTGAAGTAATGGATGGTGTTATATCACTTCAAGGGGCACAATTCCACTGCTCCACATCTCAAAAACCTTTCTTGATGACACTTAACATGGGGATCTTAAGTGTGTGCAGCTGCTCCAGAACATCCCACCTCATTTAAGAAAAGCTGTGTATTGAGAACAGAATGTCTTTTAGCACAATGTATGCACTTTCAAGTTGTGCAAAAAAGAAGTGTCTACAGATTTTTGGATATATTGTGTATATTTGAATTGCTGTCTAAATAATTGTCTCAAAGAATCACAACCAAAAACGAGGTCAGTGATTTTTACCATGCAACACACAATGCTTGACTTCCCAGCAGAATAAACTAGTGTGATGTTTGTGGTGTGTTTTCAGAGTAAATTCCATTGTGCTTCTATCAAGTCAAGCGCAACAAGGAAGAAAACCTTGGGGATATGACAACACGGATTGTCTGTAGAAGTGATGAGGTGTTTTTGCTCTGACACAATGTCAGCGAAAAGGATCAGCTGCTAGTGAGTCACAGAGCACTTTTCTGTGTGGCTTCTGAATTTGGAAGCATTTTATACTGCATCTCAGGACAGGTTGATGGTGTGTAGCCATGTGTACATCGTCTTATAATGGCAGTAGCTTCTGCTATCTTACTTTACTCTTAAAACACATTCTGAAAATCATTTCCCATCATTTGGTGTCTGTGTTGCCCTGTGAAGCACTGGCGTCCCCTCCAGGGTGTATTCCCGCCTTGCGCCCAGTGATTCCAGGTAGGCTCTGGACCCCCGCGACCCTAGAATTGGATAAGCGGTTACAGATAAGGGATGGATGGATCATTTGGTACAACAAAATTGCGAGATAATTGCCACATCAGCTTATAATTACCTAAATCTGTCCATTTTAATGTCAATATGCAGTGATTTTGTACTAATGAACAACAATAAATGACCAAAGCTGACTTCACATGCTGCATGTCTAACAAACATCAGAGAAAGTATTCAGCAGAAAATTACACAGATGCCCCAACAACCAAATAAAAAATTGTGATTAATTATGTTTGTTTATGTTTGTTTATTAATTTTGTTACAGTTATACATTAGGTGGAGACATACTTAGTTTCAAAGAAATCTGAAGGGACAGGTTTCCTAGAAATTGCTTCTTGGAAAAGTTTGTCTTTTAAGCTTCTCACGATTTTAGTAATTCCAATATATGCTTCTAAAATCTGTTTTTAAAAGCAGCCTTGTTTAGAGTATTTGCATTCCCTTTTTTTGCTCATTTTTTCCTCTTTGTGTTTTGTAATGTGACACTTCCACATCCTCCTTTCTCTACCTACAGTCATGGCCGAAAACGTTGGCATTACATTGGCAAACGTTGAATCATTTTTTTCAGAAAATTATTGCAATTACACATGTTTGTTATATACATGTTTATATCCTTTTTTGTATATTGGAACAACACAAAAAAAGCCAAAATTGATATAATTTTAAGCAAAACTCAAAATACAGGCCAGAAAAATGTATTGGCACCTTATCAGTTTTGGGGTAAATAACTTGGTTTCAAGCATGTGATGCTCGTTTAAACTCACTTGTTGACTCACTGCTTACATTGTGTGTCTATGTGTGCCACACTAAGCATGGAGAACAGAAAGAGGAGAAGAGAACTGAAGACTTGAGAAATCTGAGGACTTGAGAAGCAAAATTGTGAAAAAATATCAACAATCTCAAGATTACAAGTCCATCTCCAGAGATCTTGATGTTCCTTTGTCCATGGTGTGCAACATAATCTAGATGTTTGCAACCCATGGCACTGTAGCTAATCTCCCTGTACATGGACGTAAGACAAAAAATGATGAAAATTTTCAATGCAGGATAGTCCAGACAGAGGATAAGCAGCCCCAATCAAGTTCCAAAGAAATTCAAGCTGTCCTGCAGGCTCAGGGTGCATCAGTTTCAGTGACCCCAAAAATACTTAAAAAAAACCCAGCCTTTATTCACTGTATGCTGTCAAGGCAGCATTCAGATATTGCCTGGACCCCAAGGCCCCCATGGCACAGAAACAATGACAGTTCAATAAGTGCCAGAGAAACAGAGCACAGAAACATCAATCACTATAAAACATACTCTTAAGGTCGCAAGGTAAGGCCCATTGTCAGCTGGGTTTGTGTCCTAATTCATGGGTCTTCCAGTAGGACTATGACCCCAAACATACTTCAAAAAGCACCAGATATGAAATTCCATTGAACACCTGTGGAAAGATATTAAAATTGCTGTTGGGAGAAGGTACACTTCAAATATGAGAGACCTGGGGCAGTTTGCAAAAGAAGAGTGCTTCTTAATTCTAAAATTCCAGTTGAGAGGTGTAAGAAGTTTCTTGATGGTTATAGGAAGTGATTGATTTCAATTATTTTTTCCAAAGGGTGTGCAAATAAATATTAAGCTGAGGGTGCCAATAATTTTGTTCAACCCGTTTTAGCATGAAGTGTTTTGCATGAAATTAATAAATTTTGTTTTTTTCCTCTGTTTTTTGTGTTGTTCCAATACACACAAAGGAAATTAACATGTTTATAACAATTAATTTTCTGGGAGAAATACTTGGTGCCAAACCACTGTATATGTTACATTTTATAACCTTATAATTTTGTTTATACTTGCACAAGCCTGAAAACACAGCTCAAGGGGAATCCCAACATACTTTTCTCCCCTTCAATGTAGGATTTATTTCTTGAAGGCGTTTTACAATGTTTTTTGTATTTTTAAGTTAACAGCACATTTGTTGGAGCATGGTTTCTTTCTATTAGCCAAGCCCAATAGCTTGTTAAGGTCTTAAAGCACTCCCATGCATGCAGATTAAATTGCAGTTTTTCACTTGTATCTATATTTATTTTTGAAATTAAAAGTACAACATGATCTCACATTCGATATTTCTTCTCTATTTAAATGGAAATAAAATAAATCAATTACTTTTCTTATGTATATTTCACAAAGCCAACATTTTCAGCTATTATGCTAAAATTGTTTTGTGTCATATGTGTGATTCGTTTGTGTAATGATTCCTTAATTCCAGTGGTTGTAACAATATTCTTGAGCTTTTCCTAGCTTCTAAAGATGGAGCCAATGTGTCTGTGGAAACCCCTGCAGGTTTCCAGTATTTATGCTTGACCTTGCTCTGGCAATTACTCTCAAGAGAGTCAGCCAGAGAAGACAGAATGATGGAGACAGAAAGAGAAAAAGATAGAATAAGAGAGAGAGAGAGAGAGAGAGAGAGAGAGAAACAGCCTTTATTCACTCTATGCTGTCAAGGCAGCAGTCATATTCTATCTGGACCCCAAGGTCCCCAAGGCACAGAAACAATGACAAAGTGCTACCAGTTCCAAAAGGGCCAGAGAAACAGAGCACAGAACCATCAATCACTATAAATCATAAATTTAATGCATGACTTGTAGTAAACGTACCTCACTTAATGCTCACATTGATGGATGTGTGTCAGCTGAAGAAAGCAATATCTGCTTTCTCTAAAACTCAACGGAGCAGAATTAAATTGGCGGGCAAATAAATCCCTGTGTAATAAACCTGCAAGAATTTGAACTCCTCTGACCACTTTCAAGCATTGATTTTTAACATCGCCTCATATACAATAAAAGGCATGAGTATTGGGAGAGTGAAATCAAACTGGCTATTGTTAAAAACTAGATCAATAAATGGGTCTAAAGTACAAAAGGTCAGCTTCTGTGTACCAGCTTGTGGATAATATTTTCAAACACCTATTTTAAATTCTGATTCAGCTATGGCGCACACGTAGTTTGTAGAATCTCCTGTTGGCTAGAGGGGTATTAAGCCCCTCATCATTGGGGATATAGAGCAATGTATGAATTGGCGTGGCATTTGTGATCCATAACTAAAAATAGAAAAAGGAAATAAGAATCTTACCTCACTAAGGCTTTGTGATTGAATGCAATTACAGCAATGTTCCTACATCCTTTAAAAGCTGCACAGTCTGTTATTGTATCAAAGGGGGAAATGCTATTATAAAGCATTTATATAACATTCCTACTTTAAGAAGCATTAAAAGCGAACACCTTATAATCCTTTTCCTTAATTAAACCATAAACACATGTCCAGTTTTGTGTATGGAGAACCTCAGAAAGGAGACGAGGCAGTTCTAAATTAGCTGCACTCTGTCAAAAGCAGCAAAAGATCAGAACATCTTTATTCCGTATTTTCAGATTTGGGCAGCTCACAAAATACATACTGGGTTATTTTATATTATAGATTGCGGTTTGGCAGGAGCTCCTTTTAAAAGCACTGAAAAAGTGATTGTCCAGAATATGAGAATATGCTCCTTGTAAATCCTGCAGATGGCTGGTACGTATCATCACTGCTGATTCAAAACGCTTGTTTAGAATGGAGAATTCCATCAAACCATTCTGATATTTACATCTCGTTACACCGTATTATATAAAATTGTATGATTTTTTTTGTACCATATGCAAATTAACCTTTTATGTGAAAGCCTCCAGCTACTTCAAAGTTGCCTTTGCCTTCCTGGTGACCTTTTCAATCTGTCTCTTCCATATATGCTAATGCAGTTGGCTGAGATGAGCTGGTCTAATCAACGTCTCAGCTTTGCCATATTCTGTCCACTTGTTAATGAAGGTCTTGACAGTTCTCCGAAGGTTGCTTAAGTCCTGTGGAATCTTGTAACACCCACCAGCTGCTCTGTGCCTTTTCACATTGTTACTCAGGAGGCCTGCTCATGCTTGACCCTTTGAAGCATATAGAAGTACACCATTTGCATAGATACTCTAGAGACCTAAGTTTTCATAATGATTAAATTCAACCATTTTAACATGCACCTGTTGTAGATACAGACATTGTGCTGTGCAGACTAAGCTTGTATAATCTATATACAGAAGCAAGAAATTACATGCATTAGCATTTTATGGAATGCCATAAAATCCTCATTGAAATATTCCAACATTTAAAAAGTATTCCTATGTTATTAAAGTCTATATATTAAAGACTTTTATTCTGAAACATAACACATGAAGAGAGAGCACGCAAGAGAGAGAGAATGTGATTATTTTGCCCATTAAATGTTAGTGGTCAAATCCATGCTTCCCTACTGAGTTTCTGTAAGATTGCTTGGCTTAGATGAAGACTTACAAAACCCACACATTACAAACATGTAGTGAACCTCTGTAACCCTGTTAAAAGGCATCATTCATCAGTCTGTACATTCATACAGGGAAACAAGACTACAAACACATCTTATTTTGGAGTTAGTTTGTTTGTGAGACCCAAAACAACATATGCATCTGATAATGCTATGTTTTAAGGAGGGTTTCAACCTGGACTACTTTCTGAAAGAAGCACAATAGAGGGCAGATAGTCAGAACAAAGCTCATTTACGAGTATCTTCAAGGCAGGGGAACAAATACAGCCTGCTTTCATATAAGAGATAAAGAGAGGGTGGCAAATGGTCATGTAGAAATAAAAATAATAATGGACTGCAAGGGAAATATAAAGTTCAACAGATTTCTAACAGCTGTGGTGGAGACTTTCTGGCCCTTTTCTCTCTAGTGGCTTCAAATAATGAGTTGTTAGGAGGCGCTATGCTTCTGGGGGGAAGAGAAAAGTGTCACAAAGCAACAACAACCACACAAAACAACACTGTTGACAACTAGGGCCTACAGCACAAAGCTGTCCCAAGCAATACAATAAAAATTGGCAGAACTATGCTCTGGATAATGAGCCAGTGTAAATGCTATATCTTTCTTTGATCTATTTTGTATGTTTACAGTGTAGTGCCGACTAATACCATGAATTAAAGCAGTTAGCAGCCTTATGGATTGGGCAAGTAATGACTAGAGCCACCTCCACAGGGAGCAGGTTATTTCTGGCCTTGTGTTCCTATGTGGTCGCAGTTGCGCTGCACCTAATCATGTCAATTAAACTGAATGTACATGTATTTTAGTCCAGTGTGCGGAAGTAAATGAAATCCATATCACTTAATTACACAGCCTTCAGGTGACTAATGCAGTCTGGTAAATTCTATTAGAGGCAGGTTGCATTGGGACCGAGGCTGGCCTGGTGCTTTGTGTTCAGGCAACAGGCATTACATAATAAAACCACCACAAGAGCAAAGGCAGAGGTAATTTAATCAGAAATATCACAAAATCTGACAAAACAATGTAATATTATTTGTACACCTATATAGCTTTCTTTTTTCCTACAATTACTTGAAACATTTAATTCCAGTGTCCACGACGAGTGCACCTCAGCATTAATTGATAATAAGTATCTACAAAATGTAGGAAATACAATGGATTAATCTTGAAGTTACATAAAAAAACCCTCAACAACCTGCTTAAAAAAGGGGGCTGAAGAAATGTTAGAAAATAGTCATGTAAAGTGAAATACGACTGTTCATATAAACACACAAGTGGATCTTGGGACGGATAAAAACACAAGAAAATGTGAGATATGGGCCCTCTAAATGGTTCTGTTGTTTTAATATGTAAATAAATTGTCGTGTGCATTGTGTGCATATTGCACGGTTAACATTTCTTCAAGTGTAGGGGCTTGTTTTCCATAGCTCATAAGCCTAGGCAATAACAAAATATGCCCTTTGCGCCAACTCCATATGAAAGAGCTTGAATTTTTCATTACATTTACAGAGCCCAGTTTCCTGGCTGGTGCTATTAAAGGGAGTGGAATTAGAGGTGACTGACAGAAAGGCCTCAGAGGAAAAGCTTCATGAGTCTCTGGTTCTGGTAATACACTTACAGACTGAATCTCCTTTGTGTATGATTTTAAGACACTGCATAATTTGATTTAGGTGGAACACGTTATTAAAAATCAATGGCAAATATATTCAATTCACTTTCAATCAGTTAATTTCAAACAATCCGTAAAACCTCTCAGGTTCTCTGTGGCGTTTCATGGAATGCATCTTCTTCTTATTTTTCCTTTTTTTTTTGGTTAAATCCCTCAAACTAAAGGCAGAATTCTGCTGACACTTTTCCACTGCATGGCACCTATTCTACTCAACTGTACTCATTTTCTGGTCCCTGGCACCTGGTTCATTTTCCACTTCAATAAGTGGAATGTAGACAGTGACGTGGTTAAACATCGTCTTTAACAAGGACTTAAGGCCCAAAAAACCACAACAACGGCAGCAGTAACATTAAGGTTGTTTACTCATCGTGTGTTCATATGTCATTGTTGTTTTTGATACTGAACACAGCTTTGTGCACCAGTTTAGATACATCAGTAAAGTTTTTCGTTACTTGCTGTACCATCCATCTCTCACTGGAATCTTTCATCAGCCCCCAATCCAAGGAGCGTTTGATCTTCTTTAAAAGACCATGGTGTAATTTTCCAAGCTGCTGTTGTGAGTCA
Organism: Hoplias malabaricus; assembly: GCF_029633855.1. Lineage (NCBI taxonomy): Eukaryota > Metazoa > Chordata > Actinopteri > Characiformes > Erythrinidae > Hoplias > Hoplias malabaricus. Next base: position 13,678,492 of record NC_089801.1, on the reverse strand, counting down.
GATGAAAACAAATGTGATCTCTACTGTAGCTTGGAGATTTTTACAAACGGCTAGTTTGTGCTGGGTGTCTGCATTTTGTCATAATTGACAATTCTCTGACAAATCAGTGCTCTGTTGCGTTTACACATAATGCGTAATCCATACTTGGACTAAGTAAGCAGATACTAAAACAGTACCCAGTCCCAGGTACCAGGCTCACAAAGCAAAAGGGCTGAGAAGAGCCGAGTCGTGTAGAGTAAGTAGTAATCCCCAATACAGGGTTAAGGTGTTGTTGGTGGGAAGTTGCTGAGAGGGGCACAATATCCATTTCAGTGGGTGGATATTTAGTGGTTTCTACTCCCATCTATTCAGCTATCAAACTATCAATCCATCCAACTTTCTATCCTGGTTGTGTTGCTATGATATTTGTACTTGCTCTTTGTCTTTATTGGCTTTTTGCTGGCTGTCCTTTCCAGAAAGTTGAAGTGAATAAACCCTTTTTGGATTTATTTATCAATCTATATTAAATCCCAAGGGAGTGGCTGCTTGGGTCACCAGCGAGTAAAACACAAATCACACAGACATGAATCAGAGACTTCTGCTTCTCAGGAGACATCCAGAGATGGAGTCAGGAGTCATGCCAATAATAGATAGTCATTGTAATAATTTTAATCATATTTCTTTCACTAAGACTAATGCTTCCCCAGAATACTGCAGCACAAAACTGGAAGATGATTTGATAGATGACGTACACTAAACCCTTCTTTTTTTACTCATCTAACATCAATAGACTTATTCCAAAATGGAATCAGAGTAAAAGTAAACATTAATGAAAATCTGATGTGAGTGGGCAAGAAATTTGACAGCTATGTATATCATATCTGAGACACTGACATGGCGATATTTAGCAAAGGCAACAGCAGCATGATTAACGCTTGTAGACAGCAGTTCCACTTGGTTGATGTTATTGATATGGGAGCTATTCAATAAAATTATGCCTTTTAGCTGATGTATTTAAGTATGCCAGTGCTGTATGAAACTTGGGAGACACTTAATTAAAAGGCTGACGAAGAAATCAATCATAGAGTGAGAGACTGGGGCAACTGCTTCCTTAGACTGAAGCCAGACATGGTGGTGGGTCATTGGTGTTGGTCTGACAAAAGATCAAGCATTTCGGCAAATGAATGTCTTATCTGCCCCCACCCTCTTGTGCTAGGATTAGGTATTTGCTGCCCACATCTGAAATCATGGGATAGAACGAGTCATTCTGATTTTGTACTTCTTACATAAAATGCTGGCACTTTAGAGTTTTGCACAAATTACTTTTTTCAACCACAACGATGGACCTGGGTTTATGTGAGAATGCAAAGATGAGATTAAGCAGAGCAAGACAAACCCAATAAACATGGTGAGCTTATGCTCCTCACCCACGGTGCTCGCACTGAACTGAACTGTGGCTCACTCTCATTTAAAGTCATTCTGATCAGGGCTGTTTAGACTGGGGGAGAACGCTGCTGTGTTGTATGAATCTTATGTTTTGGCCAAAGCATGTCACAGATGTTTCATTAAGACTCCATATCCCATTTAAAGCTTTAATTTGAAACTGGGATGTATCATAGCTGTCTAAATTATGTTATCAATCATACTTCAAATTAATTTCTTCATACAAAGGGGCTCTTTGTAGAATACAATAACACAGTCCATTGTCAAGTTAACAAAGTTAATAATGAAGTGCATTTTAAATTGTGTCTTCTTGTTGTTGGTCAGGCAGCTGTAAACAACCCCTTTTAACCCTCTCTAGTCCAGGTCTGTATCCCAATAAAATCTGAGTAAGATGCAGCTGCAGAGTCTGTATTAGAAGATCACTGAATCCGTGCACTCACAGTGGTTAAGAGAGCACTTATTTTTTTTTTTTTTTGTAATAAGTGGCATAGGGTGGAACACTAAACAGTTAGAAATAAATTTGTATTGAATATTGACACCAGATTGTCAAGCAGTAGAGAAGGAATGTCTCTAACATTTTTTATTTCTTCCTTAAAAATATTATAGTAACAATTTTGGAAAATGCCATACATTTTTTGTCGTAGACAAACAACTTAGACCAATATTTCATAATATAGGCATGACTGTGAATACAGATTTACTCACAACAGCTAATACAAATTCCAGAATAAGAAAAAGGATATATTAGGAATTTTCCCACTGTGAATGATTAGAACGTAACCTTGGGTGTATTTATGGTAGCCAAATAAAAAAAAAATCTGAAATTATTGTATAGCAACATGTTTATGAGATGAACAGCATTTTATTTAGCTACACAAAGTCTGCTGAACTGTAACTTAATTTTACATGTCACATGTGCCTGTATTATCATTTCCACCTAGCATGAGTCAACGCCATGGGCTGGTTTTTGTGTAACGAGTCCCCTGGCTTCAAAATAATTGCATTTCCTGACATTGCAGCCTTCACTGAAAACAGCTGTGGTGTTTTTGTGAGAAGCGTGGACGGAAAAGTCTGGCAGAGCCTATTAAATAATTACCAGTTGAAGCCATGAGTAAAATTTACTGGGAAAAAAGTAGTGATATGTTTTTTAAAAACCGCGACCCTGAATGAATGAATGTTATTAAAAATAGTTGAATGCCCTGTATACACAGAGGTAAACCTTAGCACACTGTGTTTTGCACAAACGTTAAAATCCAGTGAATGGGAAAAACGGTTTGTTTACTTGGTTTGACATTCATTCAGCGGCCTACATTTTAACAAGTAACATGGCTGCCTTCTTTTTACAGAAAATACGCCCTCTTAGGTTATTCCCTTAAAACAGTAAATATGCTCTAAAAATGTTGATTTTACTCGTGAAGCCGTCACTCTCAAAGTACAAACTTTAATCTACGATAAATATTTTTTATTCGAAAAAGGAGATACTCCAAAAACAACACAATTAGTTGTGCTTTGTTTGTGCTGGTTTCTGTATAAAACCGTGCGCCCCCTTGCGTGCATTTAGTTGCAGGTGAACGCTGTGGAGCTTTCCCCGCGCAGCAAGACTCCTTAACTGCTCTGTACAAACGGCTCTGTAGCGCATACTGCGACCCACAAGGAGGGAGGGAGGAAGGGAGGGAAAGAGAGAGAGAGAGAGAGAGAGAGAGAGATGTTGAAGTTATTCTCTTAGTTCAACAGACAATTCAGCATGGACCCATCGCTTCTGAACGAAGTTCTTTCTCTCTGGAGTGTCTCAGGAGCTCTTTATTTTCTGCTATAAACTCACTGGAGCATCTACAGCGCGGAGCAGGTGAGCTGATAAAAAGTGGAAGCCTGTTTATTTTTATTTATTTGAGCTAGACTTTAAAATAACTGTCAAATATAAGAGGTGGTAAAGCTATTTAGCAAATAACAGTTGTTAAAATGTACAGTAGAAACTTGGGAAACCAATTTAAACATGTAATTTGTGTAAATATCAATCCACTTACTTGAAAACACCCTCCTTGGGGCATGTTATGTGCAGCCAACAAGAACACAAGTGTTAAAGTGTGCATTTCTCTAATCAAATGGGACACTTTGGAGCAAATGAACGTGAGTCAAAATTCACCCTGCTCAATACCAAGCATCAGCCGTATAAATAATCCCTCAGCATTTGGGTTCTAAAGCAGTAAAATCCTATATGAACTCAATCCATTGCCTTTGAGATTAATTGGAGTGGTGAAAGTAATCCAGAACTAATCATCCAACCTCAGGACTTGATTTTTATTATGGCTGAATATATCAAATGTTTAAAGAAATATTCCAGCCTTTAGAATGACTAACATACTGCAGCAAAGGGGGGCAAACTTGATATTAATACACTTAGATGAGCATGGCCAAGAAGCTGATGCTAATGTGGTTGTTTTGTTGGCTTTTTCCCTTATTGACTGGTGGAAGGTCTCTAATTTGTATGAAGTATGCGATTAATTAGGCTGTAATGAAATGAATTTCGAAGCACCGAACTGAGGAGGCTGTTTGCCTGGCTGCAGATAGCATTACAGCTTAATGTCCAATTTCTGTGCTGTCGTTAAAAGCTTTTGAAGAGAAATGGAGCAGATGAAGGCATCTATAAATGCATGGCTGCACTCCCATTGTCAGCGAGGATGACAGCACATTGTCTTTTCAGGAGAAGCCCTCTGTACATGCCTCATGAAAATGTGAAAATCTGATTCTTCATGTACCTCAGACAATTTGAATAAACCATTGCATCTCTATTAAAATCAATTATTAAAAATAAAATAAAATGGACCTTAATGAGTCAAGAATTATTATTTGGCCATTGAATGAAGGTGATTTTTAAAAAAAAATGTCATACAGGTTTCTCTTACTGTATTAAGCAGCCACATATTAATGTTTGCCATAATTAAAATCACCCCTCATTTGTATCACGTACTGAAACACAAACATTATTCATTTTACTTTCAGAGTCATTAGCGAGGCTGTGTAGTTTTAAGCTAAAACACTTGAATAAGGAAGGGAAAGTCCAGGAGTACATCATCGTTTAAATGAAACCAAATGCAGGAGTCAAATATCTAGAAAAAAAGATGAGACTCATAACATGTCCCTATCAGAGGATCAGGACTTAAAGCTTTGATCTTTAAGAGACAGAAGAAATAAAGCACCACTCTTGTCTCAGCTCTGAAGAAATCCACTGATGTTGCTTAGCACAATTCCCCTATGGAAAGACAACTCCGCACCATGAGTCTGTAAGGAGAGGGAGCTGTCAAGAAGCTGTATAAGAAGGGGTATAATATGTCCCCTTTAAGACTATCAAAATTATGACACTTTTCAGGAAAACTATGTACGATTTAGTATTTTTACTCCACCTACAGTTGCAAAGTGTAATTCACTTTTACAGAGTTCTCCTGAAATCAAGAGGAAGAAGAAGAGGGGCGGTTTCCTACCCTGCTCCAAAACGAACATAATGCAGTTTCTTCAGTGCTGAGCCCAGAGGCTCTATTCTCTATATCACAGGTCAGTGAAGCCTCACACTTATATTGAAGCTGTAGTTTTAAGATTAACAAAAATACTACCTAGCGTACCTTTAAATCAGTAACACTTAAGAAATCTCAAGTGAAGAGTTTTAAAACGTTTGTGTAACATATATTTATAATTCAAAACTCAAACATACCGGGCGGCACGGTGGTGTAGCTGTCACACAGCTCCAGGGACCTGGAGGTTGTGGGTTCAAGTTCCGCTGTGAGGAGTTTGGTGTGTTCTCCCTGTGTCCGTGTGGGTTTCCTCCAGGTGCTCCAGTTTCCTCCCACGGTCCACAAACACACGTTGGTAGGTGGATTGGCGACTCAAAAGTGTCCATAGGTGTGTGCGTGTGTGTGTCACCCTGTGAAGGACTGGCACCCACTCCAGGGTGTGTTCCTACCTTCCGCCCAGTGATTCCGGGTACGCTCCAGGTCCACCGCGACACTGAACTGAATAAGTGATTACGGACAATGAATGAAACATTTCACTCTTGTTGTTTTAAGGTAACTGTAACTGCATAGTTGTAAAAATGACAATTGTCATTTTATTAAAAATAAATAAATAAATAAAAAGCAAAGTAGTTTGAAAATGGTAAACAAGAATTTATTCATCACTGCATTTGTTATGAGTTCTGCAAGAAAGTGCTGCAAAAGCATGGGTTTTTCTTGGGGATAATACTGTATTCAAAAGTAGTGAGTTTTGGTTTACACGATTTAAAGGTGATTAAAATTACAAGAGAATCTTTAAATTTTACATTACATGAACAGTGCTTTAAAACGTATTTGTAAACTTTCTGTGACACAAAAAAACTTATCAGACCACTTTCTTGTTATTTGGCTCTATTACAGTAGAGATAATTACCAGCATCTTCTGACTTCCTCTGCAGTATTTGTGCATGGATGCCAAACATGGATGTAAAAAACCAAGAGAACACAACCCAAGAGGACAGCACTGGCTCCTTCACTGCACCCACAAACTGCTGCACTCCGCCCAACCTACAGGATGATGGCACTTTACTGGACGGGCTGGAGGACAGCACAAAGCTCGTAAGCGTTCAGGTGGTTCTGATCTTGGCGTACAGCACCATCATTTTGTTCGGAGTTACCGGGAACTCCTTGGTCATCTATGTCGTCTACAAGTTCCGCAACTTGCACACGGTCACCAACTTTTTCATCGTGAACCTGGCAGTGGCGGACCTGCTGGTGAATGCTCTGTGCTTGCCTTTCACTCTGATGTCCACCCTGTACGGAGAGTGGAAGTTCGGACAGGCCATGTGTTATCTGCTGCCCTATGCCCAAGGCCTGGCTGTCAATGTGTCCACCATCACACTCAACGTGATCGCTCTGGACCGATACCGCAGCATCGTCCACCACATGGAGACCAAAATGTCCAAAGACGTCTGCGCCATGGTTATCACAGTCACTTGGGTGGCTAGTGCCGTGCTAGCCAGCCCCCTAGCCATTTTCAGAGAGTATGTGACATTTGATCTGACGCCCGAGCAGAGCATCCAGGTAAATCTGTGCATCACAAGGGGAAATATAACATATATATGAGGCCCAATAGGTGTCACAAATATCTAGCATGTCATTTCATCTCAGCACTTAAACAAAGTCACACACTCATGCATAGAAATTGCACATTTCTTACAAACTCACCCATATTTACGGAGTGTTCCACAAAAAATTAATAAAGTAAGATGATGGTATAATGAGCTAATATTCAGCAATTAAATCACGGCCTTGAGTTATTTTTATTTTTATACAGTTTTTAAGCTTGTTAATACCAACTCAAAAAGCCAAGGTTTCTTGCATCATATAACTAAGTATCATATAGCTAAGCTTTTCATAATAGTCTGAGCTGCAGGTGTAGGTAGACCTGAATAACGGCAGAGGTGTAGAGTTATATCTACATTTAACACTCCTATTTTAACAAATTATAATTACTATTATTTTATTTATTATTTTCATTTTTTTGGGGGTGTGGGGGGTATGTGGCAGGAGAAGGATTTTAAAAGGGGTTTAATTATTCATTATGCCTTCCAATAAGAAAAGTAGTACCCTTGATGTCTGGTTTAGTTTAGCTTTTCATTATTTGCCTAATAAAACTAAAGGCCATTTTTGTTACAGTTGTATTTGGTAGTTTCCAGTTTAGTTCCATTCATTCATTCATTCATTATCTGTAACCGCTGATCCAGTTCAGGGTCGCGGGGGGTCCAGAGCCTACCTGGAATCATTGGGGAATAGTTTAGTTCTAATTCAGTTTAATTTTGTTTGTCAAAGCTGCTAACTGAAACGACTGGGACAATGATAGTTTGGGAAGTTTACACAGAATTTTTTTTGTTATAATATTGCTGGACTGCCTACCGAGCCGGCCTAGAAGAGGCATTTACTTTTACTGACTGATACCTAATTTCACAGAAAGAAAAAAAGGTGGCGCCACTATCTTTTATCAGTTGGACTCTTATAGATATGTAAGCCCGTACATAAATATTTAGTTCCCAGTGATGCCCTGTTCCTTTATCAAGTATAGATTACTTGGTTGATAAAATGTTAAGGTGCTTGGTTTTAGAAATGTTCAAAAACTTAAATGCTTTCTGGTAAACGAGTTGCTTTAATGTCATCTCAGCACAGTGCTACAGTTTTGTAGCGTGGTATGAACAGACAATAACAGGCTTTCCATGATCATACACACACTGTCAGCAACTGACAAGATAAACTATTATTATAGTTTGTTATTATTTGTTATTATTGTAAACAAGGTATTGATATGAAGCACCAAAGCTTCTACAGACCTTCCAATGACATAGGTATGTATTTTGGGCTTTCCTGTTTTTGAAATGATTCTCCCTGTGTCCGTGTGGGTTTCCTCCGGGTGCTCCGGTTTCCTCCCACAGTCCAAAAACACACGTTGGTAGGTGGATTGGCGACTCAAAAGTGTCCGTAGGTGTGAGTGAATTTGTGTGTTGCCCTGTGACGGACTGGCGTCCCCTCCAGGGTGTATTCCCACCTTGCGCCCAATGATTCCAGGTAGGCTCTGGACCCACGAGCCCTGAACTGTATAAGCGGTCACAGATAATGAATGAATGAATGTTGTTGAAATGCCAGAAACACCTCTGTGACAATGGCTAATGGCGGTCTGGCAAAAGTAGGCTTGCCTAGTTTCTCTTTGCTCTACTCTTGCTCTTCAGTATGTGCAAATGTACTTAACCTAAAATATTCAGTAATGGTCAGGTGCTTTACAAAGCCAACGTTTACTCAATAACTGTGGCTTAGAGTGATGTGGTACAGAAAAAAGGGAACCCTGGACCAATCAAGTTGTGTTCTCTGAATTTGCTGTTGTATAATACTTGTTGTATTTTCTATGATAGCGTGACACTGATAACATTCATAACATATTTTAGAATCCTAGAAGAGCTGGTGATACATTGTTACACTGTTGTGAAACGATTTATCATATTTACAATAGAGAATTGTTCACCTCTGCATACAGGGCTGTGCTGAGAAGTGGCCGGGCAGCAGCACAGATGGTACTGTCTACAGTGTGTCCATGTTGTTCCTACAGTACGGCTTGCCACTCTCTGTCATCTCCTTCGCCTACGCCAGGATCTGGAGTAAGCTCAGAAAGCACGTTAGCCCTGGTGGTGGGCGGAATGACCGGCACAGGCGCAGACGAAAGACCACCAAGATGCTGGCTGCTGTAGTGGCAGTTTTTGCAATCAGCTGGATGCCCTTCCATGCCTTCCAGCTGGCCATCGACATCGACAACAGCATGCTGGAGATGAAGGACTTCAAGCTGCTCTACACAGTGTTCCATATCATTGCCATGTGCTCGGCCTTCGCCAACCCCATCCTCTATGGCTGGATGAACAGGAACTACAGAGGCGCTTTCTCTGCTGTGTGCAAGTGTGTTTCAATGGAGAGTAGACTCAGAAAAGTCCACAGCAGAGACGCAGTGAGGGAAAAGGAACTTGCACACCAAAGTACGATTAGCGTGTTGACACAAGCTAACACAAACTTCTGAGCTTCCACTTTAAATGGATTCGCAAGCAATCGTTCAGCAGCAAATCCAATATATATTCTCTGTGGAGTCAGTCTACTAAAACATATTTGTTGTCTGAAGATTGCTTTTTTGTGTTTTCACTGGAGCTACAATGCTAAGATAGCAAGGAACCAATTAGCATCATGAAAATTCAAGCCAAAACTAGCCTTTTTTCGTTTTGGACATTTATACAATTTACAATTATTAACATTATCTTTAAACATCAACAATTATTTGAACAAAATTCAGGCTTCAAAATGGCTGCTTGTGATATTACCATATAGCAGGGGATGTTGTCCTATCTGGACCTGGACCTCTAACTGATTAAAAGCTGAAACTATTAAGAGCTTTTAATTTGGAGTGTTTGTTTTAAGTGGTGTTACTCTTCTAGACATTATGGTTCAGATTTAGCCATCGATTTAGTGTTTTTGCATACTACACTTGAGGCTACTCAGCCAATCAGACCTGTGCGTTATGATGAGCGCTGTGACTTGAATGAGTGACAAACACAGGGCAGGGCCAGCCACCACTGTCCTAGGGCCAGTAAAAATAGCCCAAGGGATGTGATAAAAGCTTTCGGGATGACAGTTTTGTGTAAGATAAAACCATAAACTTTAATAAGAAGGGAACATTTAATGGTTGAATATCCTCATAACGCTTAACATGGACTCTATATATATGGATAAAGTTCCATCCTTCAGCATAAAGAGCCGAAACATAAAGATCTTGCTGTTAACGGGTAAAGTCCTGCCCTCCAGCAATAAGAGCCAATCAGCTTGCTGGTTATGGAAAAGCAGTAAAGTCAACAGCAAATACAAGACAAGTGATTAGGCACTTTATTTACTTTATTTTTGCTTTTGTTTTTCTTCCAAATCATTGTTTTATTTGTAAATTGCACTTGAAATAAGAAAATGACATTTTATTTAGAGTATTTGTTATTTATAATTATTTATAAATCTTAATATTGAAAATGGAATTTGATTGATAAATGCTAATTCCTTTTTAGACATTAGCATTAGTATTGTAGCTCTAGTGCTGAGCTAAAACCAAGCTTCAGAGACAAGACAAGACTTGACTGGTCAACTTCTTTTGAACCAAATGGAAAATATTAGAACTATTTGCTAAATTACTGCTTTAACATGCTCATCCCAGTCAACCTCTGATGCCGTGTGTCTTTCTGTAGCTGTTATCATGTCCAAATTAAGAACCAATGAATGTCACTCGATCCTCTAAATTTCAAGGTGAATATGGAGTATGAATATGTATAACTCCATTAAAGATAAGTCGCAGGACAGTCATTCAACTATTAAACAGTACTGTACTTTACCCAGACTAAAATTTAGTACAAGATAAGCATATTGGAGTGGTGTCCCAGATAGGGATTAAGCCTAGCCTTGGACTATATTCCCCCTTCAATGGAAAATCACAATTAAAAATTATGTGCAATTCAGGGCTTGGCTTAATCCGTCTGGGAAACCACCCCATGAAGTACCATGAATTTCACAAAACAAGGCTTTTTCCAGATTATGTCAATTCAACACAAAGCAGTGCTAGCAACATATTGTATATTTAAATTAACTACTTTGTAATTCAGAGGAAACATTTGGTGGAACAAATACATAAAGTAAAACATATCAGCATTGGAGGAATTTTGTTTGACCTTGATTAATATTTCATATTTTCCCATAGAGAAAACCATCCATTCCTTATATGTGCATTATGCAGACTACAGAATGATGGCACAACTTCACAGGTCTATTATAAGAAATACCTCAAGCTTCAAGATTTTCAATCTTTTTTAGAAGATTTAAAAACTAAAAACACACAACTGAACATTCTGTCACCATTGAAGATATAAAGGAAGAAATAAATGGTTAGTGTCAAAATAGTCCATAAGGTTTCTTTGTTTAACCCTCATTTACTCTTTGTATATAGTGAATTCTAAACTGTTTTGAGAAAGGGGCACTTTTGTTGTTGATAAATGTTTGTTCCCATAAGATATTTAGGCAAAAGGAATACGTGTTGTATGTTAGTAATGAACATAGCAAAGGAAATATGAAGAATGTCATTTATAACAGTAGGTTAAGTCTAAAATACTGGTAAATAATAAGTATTATGATCTTTTTTTATTTATAGAGAAAGAAACATGATAACCCAGGGATATGATAGATGCCAGGTTGTCAAGCCGATGCATCTGCACTGTGTCTTTTTATCTAATTGTCAGCAAAGGGACTCGCAGGCACTGGTCAGTCCATGTGACAAGAGTTCTGAGAAAAATGTGTTGCAATGTTACAATGTATTTACAAAAATTAAGGTATGGAAAGCATTTTTTTGATTTTCACAAGTAAAACAGGACTGCTTTGTGAAGCCCATGCACATAGCACTCTCACATCAATGCTGTTTCACCAGTGAAACAAGGCAGACATATTGAAGTCAATAAAAGTCTCAAGTCTTTCCCCTAGCAATCGATTCATATCTAGTGTCTCTTGGAAAAGTCAGTTTGGCCAACTATATTGGACAACATCTAAACCCTTTGCTGGAAACACTGCAGTAATTAAAGATTTACTGAAGGCTGCAGTCAGGTTGCCAATCTCCAGTGTTTTTTGTGTGAGAGTCAAGAATTTGGGCCTTTCTCAAGTTGTTAAAATGTGAAATTTTGCCAAAAAAAAAAAAAAAGGGCAAATTCAAAACGAACATGCAAGCAAATTTTCATTATTTCTGAAACAGAACAATTGATTGGATAATACCGTATCTTATGACCACTTACATCGTCACTCTGTAGTTGTTTCATGCCATTATTAGGAATTCTGTGTCTAGATTCAGTGTCTGAGTGGGAGAAAATGCTGAGATTTTAGTAGTTTTAGTTTACAACCAAGAAATAAGCATAGTAGACTGCTTCCAAACCGTGTTACTTCAGTTAATGAAAACTATATATTCACTGAGAACTTATTTTTAACCAAGAAGCCTAGACAAGAACTAAATAAATATAACTATTTGAGCAGAACTATGAAAATATTTTTTGCAAGGTTTGCCCATGAATAAATCTAAACAAAAATGTGAAACAAAGATAAATGACCCAAGTAGCAAGAGCAGCTGGGTGGAATATTCAACTCCCAAAAAAATGTTTCTTCAATCGTCTGGGAGGCACTCGCACCAACTGTTTGCCAATAATTCATAAAGTTGAATGTCTCAGTTTGCAAAAGCCTTCTGCAGCACTTTGAAATGATGATATTAATTGGAAAATTGTAAAAATGTGAAATAAATGCAAAATGCATTCTAAGAAAAAAGTGGCCATATTCCTTCCATAAATTCAGATGTTTATATTTCTGAATGTGACAAAACTTTAAAGCTATTTTTCATGAAAGTTAATAATAAATAATACTTCTAAAATAGTGGAAACTATTACATTTCTTACATTTTACTATATATATATATATATACACACTATATTTCAATAGACTATAACTAAATTGTTTTTAGTATTTCTTGACTAAGAGACTACAACTAACACTAATTTAATAACTGAAATGACAATAAAACTAATTCATTTCATTACATTTTAGTCAAAACACCAAGATTAAAACTAAATCAAAATCAGCTGACAAAGGTCAAGAATTCTGCATAGACCATGTAACAGCAAAATCCTGAAAGTTGGTATGCTGGTCGACCAAAAAGATCATGCTGTGTGGCCAGCTAACCCAGCACCAAACTAGAATGAACCAGTATAGAGAAACAGTGTGTGACAAACTTACTCTAGTCTCACTGCAACTACCTGAAAATCTCACTCTAGTCACCTCTTCAAAGTTGACACCCTTTGAATAATGACTTCAGTGAACTCAGTTTGAGTTCATTCAAACACAGCATTAGCATATTTGATTTACACTGAAAGAAACTTGATTTATCCTGAAGGAAACTGTAGAATGTGAGAGAGTCCAGATTAGTTAATATTCTGTTCCTTCGTGCAAGTTTATTAGCCTATACTGGATCTTACGAATTATCTCCTGAAAAATTAATAAGTTGGGGAAGTTTTGGCTGGAAATTAATTGAATGATCTTTCCCTTTCCTTATGCAAGAGGATTATTTTATAACAGATGTCCTGATAAATATCTCTTGAGAAATTAACTGAAGATTAAATAAAGGGAGCGTGACTTCTGACTTTTGCACAGCAGGGCATATAATTAAAATTAGATTAATATAGTTAAGTAGTCCAATGCCCCAATACAGATCTAAATCAAAGCACTGTAAAATGAGCAGAATATGCTTATTTTGATCCCTTTAAAAAGCTGCCTGCCTAGCCATATCCTAAAAATCATATCTGCATTTTATTAAAATAATAATCAGGCTTTGGTTTTCTTATTTATTGGTTCATGGCCACAGAAAAAGATGGCAGTAACAATATCCCACCAAGGTGGCTATTGAGTTTCTGTCACTAGGATTGATGGAGACACAAAGCTGCTCATCTTACTGTGCTCGTAATTAAAGCAGCGACTGACATAATCTTGATTTAATTTCCCCTGGAGAAAGAGCTCTACTTCACAAGGAGAACAGTCACGCTTAATGTATCTATGATGGATTCATTCTGGACGGCCTACAGATCCAGAAAAAAATAATGAGCACTGCATCTGCTTGCAATTTTAGAACAGGGGTGCTTTAGGAATACCAATTCCCCCTATTTATCATGATACTAGTCACAAAAATGGGAATTTGGTGAACACTTAATCCAAGCTTTGGGCTTAACTGGGCTGCCCTCTAGTGCCAATGCACTGACATGAAACTCAGAGTTGAAGATTCAGATCTGAAAAAATCCCTTCTTTATATCCCTTCTTCCACCATGAAAAGGCAAATCAGCATCATGAGTCATGAAAAAATGGGAAGCAGTCAAGAAACCTAACAGAGAAAAAAAGCAATAGGCACAAAAGAAGAACATTTTCAAATAAAACAAAAAAGTCGGCTGGAGTTCTCAGAACAAACAGACCACAATATCACTGAAATGACTACTTTTATTGTGAGATGTAGAAAATGCAATCAACGTCTATGACAGAACTTTGGAGATGTGGAGAAATAGACATGCATAAATATATAAAACAATCCTGCAATAAATGGAAGCTGTGATGGATCCAAAAGCTGTTAATCCTAAATATTGATCATATTTATTCTTAGTTGTTGGAGTCTTCTGTTAAATTTGACAAGAGTTAAATTACAAAATGCTCCATATCATCATTGTCCAAAAAAAAAACTTCTTAAATTTCTGTGGAAGTCAGTGTAAAAAGATATTATTCCAATCATTTTGGAGCATTTCTACTGGTCCATTCATCATGAAATGTATACATGTTTTTCTAAGCACTGTAAAAAAAGGAATCCATTCATGAAATCACAACAAATAATAATTAAATTACATCTGAATTCAGTTTATTCTGTTAGTAGGTAGCACAAACTGTCCTCTTCCAGATCATATTGTGTTGATGAAAGACAATGAGGTATAATTAGTAAGCAAAGAACAAAGTTCAAGCCATGTTACATCTTATGAAGTATCCACTAGTGTTACAATCACTTTATAAATATTATCAAAAATAATTTAGATTGGGATTTATACACCTGGAGCTTAACGTGAGCATCATGATTGAAATGAAAATCAGCATTCAGAAAGCTGCGCCTTTGAAAGCACTTTTAAAAAGCTTTAGAGTTCTTCTGCAAAGCGCCAGACGAAACCATGACACAATCAATCTGTCACATAATTAGATTGGTTGTGCACTAGCCCTGTTATCAGCCACTATGTCAGATGTGATATCAGCCTGAGGCCTCAGTCCTTATAGAGATATGATGGAGATAGCATTCAGATAAGGTTTATTTACCAAAAGGAATGGTTCTGTTGGGTGGGCTCCATGCAGGAGGTGGGTCCTCCGGAACAATGGCCTTGATCTTCTTCTCACGTTTCTCTCTTTTCTGCTGAAATTCCTTCCTTTTCTGTGAAGGAAATTGAAAAAATTCTGGCTTAAATCATATTATATAAATGGGTTGATCTCTATTGACAATGTCCATCCCTGAATTTGGTGGTTACATTATTGTTAATACACTTGATTCAGTTATTCATTCATTCATTGTCTGTAATCGCTTATCCAGTTCAGGGTCGCAGTGGGTCCGGAGCCTACCTGGAATCAGTGGGCGCAAGGCAGGAACACACCCTGGAGGGGGCGCCAGTCCTTCACAGGGCGAAACACACTCACACCTACGGACACTTTTGAGTCACCAATCCACCTACCAATGTGTGTTTTTGGACTGTGGGAGGAAACCCACACGAACACGGGGAGAACACACCAAACTCCTCACAGACAGTCACCTGGAGCGGGACTTGAACCCACAACCTCCAGGTCCCTGGAACTGTGACAGAGACACTACCCGCTGTATAATACTGAAATAGAGACAAATAACAATATATATATATATTTAATAATAGCCTGAGAATTTTTTCAATAAAATATTCATTATTATTATAGAGCCCTGCGAAGGACTGGCGCCCCCTCCAGGCTGTGTTCCTGCCTTGCGCCCAATGATTCTGGGTAGGCTCCGGACCCCCGCGACCCTGAACTGGATAAGTGGTTACAGATAATCTATGAATGAATGTTTGAATATTATTATAGAGTAGAATCAATATTGAATTATTGCAACGGAATCAGCTATAGATGAACACACCCAAAGTTTGAAATGCAAGGGTCTGTTACACAAAGTCCAGAACAGAAGACAAGAGTGTTGATGACTTGAAATGTAAGTTATCTGGCGAAAAGAGACATTCTGCTCCATGGAGTACCCATAGCTCCAGTCCTCCAAATGTTTTAGATAAAAAAAAAAAAAAAAAAAAAATTTGTTTTTGTATGATGTAAGTTTCAGGTTTTCAGTGATCCAGTATAAACTATGTAGCCAAAAAAATGTGGACACTTTGCTTGTTGGGTGTCCAGTAACCATAGGCATTAATATGTTGTTGGACTTCACAGCTGTAACAGCCTCAGCCTCATGGATGTTAAAAAACAGAAAGAATAAATCATTAGAGTAAAGTATATACATGCACATACCAGCCATTTCTCATACACTTCCAAAGCCTCCTTCTCTTTCTCCTCCTTCTGGTATTGCTCCTCAATATTCTTTATTTTCTCCTTCTTCTGTTCTTCCTTCACCTTCTCCAGAAGGGCAACTTTTTTGCTCTCACTCCTTGTACCGTTTAGGAAGAGAAATAATATTTGTGGTTGTTCTACAGTAACCCTGGTATATATCGCTAGCCATGTCTTAAAGAGACATTAAAAACTTCAGACGTTGGTTTTAGGAAGGCTATGTACATACAAAGAATATCTGATGTAAATGGACTAATGAATTGATTCTAGTAGCATCGTCCCACCATTGGCTGAATGATGACTTGCTCTCTTTTTTCCTCTCCTCTTGTTCTTTCTCGTTCTTCTGCTTCAGCCTGTTCTCAGCCAGGGTCTTCTTTCTGTGCTGCTCTCGTAGTTGATCGTCATGTTCTTGTTTCCATTTCTCGAAAACCTGCTCCAAAAAAAAAAAAATTAAAAGCTAATTAGTGAAATAGTGAAATTGCCTCCAGTGTTCAAAACAATGCTCTTGTCTGGCAAAGATCCTTTATCGTGCCTCCTGTTTAAAATAAGTCTCCAAAACAATAATATTTAATGTATTCAGCTCTGCCACAATGAAAACTAAGTCTAATTATGTTTTTATATAGACAAAATGTGCTGGAAAAATATAAAAAGCATATTTACTCCATTTACTGGATCTTACAGTTTTCACTCTCTTTCATTCATTCATTCATTCATTCATTCATTATCTGTAACCGCTTATCCAGTTCAGGGTTGCTGTTTCACTCTCTCTGTCCTTCTATTTAAATTTAAATATAAAATTAATTTGTCCCTCTCTAACAAAACCTCACACCTCCGAAGTGGTACCTTTTCACAAGAGAAGGAGGACAAAAGTTACCCATCCTAACCTTACTGTAAATGCATTTGAGATACACATTTTCAAGTCATTTTGAAGCTTTCCTACTGGTTGATCCATCGTAACATTTTAATGCAATTTACATATTGGCTGGTATCTTCAAAATATTCAAAAACAGACAAACAAACAAGGATTTACAGAATTTTGTTTCTAACAGTGATGTCATTAGTAAAAAGATTATCCATTTGCACAGATGCAAGACCTGGTTTATTACAATTATGTAATATATTACATTACCATTTGATGTATTCTGAATCAACAGCTTTGAGTCTCTCTAATATCTGTTTCTATGTTCTAAAACTAATAAATGAGGTAAAACAAGACTGTAAGCACATTTCTGTTTTCAGCTTCTAACACTTACTCTTTTAGCCGTTTCTTTCTTCTCCTCTTTTTCATCCTGTTCTTTTTGCTGCTTTCTCAATGCCTCCTGCTTTTCCCTGAGCTTCTCTTTGATGGTTTCATGTTTCTTTTCTTTCCAGGCTTCATAAGATGCCTTAGCTTCTGCTTTCTTGTTCATCTCCTCCTAATACAGAGAAAACAGGGCACTGTAAAAAGTATAGTAAAATACAGAATTCCAGGAATGCATCATCATGAGACTGATGCCACGTCTACCTCTGTCTTCTTCTCTTTTTTCAGGTTTTCTTCTTGCTTTTTCAGCTTCAGATTTTCTTGCAGTTTTTCCTCTTTTTTCTTCAGCCAGTCCTGTAGAGGAATTATTGTGAAAGAGGTTAAGATCCTGCCCTCGGGGGAAAAAATCTACAAATATTCATTGAAGACTGACAGTTTACATAATCAAGTAAACGTTGTTACGGCATGTTTTCAAAAGCAATGACATTGGACAACTCCACACCCTTGTAGGAGAAGTACACCAGCTCTTTAAAACTAGTAAATCTGTTTGTCATTGTGCATTTTTAGGTTTAATTAACCAAATCATTTAGTGTTTCCCCTTTTTGTGGTGTGTGTTTTCACAGTCGCTTACTAAAGTTTAAATAAGATGTAAATGTTTGGGCTAAAACCCATGGGTAACATCATGGTTTTTTGAGTCAGAAACTGATCCACGCAACAAAACTGCTTCAGTCACTGCCAGAGAAAACAGTTATTTTTCTTACAAATTAAATGCAAATTAAAAATTCAGATTCTGAATGTTTAAAGAAAACCTGGTAGACAGCGGCCCTCAGAGAATCTGCAGCATCTGGCTGTGTACCATTCAAAGCTAACTTCTGGTCCAAAATCTTCAAAGTGCCCAGATACTTGGATTCGGCAGCATAGGAACATGCACTCTTGGACCTTCTGGAGCTTACTGACCGAGAACTCTGAGGTCTGCAATCCAAGAATTTGAGATTTTGAGGAAAGAATTTGAGGTAAATGTCCTAAGCATTTGATTAATAGCGATAAGTAAACTCACCTGTCTTGTGATTTGACGGTAGTTTGACTTTGTCTGCTTGCACGAGAAGCATATTCTGAAGCCTCATGCTTGAAACAGAAGGAAAATGGCATTGGTGATGCAATAAAACAGTATTAGGCAAGATTTGGTATTTTTTGCTCCTTTAAATTAAACAACGCTACTACAGTTGCATTGTTTAATTAAATGTTAAGGTACTTTCCTAAAATCAAGGTGGATTGTTTTCTACACTCCTCCAAAAGTTACATAGTGCAATTTCTGCAGTACGGAACCCAGAATAGAAATGACAAGCGTTGTTCTCCTTATAAAAAGTTGGTGGAGCATCACAAAGATTTTGAAGCTGTGATTTTACCGTAAAATTACTACCTAGATTTGTTTTAATATAGAACATACTACAGAGTGGGCCATTTATAGGGATACACCTTAACAAAATGGGAATGGTTAATGATATTAACTTCCTGTTTGTGGCACATTAGTATATGGGAGGAGGGATACTTTTCAAGATGGGTGGTGACCAATAGCGGCCATTTTGAAGTTGGCCATTTTGGATCCAACTTTTGTTTTTTCAATGGGAAGAGGGTCATGTGACACATCAAACTTATTGGGAATTTCACAAGAAAAACAATGGTGTGTTTGCTTATGTAACTTTATACTTTCATGAGTTATTTGCAAGTTTCTGACCACTTATAAAATGTGTTCAAAGTGCTGCCCATTGTGTTGGATTGTCAATGCAACCCTTTTCTCCCACTCTTCACACACTGATAGCAACACCGCAGGAGAACTGCTAGCACAAGCTTCCAGTATTCGTAGTTTCAGGTGCTGCACATCTTGATGGTATGGTGTGGTATATGGGGTACAAAGATAGTGGGGTCATTCTTCATCAGTGGAAACCTCAAGGCCACTGGATATGTGAAATTGCAACATGATGATGTGTTTTCCTCTTTATGCACTGAAGCTGGCCCGTTCCCTGAGTTTTTCCAGCAAGATGGTGCACCACCACATTATGGGCATCAGGTCCGACCATTCCTAGATTAACAGTTTCCTGGAAAGTGGATTGGTCGTCGTGGGCCGGATGAATGGCCCCCAAGGTCTCCCGATCTGACCCCCTTAGACTTTTATCTTTGGGGTCATCTGAAGGCAATTGTCTATGCTGTGAAACTACGGATACTGGAAGCCTGTGCTAGCATTTCTCCTGCGGTGTTGCTATCCAACACAATGGGCAGCACTTTGATCACATTTTATAAGTGGTCAGAAACTTGTAAAGAACTCATGAAAGAATAAAGTTATGTTAAAACCAAGCACACCATTGTTTTTCTTGTGAAATTCCCAAATGGCCACCATGGTCACCACCCATCTTGAAAAGTTTCCCCCCTCCCATATATTAATGTGCCACAAACAGGAAGTTAATATCACCAACCATTCCCATTTTATTAAGGTGTATCCTTATGAATGGCCCACTCTATACATTTCTGATCTGATTAAGCTTTGGACTTCTTTGAACAAGCTGGCTCACATTATTACAGTAATTTCAGTGAACATTTATACACAAAAGGTCATAGATAACCCATTATGTTTAAATCTCCAAGTTAGTAATTTTTAGGAGACATTTCTATATCAATAATTGAACAAGGATTTATATAAAAAGGGTCTTATAACAACCTGGTATACCAAAGAATATATGGGGACCAGAAAAAAATCAAGCAACATTCTTGTTTGAACTGTTGTTGAACTGTTCCCCTGTGAGAAGACAACACAAAATCAGAGGAAACTTATGAGTAACCTTGAGTGACCATGTACAAAACTTACTTGATGTTCTTTAAAGGATGTGGCATGTCTGTCCCCCTTGTTTTGATTCAGGATTAAAAAATCTGCATTAAAATAAGAATGTCCTAGTAAATGTCATTCATTTATGCAAATGAATTTGCATAAAAGTATGTCAGAATTTGGTATGTCAGGTACATTAATCTATAATGACATATATGTTTCATTATGATAAAAAACTCTAATGACAAGAATGAAGTAGCATGTTGAATGGTGATGAGAAAGAGAGTGATAGAGAGAGAGAGAGATCTTCCCTAATTTACCTGAGCTTTCAGTGCCCTCTAGTGACCTGATGAAATCCTCAGATCTACTGTGTGTCAATGTGGATGACAAAGTGTGGTGCTCTTCAGTGTGCTACAGTAAACAAACCAAAAGATGATATATTTTGGAATTAATATTATTAATAATAAAAAAAATTTGCCTTTATATCCTATAAATCCAAAGTCTGATTAGAATCATACACAAGATAAGATGTAAAACATCCTGTGTCAATCCATTAGCGTTTCACATAGGGCCCCCCACACTCTCTTCATACCGCCAGCCACCAAAATTCCTGCTGAATCCTACACCTCAACACTAATGTTGCTGTGGCCATTTATGATCCAATCAACAACCAGCTATCCTTAACAACTACGGTTACTCATTGAGTCCAGCCCATGAGCATCCAAACCACCCACTGCATCACTAGCTCTTCACAGGTGTCATCAGGCAGGCACCTCCTCTCATTGATGTTGCACTGAATTAAGCTCACAACACCTCCAGAAGGCTCAACAGTGAAGTCTGATGTCCCAGACCCACCCCCCTTCAAGTCAGCTTTACAATCTTACCCTTTACCATCAACAAGTGTAAATCCACATTGACCTCCCTGGTGACTAAGGCTGAACCTAGCCCCACTGGCACAGTTAACACATGCTCAGGGACACCAGTTCCATGTGAACTTTACATGCTACATCACCAACAATCACAATAGAATTTCTATAGTGCATTTCCCCAAGTAATCTGACTATAACCTTGGCTGTTTACTATTCAGTTACCTGGATGTTGTCACTCCCAGATGACCCCATTCTCTCAGGATCCAGTTGTGGTGAGGATCCAGTTGTGGTGGTGGGCCCATCAGTAAATGACAGTGGTATGGACACAGAGGAGGTAGCTGCTCTGCTGGATAGTGATCCTGCTAGTCTGTCTTCTTCATCATGATCGTTGTTCAACTGAGCTGCCCTCTGCCTGGGCCTGGGTCTCGGAGGCTTGTCTTCAACTGAACCTGCATGTGACAATATTCCCTGTTAGTCAGATTTATACCTTTGGGATGAGGTGGAGTGAGTTGGAGTGATCAGTGTCTGCCTATATGCCATCCAGTCCTGACTGAAGTTTTCATGAAGTCTAAGAATTGTCAGACTGGTGGTCTGTCCTTTTTGCAACAGCACAATGAATGCTCTTATTATTTGATCATGTTGATAACAATTTAATGGGATATTTTCGTAAAGCATTTGGGATATTAAATATTAGATTTTGCAAAACCTCTTGAAGTTGAATGATGATAAAGCTGAGGCTCTGTACCTGATTGTCTCTGCTCACATTCTTTGAACATACAAAGCCAAACCAGAAATCTTGCCGTTTTCTTTGACTCTTTAAATTTGTCAAACAAATCAGTGCAGTTGTCAGATATAGTTTTTATCCACTTACATCCTTTCGGTTGTATAGCTTTTAGTTCTATGTCCAAATATTTTTAAATACTGTAGTTTATTTAAATGTTATTTTAGTTTTTCGATTGATTTATTGATTTCGAAATACTTTGTGTTTCAAATTGTCCAGCTCTTTGGCTGACTTTGGTGGTGTTTTAAATGTGCTTTAGGTATAAAGATTGACTTGTCTTGACTTGACAAATGTACAACTGACCTGCTTGGGATCTTTGAGAAGGCAAAGGCAAAGGACTGTCAAGGAGTGAACCATTCCATTGGCTGTTTTCAGAATTCAGGGGTAAGGGAGATTCGGATAGGCTCTTCCTTAAAAAAAACGATTCTGACTGGCTCTTCCAAGCTCCAGAAGACTCTGACTGGAAGCTCAAAGATGGGTCCTGCTGACCTCTCTCTGGAGTCAGAGATTCTCTTGCACTTTGAGGATTATTCCTGCCTTGGTAAGAGTGGAAAGACCCCTGGCTGTCTGAGCTGCCCACCGTATCTGATCTCCCACTTTTACCAGAGTCTAACTGCTCTTCGTGCACAGGCGAGCTTCTCCTATTTGTCTTAACAAAAGACACTTTTTTGGGTTTGACATTTTCCTCTTCATCATCAGACAGTTTGAAATCGTTGACCTTTGCTTTGGTTCTTCCAGCCTTGAATATGTCCATCTTCTTCCGCCTTGTCTTCAGCAAATCACTGAGGATGTCTGTAAAGAAACATTCAGCAGGACATCAAATTAAACATGATTCTAATGTTGTAAAATTCAATTGTAAAACCTTCAATTGTAAAATGTTGACGGTATAGTTGAGAATTAATATTTTCCAAATTTATACCCAGTTTTGTGCTTTAATATTCAATCACCCAATACCCACTCTTTAGCTATATTTCCCCCAATCACAAAGCTACCAAGCTGAGAGATTCAAGGCTTACATATTCTTCCTCCAACAAAGGAGTAGCAGGTCTCAACGTCTTTTGGAACTTCTGCCAATGAAATATCACTGGAGTTCAACACGTTTGGAGGAAAACACTGACTGCCAATTCCCTTATGCTAGATAACCACTTAATAGTATATTTGCAGTAAGAAGCAGAGTCACTCTTATGTATCTATCATTACACATATATAGCACCTTTCTAGATACCCAAGGACACTTTACAATTCACACGGCTCAGAACACTCAATCCACACACACTGGCGAGAAGCGGCAGCCAAACGTGCACAGCGTACTCTTGACCAGGAACGACCGTACACCTGGGCACTAGGATTTCACCCAGGCACACGCATATCTGGGCACACACACACACACACACACACACACACACACACACAGACATTCATTCACACAGCAGGACAGTTATTAGACAGAAGCCAATTCACCTACTCTCCATGTTTTTGGACTGTGGGAGGAAACCGGAGACCCTGGAGGAAACCCACGCAGACACGGGGAGAACATGGAAACTCCACCCAGATGGGACTTGAACCCGAGATCCCAGCGCTGGGAGGCAAACGTGCTAACCACTAAGCCACCGTGCCGCCCGCGCTTATGATGTACTCGTATCTACTGACCACACTTACTAACTCACCATCATCATCATCCTCATCAAAGTCATCAGAGTAGGAGTTACTCTCAACTGTTTTATGTCTGCTGGTCCTCGCAGAGACAGCAGCTTCAAGCTCATCCTGCAAACACATTTATACCATCAATACTTATCTCTCAAAGGGCTGAAATCACTGAGCAAGAGTTCTGTAGAAAGCTCTCACCTGGAAGGTTGTTCTTCTGGATGTCTTGGGGCTTTTAGTGTAGGCAAGAGTGGTATGGAAAGCTTTGTCAACCATCACAGCAAACGAGGTTAAACACAGACTGCTCACAAACAGATATGTTCCTCCTGTGATAGAAAAATTAGACCTAAACAACTTTATATTACATATTCATTACACATTTTCATAACAAACAATATAATGGAATACAGACAGAAAAAGCAATGCAGTTGATTAGTATATGTTACAGACCCTATCCAGTGAGAATCACGTGAAAGTCAACTGTTTAACCTTGGTAACATGCGTATGATGAGTTTTATTTTCTACAAATAAACAGAATTTAATTGATGACAGGAGGGGAACACTACATAGAAATGTTACCTTAAAATAACAACTTCAAAATCATTGTGATGGTTCACTGACCTACAGTTGAAAGAAGAGAGACCCTGTCATTGTTATTCCAGGTTCAGCATTGCAGAAACTGCACTATGTAACTTTTGGAGGAGGGTAGGATACCACCACCACTCCCTCCACACTTCCCCTTGGTTTCAGGACAGTGCACTCTGCACAAATGCATTCTGCAATTGTAATGGGAGGCCAGAATCAAAGTGCTAAATCTTACCATGTGTTCCAGAAAAGCTGTAATTTTAAGGTAAAAATAACTATTTTTGCTTTAATTTAAACATGTAAAGCGGAGTGATTGGCCCTTAAGGAATGCCCCTTACCTATCAAATATCTTAGTCTGAACTTGTTTTATGACGTAAAATTTTGTAAATGCACAACTTGGGTGCAGATGACGTAGTTTCTGGGCCTACATAGCTAGTGCAGTAAGATTACACACATACGAAGAGAGACTGATATTGAATTTGAATTTCATATTAAAGCTCATTGTTCTTACCGCGTTACATTGACGTTAAACAAACATAATAAACATTAGTAGCTGTAAATGTCGTTACCAAGGCAGAAACACGGTCGAGTTTATAGACAGAGGTCTGTTTTCACCCGTAGCCTCTCTGCTTTAATCGAACACACAGCACCGCCATCGGTTTACTTCTGTTACCAAGGCAGCCGAGAGGTGCCGAGCCGCGAGAACACGTAATGTCCGGCAGCACCAGTACAACGTAAACAACTTGGGCGCCATCCCATATTACTCCCTTACGCCCTACATAGTGCACAATGTAGGACCCAAAATACGGGTTGCTACACCCACAATCACTGCATTGCGCGTAACAGAGAGCAAATCACGTATAAGAAAACAGGACACACTGTAGCTGAAGAAGTAAAGTAAATGAAAATAATAATAATAATAATATATATATTCTACATCTAAGTGTTTCCTTGCTATATTATCGTTCACTAAATAAAAACAACACAGAAAAACAGCATGGACATAAACCGTCACAAGATGGCGGCAAAGACTCGGATAAACACCGACAGGTTTGAGTCAGCAACAAGCTTCAAGAGAGGAGTAGTTGAATTTTAACTGTTGTGAGGAAGCGAAAGAACAATTTGCTGAATCATATTTTATAATGGAATTCATATTTCACAGTGGTGGAAAAACATAAAAGACTCAAACATAAAAATCTCAGTTGTTTCAGTCATGCTTGAGTCAAAAGTATTTACTAAAATATTTAAAATATAGATTAAATGTCTTAAATTGAATAAGTTGACACTTGTGAAAACTGGTGTTTAGCTACTTCTGTTTCTCTTCTTCCTCTATCCACTCCTCTCCTTCCATCATATTGTTTCCCTCCACACATCCTTTCTTTCTCTTTCTCTTTTTCTCTAGGATAGCAAACTTCCTTTTATATCTCTTAAATCTTCCCTCTTCTTAAAGGCTGAAAAATGACCTGAGCATCACCCTTTGTACTTTTCCACCTTAACCCACTTCTTCATGCTTTAACACCCATTCCGTCCATTTATGCTGAACCAATTGCCACCTCTTGACTGATGATGTACCATTAATGCTCTGAATGAGGTGATCCTAAGCTCTCAATGCCCAATGCCATGGGTTGGCTCAAGGAGTACTGGCCCCAGGCATTAAGCAGTGGAGCAGTGAAACTGTTCTGTAGTGATAGAGCTTCATCCAACACCTTTGTGATGAATTGGAGTGAGGTTTGCGATCTAGAACTAATAATCCCACATGAGTACCTGACCTCACTACAGTCCTGTGGCTGCATGCAAGCAAATCTTTACAGCAATTCTCCAACATCTAGTATGAAGCCTTCCCAGAAGAATAGGGGATTACTGTGGGAAAGAGGACAGACTCCCTATTGATAGCAGTGACATAAGCATTAAGAACATTTTTCTTCCCTTCTGTGCAGTTAGCATTTTGGAGATAGGAGGATTTCTCACAGCAGCAATGATTCGCTCTGATGCCAATCCACAGTTCTCATACCAAGGGGAAATTGGGCTGCTGTGTTTTGCAGCTCTGTGTTGAACTCCTCGGGGGGTAGATGGACTGAGGCATGTGGCCATGGAATTATTCTAGCATCAGTGCCCGTCCACTGCCACCATTATTAAAAAAAAAAATACTCTGGTTACATAATAGCCATGGTTGAATAAGGCAACACGCCCCTCACCTCTGCCACCGCCCCCCACCCCCCACCACAACACACACACACACACAATGCTTGTTCATTATTGTCCTCCATCTGTGTAAGAATTTATAAGCAGCAAATGCTGGGCATTTTTGTGATTTAGCTGATTTGTATGTGTATTTATGTATCAAAACCTACTAGAGTCCAATAATAATTATGATTTTTCTAAATCTAGTAATCTAAAACAAACGTGATGTTGTAGAGATATTCCTTGAAAGAATATACAACAGTACTTCAGTACAGATATTTCAGGAGTTCTCTACATGCCATTTTAATTTTTTATTTAAGGGAAGGCTACAATTTGCAGTTTCTACAGTTTTACGTACTACATGGCAAACTCTATTTAAAAGAGTAATCTGTCATTTTTTCCTCCAGTGATTGTCATTCATTATACCGACACCTACAGGCCTGGATGAATCAGAAATACTTCATTATTAAACATGGCCTCCAACTGGGGGACCCACTCAATGGTGCATTACTGAAACATAGTAAAAACAAACAGTTACCACTGTCCATTAATACAGCTAGGCTCAATACTATCAATAAGTGATCATTTTTACACAGTGAGGACACTGAGTCTTGCCGAACAGAAAGACTGAAAATGAGAAGCCCTGTTGAGGCTGTTTTCTTCCAGCAGCCATCAGACTGTATGTTGCCTCCTTCTGTAAGGCCTGATCTCATCCTGGGCAGCCATAACAGCACAATTTCAGCTTAAGGACAATCAGTAACACATAAAGCAAATATTGTTGCTGAAATATTCTTGCTTTCATTTATGCTGTTTCATGCAGTGTTTTTTTGCCCTTCAGTTTGCTGCCCACTCAAATTATTTTGTGCCTAGCAGTGGAATTTCGTATTATGTATTGTCTTGAGCTTTCTTGAGCTTTATCTGTACATTTTATTTCACTGCTTTCAAAACAAATTCTGGACCTAAATGATTCTTGGTGAACAGTTATTTGTTATAACTATGTTAGTTTTTAACCATAGGGACAAAAGAGATCAGAGCAGTGTGTGTAAAAGATTTTGTTTTAACTGAAACCTGATGTGATATTGCAGCTCAAATAAAAAGTATGAACATCAGTTTATCTGTTTTAAACATTGTCTCACATTACATTGGGTGGTAGGAGCCTTTGGATGGATATTTACCAGTTTAAAGACATTCTGAAGATGTAGCGTGAAGGTAGGAGGAAATGAATTATATTACTGGGAACTGTATGGTATAAATACATGTATAATTATTACAGAGAATCTGTATAAGGTTAAATTAAAATTTAGTTTGAATTCCCTTTTAAAACCAGTACAGTCCACTTATAATGCACTATGTTGATGTGATCAGAATATGAAAAATTAAGGGTCTCATAATCATTCTATAAATGTAAATGTGATTAAGGGTACAGGAGAAATTACGCTGGACCACCCACCCTAACTAATGCGTGACCCAAATGCAGTGGTTGATATTATAGTAGTAAGCATTGTATGGCAACAAATCAACCACCCACTGATGCTTAAGCTGAGAAGCTCCAGCAGCAACATTATTCAGTGCATGAGGTGGAAACTCAATCAAATTTAAAACTGCATCAAAAAAATAAAAAAAAGCTTGGTATTTTCTGATCTCTTATATGGTCTTTCCTGGAATCCAGTGTCAAAATTAGGCACTTGTATGCATTAAAAATAAAATGTATGACATTTTGGCAAATGCTTTATCCAGAGGGTTTTAGCGTATTTTAATCATGTTACAGAAGCAAGCTTATGCTCTTGAGCAGTGGAGCTGACTAAAGCATTGTCCCTATCACCAGGAGACTGGTACCAGATAATATCTTAGCCATCAGAGTCTGGGAGTCGTAGAGAGCACAATTAACCTTGCTCTCTGGGTGGGTGGGC
The DNA here is from genome assembly GCF_029633855.1 of Hoplias malabaricus. Taxonomy (NCBI): domain Eukaryota; kingdom Metazoa; phylum Chordata; class Actinopteri; order Characiformes; family Erythrinidae; genus Hoplias; species Hoplias malabaricus. The sequence goes on along the minus strand of NC_089801.1, from coordinate 13,650,346 downwards.
TGGATTTCCAGTTATTTCAGCTTATTTTTGGGTAACATAGGCTCCTACCCTCTTCCTGCCTGCTTTGCAAACAGCAGAGTGGCTTGTAGAAGATGTGATAACATATTATCACTTAGAAATCAACAAATCAAAAAATACATAAAACTAACAGTAGGTTTAAGCAGTTATCTTGTGTAGCCTTATAAATTCTACCATTCAGTAATGTGTTACTAACAGTTACAGGAACACTTATTAATAATTTTACACCAGTCCTAGAGTTAGTAATAGCTGATATCCCTCAAGAAATAACAACATCCATTGCTGCCTTTATGTAAAGTACAGTCTAGACTAGCAGCCATTTTACATGGAGGGAACAGCATTTATCTGGGCAAACAGTGAGAAATTTCAAAGGCTTTTTAGTCTGAATTGGATTCATGTCTGAAGGAGGTGAAGGCCTGTCGGCGGCTCTAAAAGAAGCACGCCTGTGAGTGTGACTGAAAAGTTTTACAGAGTCTGTACATAGCTGATAACTTTGAGAGCATGAGTGTTCCAACTGCACCTTTAAGTAACATGCACGCACTCACCATCACGGCAGGAAGAGGCTTTTTAATGCTTGAGCTTTCCTTTGAGTTATGAGTTGTAAGGTTGACTCCTTAGGTCACTGGTTTGTATCAAGCAGGGATTGTGAGGAGGGGTAGGAAAGAATGGGGAGCGGGGATTGTTGGCAGTTGCTTTCTGACAGCAGCAATGCCTGAATGGTCTTTGTCAGTGAAACATAATACTACTAATAATTATTGTCCTGTAAAAAGAAGTGACCGGACAAGAATAGCAGGTTAATACAGACTAATAGAGCAGGTGGTAGCAATTTCAGGGGACCAGGCATATTCCATAAAACTACATAGACCAAAAAAGAGCATCTTACTTCTGTACAGCAAAGATATATTAAGGGTTTATTTGCTTTAAAGAATTACCAATATTATTTGAGGCTATCGTCTAAGGCCTAGTTTAACTTCGGTTAGTAAATACTTCATTATGTTAAATCAGGTGTGCTATTGACTGTCTGTGAGGAGTTTGCTGTGTTTTCCCTGTGTCTGTGTGTGTTTCCTTCAGGTGCTCTGGTTTCCCCCACAGTGCAAAAACACATGTTGGTAGGTGGATTGGCGACTCAAAAGTGTCCATAGGTGTGAGTGTGTGAGTGAATGTGTATGTGTTTCCCTGATTTATCAAATCTATAAGATCAAGAATGTCTGGAAACAAACTTTGTTCTTCACATCGACTCACAGCACACCTAATTTTCAGGGGGAAAATCATTTTACTGCATTTATGTTTTTGAATTTATTGTAATTATAATTTTATACAAGCACCACACTTTTTCAGAGGCACACTTCAAACAAAGGGCTATGAATGCCCTGTGAAATCAGTGGCGAGATGGCTACACAAGGAGACCACACATATCACTATTAGTTTCATCAGTATTCGTTTCAAGAAAAAAAAAACATTACTAATAATTAGCTGATTTCCAGTTCCACCAAAATAGAAACAATTACATTCTAGTAACTGTGGCTACTGCAAATTTAAGGTGGAACTGGGAGTTTTGAACTAAAAGACACAGAATAAACAGCCAAATTCAGCTTAATAATATATTATTGTGGAACGCTTTTGATGTTGAATCTCTGAAATCATTGCAGACCAACAGCAAAGCAACACTGAAATGCTGCTTTATTTGTGTTCTGATGATGTATCAGGCCCTTGAAGGGTTGTCCCATTATGTCCCTACATAAATTTAAAAAAACTTTAAACACAACATCTTATAAGTCAGATTCAAGGGGCAAGATAACACTCAAAAACATATGGTAAAATTTAGAAATGGTATTCACACTTAGACTACAAATATAAACAGCAGCCACAGCAGATTTCAGGTGAATTTTAGAAATATGTGGAGAAAACAATCCCAAGGATTTTTACCAAAGGAGTCACTGTAAAAATGAAGCATGTAACATGGTCAAATATATCATTACATCTTCACACTGTGTGAAAATTTTATGATGAAGGGACCAAAAAAAGCGCCACAATTCCTTGGAATAAAATCTTTTTACCTTGACTTCCACGGAAAGTTAGGAAGGTTTTCCTTCTCCTGTAAAATTGCTATTTTGTAAATACATGTTTTTCATGGGCGGCACGGTGGCGCAGCAGGTAGTGGTAACATCCTGGAGGAACGTTGTTTTGTTTCACTGTGTAATGGTATATAGCTGAAATCAAAACAAAGCCTCATAAACTTGAACAGTGATATAGTTTGTGGGTGGCATAGTAGTGTCGCAGTAACACAGCTCCAGGGACCTGGAGGTTATGGGTTCAAGTCCCACTCTGGGTGACTGTTTGTGAGGAGTTTGGTGTGTTGTGAGTGAGTGTGTGTCACCCTGTAAAGGACTGGTGCCCCCTCCAGGGTGTGTTCCTGCCCTGTGCACAAGTGGTTGCAGACAATGAATGAATGAATGTATTATATGACATGTTAGTTGCTATAACATACCTTGACCATGAGTCTTTCTGTTAGCCACATATTCTGCAAAAATTCATAGGTATGTGCCAAATGTGTTTGGTATAGAAATATAGAAGTATGAAAAGCAATCCAAAAACTCTAGTACTCTGTTTATTTAGCATACTAACTTGCATAATTATTAGAGATGCCATGCACTTCCTGCTCCAGATTTAGTAATGGAAAAAACCATAAATGGGCTAACGGGTCCACAACAGCACAGAACCGCAAAGAACAGTACGGAACCGCCTTAAGAACCAATTGGCCCTAAAGTGAAAAAGAGGCCTATGGCTCTTATATAGTCTGTGTGCTGATAAATGATATAAGCAATCTTCATAGTAAAGGGACACAAATTGCACAAGGAAAATAGAGCATATGGGCCCTTGAACCTCATTCCTTCTCTAGAACTGTGTATTAGTAACAGTGGAACACTGTTTACATGTATAGACCCCGCATTCATCACAAGCCCGTCTCGCCACATTAAAGCTGCCCTGCACGTGTTTATGCTACAGAGGAACAGCCTGGCGTCTGAAAGGTAAACCAGAAACAACTTTCCCATGGTGTTCAGCCTTTTAAAGTCTCAAGCAATGAAGCTGTGTTTACATGGACATTTAGGCTGGCACATTCAGGATGGATGCTCTAAACCCAAATAGCAACCTGAGACTGCAACAGAGGCCAAGAGCGGGAAGATTTGATGCGTCAGAGTGTAGATACAGCAGTCCAGAGATGAGCAAACATTTGCTGATCCCTTCAGGAGATCCATACAGTCATGAGTGACACCTGGGAGAAGAAAGGTGGACCTTTTTTGTTAGCCCCTTTGTTTAATTTATGGCACAAACCTGACTTTACTGGGTGCTGAAAGTAAAAGAATTTAAGTCTAAACAGTCAAAGGCTTTTATCGTTACTGTTAGCTTTTCCTGGGAAAGGCTGGCTGCCAAGTTCATGGCATTGTCTCTGCCCATCACTACAAGTGAAATTCATCTAGAAAGCAGACTATTAATCAAAGGGTTGCTACATTTTTGCTTTCACAGTCCACTTGAGTCCAAGGATGAATTCCATTTCTTATTTATACCACTACCACAGTTGTCTTGCGCCTAAGAAATAAGTTACAAGATGTAGTGGTTAAAATCTTCTTGCAGTGGCTTAAAATCCACTATGACACGGGATTGACCTACAGTGCTTTATTTCTAGACTATTACTGCTACGTTATAGGCAGCTCTGCCATTCTGCAGTGATATCAGAGTGATGCAGGACTAGTTAAATTTAGGGAATTGTTAGGAAAGTGTTCCAAAATCATATATTATCACTCATTCCTAGCTTTTCTGTGATATGAAGCTGAATTAAGTTTTCTTTCCATCCTTCCATTTCCACATTAATTATTGCAGTAGTATCAGGCACCAGAATTTAGTTGCATGTAAAGGCAACCTCAAAGAACTTGTGTGGCACTGCTGTTGTCGTTGGTTGGTTTACTTTCAGAAGCTCATTCATTATCTGTAACCGCTTATCCAATCCAGGGTCACGGGGGTCCAGAGCCTACCTGGAATCATTGGGCGCAAGGCAAGAATACACCCTGGAGGGGACGCCAGTCCTTCACAGGGCAACACAGACCCACACACATTCACTCACACCTATGGACACTTTTGAGTTGCCAATCCACCTACCAACGCGTGTTTTTGGACTGTGGGAGGAAACCGGAGCACCCGGAGGAAACCCACACGGACATGGGGAGAACACACCAACTCCTCACAGACAGTCACCCGGAGCGGGAACCGAACCCACAACCTCCAGGTCCCTGGAGCTATGGCCGCCAGGTTTACTTTCAGAAGCTCAGCATTTTTTAATGTTGAATGTTATGTCTGGGGACAGACGGAGGGATTGTTGTTTATACATGGCAAAATTTTACTTGCCTGTAGGTTTTACTCACTGTCTGAATTACCACAGAATCTCAAGTTATTTAGTTTTATAGCACTTTCAGTATGTGTTTACCTTCACCTACCTTAGTGTCTCCTGAATTTAGAGCAAAAATAAGTCAATATTACCCACCTATGGGGCAGGAATAGAGCAGCATCCTCAACTCTTTAATGATTTTTACATTTTGGAGGTCTCTCTGCCATCTAAAGTACTCCAGATGCCATTTCTCTGCCGTAAGCTTATAGGACAGAGACCCAATTTTTTACTCATTTACTCACACTAGGGCATGCTTCCAGTGTGCAAACAGACTGGAGAACTTATAACTTATTTATAAAAAGATGTTTTTCTTTTATAAATTTTATTAAATATATATTATTTTTTGATAAAAAATTGTGAACATTGCCTTTAAGGTGAATCTTAAAGCTAACTACTTAGACATCAGCATACTACTAGTGATGTGTTATGCTTATTATGATATAAAGGGTCACAATACATTAAAACTACATTGGTACACTAGTATAATACATTATCAATAATACATACACCTAGTGTGTAAAGAATAAAATACTATTGATTATTAAATGTTTGTGGGAGTTTTTGTTGCTTGTGCTGCCATCTTGTGCTTGTGGAATATGCCTCTGAAAAATCTCAGTTTCAAGGCTATAAAACTCTAACCCTTGGCCCCACACATCTTTTCCAAGAAGAACTGAGACATCCAAAATCCCCTAGGTGAAACGGAGGGATAGGGCTAAGTGGTAAGGGGCGAAATTGGATTCATTTTAACTGAATAGCAAATAAGTCTAAGTTCACAATGCCAAGTGCCAAGCGTCAGCTAGAGAGGTATAAAACATAATAACACTGGGCTGTGGAGCAGTATAACTCTTTTATCTGGAGTAATGGTGCCATTCAAAATATCTGAGACAAACCAGAGGAGATTTTGTGATCTAGAACCAATCATCTGACATCAGTACTTGTCCCCACTAATGTTTTTGTGGCTATAGCCTCCCTACAATAAGGAGAATAACTTAGATGAAATGCCAAGACAGCTAATGAAATGGTTAAGCTCATCTTCATTGAGGGCGTAAACATTTGAACGGTTCCTCATATCCCACAGCTGTATGTTCATAACCATCTCTCAGGAAAACAGCCTGGGGGCATTTATGGCATCTGGCTCTGGGAGAGATGAGATATGTCAGCTTCAGTGGCCATTGGGTATCCAGCTCTCAATCCATGCACCTGTGAAGAGAGAGAGACCCTCAGTTAAAGGACTGGAGCAGTGATGGGCCAATCAATAGGGATTGTTTTGCAGCGGCAGGCCACATTGTCACTGACATCTGCACAGCATTAAGTGGGATATTGGTATTCTAGCCAGTGCTTTGCTATCTGGCTCCCATCTGCTTGGCTTGGAGCACTGCCCTGACCATCTCTCCACCTCTGTATTTCTCCCTCTCTCTCTCTCTCTCGCGCGCGCTCTCTCTCTCTGTCTGTCCCTCTCTAAATTATCCTGTGTAAATAGCAGCACTAATGAAAGCAGGCTTCAGCTGATGCATTTAGTCGTCTTTGAGAAGAAAGGCTGAGTGGGTATTTGCCTTTTATGCTCATTTTGAATCCATTCACTGGGATAACATGAATACTGTATGTTTGTTACTGTACATGTCAAGATATGTTGTGAACCATCTGAAATAAATTACATTTTTTAAGCGCATACACAAATGATAAATAAATTTGGATAGTTACAACTGTTGTTATGAGAGTTGAGTTATAAATACAGGCAAGAGTAAGGTGTGCTATCATGGGCTTTCCTACAGTGTGTTAGTGATAAACTAGCAATGCTGCACATGAACAGTGAAGCTTTTAAAATACATTAACATATCGTCGCTGTCCAATGAAAAACATTCAATCATTATCTGTAAACCCTTATCCAGTTCAGGCTCGCGGTGGGTACGGAGCCTACCTGGAATCAGAAACACACCCTGGACCGGGTGCCAGTCCTTCACAAGGGGCTCACATAATACACATTTTAAAAAATATATAGACAGATTTTACTTTATACTTAACTGGAAAAACATTGCCTTCCAGAATAACAATGTATGAGCAGCAAATGTATTAAAGAGCCAATAGGAAGATCACTATGTCGTTTAAACCCTCCTAAAGAAATGTTCTGAGGCCCTCAGTATGATTAGCTAACCATGCTGAGAAAACCGGGATCAGCAAGTGTTTTGTGGTGAACTGTGTACGTGTAGAAATGCCACAGGAACAGTTCCCATCTGTGGTCAGAAACATTTGGCCCTGCAGTAGAAAAGAAGCCATGGTAAAGCAATGGGACACACTGGAAAAGGCCAATGCCAAGCACTGGAAAGATTAGTATAAAGTCCCTAGGAATTCTTCCTGGATGCCACAGTGGTGTTGCAGTTGACATTGTTAAAGAGGATCCTGGGGTCCTGGGTTCAGATATTTCGGTGTTCTCGACATTCTTTCCATGTCCTTCCATATTCCAAAACCCCATGTTGGTAGAAGATCTGGCTTTGCAAAATGGTTGCATGTGAGTGAGTGATTGGTACACTATAATATAGTTCTGCCAGTTTGTATTGTCCTAAAACATAGCAGACAATTTATAGTGCACTCAAACAATCCCACGATGCACCAGAAAAGATAGTGTACAAGCCATGTACACTAACTGACACTAGTGGATAGCAGATACTCATAATGTACTGTGTTGTTAGATAAATACCTGAATAAAGTAGTGTCTGAAATCATTCACTACCCTCCTGAATTCAATTCCCAATGATAATGCACAGTGTTATGAGTAATATAGGGATCAGTGAATAGGGTTAGGCAGGTGAGTGTGTGATGCCCTGTGATAGACTGGTGCCTTCTGCAGGGCATGAACTCCTTTCACCCAATGATACTGTGTAGGCTCCCGACCGAACTGGATGTAACCCTGAACTGGATGATTATTGAATTGATTATCTCTCAAGGTTTCCTCAAGGTTTTCCGATTTCCTCCCTCAATCCAAAAAGATTTCTATTAAAATGTGTCCATAAGTGAAGTGTTTATGTCAGTGTGTGATGCCCGGTAGTGTACTGCCCAATGATTTTGGATAGGCTACAGAGCCACAGCAACCCTGATGCATTTATAGAAAATGATCGAATGAATTGATGAATGTATGAATGAAATAATATATTTTTGCCTATACAGCTTACAGCTTAAAGCAGATCTACATCTCCTCCCTCACCTATCATCATGAGCATTGGATAATGACTAAAAGATAGAGACAGTGGATGCAAGCAGCTGAACTGCTGCTCTCTGGGGTCCTGCTGGGCACACTCTCCATGATCAGGTGAGGAGAAGTTCAATCCAATAGGAGCTCTGAGTAGAACCTCTGCTCCTTTGCACTGAGGAGTCAGTTGAGGTGCTTTGGGCATGGTAAGAAATGTCCCCTGGACGAATCCAACAAGGCCAACTGAGAGGAGGCCTTGTGGTAGACTCAGGGTTCACTGGAGTAAATATATCACCTGTTTCTGCCCTGGGAATGCTTTGTGATCCCCCAGGAGAAACTAGGGTTATTTTTGAGTATTTCTATTGGCATCATGTAATTTTCACACTTTTTTAAGTGGTTCAAATGTTGCATGGATATGTGGCTGATAAAATATTCCAGTGAGAGCCGGATGGAGCAACAAGGAATGAGTAAACACTACTGATCTCTTTGAACTAATGCACAGAACTGTGCTCTGCCTCAAAAAACAACATCAACTGGCAAATACACAATGAGTAAAAAATGTGTTCATGTTACTGATGTTGTTGTTGTGGTTCCGAAACCTGCAGTTTCTGTTAGAAGTTTTGTGACCTCACTGGCTTCATTTCATGGTGGGGGGCTTTTAATGTAGAGAAACAACAAGGTACCAAGTGAGTAGAGCTGAGCAGAGCCATGCAGATTTGAGAAGAGTACATTCTCAGAAAGAAAAAGGTATTTTATTGGTCATTAAAGTTACAGACAGTGTAAATGCACCTTTAATTATCTTACTAATCTACAATTTTTATAGATATAGATATGCACTAATTGTTGTTTACCAATGTATGGTACACTCTTAAAAATAAAGGTGTTACAAACGGTTCTTTGAGCGATGCCATAGAATAACCACATTTGGTTTCTATAAAGAACGTTTACATCAAGTGAAGTTTCTTTAAACCTTTAAAGGGTTCTTCACACTCACACATCTCTTTAACAAACATGGTTCTTTATGGAACCAAAAAAGGTTCTTATATGGCATTGCTCATAGAACTTTTGTAGCTCCTTTATTTTTAAGAGTGTACCATACATTGGTAAACAACCATTAGTGCATATCTTTAAAATAATTACAATCAGGATGATGAAATAGAAGGTTGTTTGTCCAGCATTTGCCTCCAAGTTCTTGGCTGACCTTCAAATAATACATCATGAAAAAATGCCTGCGATATGATTAAGGCCAGAAAGAGATTTGGACAAATGCTTGACAGAGTATCAGTGTGACCCCTTGGAAAAATTTGTTCCCTGTTTTTTCTCTTCTCAGATTAATGTGGGATGGCCTTCTATTTGGCACTAAAACAAATGATAATGCTGTAATGTGAATACAATATGTCTAAAAATACCTATATCATTTTTCTAAAGCTTCAGCCATGGACGGCCATGTGAAAACAAGTGAATAGGGCAGATTCCTTGAACTTTGGGTAATGGCTTTGTGGTGGTCATTTTTTGGACGCTAACAGAAGACTGAAGAGGCAAGAGAAGAGCAGCTCTGATTGGTTTTGTGGCTGGGGCTTGGGCTTTAGCTGCATCTGTTGGCAGTACACTGTGTGGAATGTTGTATTATAGTGAAGGAGGGGAGAAAAAGAGAACTCTCACCCACTTTCTGCCTTCTGCTCTATTATTTAAGCTTTCAAATGTGTTTGTTGTGTTGGAAGGAGATGATGCTCTACAGGAAGGTCTCCTGGCCTTAGCATTGCAGAGGACCCTCTCCCTAAGCCAATTAGCCTGCCATGGTGTAGAAGAGTGTTGTGTTTAGTGTTTCTCGCTTTCAGAGGCTCTGCTCATGGCCAAATTAAACCCAGTGCTATCAGGCAGCTAATTTCATTCCATCTTGTGGATGCATTCCATGAATTCCATCTTTCTGGACCCAAACTGAAGCATGAGAGCATTTTAAAGTGTTTAAATATCAGATTGAGATTAGGCCATATAAAAAATGTTATGATTTATAACTATTGTAATTCACTCTCTCAAGGAAAACATGTATTTCCAAAACAGTCATTTTACATACACACATACATCCGCAGGCTCTAGTTCATCCCAGAAATATTCTATCAGGTTAGGACTCTTTGCAGGCCAGTCAAGTGCTCATCCATGTCTTTATTAACCTTGCTTTGTGCACTGGTGCACAGTCATGTTGGGACAGGAAGGGGCCATCCCCAAACTGTTCCCACAAAGTTGGGAGCATGAAATTGTCCAAAATCTCTTGGTTGGCTAAAGAATTCATAGTTAATTTCACTGGAACTAAGGGGTCAAGCCCAACTCCTGAAAAACGACCCCGTACCATTATCCTTCTCCACCAAATTTCATACTTGGCACAAGTCAGACAAGTACCATTCTCCTGGCACATGCCAAACCAAATTTCATGGATTTCATCCATCAGATTGCCAGACGAGGAGTGTGATTTGTCACTTCAGGAAACATATATATATATATATATATATATATTCTCTCTTATATATAGTTTCCTGGAGTGATGAATCACATTTTCCATCTGGCAATCTGATGGATGATATATATACACAAACACACACACACACACACACAAACACACACACACACACACAAACACACACACACGCACTTGCGTGCACACAAAACTCATTACCAAAAATGTTTGGATGTTTTGTAAAGTTCAATAGAAAAACAGATGCTATGATGTGTCAAATCTCTTGTACAAATGAATTTTCAGCACTAATGACAAAAGTGACCATCTAAGCTATTAACGTTTGATATACTGAGGCTCCAATTTTTTGTTTTACTCCTGCACCATTGCGTTACAGGTATTGTTGTTGACACTTCAGGCCCAGGGGTTCTATTCTCACCTCAGGTCACTGTCTGGGGGATTATGGTATGTTTAATCTGTGTCTAAGTGGGATTTCTAAGTGGGATCTGATAATCTAGTTTCCTCTCACAGTCCACAATGTGTATGTGTGACACGGTGAGAGTGTGATACCCTGTGATGGACTATACATTCATGGCACCCACTGATTCTGGTTAGGCTCTGAACCCACCACAACACTGATCAGGATGAAGTGCTTATGGAAGATGAACTTCACACTTGGGTTTGACCTACAGCCTGAGTTAAAATGAGAGGGAATTGAGATCTAAATCCCCTACACAAGTATTATTAAAATGGAAAAGGCTTAAAAAGTGTTTTGGATAACACCACTGCCCTCTACCTAGGAGGCTAGCGTTTGATTCCCATCTTGGGAATACTAATCATTGGACTTCTAACACTGGATTTGTAATATGATTAAAATTGTAAGTAGTTCTGGATATGAACATTGGCCAAAATCCATAAATATAAATGAAGTATGTAGCATGTACTGCTGATGAAGCGAGGTACAAACAAAGGCCTTAAATGGGTTTGAGGCTATTACTGGAGTCTTCACAATGGCTTTTGTATGACATTAAAGTACGTCACAGCAGAATGCGCGTGAATTTTGGACCCTAAGCCTTAATATATCTGTCCCCGTAGTGGTAATCACAAAAGGATTGGACGAGACAATATTTGGGAGAGTGCCTGGATTCCGGAGCAGGAGGAGAAATTGGACTCTACAGAGCGCTGGTCCCTGTGGATGGTGTGTTGCTATGGCATTCAGCTATGACAGATTCAAGTCACACACACACACATACACGCACGCACACACACAGTGTGCTGCATGAAACCATCACTGTGTTCATAAGTGCGTGACAATATTACATAATCATAAAGGCCTTGTCCCTGGGCGCTTGAGAGACTGAGAAAGCGCTGGAGCTGGAAGTCACTTTATGAACTGTTTGGCAAATACTTCTCACTCTCTATATCTCATCCCGCAGGAGGCTTCGTGGTGCTCCAGAAAATGCCACCATAACAATAATGTAAATATTTGGTAGACATCCCTTAAAATCTGTGAAATTTAGTTTGCATAATAGTCATAGAAAATGCATGAAATTAAATCTAAATCTCTAAAAGCCCTAAAAATCACCATATACAATACCAAGTGTCAGCTGGAAGGGTAAAAAAAAAGTACTAATATACCTATGGCTTTAAATTGGTAATTGGTAAAACTTTATTATAAACGGCAGAAAATGCAAAAATATGTTACAGCAGTTTTAGGGCCATGACACTTTAAACAAAAAATATATTCAGAGAATAAAGTCAGAATAATTCTGAGATTAAGGTAGAAAATTTCAGAAAATAAAGTCAGAATATTAAGAGAAAAAATGTTTGGATTATGAGATACAGTGGAACCTCTACTTACGAACGCCTCTACTAACGAACTTTCCAAGATACGAACCGGGCCTTTGAATATTTTTTGCCTCCACCAACGAAACATGACTCTATGAACGAACCCGAGCCTCTGCCGAGCCGGCGGCTGGAAATGGCCACTGACCCCAATAGGCGAGTCTCCCAGCGCGCCCAGACTTGAGTGAGCTTTTAAGATTAGCAAATTGTAGTTTTAGCAATTTAGCATTAGTGTAAATAACAGACTTCGAAATTCATGCTAAGTTAAGCCGTATCTACGTTTCGTCTCCCCATGTTCACCCGCCTACTCTCCGTTATTCCACCCATCCCCACCTCCCGTCATACAGCCAGTGCCTGTGTTACTCCTCCAGCCAGTCGTTTTTTACTGTTACCACTGTATTTCTTTTTTATTGTTAGTAATGCTACATGTATTTTGTTTTAAAATATTTATAAATTTTTTTATATTTATATTTATAAAATAATATTACAAAACGTGTAGTTTTGTAAACATATATCAGTGCAAAAAGGGTGACTTTTGGGGTGGGCTGGAACACATTAATTGCTTTTCCATTATTTTAAATGGGGAAAATTGACTTGAGAAATTAACTTTTTTACTTACGAACCCGTTCAAGGAACGGATCAAGTAGAGGTTCCACTGTATATCTAAACATTTAGTCAGACACTAGAGTCCCAGGATGTGCCATAAATTGAGTTGTGAAAGAAACAGTCAAGTAAAGTGAGTAAAGGATTATTTATTATATGCTTCCTTCCACATGACATGTCAGTGCAGCCACTGACTGCGATGCATATGGCTTTAGTTTACTGTACAAGTCCATAAGCCATAATGTGATGCAGGCACCGCATCCCACCCCCTCTGGAAAGAAAATTTTCAGGATCAGTCTAACTGTATCCTGTGAAACTATATGCCCTTTTCTGAATAAATGGGTTCAACACTACACAACATTTCTCATTTTCACTCCAAATGGTTGTGTCTGCCCAATTCATTCATTATCTGTAACTGCTTATCCAATTCAGGGTCGCGGTGGGTCCAGAGCCTACCTGGAATCATTGGGTGCAAGGCGGGAATGCACCCTGGAGGGGGCTCGACCCAATTCATTCATTCATTATCTGTAATCGCTTATCCAGTTCAGGGTCACGGTGTGTACAGAGCCTACCTGGAACCATTGGGCGCAAGGCATCTGCCCAATTATATTCTGTCATTTTTCTGCCAACTGATGTGTAATAGATAATCTGTATTATAAAAGCAGAAAATTCAAGCAAATTACCAAGTAAGAAACTAATTAATAAAAAGGACTGAAACACAACCAGAGAGGATCTCTGTTTCATCACAGCCTGTATCTTTACAAAGGGGAAGTCATTGTAGGGGTCAGGGATTTTTCCACTCGAGTGGCCTGCTTTCTACAATACAGAGACAAAATGATTGCTTTCAGACAAAGGAGCATTGAAAATAAACAAGCATTGGTCTCTGATAGCATTACTGAGGGCAGCAAAGGTGAACATGCAAACTTCCAAGCATCAAAATCAAAACATTTCTCTATTTTAGTTATGCTGTTTAACTGTTCCAACTTTTCTGTTTTGCTGTGTGTGAATGAGTGTGTATGAGAGAGAGAGAGAGAGAGAGAGAGAGAGAGAGAGAGAGAGAGAGCGAGCCTGGAATGGCTCAAATCAGATTTCTTTGGCTTAATCTGTCACAGATCTGTTTTTTTCACACATCTGAGTGGACACATCAAGACCCAGCTTTACAAATCAGATTCAATCCAAATCAGAGTCAAGTTCATATGTACTTCTAGACTGGGTATGTATCCGATTTGTGGGCATGTGAAATGTGAATCATCTAATTGGTTTTCATGTGTCTCCTTGCCTGTATGCATGCACTTAGTGCTTTCGTCAGCTAGCACTGTCAGCGACAAGCAGGCTGTGTCTCAAATAGCTCAATGCTTCATATACACTGTACTGTGCAGGTGATGAAACTATGGCTTCTGCACCAAATGTTCAAAAAGGAGTCATGCAGGAGAAAGATGAATATAAATTGGTTTGTGTTTGACACGTTTGCAGTACTTGGGTGTAGAAGCTGTTATTTAAGGATATACATCATGCAATACACAAGGCTTAGCAACCCAAATAGAGGTCTGAAAAATCAGATCTGAGCCAACAGAATAGATTATTGAGTCACACGGCTCCAGGATCCTGGGGTTGTGGGTCTAAGTCCCACTAGGGTGACTATCTATGAGGTGTGTTCTCCCCGTGACCATGTGTGTTTCCTTCGGGGGCTCCAATTTACTCACACGGTCCAAAAATACACATTGGTAGGTGGATTGGCAACTTAAAAAGTGTCCATAGGTGTGAGTGAATGTGTGAGTGTGTGTCACCCTGTGAAGAACTGGTACCCCCCTCCAGGGTGTTTTCCTGTCTTGCACCCAGGGATTCCGTGTAGGCTCTGTACCCACTGCGACCCTGAACTGGATAAGAGGTTACAGACAATACAACATCACAATTGTGTATGAAATAAGGGGCAGGCCAGAGCAAAAGCCCACATGCTTACAATGTAGACCCTACATCAATAAGACCCCAGTATGTTGACACCAACCAATAGCATTCCAGAGACATATAGATGAGAGAGACACTGAGGTCAATGGAGTCAACAGTGGTCCCAAATGCTTGGTGGTCACGCGACTCGAGTAGGCTTCAAATAGTTCCAGAAAGCTTTAGGCGGCAAGTTTAAATGCATAGATTCAAATGCATAGGGAGAGAAACTGCACATTTGTGGTCAGTAGTCTTCAATAAATGCATTGATTTACAATATTTCTACAGCACTACAACCTGTTTATGTGGTTACATGTATGCTTTAAAAAGAAAAAAGTCATGCATTGACTTGTAGTCTGTTTCTGATGACATTGCTGACAAAATTGTTCCATTTACAGCAGATAAATAACACTGTATTAACCATGATTAATGACTATAAATAATAAATGGCATTTAATGTGCCTGAAAGCAAAATTATTTCGATATTTTAGATTTTCTTTCATCTGCAATTGTTTATAATATGTTTATGTGTAATTAGCATATGTAAACTGTTATGGAATATATGTATCGATGTAGTATTACAAAACTATAAATGAATTTATTGTACTAAATGAGTGAGGTCTACAGCTTTTAATATGAAGTAAAGTAACTGTTTCTACAGTACATTGTTACACATGAACATGTGCAACATGCAGACGAGATTTGTTTTAAGGTCAGAAGGGAAAAGTGTTTGGGCTCATGGCTGAGACACATACACAGTGTTCCTAGACAGAGGTGGTGGCGGAGGTGGTCAGCAATGGTTCATGGAGTTGTGCATCCTCTGGGCATGTGTTGGCCACATGGAAAGGTCACCAAGCAGCTACAGCCGATGGGTGCAGTGGTCATTTACACCACACACAAACACACATGCACACACACACACGCACATACACGCACATACAAGCACACACACACACACACACACACACTTTCTCTCTCTGCACTACAACACAATGAGGAAAATCTGAGCAGGTGCTGAGGAGGACTGTTTGATAAAGATGAAAAGGAGATGAAAGGAAGTGAGAAAGTACAAAGTAACAACCCAATCCAAAATAATAAAATTAATACAACCTCAGTTGGGACGTTGTGTAAAACATAAATAAAAACAGAATACAAAGATTTGCAAGTCTTTTCCAATCAATATTCAATTGAAAACACTATAAAGACAAGCTATTTAATGTCCAAAGGGATATATTTAATTGTTTTTTTAACTTCACTCAATAAGCGTTTGGGAACTGAGGACACTAATTGTTGAAGCTTTGTTGGTGGAATTCTTTTACACTTTTGCTTGATGTACAACTTAAGTTTTCAACAGTCCAGGGTCTCTGTTGTCGTAGTTTGCACTTCATCTTGCGCCACACATTTTCAATGGGAGACAGGTCTGGACTGCAGGCAGGCCAGTCTAGTACCTGCACTCTTTTACTACGAAGCCGTGCTGTAGTAACATTGTCTTGCTAAAATAAGCAGGGATGTCCCTGAAAAAGACGTTGCTTGGCAGCATATGTTGCTCCAAAACCTGTATGTACTTTTCAGCATTAATGGTGCCTTCACCATCTTCAAAAGATTTGCTTTGGTAGGTTTAGTTTTCAGTTTGCACTGGAGCTAAGGAGCTAACCTCACTAGTTATCAGCACAAGCGTTTAACACTAAATAGCATTTTGCTAACTAATGCCAAATAGACATGTGTATGAAGGATATGTTAATAGCTAGATCCTTTAGCTAGATAAATATTTAGATAGATAACATTAAGTCATATATTTGTATACCTAACATACATATGTCAGAATCTACTGAAATCACTAAATAACAGTGTATGAAATAATGCAATTTAGCAAAACTCTCTATATATTTACATGACTTTTGAATGATTGCACCCTTCATTTTAGGAAAAAAAATATGAAAATGAAACTATGATGTTTAAGACATATAGTAAAAGGAAGTGAAATATCAATAGAGAACTGCACCTCAAATTAGCCGTTATCCACCCACTTTGTATAAGGCTTTCCTACGTTCTAGTTTTTTGAAGCTGTGCAAAATCAATCCAGTCAAGTCTACTAAAGCCATGGCAGCTTTACTCTACTTGTGAAGGCAATTCCAGATTGTTGCCCTATTTTGTCGTTTCCCGTGCCTCTCCGCCTCAATGCAGTGAATCATTCACTTTGACATACAAGAGCTTTAAACCTGGCTACGTTATCCAGTCCTTGTGGCTTTGATACTCATCGACTGAAAACTGTTTCCAAAGTCTTTTTAAATTATACACAAATCAAGCAGGAGACCCCTGAGGACTTAGCAGAGATGCGGATTTTATCAATTATGCATGATCAGTGCTAGCAGGGAAATCATAATTTTATGTTCAGCATGACATGTTGATGTTACTATAATGAATTGGTTGCCCTAAGGTTCCGCCGAACAATGGACAATGGCTTGGGATAGATGCGGTTGCGGATACCTAAACATTTGAATTTAACCCCTAAAAATAGGCTTTTATTATAGTTATTAGAATATTAATATAATTTTTTCATCTAAATTATTTTAAATCTACTACTACTAAAAGTAGTATGTAATTAGTTTGTAATAATTCATTTTTATATTTTCTGTATGTAAAAAAATTCTTATTTAATGTAAATGTAATTTTTACAAATTTAAAGTAAATTCAGTTTTCACAAAGTCAACAAAAATTCATCAATTGAATATGTAAGGTTATTTTTTACCATTCATTTTCTAGCCCATAACTTATATTTAAATACAGCTGTCAAAAATACATTAACAGATATCAACCTTTTCTGGTTTCATAATTTTAGCTTCGCCAACTCATACAAAAGTTATAAAAAGGAATGGAGTGGATTTACCTAAACAACATTTTCACTTGTACTTCTAAGATATAAAGGGAGTTTGGAAAATGACACTGTAAAAATAAAACTTAAATAAATATCACACAAGATTTACTGTAGGCCCCTAAATTTCTGACTGGTGGGAAATGGTAATGTACTCATTTAGTTTGGCTGCAGCTGTGGCCACATTAGGAAATATTTGTATCCTGTGTGGTGTGGATTTCATACAACATGGCAGTTAAAATAGCATTTGATCATTCTCAATGAAACCGTGCTAAGCTACTAAATTTCCCAAATGTGAAAATTGCATTGCTAAGGAGAGGAATCCAGCCAGTTCTGCTTCATTATTGGGGCTTTTGACATAAGGCTGAATGAGACAACTGTCAAAGCTACTTGAGAAAATTTTCCTCATCAGAGCTTTACTCACTTTGAAGCTGCTATTGGCTGCGTATGGGGCATTGATCTTGCTTCCAGCTTTTATCAACCTGTACTTCGGGCCGATCAAGTGCACACCCACAGCCTGTTCGTTAGGCACATGTGCAAAAACACTTCTTAAAAATGTGACTGGTTAAAATGGATTGGGCGGAGATTTTCAAAATGACTCTGGAAGAAATAAATGTGCAATATACTGTACACTTAGATCTGTTTCATAATTTTTTGGAAGTGCTGGAAAAACCTCAGTATTTTGTTTTACTTGAATGAAGGATAATATAACTTGTAGTCTCTGAGGAGGTTGCAGAATGTTTTAATGCCCTGTTGCCCCTGAGACAAATTCTGTAGAAGTACTTCCCTGCACATTTAAGTTATGACTGCTCCCTCCGAAGGAGCTACAGAATGATTTAAAATAATTTCTTGCTGCCTCTGAGGAAGTAGTCATAAATCAAGTGTGCAAAATGTACCACTTTAGAATCTGTTTCATAGGCAGATTAATTGAACTGTATAACATTCTGCAGCTTCCTCTGAGGCAGCAGTCATAACTCAAATGTGCAGGAAAGTGCATCTTCAGAATCTGCCTCGGAAACAGCGGAGAATTAACATTTTGCAACTTCCTCAAAGGCAATTATATTACCCTCTTTTCAAGCAAAACAAAATATTGAGATATTTGCAACACTTGCAGCAAATTATGAAACAGAACTAAGGTATATGAGGAGCTCCACCAATCACATACATCTCCGCCTGCTGGCGGTTAACCAACTACATTCCTTCTGCCTTCAAGGCAGCGCTGCCTCCAGAACCTTTTTGAGTAGTACTTGTGCACACATGTGTCTGTTAGCTGAAACAGCACATCTGTTAACTGCAATTGCCACATTGAAAATAGTGATGACTGGGGGAAGCATGTATTGCTTTTGCCCTCCCACCTTGGTTGAATCATGTGCATGTAAAATAACACAAGTGAAAATAATAAATATGTCTATTCATAAATTAATAAACATAAAATAAAACCTGTAATTTATGCCTGCAATTTTGCATAAAACTGAACATTAACAGCAGGATTCAGTGACACAGAGAAGCCACATGAGAGAGCTAACTGCTCAATTAGGTAATGCCCACTAACCCATGACTGACCCATATAATCTTCAGCAGAAAATGTTTTGCTTTCACTGACTGACCAGATGTACCCGTCTCTCTGACTAAAAGCATGCTGCTGCAACACATTATTAACAACATCTCTATAGAATAAATTGATGGGTTTGTTGTCAATCTCCCAGCAACAGGATTTGAGCATGCCACTCAGTCTCAGCCTCCTGAGAGGAATCTAGCTTACAGCGCCAGCTTTCAGTGTAAAAACACTGTCTTCTCAGCTGTAACAAATCCCAGTTGTACGTAAAGACCTCATCCACCCCGCAAACAATTCAGCTCTGCGCCATTTTTTTCAGACCATTAAATAAAAAAAAAACATGCTAATCTCGGCAAGCAAAAGGACCCTACACCCACTTGCCCATTGCTCTTTCAGAAATGAAGGTTATTAATGAGTAGTTTTGCCCCTCTGTTATACAGAACAGGCCTTTACTATTCTAGGAAGACTTTTTACTGCATGCTGGAACACTGCTGACTGCTGGGAAAACTGGATTACATTCTGCCACAGAAAACATCAGTGAGATCAGGTAGTTATGTTGTCTAATTAGTTCTGAATCACATAATCCTCTCCAAATCATCCTGGACATATTGCGTAGTGCTGTCACTTCAGAGCATGCAGAATCACAGCCTAAAGCTGGTTAGCTTTATAGTGCTCTAGCTAAAGCTTAGAATTAGTCATTGTAAACATAGACTCATGTGCAACTACTCCAAAAATTAGAAATATTAGATATATACCCCCCCCCCTGTTAATTCTGTTCTGCTTTCACAATTTGGTAATGTCACTTGCAGATAGGAAAAGAAGAAAAAAAATAAATGGTTGAGCAAATTATGCTAGTGGACTTCAAACAATAGAATGTATATGTATATGTATGTGTGTGTGTGTGTGTGTGTGTGTTTATGTCCAAATGGTGACATAGGCCCTAACAGAAACTAGACAAATCTAAATGGTTGAGCAAATTTTGCTAGTGGACTTCAAACAATAGAACCTGATCCTTGAGCGACCACAGGAAGATTAAACCCTGCTCCATTCACTCCACAAGCAAACACGGGACAATGAAACCTTTATTAAAATCTTGCTTGTATTACCATACTGTGAGAATGCTTTGAAACGGTATGATTGTATGATAAAATGTGATAGTGCCCTATTCTACAATGCTTTTGCTTGCTTTTTTTTGCTCATTTGAAGAGATGATAATAGTGAGTAAATTGATATATATATATATATATATGTGTGTGTGTGTGTTTTGTTTAAGTACTTTCTATGTAATGTCCAAATGGTGACACAGGCCCTAACAGAAACTCTGTGAAAATGTCCAGAAGACAACCAAGGATGTTGTGTTCCGGTCATGAGGCCAGATTCCATCATGAGAAGAGTGAGAGAGAGATAATGACTGCCACTGCATAAAGAACACAACTCCTTCGCTACCAGAGTTGGATGGATTTAAAAGGCCTGAAATTTTAATGAAATTGCATTTTCTGTACCCTATGGTTGGTCTGGGGGATCATGGTGAAAGATTCATATGTGTGTGAATGTCAGTGTGTGTGGGTGTTTATGTGTGTCTGCAGGAGAAAGATGGACACACAATGACACTCATTAGCTAGGAAAGAATAGCACCGGTCTTAGACTGTGTAGGCAAAGCGAAGAATGACTGTCGACATGAAAGACATCAGAGGGCACAAGGACCAAATGAGGGGTTAGCACTGAGTCAAATCGGAAGAAAACAAGGCTGTGCATGTGTGTGTGTGTGTGTGTGTGTGTGAAACTGAAGGACGGTAACAATTCTGTGCTCTCTCTCTACACCAAGAAAAGGCTTGAGAATTTTCTTAATTTTTAATAAAAATCGCACAATACCACCATTCGTTTTTTTAACAAAGAGATCATTGCAAAACCCTAAAACTTTGACAAATTATTATTTTTCTGTCATTTTAATAGAAAGCAATAAAATGAGATATTTAATTTAGGATGCCCATCTAAATTGGCACTTTTTAAATTGTCATTCAAGTTTAGCATTGTTTTAACTTTAAAATTTAGCATTTTAGAGATATTCCTGTGCAAAACTAAAAAAGTTACACTGTGTTAGCAGACTACTTCTGAGGTAATAAAAATAGTATAATTTTCTCAACTCACCGAAACAAGAAGACTTGAGTCAAACGTTCTATGTGAGAAGACAAATAAATACATTTTCACCCCTTAAAGCTGTAGCTTTCCAGAGGCTGGATTTGTGTCCCTGTTGTAGACAATACTAGCTGAATAAATATAAGATGTCCTTTTTATAGAAAGCAACACTTGTCTGGCATCAGTTTATGTCTTATCACTTTATTTTTAAGCTGTATTCCTTAGCTGTTTCCACAGCAACATATTCCCAGACACTTTCAGAGTCACTTGGGTAGAAGTCATCAGCTTTGTCCGACAAAATGCAAGACAGTTGCATGGAACAAATTTAACATAATAAACAATAAACTGGGATTCTTGGTTTTCAAAAATGAGGCACAACTGTTAAAACCAAAGATATCCCAATTATTTTACCCCAAATGTAGTTGATTAGCAAAGACATCTTGACATTTACACTTATGGCTACTATTAACTTAAATCTACTTGATACATTGGTCAGTGCTAAGACACAATACAAAGCCACAACCCGTGCTAATACCTGGGAAAGAAAAAACACAATTCAGTACATTAAGAGAATTCAAGATATTTCACTGCCTTGGAAAGAGAAGCAATTCAAAAAGTTGAAAAAGCTCAAAAAACGCAAGACTAATCATCGATAAATTCTGCACAAATAGATGAGCCTTCAATATGCATTTGAAGACAATGTGGGACTCTGCAGTTTGGACCATCAGTGGAAGTTAATTCCACCATTTGTGATCCCAGACAGAGAAGAGTCTTGATGCTTGTCTCTCATGCCTTCTTAAGTGTCCGAAATTGGCTTTGCACTAGAGCTATGAGGCTAATGTAGCTAACTGGGAACAGAAATTTGTTTGATAAATTATTTAAGTTAATTTGGTCCTGGTGTTTCAGTATGCCAACTGTCCAATTAATTATATAAAAGTGTTACCTAAGAAGCAAGTGGTGAAGACTTCAATGCATGTAATGAAGTTTATGCTACCATTACTTGTTAGCTTTAGCTTCAATGTTATATATAAAAACCTTCATACTTCAAACTTGGCAAAGCAACAGCATTTTGAGTAAGGGCTAGGCTGTAAACTTTTTCTATTAAAATTGGTCCAATTCCCTCCACCAGCGAGGAAGTACTATGAGCAGCACATAACTGACCACAGTGAGTAGTTGGGTTTTAGCAGCTTAACTGAGAACAGGCAGCAAAATGAAATAATTTACTGGTGAGCTCCCTCTGCTTTCTCATCGACCTGTATATAAGCCTTTGATCTGTTTTCACCCACCCACATGGAGTAGTGTCTGCTGGGAGCCCCCACCACATCCAGTCTTTTCATAAACTGAGAGTGAGCAGCGAGACATCCCTTTCCCTTGCTGCAAATCACTATCGGGCAATAGACCTTACAAAAATCACTCACACTCTGCGGCTTCCTTTGTGCTTTCACTCCAAGCTACAAATTGACCCGCTTAGCCAACAGTGCAGATTTATAAAAAGGAATAGAGGTCACTGGAACAATAGAAGAATTATCTCAAACACACTCAAGTATACACATGACTAATTAATAAACTGTCTAATGCATATGAGCCTGGGGCACCAGCAGTGTCTTATTCCTCCTGTGAGAGATTGCCATGCTAATGTTGTGCTGACACTTTAGCGAAGTGCTAATCAAGCTGTTGATGTTATTAGGGCAACACTCTCAAAGCAAATTTCCCAAAGGAGGACTTAGAACATGCTGCCATGTTCTGGCCAATGTGTGTGTGTTCGTTTGTTTTATGAAATAAAATACAGTGCACTAGCAAAAGTTTGTACTAAATGTATTCCCAGTGTTTCTCCTGAAATCAATTATATTAACAGGGAGTTCATTTTGCTGCAGTAAGTACCTCTACTTTTCTGGAAAAGCTTAAAGCATTGCAATCAGCCGCATAAACATAAGAAAGGCAGGTGCTGGTTTTGTATAATTAGTTCTGACCATTTGGCATGGGGATGGTATTATCCTTCTCTAGAAAACCATTCTAATGTCAATGTTTTTCTATAGATATTATACAATAAGTTTGTTCTGAGTTGAGCACCTGCGTCAGCAATGGATTCCAAATATTTCTAAAACTAACGCTTTCATAATTTCTATTGACTATCATAACTGCTTTGAGAGCCAACTGCATGAATTACATTTACAATTGTGGGAGTCTGTCCAAACCAGCCTGTTAACAAACAGTACACGATGAACTGAGGTTTTGGAATGGAATAGATGTTGAAAAAGGATCTGAAGAGCAGATATCTGCCAAATTATGTACACACTGACCTTTTCACCTTGGTCAAAATTATAAAAGTTTTGTTGAAGGATTTCTAAACCAAAAGTTTAGTAAAATGATTTTACTGATACATGACTTATATATTTATAGTTCATTTTACATAATAAGAGAGTCTTCAGAGATTATTTCAACACTTAAATATTTTCTGATGGAACAAGCTTCCGGACCATCATCCAGGGAGTTTGTTTTTGAACTTGTCAGCAGTTTCCCCTCTGTTTTTGCCATAACTAACTTACTAAAAGCTCTTATTACACATCAACAAGAAACAAAAATAAAAATGTATGGGATTTATTTATATATATTTATTTTTCTAATTTTATGTAGGATTGTTTATAAGCTAGAAGACCTACCTTGCATGAAATAAACAGGCAAAACCATGGCTGGTCATTTTTGCTTTAAAACTGCAGTGCAGTGCAGTGCTCCAAGACAACCTTATGTTGTAAACCTGATAAACAAATCCAATCTACTTGCAAAATATGGCTAGGTGGAGCTTTTGAACTGCAGATTATCAATGAAGTGGTGTGTAGAAGTACCTGAGTGTACTGAGAATTCAAAAGCTCACAGTATTTGAGCCAATATAAAAAGTCTTATGGGATTTTTCTAAGTTTTCTAACTTTTAGATATGTCATTTCAATTAAAAATATTTTTAAGGGCTTAATCGATGACCAGACGGCGGACTTGAATTGTGTACACATATCTCAATGCCAAGTTTTGTCTAAAGATAAAGCAACCCAGCATTTCACCATGGGCCAGTAGAACGTTGCTCTCTGTACAGACTAAACACTTTTCCTGTCTTTACAATGATTTTAAGTCAAGTTTGTGATTCAGAAACACCTATGCCTGACCTCACTGATGTTTATGTGGCTTAATGGCATCAAGGCAATGTTCAGATATCTAGTGTAAAATCCACCCAGAAGACTATGGCTATTACTGTGCTGTGCAGACGGGGAACACTTTATTTCGGAATAAATTGTGTGAGCATGTCCCCAAACATTTGGCCTTACCACACATCCCTACCTTGACGTCCTCCTACTGGAGAATAAAAAGAGGTTCCATTTGTAAACTGAGTTTAAAGCCATAAAATAACAAATTTAATTGAGACACACTCTCAAAATAATCAGTTGCTAACTGGCAGCATGCTAATCCAGCGTTTTGCTTTTAACGGTTCAACGCGCGCTCGTGGAATTCGCCGTGACGAGCCCCGCCCAGCTGCGCTATGATTGGCCCGTGTGAGAGCTGCTCTGATTATCTGCGCTGTGATTGGTCGGTGGATTGCGCTTGCTCCCCCAACCGTTTCTTAATGTGAATTTACGATGAAGAGTGACCGTGTACATGAGAGACCGAGAGACTGGGAGAGACGGTGAGACAGGGAGACTCGGTCAGTCTGAGTGTGTGTGTGTGTGTGTGAGAGAAAAAGCGAGGACTAAGTGCCGCCGTTCAAGACTGAAATAACTGAATTACCCGAAACCCAGCCTTCCTCTCTGTATTAATTTTAATTCAGAAATGCCCTCGAACCGAAGCGGACCCGGGACCGAGTGTAGCCGGGCCGACAGTTTGAAGCGCCAAAATTAAGAAGCTCGTTGGAGGAAACCGGGAGGATGTTCTGCGCCAAGCTGAAGGACCTGAAGATTTCGGGAGAATGTCCGTTCTCTGTGCTGGTCCGGAGCGAAGAGGCGGGAGATTTCGGGGGAGAGCGCGCCGTGCACACGCTGCCAGTGTCCGCGGAGGTGCAGGGTCTCGCGGACAGCTCCGTGCCCAAACGCAAAACAAGCCGCGGCAAAGTTAACCTGCATTCCCTTGGAGAGAGCGTCAGAAAACTGCTCTGTCCTGAGGTAATGCTCCGCTCACAGGCTTAAGGGCTTTTTATATGAGCCTTTCATTGGCTTAACGCGTCAAAGCGCTTTTATTCACGGTGCGAAACTGCGCTGTGTTTCCAACTGTCTGCGTTCGTCTTCAGAGTAAGCACTGAAAACATAACCCCGGTCTGTCTGTTTTCTTACATTTTTAGTTTGAAAAACTGCGCAGTGCCATGGTAAGAGTGATGGAGCAAAACCTAGACTCCACCTGGTAAGATTTCTATGTCATGTAAAGAATTAACTCCAGACTTTATCTTGTGGGGGGAAATCACACGTGTTTTAGCCACATTTACCCACCTTTTTAATCATTTTAATCATTTATTATTCCTGAATCCTTCATTTACAACTTGCACATGTGTAATTCCATGGTAAAACCTGCTAAATGTCAGCTATGTGTTCAGACTTTTGTTCACATTACATCATGTGTAATCACATGCAAATCATATATTATCTCACAGGGGATCATATCAAATCACATGCCATCACACACTGTTCACAACATATCACGAGATTGAATATGTTGTAATATATATTGATCATATATTGTTCACATTGGATAACGTGATCACATGTCGTTTCACATTGTTCACATATATCACATGATCACATGTATGTTTTGATATAATTTAAATTGGATAACATATAATTGCCATCACGTTATCACATGATAACACATCAGTTTTGACATTTTACCACATATAATCACATACTTTATGCCACATACTCAGGTATTATTCACATTGTATCACATGATCAAATATTAATATCACAGTTCATTTACCACATTTAATATGAAAAATATGATCACGTGAACTGTCACGTCCTGAAATGTTACATGTGATCACATGTTTGGCGGATGATCACATGACATAGTATTTATCACATATAATAAGGACCACATGTGATTTAATGTGTTTATCATCACTCTTCCCTACATTACATTGCATCCCTACATTGGGAATATTATATAGTGAATAGGGCACAGTTTCGACACAGATGTCATACGTTTCTTTCCACTCTGGATCACATGATGTCTGTTGTCATACCTTTACACTATTACATGTCATCACAAATGGTTACACTGTATCCTTACATACACACACACACACATACCGAAGTCAATGTATATCGAAGTTTACCTGAGTCTAACAATAAGTAGGATGCATTTTTAACTTTACACTGCCTAGATGTCAGTATAAGGCTGTCAGTTTAGCTATATCTCTGTTTGCAGTCTGACTGAAGTCAAAGCTGGAATGCAGACCTCTCTGTATACATGTGCTATTCAGTGGTTTATTCTCACCCAACTCCCTTGTTGTGCTTGTGTGTCCTTATTTCATCCCATTTTTAGCTCTTGCCTAACTGTACTCTGTGTCTACAGCCCTGCAGGACACAATACTGATCTCTGTCAGATGTTGGAAAAACCTGAACACCTACTAGATGTCATAAAGATTTATTCACAGAGAACAGGTACACCAAGGACAATCTGCTCCCAAGTGTTTGGAATTGTACCAGAGTGACTTTATGTGGATGCACATACTATTAGAGCACCCTAGATGATGAGGTGCAAATCAGGCCATTTTGAATTCTTAACTTGAATGAAAAAATGTATTTACACATTTCTAACCTTTTCCATCTACAAACTCTATGTATGTGCCCTGAAGGTATGAGGAGAGTTTCAGCCTGGGTTGCTTTTATGAACAAGGCAAATAGCAGTGCAGCCAATCAGAACATGTCAATGACATATACAGTGTCAGTTTTAATGTACAGTAACAAACGCCCTGTTTAATTCAGGAGAAAAGAAGAAAGAGAGATAGAAAATGGACATTAACAGTAATTTTGACTGTTTTTATTATATAAAAGCATATACATATACATAATTACAGTTAGAGGTAGGTTACAGAAAGTGTAAACTTCTGTAAATCATACAGTTCATCCAAATAGCACAATAGTTTGTATTGTTAAATATAGTAACCTACAGTGGTCGAACACTCTTATTAGGCGCCCCTACCTTGTAACAACATTCATTGTCCATCATACAGGAGCTCTTTGTAGTTCTACAATTACTGACTGTAGTTCACCTGTTTCTCTGCATACTTTCATATACCCATTTCACCTTGGTCTTCAATGGTCAGGACCACCACAGAGCAGGTTTGATGTGGGTGGTGGATCATCCTCAGCACTGCAGTGACACTGATGTGGTTGTGATGTGTTATTGTGTGTTGTGTATTGTGTGTATGAGTGGATCAGCAGTGCTGTGTTTGTAGATACAATGAGTGTAGATACAAGGTAGGTACCTAATCCAGTAATCATTCAGTGTTTTGTTAAACTGTATGCATTTTCAGCCTGCTTTCTTACATTTAACTACGCACTCCAGGCCTTCCCATGGACGTGCTAAAGATCTCTTTAGGCCTGGAAGTGTTCAGAGACTGCTATGAGGAGGACAGCCACATTCTGGGCGTGGTTGGAGGTGCCCTCCACGACTTCCTCAACAGCTTCAATGTTCTTTTAAAGCAGAGCACGCCCCCCACTCCTGAAGCTCGCCAGTATGTGAGCCAAGCCTCTGTCTTGTGCCTGGACAAAGACCCTGGACTGCTCACAGTCTATTATTTCAACCCTCACCCCACAGCAGAGCTTTTCTTCCCTGGGATCATCCAGGCGGCAGCTAGGTTCCTGTACGAGATACAGGTGGAGGTCAGGATGGACTTTGCTGGAGCCAAGGATAGCGGCGCTCTCCAGGCCAACCACCAGCCTCATCTGCTGTATTCTGTGGCGGTCAGGGATGCCAAGAGCCTGACACCAAGCCCCATGAGGACACACTCCTCTGGGGACATCCCTCTTTCTCTGCTCTATACCACCTTCCCCTTCCATATTCTCCTGGACCAGGACATGGGGCTACTGCAGATAGGAGACGGACTGAGGAAGCGTCTGGGACGCAGTAGAGATGGCCAGAGGAGGCCAATGTTTGAAGAGCATTTTGCCATCGTCCTGCCTGAGATACGAGCTAGCTTCCAGGGCATCCTAACCATGCTGAACACCCAGTTTATCCTCAGAGTGAGGCAGCAGCAGTCGTCAAGCTCGGCGGCCAGCTCCGGAAAGGTAATCATTAATATTTCACTTTCTCCGATGGTGCTTTCTCAGTGGTGAGTTTCATTCTGAGTGTCCAGGCACCCTGAGTCTAACGCAGCTTGTGAAATAGCTTACATGGATTTTTTTTACCCCTTGCAACAATAAAATGGGAAAATTGCTCAGCTTATTTGATTAAAAAAATAACACCACACTGCACTGCTGGCATGTTTTGCTCGTCATGCTCAATGTTAAACGTGGGTCAACTGTAGCATGTAAAACCACTTACCTGGATTATTTATCTCACCACTGTATTAGGCTGACTGCATTAGATTGAGATTGACTGCTTTGCCTGGTTTAGCTGTGTTGTGTAAACAGTGCAGCTTTGATACCTTTAAAGCACTGCATACGGATATTTTTTGACTGATGTTTAAATATAGTTTCAATGGCCTGTTTATATATATATATATATATATATATATATATATATATATATGTATATATATCGAGATCAGATCAAAGAGGCTGAAAAAAAAATCAAAGGATGTCCTGGATTTAGGCACAGAAAGACCTTCTGAGCAAACCACCGGGAGTCAGGACTAATCAGTGCAGAGTAATTAGAGAGAAGCCGTTCTCCTATGTGCTTTTCCACTGACCTGAGAGCCCTTTTTCTGTCATCAGAATGGCTGCGAATAGGGATTGACGTATGTGAACTGGTACCAGATCAGTACAAAGAGGTAACCTCTACCCAGGGTAATTTCTGTACTGAGGAGGAAACCCACTCCTACGCAGACGATGAGACTAACACAGAGCCAAATGTCAAGTCATGTAGAAACATCCACCTCTCAAAGCACCAAATAATGAGATTTAACCTATTTATAGCTGCTGGTTAAGAATTATGTAGGAGGCTTATTACATCAGATCTAGATACATATAAAGGTAAACAATATAATTTTCTCATGAAATACTCATGAAAATGAGAGTATTGAACGTGATCTGATTTCACATCCAGTTAACAGTAAAGGCATTTGCGCTCGCTACTGTGCAAATGTTAGGGACCAGTATTTTTGCATGCCATTGCCAGTCAAAACAGCCATTTAGTCTGAGCTGTTTTTCAGTGGGTATGAAACCAGACATATGACATAATCCACTTATAATAAAGAGGAAAGCCAAAAGCATTTAAGTAAAACCTGGGGGAAATGGAACTTCTGACAACTGTGTGAGACTTAGTAGACCACCTAATTCCACAAGTGTTTATGGATGTCCTTCCACTGTGAAGACACAACAAAATACCCTGGGTCTGAAAAGATCTGTAGGTGTCGGGATGCTGTTACTAAGAAAATTAAATAGACACTTGTAAATCAAACAAAAATTATGCTGATCTTCGCCAAATTATTGAATGACCACCACAAAGCCCAGACCATTTGGGAATATTTGGATACTTGAAAGAAGCAGAAAATGGCATCAGCTCCTAGTACTGAACCTTGTGTGAAAATAGTCCTCTGAAAACTGAAGAAAGTCTTGTGAAATTAATGGGATGGTTGTAATAAAATCTAAATGTGCCATCATAATTAGTTGTTGATGCTTAGGTGTAATTTTCTGTTTAATATATACATGTTACTTTTAATCTAATGCTCAGAAAGGAATAGTATGTAATGAATGGACATTCTGTTTGGAAATAAAGTAAATTAAGTGACACTCACAGCACTCTATATGTATATCACTTATGACATCTCATTCAGGTCACTGTAATCTCTGTATGGTTACATGTAGGAATGACATTCAAGTCCTCACCATCCGGCTATTTATCTTTCCCCTCTTGGCAATATACTTGGTTTATAGTGAGGGAGGAAGAGGAATAGAACAATGAAATCTCCCCAAAGTACACTGCTGTCTCTCAGGATTGCTGAAGCCCAATGCACTCAATAGGAGTGTGCATTAATCTTTGGAACACTTGTTAAATGTCACCTAAGTTTGCACAGTGGACCCCTTATAAGGGCGCTAATCCCTATGGCCTGTATCCATAGGGGCTTCACTATTAACAAGAAGAGTTTTAGGCTAATATAGTTAATTAGGTTGATATAATTTGGATCTTGGAGCAATAAATGTAATAAATATATATGTCTGAGCCCTGCAGCTGAATTAATCTCCACAACTATTAAGTGCTTCTAGCCTGGCCTTATACCTTATGTGCCACAGTACTTCAGGTGTTGCTCTAAAACAAAATTCAACATGATTAAAACAAAGCTGAATTTGAGGCTGCTTTGAAAACTCCCACAGGCTGTGATTGTGACAGTAATTAAGAGTCAGACACCTGGTATTCACTCTGTGAGACTCATTTCCATTCTGCTTTTTAAGAGCTGTTAAATTTTAGATGATATTAAGCATCCGTCAGTGGGGCAGAGTATGGAAAAAATATGGTTTTGTTGTAGGTATATACATATTTTGCATTTGTGATGTTCTTTGCAATATATATTTAAACACGAGTGTGAACTCTTGATTTGACATAAAAATAAAATCAGTCAACATTATTTGAACCTAAGGTCGTTATACCCTGTGCCCAGCACTGGCTAGATATAAAGCCACTCTCTTGCTTGAAATGGGGTGCCGTGGAATTGCATTTTCTCAAGTGTTTGTGTGTTATTCATCTCTTTTGGGATAAGCTAGTGTTGATTATGGTCCAGGACAAATCATTCAACATCATTATAAAAAAAAACAAGTTGCTTCTCTTTAGTACCAAAGGTCATTTTTACATAGAGGGAAGAAAAAACAAAAACAAGTCAGAAGATGAGTGAGGAAGGACTGAGAGAAGGGATAGATATGTAGCTGAGTGTTAAAAGAAGAAAATAAAAAGCAGAGGCAAATAATTTTTATAGTTGCATAGCTTGCATTCCTATACGCCAGCAGTAACTAACCTAACCTTAGGCACATACACAAGGCCTTAATCAGAAGACATAGGAGATCATGCAGGATATTAGTTGTGTAGAAGTTAGACATAAACTGGCAGCAGATCATGTAGAGATTTGTACATCAGCAGTATCAATCCTCATGCAGGTTTTAGAGGTTGAATGCCAACAAATCTGTGCAGAAATGTTTTAATTTGTAGTCCCAGTAGACTAGAAGATGAAACTGCAGCAAATAATTGGGGAACAAAAACATCATTTTATGTTTTAGACTTAGTATGTGTTGTATATGCTTGTATTTTTTATTTATATAATATGTAATTTGGTACATAGAACAATATCATTGCCAAGCAAACATTATTTTTACTCCGTATTTACAATGAGTTAGGACTCGTCCACATGTACACTGTAATTTTTTAAAAATTGCCTTTTGTGTCACGTAAAACTGATGTTTTCAAAACCTCTGTCCAGGGTGAAGAAATTTAGAAACTCAATTTTCAGTGTCGGTGTGTAGACAGGAAAAAGTTTTGGGTTTGTAGCATCAAGAGTGTGCTCTGTTATCTCCTTTGTTTACATGAGGTGATTGTGTGCATGTTGGACAATATAGCCATATAAATAAAATACCTCTGGTTTTATAAGGCTTCTGATTGGCCATGGGGTGATGGTTAACTTCTATTGTCGCCTTCTGGTTAAGCCTTCACTTGACAGGACTTAACAGCATGTTGTAACGTTTTCATGTGAACAGGCCTATTTTAAAAACAATGCATGTGTCAATGGAATGATTTTATTAGGAAATAAAATCAACAATAAACAGTGTATGTGTAGAATGCATATCTCTAGCATTAGCTCATGCTAAAACCCACTTTGTCATTGCAGCACATGGACCTGAAGGGCCAAATGATCTTCATGTCTGAGATGAACGCCATCCTGTTCCTCGGCTCTCCGTGTGTGGACAAGCTGGAGGAGCTGACGGGTCGAGGCCTCTACTTGTCTGATATCCCCATCCACAATGCTCTAAGGGATGTTGTGCTGGTGGGAGAGCAAGCCAAGGCCCAGGATGGCCTGAAGAAACGTCTAGGTAAGGCCAAAGCTGCCCTGGAGCAGGCCCATCAGGCCCTGGAGGAAGAGAAGCGAAGAACAGTGGAGCTTCTCTTCACCATCTTCCCTGGGAATGTGGCCCAGCGCCTGTGGCAAGGTCTTCCCGTTCAGGCCAAGAAATTTGACAGAGTGACGGTGCTGTTTTCAGACATCGTGGGCTTCACAGCTATCTGCTCACGCTGTACTCCCATGCAGGTGGTCAACATGCTCAGCGAGCTGTACACCCGCTTCGATCGCCACTGCGGAGAGCTGGATGTGTACAAGGTAAGCTAATGTGAAATCCACGTTTAGAACCATGGACAAAGACTTTTGGTGCTTTTCCACTGCATGGTACCTACTCTACATCAATCTACTCGACTCTACTTGCTTTTTGGTGCCTGGCTTGTTTTTCTAATGCAATGGCTGAATTTTAAGGCAATATTGTAAAACTTACAAATATTTTATTAAAATATTGTTTTTTTTTTTAAATAAAATAATATATTAAGTCTAATATAGTTGGGCTTTGAATGCAACAAAAAACTGCTCTACAGCCCACCTTTCACAGAGGATTTGCCTATTATCATAATATATGTTCCCTGCTGTTGATTTGTTGAACTTGGAAAGGCGAAGGCCGCTTAGCATTGTTTTCTGCTTGATAGGTTTTGTTCATTAATTTAACCGGTCTCTAATTCATCGTAACTGCACCAGTGTCAAAGCAGCAGCAACTGAATTAATGTCTCACAAATAAATGACAAAGCCTTGTTGATATTTGTTGATAATTCCACATCATGTGGAAGTTAGTGTTGAAGCTGAAATGTGTCCATAAGATGAAAGTTTTTGGTAAACAGTGAAATCTGCCTTCCACTCAAGATTTCATTATAAGCAAAGAGGTGAAAGAACTTTTGGCAACTTCTGTCAAAGTTGAAAACCTAGTCGGTCCTTTCCCCCTTTATCTCAGCCAAAGTGCTTTAGCGAGGACAATCGTTCATCAGCCAATCTTTCAGCCAACTCCTTGTAATCTGCCGGGAGGTTGGCTAATGTAATCAGTGTCTGCAAAAGTAAAACATCTCAACCTTACTGGAGATGGATCTCTTGTAAAAGACGACAGAGGAAGAGTTTAGCTTGGGACGCTGCTTTGCTTACATTCTTACAGAACGGCTCTCTCCTAAAATAGATCGCTTTCTCCTTCTCTTAACCTGGCAGCTTCATCTGCCAACTGCTCTTCTTTGTGGGGAACCAAAAGCTGTGTAATTCTGAGCTGCAATTATGAGCCAAAACCTGTTGCTTGTGCTCTGAAGATAAGGAAAAGCTTAAATTAAGCTACACATGAATTACAGTTTCATTCTGAATGTTAATCTGTTCAAAATGAACTTGTAATACATGTGTAGTTTCCTCAGTTCTGTTCTGTAACAAAAAATCTGAGCTGCAAAGTCTGATATTCTGCCTTAGTAATGTAATTAGAGTAGGTGAAAAGGTTAGTGATAATCCACAGGTTGCGATATAATTCATTTTTTGGCTTAGGATTTAGGAAATCTTTAGTGCCAAATTAAAATCTTTGGGGTGGTTTCCCAGACAGGGATTAAGCTTAGTCCTGGACTTGGAAAAAATCACGATTCAAAATGTTGTGTAGTCCAGGACTACACTTAATCCCTGTCTGGGAAACCGCCCCAAAGAGATTAAATTCAAATGGGTTGTTTGTGCCAAGTTAATGAGGTATGAGCACACTGGCAATGACAGTAAAACTCTAGCTGATAAAAATACATGACATGGCCAAGCTTTTGGACCATCTTTGGGACTTGAATGTATTAATAGGTAGCTCATCACTCTTTGCTGCAGTAACTGTTTCTGCTCATCGATTAAGACTGTACACTTGATGGATTTGATTGCATTCAGCCTCAAGGACATTGTGATGTCAGGTACTGATGTTGGATAACTTTTTCTTTGCCACAAATATCGCTTCAGCTCAAAGACATTGAATGGCAGTTCCACTGCCCCACAGCCCAATGGCACCTAGTTGATGCTTGGTGTTGACCATAGACCATGCAGCTACTCTAGAGTATTTCATGCCATGTGTTCACAATTGGTGGCAACTCTACAATAGACTTTGAGCAGAATAAGTTTGACAATTAAAGTATAAAACACGGAACAGTAATATCACTGATTAATATCACTGTTAACCCTGTAAAATTTAAAAGACCCATATATTGGTCCACGTGTGCATTCCTCAATCTAATGATATAATAACATATGTAACTGTGAGCCAATAATACAATGTGAATAGTAACTGAATATCAAGCCTAGAGTTTAACCCCTTAAATGGCCAGTGTTCTTAGATTTTTATAGGTACACTATGTGGACAAATGTATAGGGATACCCACACATTACACCCATAGGAGCTATTATATCCCATTCTAAATCCACAAGAATTAATATGCAGTTAGTTCCATCTTTGCAGCTATAACAGTAAATTTGGGACTCTTGACAACCCCACTGTGCAGGAAAGATATTTCACAAACTGAATTGTTGAAATAGTGCCATCCTACTACAGCACCATGCTCGAATTCAGTGAACAACCAATTCTTTCATGATAAAGGGATGCCAAGTGCTTGATTTTATACCCTTGTGCCATTGAGACCGAATTAAACATATGTAATCAGTGAGTAGCTGGTCTGTCCCAATAGTTTTGCCCATATTGTGTATGTAAGCAGCAATACATGGTTCATTGTTCAAGGTAAGCAAGAAAATGTGTAAACAAGAAAAAGACAAGCAATAATATTGATTTCCTGAAAACCAAGTCCAAGATAATGTGTAGTATATGGCAGCCCCCAGCCATGTTGTTTTTGCAGGCTCTTTAAATTTGTAGCTGCACTTTAACTGGTGATGTCATGCTACCTGACTGGTCACTCAGGGAATAGCCACCAATGAGAGAGAAGCTGTAGCACAAACACACAGCAAAATAGCACACAAATGCACACATTTCTAAGCATAAGAATAATGGCCTGCTTGTATTATAGTCAATGTAGTTACTGAAAAATAGCCGTAGGATGTAATAAAAAATAGTCTATAGGCAACAAAATAATTTTTGATTAATAAATCAGCTGATTAATCAGGCTAATTATTAGCATTCTGAGATAATTGGCCTTGTCTGATGCTAACACTACTTGGCTGCTATGCAAAGGATGTTTTTGGCTTGGCAGAGTTGCTAAGCTTTTCAATGCAGTGCTAGGTAACTTTTTAGGAGTAGGTTTAAAGTATGGAGCAGAGGAAAGCAGTTGCTGTAACAAAACATGATTACTTGATTTAAGTATCTGTATTGAATGAGTGGTTAGTCCAGCAGCAGCAAAAAACTTTGCAAAGTTGTCATGTTTTTGCAGCACAAAGGCAAAGAAGAAATCCTAAAACTCTCAAATGCTCCTAAAGTTACTAACCTGTGCGCAAGGAAAGACATTTATCCCAGCTCAATTTCAGTTAATCAT
Source organism: Hoplias malabaricus (assembly GCF_029633855.1). Classification (NCBI taxonomy): domain Eukaryota; kingdom Metazoa; phylum Chordata; class Actinopteri; order Characiformes; family Erythrinidae; genus Hoplias; species Hoplias malabaricus. The sequence continues at coordinate 13,614,617 of NC_089801.1, read as the reverse complement.
GAATTAATTGAATAGATGTGTTCAAGTGAATAGTTCTTGAGTGTTAAAAAAAATTTAGACCAAAGCTGAAGGGATGTGGCTGGGTGCACGTGCATTGTATATGTATTTATTATTTATTAATTTATGTAAGTTTACAAAAATTAATTCTCCCTCACAAATAATGACATTCTGCTATCTGCTGATAAATGCTGTTAAGGTATTATTTAGTTTTACAAAGTTTATTGTTTGATTAATAATTTAATGCACTGCAGCCAAAGAGCAGATCTACAAATAAAAAATGCAGAAAATAATAGATATATTTTTATTTTTAGTCTATGTTTTATTATAAATAAATTGATGTTATCTATGTCCGTTCTTTCACCTCCACTTACCATACAGGAACACTTTGTAGTTCTACAATTACAACTGTAGTTCATCTGTTGCTCTACATACTCTGCCTCCTTTCAACCTGTTCTTCAAATGGTCAGGACCCTCACAGGACAACTACAGGGTAGGTATTATTTGGCTGTTGGATCACTCTCAGCACTGCAGTGATACTGACGTAGTAGTGTGTTATTGCGTGTTGTGCTGGTGTGAGTGGATCAGACAGAACAGTCCTGTTGGAGTTTTCAAACCCCTCAGTGTCACTGCTGGACTGAGAATAGTCCACTAAACAAAAAATATCTGACTAACAGCATCCTGTGCCCTTTGATGAAAAACTAGAGGACAAGCAACACAAACTGTGCAACAGCAAATGAGCTACTCTCTCTGACTTTACATCTACAAGGTGGACCAACGAGGTAGGTGTGTATAACAGAGTGGACAGTGAATACCACTGCTGTGTCTGGTCAACTCGTACCAGCACAACACACTAACACACCACCATACCTGCTCCTGGGTGGTCCTGTGGGGGTCCTGACCATTGAAGAACAGGGTGAAAGGAGGCAGAGTATGTAGAGCAAAAGATAGACTACAATCTACAAAATGCTCCTATATGGTCATTGGAGCAGGTGGTCATAATGTTATGGTTAACCATGTGTATTGGCTGCCCTGCTCTCTAAATACTGCCGCTGACATCTGCATTTGCCAATGAATTATCCATAATTAGTCAAAAGTACAAAATGTTTTTCAGAAATGCATCTCGCTCTCACACTGATTTGGACACAATACGCAAACTCTAAAAATGACCTCACTGTGTACCTGAATGGGCAGCCATTTTAGGCAACATTGAGGTTTATACTTGTTTTCGTCTATTCCTTTAAGGGTTAAAATGTTCTTGTTTTCTCCGTTCTAGGTGGAAACCATTGGAGATGCTTATTGTGTCGCTGGAGGCTTGCACAAAGAGAGTCCATCCCACGCTGTACAAATCGCTCTCATGGCCCTAAAGATGATGGAACTGTCTGATGAGGTCACAACGCCCATGGGGGAGGTCATCAGGGTCAGTGTCACATCACATATACGAACCTGTGTCAGTTATCAGAGCAGTGCAGACTGAAAAAAAAAATTATGCATTTAATTTACCTGATCCAGTTGTGTCCATCATTTTCACATGAATATTATAAACTGAGTTTACAGTAGAATTCATATTTGTCTTTTGACCTATGTATGTCTTCCCACCTTTCACACATTTCCTGTTCTTCATACTTCGGTTTGTGTGATCGAGTAATGAGACAACCATTTGCCGAAGCTAATTTCAGGCATCTTAAATCCCATTGCAACAAGATTATTTTCTACAGGGCCTTTTCTCCCAAATGCCTTACTGTTCTCACAGTAGGCAACATCTAAATACAGCATGTTGGGTTTATTCGTAGCAATGTAACTGACATTTATTTATTTATTTATATGTGTATTTCTTCATAAGAAAGCAGGCTCTTTGGTTTTTGGCACTAAAAAGGAACTGTGAGAGGAACAGCCTGCCGAGGCTGATAACTGTCTTGGCCGTTTGACTACAGTGAAGAGAGCATTTTATGAGGGCGAGTTATGAGTTTCATCCTACTTAATGACATTCTTATGATTCATTTATTAAACACTATCAGATAAGTAAAATGTCCAGAAAGACTTACTGGGATACAATTTATCAGCGAAATGTAGATATTACATTATCCTGGACAGACTATTTAAACTCAGCATGACAAACGAGATATTGGACTAGCAGGTAAAACCAGCTTCATGATTTACGGAATTAACATGCGTTAACCGTCTCACTGCTTTTGAATTTTACACAGATTCTTTCATCATATATATATATATATAACCTTCACACTATGTTTTGGATCTTTTTGTGATTTGACTTTTTCGACTTTTGTTTTCGAGTAATTGTGAACAAAATACAAAAATACAATTCTGCTGCAACATATTGCAGTTGCTATTTGTCTTTAGCTACATTGAAATCCATCTTCTGAACCCTTCATATACATAAAAATTATTTTACTTTGTTATGGTCAACGCATTATATGTGTTATATTCAGTTGTCTTGTTCTAATCACTGCCACTGTGAACAGATCTGACTTTAGAAAAGAGGACTTCATATGAGACCACTCTAAATGATTTGGTTAACACCTTAATAATCTATTTATACAGAAATGTTGAAAAATACTGAAAAATGACTGAATTTCAGTGTTTCTGATGTATTCATTATTAAGCCTTTTTTTCTCAGATGCGAATTGGTATCCATTCTGGCTCGGTTCTGGCTGGAGTGGTTGGTGTTAAAATGCCTCGATACTGTCTGTTTGGCAACAACGTCACTTTAGCCAACAAGTTTGAGTCCTGTAGTCTACCAAGGAAGATTAACATCAGCCCCACCACCTACAGGTACAGGTGTCTTTTAAGAACAATATTTGTTTACATCACTGTTTGAGTAAAACCCAACTTCATTTTGTCACAGTAATTTGCTGTTAACAGTAATTTACAGTCATTTTACCCCTATTGTAAACAGTGTATTAAAGGCTATTGATTGCATTCCAATAAGTACTGCTTACAGGGACGTCACATTAACCAGGACCATTACTAATATAGTTATAACCACAAGCATGCTCACATCCACAACAACTCACTGATTCACTGACTCCTCCTATACACCATCAGAAACATAGTAGTCTAATAAATATTATTTTAATGAGGTCTTGCACATTTTTTGTTAATATTGTGGAACTTTATAACTCTATTTTCCCATTTTACTGCTGTAGAGAATGCAGTGTATTATTAAATACATATTACAGATAATTATTCTAAGTGATAAGTAACGTTAGCTTCCAGCTAAGGAGGAATATCCTTAATGTAGTAGGTAATTCCAATATAAAAAAACAAATGAGTAATTGTGGAAAGGGCTCTACTATTTATGAATACTGCTTTGTATTTTGCTTCACTCTTTCATACGTTAGTGTTCTTTACATGTGGTTTATATTTGTTTTGTTGAATTGGAACATTTCTTTAAAACAAAAAGATATGGTCGATCAACTTTACACTTATGAAAGGGGTGCCAACTAGTACATATCCTTCAGCACTCTCCTCCTCACTGCGCATTGCTTTTTCTGCCCTGTTGGTTCCAGGCTGTTAAAAGACCGTCCTGAGTTCACATTCATCCCGCGATCGAGGGAAGAACTTCCACCCAACTTCCCCTCCGACATCCCTGGCATTTGTTACTTCCTGGAGGAGTCTGATCGAGCGACAAACGATGCTCGCCGAGAGTCTGCGACAGCGACGTAAATAACTGCCCTCTTGAGAAGGAACACTCGGCACAGAGGGCTGATTACTGCCTGGTGCGGTGCACAGTATATATCTCTTGAGCAGAGCCAGAGGTAGCAAGTTACTCAGCAATAGAAAGTTGCCAAAAACTGTCCAAAAGTATAAAAACAGCTTATTTAAAAGGGTGGACTGAGCACTGTTTATGCTTTGTAGGATTCTTTCTTGGAGCCACGTCAGACTTTGGGTCACAGGTGTTATACAGAATGTCCGAAAGACTTTACGAATAGCCTCTTTCAATTGGATTTGTCCACGGAAACCATCCAAAGCCCTACATTGGAAAAAAAAACTAAAATAAGCTCAAGTACTTAAAAAAACCCTCTCTGTAATACCCTTAATGATCTTTTTTAGATTTGCACACACAGTGAAATCCCTAGTGTATCAAGAACTCATACAAAGTTAAACCCACAGGAGTTCATTGGACACTGGTCAATTTTACTTGTATTAAAGAGTGGAGGTATTTAAAGGCATCAAAATAAAGTTAATACAGCACATTCGACTTTATGTCTGAATCACATTAATGTAGTATTTCGCTCACAGTGGATAAAAACTCACCAACTCACAGTAGGCCTAACTATAATCACAGCATAGCTTGACCACGATGAATGTTCCGTTGTCCTGAAAATACCAACATTTATAATGTTTCATTGTGACTTTTTTGTATTGTGATATAGCTATAATAAACATTGTGACTACTCAAAATGTGTCTTTTGATATACACTTGGGGTTAATGATTTTCATTTTTCAGTATTTGTCCCCCAATTTGTCACGCAATTTTATGGATCTGGGAAGGTGAAGGATAAGGCACATGTTTCCTCAGAGGACTGCCACTAACAAACATCAATGGACATGAACACGCTTGGAGGAGAACACCAATTACCCATTTCTATTATTTTAGCCAAAAGACTAAAAGGGTTAGCATCCCATAGATTGATGGAAAGACAAATAGCCATTAATTAGATCGATGTGAAATGGTTCAATATAGAATATCATCATATTTTCAATGCAAAACTCATCAGAGAATCTACACATCTGAATTATAAATTATTATTATTATTATTATTATTATTATTATTATTATTATGGCACGGTGGCGCAGCAGGTAGTGTCGCAGTCACACAGCTCCTGGGACCTGGAGGTTGTGGGTTTGATTCCTGCTCCGGGTGGCTGTCTGTGAGAAGTTGGTGTGTTCTCCCCGTGTCCGCGTGGGTTTCCTCCGGGTGCTCCGGTTTCCTCCCACAGTCCAAAAACACACGTTGGTAGGTGGATTGGCGACTCAAAAGTGCCCGTAGGCATGAGTGTGTAAGTGAATGTGTGTGTGTCTGTGTTGCCTTGTGAAGGACTGGCGCCCCCTCCATGGTGTATTCCCGCCTTGCGCCCAATGATGCCAGGTAGGCTCTGGACCCACCGCGACCCTGAACTGGATAATCGGTTACAGATAATGAATGAATTATTATTATTATTAATACACTGTAAAAAGAAAATTGCTTCAATTGATAACAAGTAATTCAATTAAGTTTATCCAACTTAATATTTTAAGTTTTTTAAGGTTAAACTTAAAAAATTAAGTTGGATAAACTTAATTTAATTACTTTTTATCAATTGAAGCAATTCTTTTTAGAGTGTAAATCATTTATTATTTTATTGCCATTTGTTCAACAAACAATTAAACATTTACTCCACATTTAACCCATCCATGTCAGAAAAGACACATACACACCCTACTGCACTACAGGCAGTGAGCATCCTCAGCTGTTCTTCACTCCCCTGCCCACAATTTCTTGCCAGTTGTGAGGGTTGAACCCATAATTTTACAGTCCAAAGCCTGCTTCCAGCCTCCACAGTAGTATCTACATTTGTAAAAGCTTTTTTGAGGTCTAGAATGAGGCACTTTTGGTGCTTTAGAATGTACATTTTTTGCCTATATTGTGAAAAAGATAAACATTCATTATCTGTAACCACTTATCCAGTTCAGGGTCGCGGTGGGTCCAGAGCCTACCTGGAATCATTGGGCGCAAGGCGGGAATACACCCTGGAGGGGGCGCCGGTCCTTCACAGGGCAACACAGACACACACACACATTCACTCACACACTCACCTACGTACCATATCCATCCTACGTACCATACCATATAACTTATAATTTTTGCTCTTTGGCATTTGTTCAAGGCAGCACGACTTGATTTATTGTGTAAATAATTACCTATGAAATTCAGAGTACCCTAAGAATGACAAATTTGATGAAACAAAACTAATATTAAACTATTAAACTTTGGCTTTAATTATTATTATTATTTTATATATTTATTTACAGTTATTGCCCTCCAAGTGATAATTTTATGCCTGCTATTTCAGTTATTTCAATTGCATAAGTAAATTATTTTTTTTTTTGCTAATTCAGTATATATATATATATATATATATATATATATGTGTATGTGTGTGTGTGTGTGTGTGTGTGTGTGTGTGTATTTATTTCCCACAGTGATGGAAAATAACTTTTAAATGGACATTTCCTAATTATGTTATCTGAGGAGAGAACAGAACATTCCAGCATGAAACCTAGTATAACCTTTTGTTCCTGTCACAGCATTAAACACAGTAATCCAGTTGGAACTGCTGCAGTAGAAGGGAAGGAACCAGAGGAAATCCACAAAGCACTCTTAAAGACAATAGAAAAAGATATGCTTCTTAATATTTTGCTATTGAAAAAGCCGGGAGGTTATGGGTTTGAGTCCTGCTCTGGGTTGACTGTCTGTGAGGTTTTGATGTGTTCTCCCCGTGTCTGCGCGGGTTTCCTCTGGGTGCTCTGGTTTTCTCACAGTCCAAAAACACGTCGGTAGGTGGACTGGCAACTCAAAATTGTCCATAGGTGTGAGTGAATGTGTGTGTGTTGTCCTATGAAGGACTGGCACCCCCCTCAAGGGTGTGTTCCCACTTTGCGCCCAATGATTCCAGGTAGGCTCTGGAACCACCGTGACCCTGAACTGGATAAGTGGTTACATATAATAAATAAACTCTTGTCCACATTTTGAATAATGAACAGACCATTAGAAATGCTCTTGAAGTTTTCTTTTTACACTGACTTCCGTTTTATGTTAAGAATGTTTGTCTTTTTACCAGTTAGGAAGCAAAACAATTTGTCCAGGCCAAAATAAAGGTTAAGTGATTTATGGTCATATAACAAATTTCAGCCCATTAGATCCAAATATTTACATTGAAATTAAAAGAATAATTTTCGTCTGTACTCCCAAAAGTCACAAGAGAATATCACACAGGAGAATTTTCAGTGCATGCAAACAATCCCACAATGCACTGCAAAAAGTAGTGTACAACCCATATCAGACTGCGTTGTTTGGTGAAAACCCGCATGAGACAGTGTTCAGAATTATTCACTGCCCTCATAAATTCAGTTCACTATAATAATGCACTATATAGTGAATAATATAGGGAGTAGGGAATTGGGAGCCACAGGGTCTGCACGACTACATCTATGTGTAAAGTGCGCATGCTCAGCAGCATTCTAAAGCCTGCTCAGAATAAGTTAATTAAATAAATGAATAAAGCCGCCTCGATGAAGCGTGTGCACTTGAAGTTGAACGTGATTGGCTGTCTGCAGCAACGCACCCGCCTCCCGCCGACGTATCCTCGCACGCTCATTGGATGCAGCGTGCGTCAATCAAAGCCGGGACCAGCCAGTCTCAGGAATGGTGGGTTCCCACGTTAACGGCCGTCAGCGCTGCTCGAGCCGCCGTCCGGAGCCTTCATTTATTTGAACGAAAAATCACAGCAGTAAACATGGTAGGTGAAGCTACAGTATTCCCAGTATTGTATTTATTTGTCTTATAGTTGAATAAATGTGCCAAAGGCGGAGACGCCAGTGTTTTTTTTGCGCCACAGGAGACGGTAGCATTGCTCTTAGGTAGAAATACCAATAAAAAATAATAATTTTACAACAGGCTCGCCTGCTACATTAACACTGCCGTATTAACCCAATTTACCTCTGATTGATCACTTTATCTGGGTTTAAACAAAGTAAGTAAGCGTTTAGAATAACACATACTGGGACTGTGGTAACGTTACATGTCTCCCAGTGATGTTAAACATCACATATGGTCGAGAAAGGCTTTTTAAAGGTGGGGGTCCATTTCCGTCTCACAGATATCACATTGACATATGTGTACATTGATTAAAGAATTAAAGTAAAGAACATAACAAATGTGCAATCGTATGGAGAGCCCTGGTCCAATGCCACGTTTTGATTGTCCATGTATAAAATGTTAACCCACTTTCTAAAGAGGGAAAAGTTAATGTTTCCTACTGACTTTACCTACAGCACAGTGTCCACTAACACAGTGAAGGACGATAGAACTTCTCTCACTACTTTTGCATAGGCCACATTTTGTGTCCTATCATTTTTTTTTCCAGACCCACAATGTTAAATCCAGGAAATGAATAATAATTGTGTATTAAAATGTGCAAATGTCTGTAGAAGACGTGTGCTTACGCCATTTCACCAGGGGTGCCCACATTATTGAATATGACCATAACCACTTACTAAGGTTTGATAAGGCTGCTTTTATATTATTATTATTTAATCCCTGTACTACATATGCTATGTAAATAGTATAATATATGTGTAGTATAAACTCCACGGTGTTACTACGTACACTTAGTGTGATGTTCCTATATACACCAAGGGACACTTTTGAGCCACCAATCCACGTGTTTTTGGACAGTGGGAGGAAACCCACACGAACACAGGGAGAATGCACCAAACTCCTCACAGTCACCTGGAGCAGGACTTGAACCCACAACCTTCAGGTCCCTGGAGCTGTGTGACTGTGACACTACCTGCTGCACCACCATGCCATCCTTTATATAATAACTGCAATTTATCACAATTGCAGTACTGGTCCAAAAAATTGCAGTTAGATACACTCTCCGGATTGTTCAGCCCTGCAACAACTATATGTATGTTCCATATGAATAACATGAATAAAAGTGTGTGTCTCTCTGTCTCTCTCTCTCACCTTATAATATATATCAAAATCACAGTAGCATATAAATATATATATACTACTGTGATTTTGATAGGGATTGAACATATTCTTTGAACAGTTAAAAGCCTGTCCTCTCACACTGAGGACTTGTCATTGCTACAATTTAATGTTCTCCCATAATTCTGTGTCTTAATAGTAATGTGTGTTTTTCTGTTTTTGCAGTATGGTTTTGTCAACCACGCTCTGGAACTCCTGGTGTTAAGAAATTATGGTCCAGATGTGTGGGAAGATATCAAGTGAGTATATAAAAATAATCCATCTTTGAAAAAAAGAAAAATCCAAAACATTTTCAGGATATTGATATAAATGTGAATTCAGTTTATTTTAGTACTGCTTTCTATAGTGAATAATGTCGGTAGTAGTAAGCAGGGAGCCATTTCTGACACTGCTAAAGTGTAAAAGTTGTAATCATGTCAGATGTCAAAGAAATGAAGCATTAGTAATCATCCCTAAGGATATTCATTGGTATAATATGGTGTTCCTGCCCAAGCTGGGAATCAAATTGTAGTCTATTTTGGCAAGGACAGCAGTGTTACACTACTGTGACCATCCAAATTATTATATGACACAATATGAATGCCTCCAGTGTTCTGCTACTTGCACTTACTCTCAACACTAAAACCTTATCCAGATGGGATTAATTTTCCATTGGTTCCTGGATTAATTCTCTCTTTTAAGGGGGTCCTCTGTAGTTTGATTTCCGTCAGAATCAAACATGTCTGTGTATTTTACCCCAAAATCTTCAGAGAATATTACAGGCTAAATTACTTTCTGTTTTTCACTGAACGTAGAGGTCGCCTGATAATTTTAATCCTGTTCAGATGCAAATCTCTGTGTTTTAACAGACAGATCTCACCTCACATTGGATAGAATAGGAGTTAGGGCACTCCTGCACACCGTATTTAGCCTCTGAGTGCACGTTTCCATAGATACTCCCAGAAAATATTTTGAGAGCAATGAAACTTGTGAAAATGGAATTGTTACTGAGCCAGTTATTTGGTGTAGGTGTTGAAGCTTCTCCAGACTGGGAAAGGGTTATCAGAAGAAGGGAAAAAAAAACCAAAGTCCATAAACACATTCTAAGTGAGTTGACTGTGGAACTGTGTTCTCTGGTGTCATGGGGCACCAGTCAATACCACTGAGATGAGCTGGAGTGGCATTTCAGATTCAAACAAATCTTCCAACCTCACTAATGCTCTTGAATGCAACAAAATCGTCACTGCAATGTTCAAACATCTAGTGTAAAATCTTTCCAGAATAGTAGAAGCTGTTTATGCACCAAAGGGGGATAAACTGCCTGTTAATTGATTTACAGAAGAAGATACAAGTCTAGAAACATTTGGACATAGTGTTCCTATTTTACACAGTTTCAGACCAACTTGAGTCTCAGGTTTTACAGCAAACTAAAAGCACAGAAAATAAATATACCACTCTATATTCACAATTTGTAACTGGAGACATTAATCTTGTCTTTCAGTGAAAAGCATTTTCCCAGAAAAGTCAGACTCTTCGTGCAGTCGCCAGATGTTCAGTGTCATGAAGTGAGCACCTAAAATAGTCTTAAGATGCAGCATTATCCCAAGTTCATCCCCCCAACTGCTAACATACACATGCTTACATTTCTATCTTTGTGGGGTATTTCCATTGACATTGGTATGGCTTGTTTTCATGTTTGAAAACGTATGATTGGTTCTAAATGTTGCTATGCTTAACCGAACGCACCTCTAATTCTGATCTCTGAAGCCTTAAGCTAATGTTCGTTCCCTTAATGTTTTTCTACGATACACAGTTGAAATTCGACACATAACACTTTAGCTAATTCTAGCCAGCAAATTTTGAAAGGTAACAACTGAGCTCTTTTTTTAAGCTCAAACATTATGATAGAAGTAGCCATGCTAAGCTCAAACACCAAAAATAAATATTTGTGTACTTTGTCTATTCAACAGAAATCTGTAAAATCGTAAATGCAGCTCTAACCTCAGAAATTCAAAGCTAACTTTACTGTTACATCTTTCCACCAAATCATACCTATATGTCATATCTAAAGGTTGCTAAAACAAGCTAATTTCTAATGGCTGTGATTGTTGTCTGAATTAATTACAAGGATATATTGCGTTTGTTGTGTAACAGACCTCAGAATACAAAACTTCCAAATCAAACCTGCAATTCTTCTTGAGATTTTCCCTCACATTATCCTGTTATCCCGGGTCCCCATACAGATCTAAATACACACAGAGGTCATCAAAACAATGCACATACACAGCTGAAGTTTATTTGACTTCCTGGGGTTCCCCCTGTGTTAAAATGTCAGACTTATTCAGGTCCCATCTGTTCCACTGTAAACATTGCATGGCAGATATATATTGTTGCTGTCGAATCAAATCCTTGCAACTCCTGTTTTTTTTTTTTTTTTTTAATGCCAGCTGCCTTTTACATTGTTTGAATGTCCATGACAAGGGATTGACAAATATGAGCAATAAAATTACAGCAAACTGCTCATTAATACTTATAGTCCTATACAATAGAGACAATAAGAAAGTAAGGGTATTTGATTGGATGTTTTTGTGCAGTAACACTCTACTGTTTTCTGTGAGTATTTGATAGCGTTGAGCCCTAACAGTTTTAGTGAGGTCAGGTACTGATTCTGGATTACAAAAGGTACTGGATGGAGCTCCATCTCAGCAGTTATACCCCACTAATTGATGTCTGGCATTGAGCGTTTTGATCATAGGCTCATTTAATGTTTTTCTATGAGGATTATATTAGATGCGTGTACAGCTGGTTGTCTGTAACCTCAGAGGATGTGCATACGGTGAGATACAGTGTATCACTGCTAATTTCAGAAATGTAATATTCAGTTACAACATTGCTAATATATTTCTCTTGCTAGAGCTTATGTATTTTGTCAGCTCCACTGCAATCGTGTCTCTCAAAACTTGCAAGGCTTAACATCTAGCGCAGATTTGGCTTATCTTCGAGTACCGTCTGCTACGGACCTGATTAATGATATGATCTCCATTCTATTTTTGGCCTGTGTAAGACAGATTTTTTTTCTCATGCTGTTTTAACCTTGCTTTATGTGTTTAGCTAAGCTGCTCATTCATCATTTCTGTTCAGCGCCACAAATCAATGTTGTTTTTTTCTGCTTGGTTGTGGTAATAAGGTCAAAAACACCTCATTTAATACCTGAATTAAAAACATATTTGTTTGCAAAGCAGATATTTTTTGTTTTTCAGTTATGTACAGATTCTCATGGGAATGTACTTTTTTTTTTAAGTTCAAAGGCCTGGGGAGGTGCTTTTGAAATTGCTGCATGCAGCAGATGCACTTACGACTTATGCACAGTCTGGAAAGTCAGCATTTTACAAATAAAATGTAGGATATATGGCTGTAGTGTAGCGTTTAATAGTTTGGAATAATTTTCATATTTACTTCTTTTTTTACCCTGTTTACAATAATATACAGAACCTTGTAGAGTAGTGTATACATGGTGCATTTATGAATTACAGGCTATTCAGCAAGAGTTATTCTAGATGCTTTATTCAGTATTTCAAAACTTCGCAGTCACACAGCTCTAAGGACTTGGAGGTTGTGGGTTCAAGTGCTGCTCCGGGTGACTGTCTGTGAAGAGTTTGGTGTGTTCTCCCCGTGTCCGTGTGGGTTTCCTCCAGGTGCTCTGCCGTGGGGAAGGGGCCACGCTGACCCTTATATCTGTGAGCAAAAAGTTGAGTAAATTTAGTTTATTGCAGTGCGAATGTGCACACTGACACACGTGTAGATAAAAACCCATTTTTGAGAGACCAAATATCAGTGACTGGTGCTGGAGGAACGGAGAAGTTAGAAAATAAGCAAAATAAGATGGTGTGCACTGCTTAGAAGCATAGCTGGCGGGCATATGTGGTTTAGGACACCACAGCAAATTTTTCAGCGAACTGAGGCTCAAAACACACATATTTAGAGGATAAAGCCACATACCTGTGAGCACAAAGTCGGGTGAAGGATTTTCTGACTATTTTGTCTGTTTACAACCTTCTTCCTCTCTTTTAACCCAAACTCAGAGCTAAATTTACAACTGTAGTTCGCTACTGGGCTTGTGTACATCAACAGTCATTGAGCTCCCACAGCGCCCCCTCCCTGTGGCTCTCTTAAATGTACAAGAATATTTCAGTTGCGTTCTTAAAGACTTAGAACATAAATTTGACACACACACACACACACACACACACACACACACACACACCACCAAACCCTAATTTGAGTAAAGTTGGACCTTACGTGAGAGTAGCTCACCATTGTTGATAAAATGAAATTTCAGAATTTATTTTAAGAAATTCATGGTCATGCATTCATAATTATGTTATTCCTTGTTTCATCACTGAGGAAAAATTTAGTTTTTGTTTTTAAACCTATGAAATTGCACAGCACTGGTATTTTGGCATAATGTTTTTACATTTGTCAGCAAACTGCATCAATATTATTGAAAACCTTGATTACAAACAAGTTGGGGAATTTGGTAAAATGCAGTAAAAAAACAGAATCTGGGATGTGTTCATTCTTTTGAAGCTTTTACTGAGGGAAAAATCCCCTGAAAAATTGAATTGTTTTAAATATAAACAAATGTATTTTTGATTAGAGGCAAAATAAAAGTGAAAAGTTTATAGAATATTCAAGATACATTTGAATATTTAAACATTTCATAATAAGTAAGGAGCACAGTGGTGCAGCAGGTAGTTGCAGTCAGTTGCAGTGAGTGAATGTATGAGTGTGTGTTACCCGGTGAAGGACTGGCGCCCCCTCCAGGGTGTGTTCCCGCCTTGCACTCAGTGATTCCGGGTAGGCCCCGGACCCACCGTGACCCTGAATTGGATAAGCGGTTACAGATAATTAATGAATGATTGAACAATAAGTAAGTAAACTTACTGAAGTTTGGTAAACTTGGTGAATGTAGAAGATTCTGAGCCTGCCCTGAATAACAGGACACACATGGCCTGGGACACTCCCTGGATGGGCCACCAGTTTATCACAGGGAATCAGACACTCACACATTCAGTCACACACACACACACATATAGACACTTTAGGGTTAGACAGTACACCTACAAAAATATTTTTGGACTGTAGGAGGAATCCCATGCAGACACAGTGAGAACACACAACCCCAGGACACTGGAGCTGTATGAGGGAAGACGGTTGAGGAAACACGTATATCTTCAATATTTAATTCACCAAATATTGACTTACAAATAGCGACATTTTTTTAAAGGGCTGGTTCTTATCTATCACATAATGAGGGAATCAAAAAGAAAATAATGAAAAAAGCTAATGAAAGAGTGGCAACAGGAAAATATTATCTCCACATGTCAGCACATCTGCATAAACACACCGCACAGCACATAAAAGCTTCCCTGAGACAACTTTCTTCAAATAAGCGCAAGGAAATATGAATTTTAAAAGAGATGAATAATTGTAAGGTGGGAGAGACATAGATACAGAGAGATAGAAATTAGAAGTAAATACTGTAGTTTCCTTAATACTAACTCAGACAAAGCAGTTATACCCTCATATATATATATATATATATATATATATAGATATAGTAAGTAAGGGGCCTACTATATATATATATATATATATAGTAATTGCATTAGTAGGGTCAGAGACTAATGTTAGCTGATAAGTTCTGGATCATAAATGACACTCCAACCCATCCCAGAGGTACTGAATAGAGCTCCATCACTCCAGAGAATGCAGTTCAGCTGATCCACATGCTGGGTTTATACCTTTCTAGCCCACACTTGGCCATGGGTATGGTGACACTTCTTAGAGTTTAATTCTATTGGCGAAGGCTTCCATTTGAAATAATAGAAACTGTGGATGCAACTTCACAGGGGACTGCAGCAATGTTCAGGGATTTTATTCCATGTAATTTTGCAGCATTTCTATTTGTCCATTTGTAATAAAACGTTCACATTATGTACCGTGTTCAGATGATATATATATTTATTTATTTGGATTATTTCTCAGATAATTTTTTTTCACTTTGTCTGTCCACTACTAAAGACAATATAAAGATGTGTAACCTTTCTAAAGAGTTCAGTTTTTTCCACTGTGTTGATCACGTTCAAATCTTCTCACAGACGCGAGGCCCAGGTCGATGTTGAAGGACAGTTCCTAGTCAGAATCATCTATGAGGATGCGAAAACCTACGAGCTTGTGGCTGCTGCAAGCAAGGTGTTAAGTAAGTAGTTGAAGATGTTTTTGTTAGTCATTAATTATTTAGTTATTCTCAAATTCTAAAAACCCCTGCACTTACTCATCACTATTGTTCATTCATCATTGTTCAGTTTCTGATAATGGGCTGCAGTTGTGTACATATTATTTAGGTGATGGATCATTCTCAGCACAGCAGTGATATTGACATGGTAATGAATATGATGTTGTGTGCGTTTTTTTTTTTTTTTTAATACACATATTACTCATAGTTGGATTGAGTGACAGCCACCCAATATATCCAACAAGAGCTTCCTTGTGGACATATACTGACCATTGACAAATGATTGCAGCATGATTAGCACAAACTGTGGATCAGAAAATAATAGCAGGTCCACATATCATGGTTTTAGCCCTGATTTTCTGAAGTATTTTTAATTTTCTAATTTTCGTTAAATATTTTTGGAGATCGCAGACAGAACCCTCAAGTCAGAGGTAAATCAGCGAGTGCTCAGTTCTCGCTCAGTCGTTATGTGTGAACAGCTGAAAGATGAGTTCAGAGAGCTGAAAAACGCCTGAGAAATATCTAGCAGGATTGATATCTGGACCTGTCAGTGACTCTAACTCTGCTAGTGTGCAAGGTGTTGTGACTGGCGGTGAGTTCATAGACCAGCTACAGCCAATGAGAGCACAAGACACAGGCTGAGCTACACAGTCTGTGCTATCTAAGGCTCTTGTTCTGTATATAATTTCTTCATAATTTACATAAATTACTGCACTGTATTTTTTGCATTTGTGTTCTGTGTTCAGTGATTCCAGGTAGGCTCCGGACCCACCTGGATAAGCAGTTACAGACAATTAATGAATTAATTAATGTAGTTTGTACCAGAATACATGCGCATACACACAGGCTTTTCAGTAATATGAGAAGGCAGCTGTGTTTTCATTGCAAAATATTTATTTACTTCCAACTCTCTCTGCATAACAGACAATCCCTGCAATCATGTACCATGGAAGGCAAAAACACTGAAAGACTCCAGATTATGAGGAACCAAGTTGTTTCATGTGAAATGTACAGCGATCTGATGCCTTTGAAAGTCATGTAGTGTGTACATGGCATAAGCTACAATTACAAACTCTGCCTATAATTAGTTGAAGCTACAAATGAGGTGTTTTGTTAAGAAGTATATGTATATATTTTGGATTCATGTTTGTTTGCTTTACTTCAAATAGAAATGAATGCTGGTGATATTCTGCAAATGTTTGGGAAGATGTTCTTCGAATTCTGTCAGGAATCTGGCTATGACACCATCCTACGAGTCCTTGGCTCCAACGTTCGGGAATTTTTGCAGGTAAAGAGCAAATGATCAAACTATTGTGCCAAGACTGCTCAGTGCAGTCAACGTCTCCCTAAGATGCTTCATGCAATGAATGCCACTGGAGCTTAATTTGCAGAAAATGGCAGTGTTTTATCTAATCATCTTTTCTAAATATTCTTAGTCCAGATTCAGGTTTGGGATGGCAATACAAATCTGTTCAGAAAAACTAGAATTAGACATTTCCTACAAATGATTCAGCCCTAGTAAACTTTTTTCTTTCAACCAGCATCCCTCAACATTTTGTTGTAATTCAGGCTGAACATATCCATCACTTCTAAAGCCTTCATGCATTTTTAATCCTAGAAGATCTGAAGGTTTGAGTGGCATAGCAAGAAAAGGCCATTTGTGTTTCAGAATCTGGATGCTCTGCATGACCACCTGGGCACCATCTACCCTGGGATGCGTGCCCCCTCGTTCCGCTGCACAGATGCTGAGAAAGGAAACAACCTCATCCTTCACTACTACTCAGAGAGGGAGGGGCTTCAGGACATTGTCATCGGCATCATCAAAACTGTCGCTCAGCAGATCCATGGAACTGAGATCGAAATGAAGGTCTGCCTTTTTTTCTCCTTTCCTGCTATTCCTCTGTTCTATATTTTGTCCTCTAAACACACCTTTAAAGTCTCTTCTCTGAAGGTAACATTCCCACCACAATATAGCGCTATTTTATAACAAAATCATAATATATACGTGCAGTATATATAAGTGCAGTATTTAAAATTCATTAAAATTTGAATCTTTTAACATAGTCAAAACAACGATGTTGGCATTATACACAATGAATTACTGACATTAAATTATGTGACCATGATTTAATTATTGTAACAGACTGTTGCCCCATCTTTGGTCACTGAAACATCTTTATGATTTCTGTCATCTTCACTAAAGGCAAAACACTTCCAAATGTCAGTATTTTTCTTTGGTACAAGCTGTTTAAGTTGCTCGGTTGGCCTCAGTGTTTAGGTTCTCCTATGTGTTGCTTCCATGTGTCAGAGTGAATAAGGCAGAATTATGTGACTACATGTTTGGTAATTTGTTTTTAAGGAGCTGGTACACAGAGACAAAGTGGAGGAATTTTAAACAGTATTAAAAAAAAACAAGGATGAACAGAATTATAAGAAAATTTGACATAATCAATGTAAATATCTGAATGGGGATTTCGATTAAATTTCTATTAATTGTCAGCCATAGAGTGCATTGCATCTACAAGGTCTGAAATGTAATCTTGAAGTTGAAGTAAATTGAACATTAAAGTAATTATGTAATGAAATGAAAATTATGTAATCACATAGTTAAGAACAGTAATTAGTCTAATTTTCTGAGGGCTAAACCTGAACTTGTACTACAATAAATGGAACAATAACATAGGCAACACACGAGGCAGAGAAGATGAGGATGTATGTGCTACATGCTCTCAGTGAGGGAGATCAACAACAAAAGTTGCTTTCTTATTCTTCAGAGAAACCACAAGCCTAAAGATTCCACATTGTTCTTTATGTCTGTCTGTCTGTCTCTCTCTCTCTCTCTCTCTCTCTCTCTCTCTTTCTCTCTGGTGTGAAACGAGCAAGCTGAATTGACAGACCCTCCAAATGTAACACCTGATTTCTCGATAAAATGCCGGCTGCCGTTGTCATGACAACAGTAGGGCAAAGAGACAGAGGCTTGACGTCAGCAGAACGAGCTCAGTTACACGCAGGAAAAATCTCAGCAAAGCTGCTGCACCCTTCCATGTGTGCTGCCTCACAGTCTTTTCACGCTTTAGGATTTTAGCATTTGAGAGAGATAAATAAATAAGAGAAAACTATGCTGTAGTACTACTAGAACAAGATTTGTTTTACACAAGAAGATGGGGGAAAAGTAAATATTACCAGTGTTTATCAATGACCACAACCCCACCATTATCTGCAGCTTTAGCTTTTACATAAAGGTGGCTTTCATCTCAGTAAAGATTTTTTATGTAATAAATACTATATGGCCATTTCTATTTGCATGTGGAGGTGGTAGATGTGTTTTCATATTTTATCAAAGAAAATGTAATACAAGGTATAAAGGAAATGGGACTCCTAACCATCATACAACACTTGATCGAACACCAATAGTCCTCTCCGTCAGCAAACCTTCCTTAAAACCTTTGGGGTGGTTTCCCAGACAGGGATTAATCCTAGTCCTGGGCTACGCAGAATTTGAATTATAATTTTCAATGGAAAAGAGGACATAGTCCAGGACTAGGATTAATCTCTATTTGGGTCACCACCCCTTTATTTCTAAGACAAAACCATTGTTCACTTCTGTTTTAGATTTTAAAAAATCCAAAATACTCTGTCCATTCTTTTAATTTGAGAAGACAACTCAACTCTGTGGGTCTGAAAGTTCGTGGAGCTGTTAAGAAGCAATTGGTGAGGAAAGGAAATAGACAAAAAGAAAAAAGTTGCAAATGAACAAGAACAAACAAGCAGCTGGTGTTATCAGAACAATTAACTAGAAAGTTCAGTGTAAACCTCAGTATCATTGAAAATGTTTGGATTACTTGGATCAATCATTACGTTACAGATGTGCAATACAGTACTGTGCAAAGTCTTAAGCATCTCAGATAATTTTTTAACATTGTAGATGTATTTTGAATGAGCAGGAAGAGGTTTATTTCAATGTGTTTTTTTCCTTGATTGTATAGTACTAAGTAATTGTATAATTATACAGTGAAATAATTGTATAACACTGGACTGACTTGAGAAGACATTTGGAAAGGGTTTGGTGTGTGCGGCGGAAGAATACACGGTTACGCAGTTATATGTTTTTTGATAATTACTGTGTTAGGATAGGTGTTAAGATAGGATAAGTGCTTACAGTATGTTATTTACGTACAGTATGTACGTATGTTCCGACTTACACCGAAAATCAGTTTACGACGCAGGAACAGATCAACGTCATAAGTCGAGGACCCCCTGTATTTGTAAAAATGATCACAGAAAAAGTCTCTGTATCCAGTTCTGTTTACCTCCCTATTACCAGGTCATTCAGCAGAAGAGTGAGGAATGCGACCATATTAAGTTCCTGATTGAGGAGAAGGACTCTGAGGAGGAGGCATTTTATGAAGACCTGGACGGCTTTGAGGAGAATGGCACTCAGGAGACTCGCATTAGCCCCTACACTTTCTGCAAGGCCTTCCCTTTCCACCTCATGTTTGACAAAGACCTCATGCTCACCCAGTGTGGAAATGCTATCTTCAGAGTCTTGCCACAGGTTAGAATGGCTAGGGACAAGGCTTTCATTTATGAACTTAATTAAACATCAGAACCACTCAGTGTACTGACCTTCACACACTATTGACCTTCACAGTACTAAATATTTCAACATGCAAACCAGCATCAGTCACTGAAGTATCTGACCATTTTTCTTTGAATGAGGCTAGAATCATAGCTGTATTAGCAGATATTTGATAATAAAGTTGATGAATTTTACATTTTATCCACATTTAGCCATTACTAAGCCTAGTTATTAGGACTTATTTTTATTAAGCATCTATTGTTCTCACTTGAACTGAAAAAACTTAGGTGGCCGTCATAAATAGTTCACAACTGTCTAGGAAGAATCTTGTTTAATGTTGGAATATAGTAGGAACACAGACTATGGCTGCAATTGTAAGAAAGTACACATACGATGAAGCCGAAAAGTACTGCCTGCTGATTCTCTCTCTCCCTCTCTGCATGTGATTTCACAGCTCCAGCCTGGTGTGTGTAATCTGTCCTCTGTGTTCTCCTTGGTGCGGCCTCACATTGACTTCAGTTTCCATGGCATCCTGTCCCACATCAACACAGTGTTTGTGCTCCGGAGTAAGGTTAGCATGTCCAGCCATGTACCAGTCCAAGCCTGAGGAAACTGATCACCAACTTACTGTCCTTCTTCTTTTAGTGTTCTTTGGTCTTTAATGTTCTAGAGCATCAGTAATGATGTTTTAAAGTGGATTTCATCAAGATTATCTGATATTTCTGATAAATAGAGATGATCAGATCTGAAGAGGGATAACTGGGCAGGAAAAAAACATAAGTAGTCAGTAGTCAACATAAGTAGACTATTTAAGTATTGATCTATGCAGTTTAAAAAGAAGGACTGGAATGGCCTCGGCTGTCTCTGAGGAAAAACATGCTCACCACCACCCTCCTGATGTTTGAGGAGCTGTGATTGGTCGAGATTAACAATAGTCCAATAACTGGGTAGATAGTTTTCAAGTTGCACTGTATTATTTATAGAAATTACGGAATAAAATAACCATAATTAAAGTGACGAGTGATTCCGAGAGTTTTGGAGAATGATATTGCACATACCTTCCTCCACCTACTCTCATAGAAGCCAGGGATTGAAGCATTAAAGATATTCATAGGGTATGTGAATAAGGTGTGTATCTGTATGCCTGTAGGAAGGCTTGCTGAACGTGGAGACTGCAGAGTGTGAGGATGAGCTGACGGGAACGGAGATTAGTTGCCTCAGGCTGAAAGGCCAGATGATTTCCCTCCCTGAGACTGAAAACATCCTCTTCCTCTGCTCACCCAGGTACCTCGCTCAATTTTTTTACTGAAATCTGTCAGAAATGCAGCTACGCTTCCAGGTGCAAAAGAATATATGGCTCAACGAATATGAAAATGTCACCAATACGAATCTTCCAGAGCTAAGAAAAATCAGATTTATATTTTTGGCCAATATAATTTTAGCTTTTTCCGCTTCCTGGTGTTAAAAACTACTTTACTGTTTGTCATTGTCAAGTTATGTCAAATTGTCCAATATGAAATGTTTTGCCTAATGTAAGCAGCAATTTAAAAAAATGGTGAGGTTTTGATATGACAGAAATTTTTTTTATAAGTTTCAGTGAGTAATAAGCTGTTCACTTTTCAATTATTCTTTATAGCTCCTTCAAACAGAATACTTCATTTTTTCCTGCATCAGACTTTTTCTTTTGAAGTATAGGACATATTTTGTCAAGAAATCTGAAACAGCCCACATTCAGCAAATGAGTGAGCAAAGCCATGAGCATGTCCTGGAGATGATTTGAGAGTTTTTAGTGTGTAGTGTAGAATATTTAATATAATAATGTACTTGTATACAGCTACTGGGCTTAATGAAGCAGACAACCTTGAGCTGCTAAGAAGTTCATACGTAGTCACAAAAATATCTAACCAATGGTCTTATAAGACGTCTACACTATTGTTTTGACAAGTGCTTGTCTGTGTGCTTAAATTCATTTCAAAACCACAGTTAATATTAGAATTGGTACATGTTGAATAGGGGCAGACACTTTAAGTGAAACCATTTCAGTAATTGTTTGCTGTGCCTGTGGTCTACTGTACATTACCATGGAGAGTTATTTCACAGTTTTCATGTATCCACAGTGATCAGGCAGGATCTCTTCATGGTTATTGATTTACCACAGATTCTTCCATCTGAAAAAAATAGATCAAAAGGGTTCTATGTATTATTGAAAAGGGGATTTGATTCTAGTATTTAACAATAGTAGAATCCCTGTATAGAAATGTCCTTTAGAAAACATTTAGGAAAATGAAAAGGAAAAAAAGAAAAATATGTGTTTGCATTGTTATAAATATAATTACATGAATAATTTATTCTGCTAACTTTATTGGCCCTAAAGAAAATATCTATTGCCCTATTAAAGATGCTGTATATGAATTCTGGTCTGTTTTTGGTGTTCGTACTCAGGATATAATTTGAATGTGTTACAAATTGTTGGAATATGCTATATTTCTTTTGGTTCGTATGCCCAGTGTGGTTAAATTGGCAATGCACATGCATGAATTTGAGGAGGTTGGCACTTCTAAAGGAGCACAGAAGGGAGGAGTGTGTTTATTTTGTTGTTGAGTTCAAATATCAACAGTCCTTCTCCAGATATGTATAGAGCACCTTTAACCATGAGTAAGTTAATTTGACAGTGTTGTGTTTACTATGCAGAAGTCTAGTAGAGATTACTGAGCTTTAGCTTTCTTTTGTACATCCACTTTTCAGTGTAATGAACCTGGACGACTTGACACGAAGAGGTCTGTACCTGAGTGACATCCCACTTCATGATGCTACGCGTGACCTGGTGCTGCTGGGAGAGCAGTTCAGAGAGGAATACAAACTCACACAGGAGTTGGAGATCCTTACCGATCGCCTGCAGCACACACTTCGAGCCCTGGAGGACGAAAAGAAGAAGACTGACAGGTCAGACCCAAATCCCCCAGTCCTCTCTGTCACATAATGTGGTGTGATGTGATCATAAGCTGGCTCCTGAATGAAGCTCAGTCAGACCGTTTCAAAGAGTGTCTCTAAACAAATGATTATAAATGATGAATTATATAATATTATATAAATTATAAATGTGTCAGGCTAAAATAACACTGACAGATTAAATTTTTTTTCCTTTCTTGCATCCACGTGTGTAAAGATGGAAATGTGAAAGAAAACAAGGGAACAACAGAAGTTCATAAAGTGACTGAAAGATATAGAGAAAACATAAGCCCTGGTAGATGACTAAACAAAAAAAAATAAAAATAAAAACCCACAGTGAGAAAACAAAACTGCATAGTTTTAAAAGAATGTGAGACTGTCAAGTAGTTGTTAATGATGAAAGGAAATTTACAGATACACTTAAAAACTGTTGGTGTTTTCAGAAAATCGCCCTGCCCACAGATTGCAGATCTGAATATATTGGTATTAGTTGGAGTGATCGTGAGATACAGAGAATGCAAACAACTTCTAAGACGTAACACTGAAAAAAATGGAGAAACACTTCTCATTGGGTTTTTTTGTACAACTGAAAATAAGAATTGATGTTGGAATAAAGGTAATTATGTAAAATACACCAAATACTTAGAAAAACTGTATTCAATTTAATAATTGTTTAAATGCAAAATAGCTGGTTCAGGGCTAAGAAACAGCATTTGTAAATTACCCTACTCTTTTGATAAACCTTTTACAAACCTATCAAAATGATTTCGATACAATGAAAATGTGCAAACTGTAGCTAATCTCAGTGTGTGCCAGTTGTATCTGTTTTAATGCTACATTCTAGCAGTTGATTACCCAGCTGTCATGATGAACCTTTTAAAAATCAAACACAAGGATGTTATTATTCACGTTTCAACTCATGTTCCTGTCCAGGTTCGAAACAACTGCAGACACCTCTGACACTTAGCCTGAGTAGCTAGATAGCAAATGTGTCAAACACAGAACCTCCATGAACTTCCTGACAAGAAATATTTACAAGAACTGTCTGCAGATAAAGGTACTCCAGAGAAAGGTTGAGTAGGCATAAAAATAGACAGAATCCCAACTTTCTTCTGTTCATTTAGCTTTGTAACAGAAAGGAAGGAAAAAATCTGAGAGAGGATCTTCACTCTTTCATTCAGACTTCTTAAATTTAGGCTTAAATAAATCACTGCAGTCTTTTAAATACGTTCTTATCATTATACAAGTATATTGCTTACACCATGAGCAGAATAATGGGTGAAGACTCTGTGTCAAAACATAATCTGTAAAGAATGTCGGCCAAATGTGAATGTTTCATTACAGAGGTCAATTGCAACAGAATGTGAATCTAGACATACAGTGTTTAAAATAGCTTTCCAAAGTGTGATAAATGTACATAAACCAGAGTATTTGCATTGGTCATTAGTACATACACATATCTAACATGTGGCTTAGCATGGATGCTGTTTATAAAAAATTCTGCTAATGTACGCTCAGAGCCATGTACCTTTCCTCCTTATTTGGACAAAAGTGGTCATGCAATGATGCAAGCCTGCTATTCGTCTAATGAGTTTGTAAAATGATTGGTGCCTTGATTAAGCCAAATCTTACATCATTTGCCAGATATTTAACCCAGAAATTAGCCCAAGAGCTTCTATAGTAATTAATGGAAACTTATTACATGTGGATTTGCAACATGCAGTGTCTGTTCATTGTTGTTATATTTGAATTATATTAAGAAATATTATTTTTATGTTTAACTCTTAGAAATCATAATTGATATGGGCCAGTAGCCTCATTATGCAATGGTTTTTTAAGCATATAAAATAACCATTAAAGAAACTATAGGTTTTATGTTTACCATAAAATTACAGCTTTGAAGTCATTGTGATGCTTCACTGTCCTGTAATAGAGAGAATCTACTTGTTAAGTGTGATGCCACACATGATGTTTTGCCATTTCTGGGTCCAATTGTGCCTTTGGTCCCATGTCATACATTCATAAGGCATCTGTTTACCATTTGAATAAAGTTGAATATCTTAATCAATTATGGTATAATGGTAGAGGGGTCCATTAAAAGGAATAAATTAAACATAAAAAGAAGCAAAAGTGTCTTTGGCAGCACTTTTTGCACAATTGTAGCTGATCTTTGTGACCTGCCATGTGGACTGACTGTGCTGCTCCATTTCTGGGAGCAGAGGGGTTGCGGGGAGAGAGAGCTGCTGCTGCTCTGTCTCTGGGAGCAGAGACTGCGTAGAGAGAGCTATGTCTCCCGCAGCTCCGTCTATGGGAGCCGAGGAACCGCAGAGAAAGAGCTGTGCCTCCTGCGGCTCTGTCTCAGGGAGCCGCGGAGAGAAACCTGTGTCTGCTGTTGCTCCTTCTCTGGAAGCAGAGGGGCCACGGAGAGAAATGTGTCTTCCACTCATGGTCAGTCCTCGTGTCCTAACGAGTTGTCTAATATAAAGTAACTAAGGTTTGTGCAGAAAGTAGCTAGATTTGGTACTAGTAATTTTTTTTTCTTCTTAATAACTCGCTAGGAGGTCTAAAAAGTCACTAGATCTAGCGGCAAAATTACTAAGTTGGCCATACTGAACAGAGGTTTGGACCCAGACGTGAAGTTTCACAAGGTCGATATGTCACAACTTAACAATTAGATAGAGCCTCTGTCAGAAACTGCACTATAACTTTTGGGTTGAAAACTACACCACTTCCCCCTTGATTTCAGGACAGTGAATTTCAGTAAAAAGTGAATTTGCCTACACTTTGTAACTGTAGGGGGAGCCCAGGAGCAAAAAATGCCAAATCTTGCATAGTGTTCCTTTAAAGGCTCAAAAGCTTCTTCAAATAATGTAGTAGCTTTTTTCCTATGTAAAGGCTCAAAAGAACACTTCAGTTGGTAAATGATCTCCAAAATATGTATTACAGGACAATTTCACACTAACATTTTTGTTCAGATTTGTTTCCTAAGGTTTGGCTACTCAAAAGTGTCCATAGGTGTGAGTGTGTGTGTGTTGCCCTGCGAAGGACTGGTGCGCACTCCAGGGGGTGCTCCTGCCTTGCGCACAGTAATTCCGGGTAGGCTCCAGACCCTCCACCACCCTCAACTGGATAATCGGTTACAAACAATGAAGGAATGAATGAATGTTTCCTAAGGGAACCAAGTCTGATCCTTCTATTTCTTCTATGTTCAGAGAACTCCTAAAAGCTAAATATAATTCATTATGTACTTATAGTTGTAAAATGAACTTTATGAATATGGAGCTTATTACTGTTATTATAATTTAGTTCATTTCAAAAGTCATCTTATATAGAAACCATCAGAAATGTTCCCCAATTCTTCAGTAATCATTTACATTTCTGAGAAGCTGACAGATCCAAAAAGACCTCCATATCATCAACATACGCTGATGTTTTTGTTTTCTTTCCAAGATGGCCGATTTTCTTTTTGCAGCTCAGAAAATAAGCCTCTGCAGGGAAGCCACTGCTCAGCGTGTGTGTGTTTGGGTTTGTAGGTCTTTGTGTTTGTTAAATCTGATGGAAAACTCAGTATTTCACACCGTGGCCAAGACAGCAAACACTGACAGCTGTTCAGAGCTTTGAGCGCTGCATCACTGCTCAGTGGAAAAAGTTGAGTCCACAGAAACCCTGCGGTGAATTTAGCGGTGTGACTGCAGCCAGCGCTGTCAGCTCAAATCCGCCCAGGACTCTGGAAGAGCCACAGAGGAACAAAAAAGGCAAGCGTGATGTTTATGCTGTCACACGGACCATCAGTTTACTGATTTCATTGATTCAAGCGATTCCTTTATTGTCGTTATTTTGCTTTGTAGACTACTGATTGATTGCTTTATAAACCTATTCAATCTCACTCTAAGTTCAAGTATTATACTAAAAATATAATTAACAATACGTTTACCTGCAGTGTTCCATAGGCGTTTAATGACAACAACCTAGTCCTGGGCGCAAATCAATATATGATTAATTGATTATGATTAATGAACTGTTGTTTGCCCTCACAGTGCACTGCTTGTATTGTAAATATGCTCAAGTATTAAAGCTGGGATATGTTTTTCTAGTGTTCCTGAGAGCTTGTTCATATTTAGGGCAGCACGTTGGCGCAGCAAATAGTCTCACAGTCACACAGCTCCTGGGACTTGTGGGATTGAGTCTGTCTGTGAGGAGTTTGGTGTGTCCTCCCCATGTCCATGTGGGTTTCCTCCGGGTGCTCTGGTCTCCTCCCACAGTCCAAAAACACACGCTGGTAGGTGGATTGGCGACTCAAAAGTGTCCATGTGTGTGTCAACCTGTGAAGAACTGGCACCCCCTCCAGGGTGTTTTCCTGCCTCGTGCCCAGTGATTCTGGGTAGACTCCGGACCCACTGTGACCCTGAACTGAGACAAGCGGTTATAGACAATGAATGAATGTTCATATTTAATGATGTGATTGTGCTTCAGGTGTTGAAACAGACTGGTGGTATTAAATTTGGTCTCAGAAACCGTTTTTTGTCAGTGTTTACATTTGATGCCTTCAGGTCAAAACAAATCCAAATGACAGATTTTTTTTCTTTGGTACAAGCTGCTCGACTGGCCTTGTTGTTAGGTTCTCCTTCATTTTGCTTCCATGTGGCAGAATCATGTGACAACAAGCACAGTAGTATGGTTTGAAGGGGACAGTACATACTCTATATAGCCTAGGCAATATTACAATGATAAGAAATTCTAGATGTTGATTTTGATTAGTTTTCAATTAATTGCCCTGCCATACAGAAACCTTTATACAGCTTTATGCCATCAAGTGTCAGTTGCCTGCATGTGAGCAACGACAAAATATAAAAGCAACAAAATGATACCAAGGTGGGATAGTGGTGGTTAGCACTTGCTTCCTCCTATACATGTGAAAAACAGGCACATCTTTTCAAACTGCTACTAACCCTGCTCTGAACCCTGGAGAACAAAAACCGGCCATTTCTATATGTCAACAAATAAAGACATTTTTAGTAAAACCAATATTGGCAAAATCTTCATGCCGAAATGATTAAAAAACTATCCATAAAATTAGGCAGCAAGTTGATGGAGCTTTAAAACTCATGAAATTGTTAATGTCTGGTTCCTGTCACAGTACTGTGACCTCTTTTGACCCTGTAGACTGGGGTATCAAATCAATGATTGGTGTTTATGACTCAATTTTAATGACTGAAACATGTTTGTATGCATCTTAACCAGTAGTATCTGAAGAATGTGTTTAATACCCCTTTTAAGCATCTGCCATGAATGCTACAGCTGTTGCTAGTCAAAGCAGGATAAGATGAAGTAGAGTGGTTATTAAATATTTATGTAGCCTTAATTTGGCATGTCTCACATCAGGTTAAATTTATCATCCTGGAGCCACTAAGTATAGCTACTGTCATTAACAGACGGAGTGAATCACCATACATCTGAATCAACTCCTGCTATATGTGCAGGTTAATTTATGTGTAACCCTTCAAATCAACTGTCGCTATAACTTCTGCGAATATGTTTATACATGTGTGTGAAAGTCAACTAGACACTGTAATTACTTCTGATGACACAGGGAAAATAGAAACATCCTCATGTTCTCTGAATCTGACCGTATGCCTTTTGCTCTGAATCCTTCCCCTTAGGAGATTTATTTTTTATAACCTGCCTCGTCTGCAGTTTGTATTTGCAGAGCATCATGCACTTTGTTGTTTCCCAAAGCCCTGGACGCATGCTAACCTGTGATAACAGCAGAACAAAACTGCTACATGCCCACCTCGGCTAAACAGCCCAGCTTATCTTTGCCAGCAGCTTCTCTGGACTGTGTGCGTTTTCCCTGCACTCCTGCAAATTCCACAACCCAAATATGACATACAGCAACAGAAAGCTAGTCATTTCCTTCTGAATGTATACTGGGAGTGTTGGTATGCATACTTAGACAGGTGGAGAAGCCTGAACTGACGTGTGTTTTATCCCCTTCACTCCAAGAATGTAGAGGATCACACTGCTAATTAAATGTAAATGTTATGCAATGTGTAAAATATATACACAGGTCAAAAATGTCATGGTTTTCAACAGTTTAAACAAACTTTAATCTACTATATTGTATATAAGAATATATAGGATATTGCAGTTTTGGAATTTATGTAAATAACATTCCACACTTTATTTTTTTTTCTAATTTCTAATAAGTTGCAGTGTGTTGGGGTGGAACTGCAATCACTATACACTCTCAGAAAAAAAAGGCATAATTGGTCACTAAAGGTACAAACTGTGTAAATGTACCTTTAAAGGTACCTTTAACAGTGGTTTTAGAGTCCAGTTGTGTTCCCAAAAGGTACATTACATTCTCCAGAAGGAAGGTGAATATTTGTAATCTTTAATTATAGATCAGTGTAAAATAGGAGAACACAATATGAGTCCTGGAGATAAAATGGGGTGTATGAAATATGTACGAATATGGACCCCTGATGGTACCACCACAGTGACAATTTTACGTACAGTATATCCTCCAATTGCCTTCATGCCGTTTCTATCCTTGTTAATGCATTTCAGTGATCAGTTTAATGTCTGTTCAGTATTTAATTTGTCTGCACCTTGCATTTGGCGGCTTGTTTATTTATTTCAGATTTGCAAAATATTTGCAAGGATATTGTCACACCTCCAAAGTTCAGTGTAATTTTTTGCTTCTCTCAATCCAAATAATCCCATATTGAGTAAATGCTGAGGTCAGGGATGTAGGACATTATTGGGTCAGCAGCTTCTTATTTTGATTTGCCAATTTTTTATTTTTGCCTTTTTGGTCAATTTTCTTGCCCTTCATAATGGGATTCTTTAACTCAGCTTTCTTTCAGATCCACTTTACAGATTCAAGTTCTCACATTGCAGATATAGGCAGACATTATAAATATATATATATTGAGGTCTTGCATGGCTGTTAGAAGTTCCATTTCTACTTTATGTTTTTAATTCTAAAATTATGCGAATTATACGAAATGAAGTGTTTTATGGCACATTTGCACTGTACTCTATATGTGTTTTTCTCCAGTGTAATCAAATGTAATGCAACATTGAATTAAATTATTTTTAACGTATGCCATTTTAATCCTTATTTCTTTTTGACATTGAAATGTTTAGTTAGAAAATGAACAGAACATGCAAAAACATTTGTATGAGACTATATTTCAGTGGTAGTTATGGATTTAAATTCAAACCAATATAGCCACCATCATCCATCAAGGAGTCAGGTAGAATTAGCCTGGAGTCATTGTTTGAGCCACATGTGAGAACATGTGGCTGTACTTGTAGAATATTTATCATTTAGTGAGATTGAGCCGTAAGCCTAACTCTCCTGCAGAGCATCGTGATTTACATGCTGAAAGCATCCGCCACAAAACTAGATCATTGTAATGTGCCCTGTCTGCAGTGTGCCCAGTAATATGAATTCATTATTTAATGCATTTTGGAGTTTTGGAAGGGAGTAATAAGCCTACCTAAGGCGGTTTCCATAGCAACTCTCCCTGTTCTCCGGAGACCTGCTTCAATATGATGTGACTATAATCTAACCATGAGGGAAGATCCACGTCCTCGTAATGTTTGCAAACACTCGTTTGTCACAAAATAAATAAATAAATAAACCCCACCAGGCTCATTTCAAGCATGATGACTTCAAGCATTACCTCAACATGACACAATGGAATTCTACAAAAGCAGTCTCATTATTTTTGAACACCATTTTCATGTTCATGTCAGCACAGTGGGTGCATGAGGCAGATGTAGAGAAATGCCTGAATGTGAACAAACAACAATGGTCAAGGGGGTAATTAGGATAATTAGCTGTAGTCCTCAAGGATAATTAAGAGCCTTTGTTTTGCTTGTGCAAGGCTGAGCTACTTCAGATGGGTTCATTTATTTTGGGTCCAAATCAGGAAATACAGAGCAGAGGTGAACTCACAGTTGTAAATCTAAATCAGTTTTTTTCCATATTAGAAACACTGCTACAGTGATAGAGGTCTGGCATTAGTTCTGTCCCCTCTATATTAAGGCCTGGCTGATATATTATTTGGCAGATACTTTTGGCTGATATTGACCATCTGTATTTTTATTGATATCGGAAAAAATGAACCTAATCTTTAAAGGTTTGTTGATACGCCTTATGATTAGTGAATTCAACTTCTTTAGGGGACACCTATAATCTCCCCCTTTAAAAAGCTGCACACTTGCCTAAAGGTCACCATGCTTAATGTCAAGTGTGTGCAAGAGAGGTACCCCCCCCCCCCCTTCTCCAGTATTTTCAGTGATGAGCTATAGTGCTTTTATTTATAGTGTTTTTTATAGATTTTTTTTCCACTTCATGGTATCTACGCTACTTGACACTGCTCCTTTGCTTTTCCATCCATCAAACTGAGAACCTTAAACCGATTGCTTATTTAGTCACTGCTCACTCCTTGTTCCAAATCGAGCAGAGAAGGAACTAATCGTGATATGTAAACCTTGTAGAGCACTGGCCAGAGACACTTGGGAATCATGATGAAATGCAGACAACCTTCACAAACTATTCTTTGAATGTCCAAACTAGAATATAGATCACATTTGGTTTTATCCTTCTCGCAATGGCAGCTCATAAAAGTATGCCATGTTTTTTGAAGAAGTTCAAATACTCCCTTGATTGGTGGTCGACGCAAGAATTCAATGAGTGTGGATTGAAAAAAACTACATTGATGTGTCTGAACTGATGTGTGATGCTGTTTTCAGTCCCAAAAAATTAAAACAACATGAGAATACACAATGAGTTAACAAAACCTAACATTGATGTTGTTGTTTTCAAAGCCCATGGTTCCCATAAGAGACTAGGTACAAAGCAACTACAGCAGAGTAGAGATGCAGTGGAACGACCATGAATGTCACTATAATTAATGCCAAGCATCACAACAGAGTTATGACCCACCCTCCTCCATTCCATACATTTGGTGAAGAGTTAGAGTGTTTTTCATTCTCCAGAACATGCTCTGATTATAATTAAAAATATTATGTTCTATTTAAATGCTTTTTTTAAACATTTACCTTTCTGTGATTTAGGTTGCTGTATTCAGTGTTACCACCATCTGTGGCAAATGAACTGAGACACAAGCGTCCAGTGCCAGCCAAGCGTTATGACAATGTGACCATCCTCTTCAGTGGCATTGTGGGATTCAATGCATTCTGCAGCAAACACGCATCAGCAGAGGGAGCCATAAAGATTGTCAACCTTCTCAATGACATCTACACCAAGTTTGACATCCTTACAGACTCCCGGAAGAACCCTTACGTGTACAAGGTGAGACACAGGCAAAGCCAAGGTAGCAGTAAGTTTTAGCACTGTCACCAGCACTGTCACAAAAAAAAAACCTGTTTGTAACATCCACACTAATACATCTCAGCTGCCTCTTGTGTGACAGTTTCATATTACTATGAAATATGGAGCATGAAAAGAAATGGACATTCTGGAGTGGAGACATTTCACATTCTAAGGTCACAATGCTCAATGCCAAGGTTAGAGGGGCACAACACCCTAGGCATTCTGCTGTACAGCAGTTGAACTTCATGCTCTGGACTGATTGAACTCCATTCAGTTTCTTATGAAACTACATGAAATGGAGTGGCTTTTGTGATCCAGAGCTAATCATCCTGCCTCAACCATTGAGGGCAGCCTTGGCCTGATGGTTAGAGGACCAGTCTTAGTATTGGAAGGAACATCCAAACCCTTTCCAAGTGCCGGGGACTGCTGCCTGCTGCTCTGGGTGTTCACAGCCCTTAGTGCACTAGTGTGTGTGTGTGTTCACTGCCACAGATGGGTTAAATGCAGAAGACAAATTTTGTTGTTCATTGTACAATGACAAATAATTGCACGTTATCATTATCAGTACCTGACCTCACATATAGTCCTAAAAATGTCCTAGCATCTTAGGTACAGTCTTCTCAGAAGAATAGAATTTGTTATTGGAGCCAAAGGAGGAAAAACTCCCTACAGATTTCAGAAGAAGAAATATTGAGTTAGCAGCTGTCCACAAGCTTTTATTCATAGTGTATTATACAATTAAGGCACACAAACAGATATATTGTAATCTGTTTATGTGGTTGATTGATACGTATCACACTGCAACAACTGCTGTAGATACCATGTACTTTCCAGAAAACAAGGGTTGGCCTCAGTGATTTACACGCTAGGCTTTCAGACAGGAATGCACTTTAAGAAGCTGAGCTAACGGACCTAAATGGCAGGCTTGGATTTCAAGGCTGGCTCTCCAAAAAAAGCAATATTTACTTTTGGACCATCTGTGTCTAGGTGGTCCTGAGATTTTTACTGTCTCTCGAGGGAATGGGCTCTCAAAGATGTGTGTTTAAGCATATGTCTGTGGGTTATTTGGTTGTATTGCGCAAAAGAGGACACACAGGGGTTGACTGTTAAAGCTTACATCGAGAACGTAATGTGTGGGCAATTGGGCAGTTGTTAATATACTTGTACTTGTTTCAGTAACTTTCATCCAGTTTTATTATACTTCAGTCCATGAAATGGATTTGTTTTGACATTGCAATATCAAGGCAGCAGTTTTAGGGAAAAATCTAATGTACACAAATGCAAAGACGAAACATATATAAACAGAATCCAGAAACACTACCTCCTTCTCTTGGCCCAAAAAAATGGACTGAGGCGAAGTACAAACATGTCCTGTGGTCAGATGATTCAACATTTGAAATTCTTTTGTGAAATCAATGATGCAGATTCTTTTGTCCATATTTTGCACTGATTACACCAGTGTTGTCCTCTAGAAAAGGTGCTAAACTAGTTCAGGCCCATTGAAAACATTTGCCGCTACTAGAGGTTGAATAGCTGACATCCTATATCAAGCAAAAACTGGAAAACATTTCCCTTTCAGAACTACAGCAATTAGTCGCCTAAGTTTCCACAATGTGTTGTTAAAAGAAAAGGTGATGCGGCACAAAGATCAAAGATCTGGATCAAAATCATTGCTATAAAAGGTGTAATATATCAAATGCTTTGCTGAACTTTAAAATTGTTTCTTGACAGGTGGAGACTGTTGGTGACAAGTACATGACAGTGAGTGGCCTTCCAGAACCATGTACACACCACGCCAAGTCTATCTGTCACCTAGCCCTGGACATGATGGAGATCGCTGGGCAAGTGAAAGTGGATGAGGAACCTGTACAGGTAACAGCTTCAGAGACACATCCACTGTAATAAATCAGAACTGGAGGTATGCTTTCTGTGATATACACATACATTAAAACT
Source organism: Hoplias malabaricus (assembly GCF_029633855.1). Taxonomy (NCBI): domain Eukaryota; kingdom Metazoa; phylum Chordata; class Actinopteri; order Characiformes; family Erythrinidae; genus Hoplias; species Hoplias malabaricus. Next base: position 13,580,727 of record NC_089801.1, on the reverse strand, counting down.
TGTAAGTCACAGTTATATCTGTACAGATACTTTTCATTAATTTTCCAAAACCAACAAAACCTCTCACTGGCACTCAAACAACACCAAAGGGGCCTCAATAAATGCTATTTGGTTAGTTGAGCCATATCTCAGTTATTATATCTTATTTATTCTGCAATGGTTTAATAAAAAACATACATTTTGTAATGTTCTTTTTAATATTCCATAAGAAATACTTTTTTCACTTTTAAACTTCATTAATTAATTCATTTATTTAGGCATTTAAAAATTTTGTAATGAACTAGAGTACATATCATTAAAGTCAACATGCCCACTGCCAGGGATCAGCTAGCAGGGTATATAAAGCCCCAGCAATGGACTGTACAGCTAGCATGTTTGCAGTAGAGTAGGGCTGATGAGAAACAATGATTTTGTCACACAAAGTAGATAGAATAGTTCACAAATTATGTACTTGACCATAACTACTATGAATGTCCACAATAATCAGATGGCGGTCCAAACACTACAATTGTTTCTTAAAATGTGATTCATTGTGTCTCATTCTGAGATGCTTGGTACCAGGGGTCTATAGTGTTTAAAATATCTTTGATGCAGTACTTCATGACTTTAGCTAATAAAGTATTTATAGTTTATCTGGACATGGGCTTGAACTACAGTAAAGCATAACCGGAAGGAAAAGAAACATCCCTGTACCATTTAGAATTAATATTTCATATCCTTAAAACTTTGGGCAGTGTTTTTTTTTTTTTTTAGGAATTTGTTTGTGGAATGTATGCATTTAAAAGTAAATTTGGCACAAACTTACTGTCTTATAGGATTCTACAGTAATCAAATAAAATAGCCTTTAGAATATCAAAATATTGTGCAAAATATAATAACTTTGTTATTCTTACATTTACATTTACATTTATGCATTTGGCAGACACTTTTATCCAAAGCGACTTACAAAAGAGGATCTAACATTCGAACTACAGCACAAATTATACAAAATACCTTACATTAAGTGCAATATGCCAGGAAGTAATAAGTGCATTAAAGAAAGACATTCAGTGCAAAAGATACTCTCGGAAGAGCTGGGTCTTCAAGGATTTCTTGAATGCGGAGAGGGTTCCTGTTCCTCTGATAGCGCTTGGAAGCTCGTTCCACCAGCGTGGTACCAGAGATGAGAATAGCCTCCACTGACCTGTACGGGGGGGTTGGCCGTGTTAGTTGGCGCTCCTTTGAGGAACGGAGAGGGCGGGTGCTAACATATGGTTTTAAGAGTCTATTGAGGTAGATGGGAGCAAAACCAGTGAATACTCTGAAGGCCATCATCAGTGATTTAAATTTGATGCGAGCAGCTAAGGGTAGCCAATGCAGCTCAACTAATAGAGGTGTGACATGTGCTCTTTTAGGCTGGTTGAAAATCAAGCGTGCTGCAGCATTCTGGATCATCTGTAGCGGTCTCACAGCACAGGCCGGAAGACCTGTCAGGAGGGCGTTGCAATAATCTAGACGGGAGATTAATAACGTCTGAACAAGGAGCTGTGTTGCATGTTGAGTTAGGTATGGCCTAATCTTCCTTATGTTGAATAGGGAGAAGCGGCACGATCGATCTTACAAGTAACCTGGTATATATATTTTTTAGAATACATTATGAAACATGATCAGTTTCGTTTTTTTCTATCTCTTAGGTGGGTGAGTTGTAAAAAATAAGCAATGATTTTCCTTGAATTTTGTTTAGGGTTGTGCTAACTTCTGAAGTTGTGATCATTTTCATTTGCATTAACAACCCTAATAAGAAAAGGCTGTTCTGAAAGGCTGCTCCATACTTTGTGTCATTCAGAAAGCTATATGTGTTAAAATTAGTATTTAGTGTTTAGTGTTGTCACAAGTGTCAAAAATGAGTGTACTACAATATACAATATGGTAACAATGGACACTATTTTCCTTGTCATGTGTGGAAAATATTGGCTCTGTCCCAAATGGTACCTTGCTCCCTACATATTGCACTTCACAGATAATACACCCAGAGAGTACACTAAATGATAGAGGGATATGAAGCTTTTATTGAACATAAATGATTTTATTATCTGTTATAAAACGCAAAAAGCAGGAATGCTTATTTTCTGAAATAAAGTGTGCACTATGGAACGTGGAGGGAGATAGAATCAAAAAGACAAACAGTGTTGCGGATGCATTTTAGTATGGTGTGTGTTGTCATAGCAACAGTTCATCACATCCTGTTAGTAAATAACAGTGTAGTATGTTAATACTTTATTTACTAGCCTGCCAAACTCACACTTTTAGGATTAGTATATAGTATATAGAGTATAAGTATGTAGTAAACAATTGGGACACAGTTCTAATACGTTAAAGATGAGTGGGTGGGGCTAACCTGCTTAATTTTTTTGTCGTAGCTGTCCAATAAAAAAAACGTATCTCCAACAGTAATTTTACAGGAGAAAGTAAAAAAAACTTCTTAATTTAAGTGGATTCAGTGTAAAAAGAATTTTACTCCATGTATTGGAGCATTTCTATTTCTCCGTTCATCATGAAATTTTCAGTGTGAAAGATCAAATGATGTAGTAAACCAAAAATCAACAAAATGGAGGTGCATGTTTTTCTATGGACAGAAACAATATAGCAGTTGCAGGCTTTGCAATTTTCCATTATGAAGATCCTTTAACACAACTACAATATAATTTAAGTGTATTCCTCAGGATCTATCAAGAAAAACTTAGCTGCACTCTTACACAGCAGTGCCTTATAAAACAACCCAGGGGCTTATATAAACCTCTTTATGGGTTGCCAGTACTGGTCAGTGTGACGAGCTGTTGCTATGTCACAGGGTTGAGGACCATTGGATGTTGATGACACACCGATTAGTTGGATAATTGGGTGGCACCGCAGAGAACAGGCAAGTTATTTATCCAATCTGTCGTGCGTCTGTCTCTTTTTTCCCTCTTCCCTCACAGTCCCTCTCTCTGTGCCCCACTCTCTCTCTCACTGAGGAAATGTCGCACATCCCCAGCTGGTTGAGAATGACATGCAGAGCTGTTGGAGATGCCCTGCCAACAACTACTCTGCTTATGTCACATTCTGTAGACCTACATAGTAAAATATCAGGCAAATTTAGGTCAAATGTGAGCAGATTTATAAAGTCAAATGCAATAAGCTGAACATTCTAGTAGAGTAATAACATAATAGCTTTGATCAGACTCGTATTAAACTGATATTTCAATGTGAAATCAATTTCATATAGTTTTCATCTTTTTCCAAACATAGTCAGTCAGTGAAGATATATCCCTCTTAGTTTTGAGGCCAATGTAACAAACAAATATTGGAAGTTTATACTGATCAGGTAGCGTTTTCACACATCTACACTGCACAATGTATGGATTAGTAACACCGACCTTGCATCTGCACTCATTGTCCATTTTACAAGCTCCCCTGACCACAAATGAGCACTTTGTATTTCTAAAAATAAAGACTGTAGTCCACTTATTTCTCTGCATACTTTCCCCATTTCACTCTGCTCTTCAATGTACAGAACCCAAAGAAGACCACCCCAGAGCAGGTATGGTTTTAGTGGTGGACCATTCTCAACTCTGCCGTTACACTGATGTATTTGTGTGTTGCCTTGGTACAGGTGGATAAGACACACAAGTGCTGCTGGAGTTTTTAAAACAGTGTGTCCACTCTGTTAGACACTCCTACTTTGTTGGTCTACCTTGTAGATGGAAAGTCAGAGACAGTAGCTCATAGTTTGCGTTGGCTGGCTGGATATTTTTGGTTTGTGGACTATTCAGTCCTGCAGTGTCACTGAGGGCATTAAAAACTCCAGCAGCTCTGCTTTGTCTGATCCACTCGTACCTGCACAACACACACTAACACATCACCACTATGTCAGTGTCACTGCAGCGCTGACATTGACTTACTACCCAAATCATACCTGCTCTGTGGTTGTGCTGTGGGGGTCAGGGTGAAATGGGGATAAGTAATTATGTAGGGAAACAGGTGGACAATTATATATGTAATTGTAGAACTGCAAAGTTCTCCTTTATGGTCAGTGGAGATGATAAAATTACAGTGAGTGTAGATAGGTGTTCCTAATCCAGTGATCATTGAGTGTAGATGTTTATTTAATTTGAGACTGTGAGACATATGTGTCAGTTAAAAAAGTTCAGACTTCTGGCTCAATATTAATTTTGTATGTACAAATAGACTAAAGCACAGCTATACCATGTGTTATCAAAAATAACATGGGTGCTGTGATCCCTCACTTATTTTCACTTAAAAGTGAAAATCCACAATCTAGGGACGCTATATTTATTTTAATATTTATACATTATTTTAGTAGTTGTACACTACTTTAAGAGCGGAGAGGTGTAGCTGAGCGTGAACGACTGGGATACAGAGCAGCAGCAGCATTCTCTGGTTGGTCGCTTTCCATCAGTCCAATCATGTGTTGTTTACAATTTCACGTCGGCAAGTAGCGCTTCAAGCGACCGTATATTAATTATATATTAATTAAATACATTAATTACATTACATTAATATTTATTGAAAACCCGCGAAACAGCGAAAAGCGAACCGTGAAGCAGCGAGGGACCACTGTATTTCATAAGTTCAAATCCGGTACTTTACCTAACGTGCCGGGCAGCCTAAAAATATCTGCTGGGCACTTTTCAGAAGTGGCTTGAGTGAACGGCTATAAATGTGAGCCTCCACAGCGCATCTCTTTGTTTAAAGCACCGTCTTTGGTTTGTTATTATATCCGTGACTCTTGCAGGGGTGGTGTTGGAAAACAGCAAGCCCTATTTATTGGGGTCCAGTTGGCACAAACAGATAGGCACGTACATAAACACACTGTGTCTTTCTTGCACTGAAACACATGCATACGCACACCCCCAGGCACATGCGAACAGACTGGCTAAAACAAAGCCTCCCTGAAAAATCATCAGTACATTCAGTGTTTAAAAATAAACCCACTTTAACTGTGGACCGAATGTTTAATGCTGTGCCTATTTCAGAGCTCAGACCTTGTGATAAAATCGAAGAGAAAGAAACCACGTTGTACAGTAATTGTGTTTATTTTCCACATATTTAACGCAAGTGTATTATCGAAGCATACTATGTGATATTAGGATCTCAAGGGCAATTAACTGTCTAAAGCCCTATTCGGATTAGATTAGTTTCATGTGGAGAGCTGGGTTAATTCAATTTTTCCAACGGATGTCAGTGACATTTATGATTGGTTTGCACTGAATAAGGAATCTTGGTGAAAATAAGAGATGGGAGTGGCTACTTGATTCACACAGTGTGCATCAGACACAACAATGCTACAGAGTTTTTTGACTTTTACTACTGTTCTGAGGACAGCCTACTCACCAAAAATATCCATCCCTCAATGACAGTATCATCTACTTCTTCATAACAGATCATCAGTGAGAAGACGGCAAAAACTTTACCTTCACAGTTATTATTACTGATATTATAAACCGTTTAATGGTAACTTAATGAGGAGGACACACGTTCTTAACATATCTATAGGCTGCTATTGTGCAGCTACCAGAAATGTCTCTCCAATGTGTGATCATTTAGGTTGTTTTGTGGATTTGACCTTGGTGCATCCTTCATCAGTTAAAATTAAAACTAAAATCCTCCTCCAGCTCCCCCCTAACCTGGGGTTACTTTTACTGCTCATTCTAAACATCCAACATCCAGCGATTTTTGCAACAGGTGTTTTCAAAAAGCAGCTTTACAGAATCTTAAGGTCCTAACCCCAAGTGACTAAGTTGAGGTGACAGCGGCCAAAGTAAAACTCCCTCAGAGCCTCAGGAAGAAACCTCGAGAAGAAACAAAACTCACAAGTGGAAATTGTTCTCCTCTGGTCGACACCGGAGCATAACAGTTAAAATTTGACCTCACTATTTTTTATTTTTTATGGCTTCAAAATCCTCACGGAGTAGAAGCTATTGCTGTAACAGACTGTATGTAAATGGCTTGAAATGTATTAGAAAGTAGTGATAGCTATTAATCATTGTTTTGACACTGCTCGCTTATTATTTTTATTAGATCACCATTGGGATCCACACTGGAGAGGTCGTGACAGGAGTCATAGGTCAGAGAATGCCCCGCTATTGTCTTTTCGGCAACACGGTGAACCTGACGAGCCGCACAGAGACAACAGGAGAGAAAGGAAAGATAAATGTGTCTGAATATACCTACAGGTGAGCAACTTTGTGTCTGTCAACTACTGTAGTGTTCACTTTCTTATTTCAGCATTTATTTGGTCATATTTCAGCTGGAAATTCAACAAAATCTATGAAAACAAGCCAGACATGATTATGGACACAAACAGGTCTACAGACAGATAGGACAATCTATGTTTGTGTAGATATTCATGTTTGTAGGTCTGTGTGTGTACACTCTCTATTTAGTAAAAACACCTGCAAATACAACATACTTCTCAGTTCAGTAGGACAGATTTCTAATTTGTTTATAATATATACCACAAGATTTTAGTCTCTATTACAAGGTATTGTTGTGGGAGTGTGTTTGACCTTCCCTCCTCTTTCCTAGTAGAATTAGCAGGCTTGTATGTTGATTAAATACCATTATTTGTGTTGGTCTCAGGTGTTTGCAGTCGGCAGAGAACGCCGATCCTCAGTTTCGCCTGGAGTACAGAGGGCCTGTGACCATGAAGGGCAAAAAGGAGCCAATGAAAGTGTGGTTCCTCTCTCGAAAAACTCCATAAATCAGCCTGGGTTCCACAAGGAGGCGCCATTTTATTCCATTCCTTTTGTCCCCGTTATGTCTATTTAAGCTGTTGGTTACAGTATTTAATTTACATCTAATAATTACACTGAAACATGAGCATTCCTTATTTTAGCAGGAAACATAATGCTCTTCTCTGTACCTCTTTTTACAGTATTGTTATTTATAGCAGCTACCAGTTTTATAATGCTGTGTTTTTATTTGAAAACAACTAATCACATGTCCTAACCATTATTATTATTATTTATTATTATTATTATTATTATTATCCAATCCAAGGGGCCAAAACCAACAATATGTCAGCAATGTCCTTATGTACTTATATGAATTTTTGGTTCGCAAGATACAGCACTGTGCAAAGTTCTGAGACCACCTTTAAATCATTCAATTTCCAGTCAAAGCAGCCATTAAATCATTTACCTTTCATATCATTTGGCACCAATTCCATTCTTCTGAGAACACCAGCAGCTCTTTATTTTGGACATTATCTTCTTTTGTGTCCATTTCCTTTTCTCAATAAGTGTCATGTCCTTTCAGACCCATAGCATTGTCTTCATAAAGCGGAAGGATGGACAAAAACATCTGTTTTTTTTTATTCCGAATTGAATTTGATTCTCTTCTGCCTCTAAATACAAAAGCTTTCAGTGCTGTTTCTCTGGTGGGGACAGATTTGGTTGTTCTTGCATGGTTGATAGGATTTACATAGGATTTTTTCTTTAATTTCACATCTTTTCCCTAGCCCCTCTTTATCCAAATGTAATCTCTTATAGCTAATCCCTTCAGAAATATCTCCTAAAAAATTACTACTACTTAATTGCTATTTTGACTGGAAACTGAGTAAACAGAGGGTGTTCTCGGCTTTTGATCTGCACAGCATCTAATGTAGGGTAGTGTATTTTGACATTTGAAACATTTAAAGCGTAGATCGGTACTTGAAGGTGAGACTAAGATAAATATAAAAATGAAGAACTAATGAAAAAGTATTTCAGTGTGTATGTGGCTCTATTTCTAAGACAGAAAACTAATCCAGAAGGAAGCACTAGTTTGTACAAGTAAGAACCCAGCAGTATTTTTGTCTGTTTAAGAAGAGATTTATCAGAGGAAATAGGGCATGAGATGCTGTGTTACTAGCTTTCATGGGCTTTTGAGAGTCCAAGACAAGCGCTTTTTCGCAGAACAACCTTCAACCTCATTTAACTCCTGTATTCTTTAACACATATTTAAGCAGATATTTTTTAATAATAATCACTAATTAAAATGAGCACTGTTGTATATGTATGGAGTAGTGGTTTTCGGTCCTGAAAAAGTACATATTTATAGTATTTTACTGAATCTGCACATTACAGGAAGAAATCTACACTCACTTTTTTCTTCCTTCTGTATTTAAGCATTGGAGATATACACTTTATATAGCCACAAGTTGTAAACATCTAAAACATGAATGGTAATGGATAGTTTGTCTCTCTTGGCTGCAGTTACACCCTCTACACTTACAGTAGTTACAGACTACACTATTGGAGGTCAGCTGCGAGGACTCAATGTCACCCAGCTACATAAACATCAGTGAGGTCAGATAGTGATGTTGGATGACTAGATGTGTATCACAAACGAGACTCCATCTCATACTGAAAGTACTGCATTGAGCTCCAGCACTTCAAGGAATGTACTAACACGGCTCCAGAGCTCAGTGCTGGGGTGTGTTTATACCCCTCTTGCCCATGTTTGGCACTGGGCATGGTCGTCTCAGGCTCATGTGGATGTTCCAGAGTGTTCTATTCTACTGGTTGTGCATTTCTGGAGATTATATGAGCCACGCGGGTGCACAAGTGAAACCCTTTTTTAGAAGAGGTGGCCACAAACCATTGGACATATAGAGTATGATGTAGGTTCTGAAAGTAAAGCTATTGCTGCTCACATTTATAAAAATTGTATAAGACACATCAGTAAAGACAGAGTGCATACTACAGCAGTGTCACTGTAATTCTGTGCTGTGATCTAACTGAGGAAATCTTTTCTATTACCCAGTGTGCTGTTTGTAGAGTAGGGTTAGGTTGGCACCCTGACATGTTTGCACATTTTATACTGTTTATTTGCACCATGTGTTACAAGTTATGTTTAAAATAAATATTTTCAAAAAGTACATTGTGTCAATTTTGTTTCTGATTTATTTGGAGGTCAAATGTGTCCAATAGGAAAAGAGCTTCCTACTGGACAGGCCTCACCTCTGGGCTTTAGTGAACTACAGGTGTATCTCAGTAAATTAGAATGTCATCAAAAAGTCAATTTATTTCAGTCATTTTTGTTAATGTGAATCATATATAGATTCATTAGAGTGATCTATTCCAAGCGTTTATTTTAATGTCGATGATTATGGCTTACAGCCAATGAAAACCCAAAAGTCATGATCTCTGAAAATTACAATATTATGTAAGACCAATTTTAAAAATGATGTTTAATAGAGAAATGTTGGCCTCTTTTGGGTAAATACCTGCATCAATGCAGTGTGGCATGGAGGCAATCAGCCTGTGGCACTGCTGAGGTGTTATGGAAGCCCAGGTTGCTTTGATTGTTTTGTGGGTCTGGTGTCTCTCATCTTCCTCTTGACAATACCCCATAGATTCTCTATAGGGATTAGGTCAGGTGAGTTTGCTGGCCAGTCAAGCACGGTGATACTGTGGTTATTAAACCAGGTATTTGTTCTTTTGGCAGTGTGGACAGGTCCTGCTGGAAAATGAAATCCGCATCTCCATAAAGCTTGTCAGCAGAGGAATCCTGTGGAAGCAAGTGCTCTAAATTTCCTGGTAGATGGCTGCGCTGACTTTGGACTTGATATAACACAGTGGACCAACACCAGAAGATGACACGGCTCCCCAAACCATCACTGATTGTGGAAATTTCACACTAGACTCAAGCAACTTGAACTGTGTGCCTCTCCAGATTCTGGGATGTTGATTTCCAAATTACATTAAAAATTTACTCTTATCTGAAAACAAGACTTTGGACCAATCCAAACAGTCTTTTTCTCCTTAGCCCAGGTAACACGCTTCTGGCGCTGTCTCTGGGACATGAGAGTTTTAACACAAAGAGTGCAACAGTTGTAGCCCATGTCTCTGTGTGTGTGCAGCAATCCACTCTGTGAATCTCCACCAGTTTTTGAATGGCCTTTTTCTTGACAGTCCTATCAAAGCTGTGGTTATCTTTGTTGCTTGTGCACGTTTTTCTACCTCACTTTTTCCTTCCGCTCAACATACCATTAATATGCTTGGATACAGCAGGTGTAGCCTACTCAACCAGACTAACCACGAACCATTTTAAAGGCTTAGGAAAACTTTGCAGGTGTTTTGTGTTGATTGTTCAAATTTTCTGAGATAATGTCTTTTGGGCTTTCATCGGCTGTAAACCATAATCATCAACATTAAAAGAAACAAACACTTGAAATAGATCACTCTGTTTGTAATCAATGCATCAATACAATGTAAATTTAACTTTCTGAATTGAATTACTGAAATAATTTAAATTTATTGAGATGCACCTGTAACTCGTGAACTCTGTGGAACAACAAGCATTTGGGAACCCTGTGGAATGGGGAGCATTTGGGAGTTCAGTGCCTTGCTCAAGGGCACTTCAGCCATGGATTTTCCCGCCGGTCCTGGGGATCGAACCGGCAAACTTCCGGTACAAACGCCTGGTCCTCTAAACCTTAAGCTGCCCCCAGTTTTTGTATTAGGTTTCAGCAGAGCCTCGGTTTTTAGACCGAAATCTTGGGGGGAAATCATATTTAAATTACATTAAATTAATTTTGATCACCCATAATCTCGTATCATTTACAACACCTGCATATTTCAGATAAATAGCTTTAAAATCTTTCCATATTTATAAATATTTGACTGCCCTTATCTGCTACACTTTCCAATGAAATACAATTTTTTTTTTATTTAAAAAATCCTTTTATTACAGTAACATGAATAGCATTTTCGTCAGATATTGTAGAGATTTGTGCTTGACTTATTTATTATTAAATGTATGTATTTCTTGGTGAGTTAATATATTTCAGATAAAATTTAAGTAAAACTCTCAACCGTGTTTGTCTTTTTTTGTGAAGGCTGCCATCTTGTGGTGAAAGGAGGTTAGTACACCATGAACATTAAATCGGTAAGTACTGTGCAGTGCATTTAGGTTTCACCCCTTTAATTTGCTCAGACATTCAGTAATGCGTTTCTCAAAATGTCACGTTTGTCACGATTATTGCATTCATTTTGTTGCTTTTTGCTGAACATAAAAATGTCACCGTTTGAGACATTAAATTCCCTTATTCGCTCCATATGTAAAATCAAGATTATGATGATATAGATATCCAAACACCCAAAGGACCAAAGTTATTCATACAAATGACAAACCCCATTCCCATAAATGTGGGAACAGTTTGTAAAATGAAATATATTAACAAGTGTGTTTTGTTAATTGTCTTAAAGTTTTGTTTAATGTGTAAAAGCACAAAGAAAAGACTGCCAATGTTTCTATCTTTTTCAAATATAAAAATTTAGCATAGAGTTTGGTACCTGCAACACACTCAGAAAAGTTGGGACATTTACCGTTGCGTTACATCACCTTTCCTTTTAATTGTGCTATTTAATAAAAAAATGATAAATTGATAAAATTGATAAAAAATTGTTAAAGTTTTCAAATGGAATTTTTGCCCATTCTGCTCAAACGTTGAAAGGTTGTTGTAGCATGTACAGAATGAGGCCTGTCTTGCTGAAACACTGATGGATTTCCCAGGAAAAGCCATCTTCCTGATAGCGCTGTATATCTCACTAAACCCCCAATGTTCATTTTCACAGTAGTGGAATCTTCTCAAATATAAGCCATCCATGCACCTCCCATACCATGAAAACACTCTGTATGCTTCCTTTTATCATTAGCATGGAAACCCGAAAACAAGCTGAAATGTGGACTCCTGTTAAAAGCACATGTTTCTACTATATTTTAAACAATCTGAGAAGAGCTTGGGCTCAGAGTACTCTTTATCTGCATAGAACAGATTTATGGCTTTTTCTTTGCATAATTGATTCCCAAGCCGGTGCGTCTATATTCATCAGGGTAGCATGACAATTTCTTATGCAGTGCCATCTGAGGCTATGAATGTCATGTCCATTCAGCACTTGTGACTTGCCTTACTCTGCATGGATTAGTGTTTCTCCAGATTTCCTCAATACTTTCACAGTATTTGCTGGCACAGACCACGCCCGTAAAGGCTGAGACTAAGATATATATTTGGGAAGGAATTCAGGGAGTACCCATATTTATACACATATTCTTTGGTATGTGTATAAAGCTTAACCCCCACACCCCCACTCCTATTGGATAGGTGAATACAAGAAAAAGTGTGGAGGTAGGAGCTAGTTTGTCCGACACAGAAATGGCATGAGTTCACCGAGTATAGGGATGAGTTCGGGTGTGATCCTACTCCCAAAACTTTATTACATAATGTCAATTTACTACACCAGATGTTAAAGGGCCTACATTCTTTGCAATCTTGTACTAAAAATGTTCAGTTTGAACTATCAGACATTTCTATTTGAACTATTTAACAATTCAAACAATTTGAAAATATTTGGATTTACAGAACACAACATAATTAGTGAAAACTTACAGTTCAGGAATTGACAAATCACAGATAGTTGTTTTATTGCATGTACAAATATGTCCCAACATTTCTGGAAATGGGGTTTGTACAACTAAATTAAATGGGATCATTTTAAACCAATCAGAATTAGGTTTGTAACTGCCTTCTCTGCCAAACTAAATTTAGATGTTGAATATAAAAATATATAGGTTAGATTTTGCCCACGATTAGATAAGTTCATTAAGTATAAGTTGTATATAAGAGACAGTAGACAGCCCTTATTCACATTATGCCACATCCTATATGTTTTGTTTTTGTTGGTGTTAATGATTCTCCCTAAAGTTAATCTTTGCATGCCCTTGTCTTTTTTTTTTTTTTTTGAGATTTCGTCAGCAAGGTAAGAGAAGAAAGGTCTTTTTATGGTCAATTTGATCAAACCATGGAAGCACATTTGATGAACTGATAAACTCCAGGTGAAAGTCCTGATCTGTGCAGGGGTTACGTCATTAAAGTTCAGGGTGGAGTATACTTCCAGTGCCACAGTATGAAATGAAAACATGAATGCTAACACTAGTTTACAGGTGTCAAGAAAAGCATTTCCACATGAAAAATAATCTTTGTATCTCCAACATAGTAACTTTATTGGAGAAGATAAAATCCTTATTGTCTTTCAGTGTAATTTATAGGAAAAAAGTTGCATTTAAAGTCACTTTGTAACTTTATTATGTAACTTAAGAGGTAGAGGCTTAGCTACATCTCTCAGCATTTTTGGCTCACATCATATAACCACAGATTCTCTAAGCAACCTGCTCCAATACAACAGGCTGCTAAAGTGGACAAACAGGCTCCTACACTTTAAACAGCAGAAAAGCTACCTACAAACACTATCCATTTTATTAGCAATACCAGCGACCTCTTTATTAGAAACACCAACTTTGAATTTCCTCACATTGAATTCTTTATTAGAAACACCCAGTTTAATAGAAACTCCAACCTTGTTCTTCTAATTTGTCACATTATTAGAAACACCTACCTTGTAAGCAGACTATAAAATAGCATTGTTCAAGCTTCATGCCTAAATAATCACACGCTTACCTCAGACCCCAGGAAGAAATAATTTTGTGGTTAAGTGTGGTTTCACTTTTATCCAAAAAAGGGGCCAAAATTCAATACATTTATGTATGCAGAAACCAAAAAATAAGCAAGTCTGTTTGAAATAATTTCTAAATTTAACTTACCTTCACATGCAGTTCACATGGTGCTGATTCATTCCACTTGTGCAGATGTATTCTCTGAACAAAATGACAGAGCAATTTGGTAAGCAACACTGCATAAGAGTCTACTAAGTGCAGTAAAAGTAAATGTAAATGGTGTATATCTCAGTACTTTGCAGCTACATTACCCTCATAGTTCTTATGCACATTTTGGACACCAAGCAAGGCTGGTGAAGTATTTTTAGGCAAGTTATGAATGCTTGATATCATGAGTCCAAAAATAACTGTATTTGGAATATACTGCAATTATGCTGCTCCTCTTTGTATTTCTTTTATGTAATCCCAAAGAGATAAATATTGTTTCTCAGGTACAAAGTTTTTTTCCTTTTTCTTTAAGAGACCATGGTTCATTAACTAGTGGAAAAGATTGTTATCAGAGATAGTGATGTTCAGGGTGGTCACTAGGTCCAAGGCCATGAATGTGTACACACGAGGGCAGATTAGCCTTATCTTGTCATCTTTTTTGGCCTATAATGTCTGACTACAGATTAGAGCTACTTTCACCACTATATATGTTACATTACTAATGCAGTAGCATTGTTACTGAAGTTAAACACAGAGCTGTAATAGTATATTGAAGAGTTTGAGCATGTCTTTATAATGGTGAAAGCTGAAAGCAATATACATGTGTATTTTACAACAGGTTGAGATCATATTGAGATTTATCAAAAGAGAAAAAAATTTATAAGGGCTTCCATCTGAGAAAAGAACTTTTATTTTTGTAGAATCTTTTAAACAATAATTCAAGCTGCACTGTCAGTGTGAGATACCATTTTTAAAACAATTTGGACGTACATTGCTGTCTCTAGGTTGCAACGTAAAAATAGTACCATAAAATCATGTAAATATATATATGCAAAAGCATATAACATTTTTTTTTTTTAAGAAATCCACACTAAATATGGTATATATCTCCACCACCTGCCATTCAATAATACCAAAGAAATCATTTTATTTATTTTGTCAGTTACATGCCGGTTACTTTAAAACTATTTTAATTGCAAGATTTTTCAATGTTTTAGCTGATGTTACAGAGGTTTTAAATATTTTAGTTAAATAAACATGCCAGTTGTCTGCAGTGTTGTAATGAACACATTTATGTTGTAAGTTTATAATGTAGCTGTAAATTTAACTGGTAATCCACAACTGATGAGTTGATATCACTGTTATAATACATTTAACATGACACACCCTTTGGGTTTGTGATAACAGAAGATTTGTAAATTATATGAATCTAATCCAAAAGGGGCAGAAGTCTTTGTTGATAAGTGAACACATAATTACAGCATGCTACAATTATAAGGGTTTGTATTCCAATAAACTGACTACCATAAATATAGACTGTACTACATAATATAGATAAAGGTATAAAGAAAGATGGCCCCTTTTTTCCAACAGATAATAATAGAGTAGAGAAAAATAACATATTCCAAACTCATACCATGGAAGGAAGCTTATCTTCACTTTACTCGACATTGTCCAAATCATTTTCCAGCACATATGATTTAGCACTAAATGATACAGAGCAAGCTATGGGACCAAAGGCTGAATTGGTGAAGGCTATTAATAACATTGATAGATCATGTTTGCCAAGGGAGTTGAAATTGTGGTGTATGCAGTTTGGCTTACTGTCTCATATTAGATTGCTGTTGACAGTTTATGATATTTCAATCACAGAAGTAGAGAGGATGAAAAGGGTTATGAACAAGGCTATAAGGAAGTGGCTAGGGGTGCCACAGTGTTTAAGTAGTGGGGTACTGGAGAGGTACTGGATCTACCACCCAAGTTTAGATCAGGAATTTGAATGTGCGAAGTGAGTTGCAAGATGATTTTGTCAGGATCAAAGAATGTAGTGGTAAAAGTAGCAGTCTAAATCCAGTCACAAAAGCAGGAATGAAGTGGAATCTGCAAATGGCAGTGCAGGTGTTCAGGAACTCAATAGGGCTGTGATTGGCAAGTGCAATGTGGAAAAGCATGCCTTGGGTCAGGTGACTCATGAAATGTTTTTAGTAAGCCCACATAAGCACAGAAAAGGCAAATGATGACTAGATTTATTTGCAGGCAGAAAATGGAGTCATGGTGCACAACAGCAGCATCACAGGCAAAACACGGCCAGTGGCTTTGCTAGGAAAATCTAGAGAAGTTGAAGATCACTTTGCAAGTCATATTAAGATTTGGCTGGGAGCAATTTATGACGTCCTTCCAACACAGCAAAATCTTGGAAAGTGGGTAGGTGAAGACCCTAGTTTTAGGTTATGTACAGGATTTGGCACGCTGAATCATAGAGGTGCTGGTCATAAAAATAGAATATAATGAAAAAGTTGATTTATTTCAGTAATTCCATTCAAAAAGTATTATACTCATTCGTTACACAGAGACCGATATTTTTCAAGTGTTTATAATTTGATGATTATAACTGACAACTAATGAAAACCCCAAATTCAGTATCTCAGAAAATTAGAATATTGTGAAAAGGTTCAATATTGAAGACACCTGGTGCCACACTCTAATCAGCTAATTAACTCAAAACACCTGCAAAGGCCTTTAAGTGGTCTCTCAGTCAAGTTCTGTAGGCTACAAAATCATGGGGAAGACTGCTGACTTGACAGTTGTCCAAAAGATGATAACTGACACCTTACACAAACAGGGCAAGACACAAAAGGTCATTGCTAAAGAGGCTGGCTTTTCACAGAGCTCTGTGTCCAAGCACGTTAATAGAGTGAAGTGAATGGAAGAAAAAGATGTGGTAGAAAAAATGTACAAGAAATAACCGCACCCTGGAGAGGATTGTGAAACAAAACCCATTTATAAATGTGGGGGAGATTCACAAAAACTGGACTGCAGCTGGAGTCAGTGCTTCAAGAACCACCACACACAAACATGGGTTTCAGCTGTCACATTCCTTATGTCAAGCCACTTTTGAATAAGAGACAGCATCAGAAGCGTCTTGATTCCAAGAAGGACTGGACTGCTGCTGAGTGGTCCAAAGTTATGTTCTCTGATGAAAGTAAATTTTGCATTTCCTTTGGAAATCAAGGTCCCAGAGTCTGGAGGAAGAGAGGAGAGGCACAGAATCCCTGTTGCTTGAGGTCTGTCAGTAATGGTTTGGGGTGCCATGTAATCAGCTGGTGTTGGTCCACTGTGTTTTCTGAGGTCCAACGTCAATGCAGCTGTCTACCAGGAAGTTTTAGAGTACTTCATGCTTCCTGCTGCTGACCAACTTTATGGAGATGAAGATTTCATTTTCCAACAGGACTTGGCACATGCACACTGTGCCAAATCTACCAGTACATGAATTAAGGACCATAGTATTCCTGTTCTTAATTGGCCAGCAAACTCGCCTGACCTTAACCCCATAGAAAATATATGGGGTATTGTAAAGAGGAAGATGCAATATGCCAGATCCAACAATGCAGAAGAGCTGAAGGCCAATATCAGAGCAACCTGGGCTCTCATAACACTTGGGCAGTGCCATAGACTGATCAACTCCGTGCCACGCCGCATTGCTACAGTAATTCAGGTAAAAAAGCAGCCCCGACTACTGAGTATTGAGTGCTGTATATGCTCACACTTTTCATGTTCATACTTTTCAGTTGGCCAGCATTTCTAAAAATCCCTTTTTGTATTGGTCTTAATTAATATTCTAATTTTCTGAGCTACTTAATTTGAGGTTTTCATTAGTTGTCAGTTTAAATGAAAAGAAAATAAACACTTGAAATATATCAGTCTGTGTGTGATGAATGAGTATAATATACAAGTTTTACTTTTTGAATGGAATTACTGAAATAAATCAACTTTTTCATGATATTTTATTTTTATGACCAGCACCTGTATTATATCAGCTTGTAACTTTAGTTTGTCCCAGGGTACATGGAGACATAATCAGTTGCTAAGGGTTTTAGCATGTTTGTTGTCAAGTAAACAAATTTATCTCATAGTTGACCGTTCCATTTGAGGATGCAATAGATGAAGCATTCAAATGAAAGAGTTTTCAGAAACAGCTGAAAGATCTAGTCAGTGGTTGTGGATAAGGAAAGCACAGACTTCATGGGGAAATAAATGCATTGTAGAGGTGCTGTTGTGGTGGTTGGTGATGTAACACATAAAGATCATATGGTGGTACTGAGCATGCTTTAATGGTGGAAGAGAATGAGGTGGGCCCTATGTGAAGTTGTAATGGATTGGCATAGGATATTTCACATATTACCGTTCTTATTATTGTTCTGCTGGATCCGAGATTTGGTTCTAAAGGATTTCATACAAGAAGGCTGAAATAGCTTCATGCAAATTATGTGTCAGAGCCCTAAGATGATGGTAGGAGTGTTTACTCAGTTCTCTGTTTACTATCTACTCATTTCTTGAGCTCACTGGCAGTTTATCTTTTTAAACACATTGATATTGCTGTGTACACTGTGCTTGAATATAGATGAGCATAAGAAAATATGAAATGTACACATAAAAAGACTTGAAAACCTTTCTCAACATATATCTGTTGCATATGTATTGAAGAAAGAAATACTGTAATGTGAGAGTTGCTCTGTTCACACAATATCCAGACTTTGTACAAGAGGGAGCTGTGTGATGTTTGGTCCAAAGGATTCTGACATTTGTGTTCACATAATGAGCTTCTCCAGGTAATGTCTGGAAAAAAGTTCTGGGTTATTGTGCTGAATGAGGCTTAACCCAATTTCAATCTTAAGAGGATAAGAGGACATAACTAACAGACAAGGAGAAGGCAGAGAAGAAGGTAGTGAAGGAGGAAGGCAGAATTCATTTAACAACTGGAACACAGCCCAAAACACTGTGTGGAATGTCTCTCTTTCTCATATATGGCAATAAGTCACAGTAACATGTGCATAATAATAATAATAATAATAATAAACA
Source organism: Hoplias malabaricus (assembly GCF_029633855.1). NCBI lineage: Eukaryota > Metazoa > Chordata > Actinopteri > Characiformes > Erythrinidae > Hoplias > Hoplias malabaricus. Next base: position 13,562,181 of record NC_089801.1, on the reverse strand, counting down.
ATGTTCATAAACAATCAAACAAACAAACTCTGTATCATGAAAAGGGCTAGAATTTGAAATTAAGGTGATTAGATAGTTTGTCCACATTTTGCACAGTTTCTTCTAGCAGTTTTAGATGGCTTTAGACTAGATCTTGGAACATTGCTGTCAGGATGTAATTGAATACAGCCACATAAATATTAGTGAGGCCAGGTACTGATATTGGATGATATAGTTCTGGATCATAAGTTAAAACTCATCCCAGATTCACAGATCCACTGCTTCACAGCACAATGCTGGAGGGCTGTATACCCTTCTAGCTGACATCTGGCATTGGGCATTCTACTTTCTATAGGCCTGTGCTTTTCTATGGAGATCACCATAAAATGAGTGCAGCTGACCACCTTTGTGCACATTAATGAAGCTAAATTCACTCATTAAAGAGAGCATCCACAAAGTTTTGGACATATTGGAGTACTAAAAAAGCACCTCTGAAATTCATTACCTCAGTGCTCATGTACCTTGCAACAGGGCACGCCCTAAATGTTCACTCCTGTTCACCATGCGCACACACTTTGAAGTAGTGTAGCAATGAACAAGGTTCTCATGAGACACACCCTCACAGTATAAACACACAGCTTCAAGGCCTCGTCCAATCACACAGTGTGTGTCAGCCTGAACAACGAGCCTGCAAATCAAACACGGAGTATTTGCTCGTCCCACACAAGCAGCCACTTGTTCTCAGTGACTCAAGCCCTCTTTTCTTCTCTTTCTCCTCCTCCTCCTCCTCCTTCTCCCCATTCCAGAGCTTAGCACTGCATGCTGGGATGCCTCGAGGGGGCCTCAAGTTCCTATGAGTGAGCTTTACTCCGCCACATCAGCGTAAAGATAATACACAGAGATAAAGGGCTGTCCTCTTGTACCTGTTGGAGTACATAAGGACCGTTGTGAGGAAACATTTGGCCACTCCAGTGCTCTCTTACACCCACAAACCATCTCCACACTCCACTCCAGGACCACCACCACCTCCTTCCACCATCATCATGGCATTCAACGGCACATGGAGCGTGGACCGCGGCGAGAACTATGAGAAATTCATGGAACAAATGGGTAAGTTTGAATTTTTATTTTATTCAAGTTATCACTTAAAACTGGATGAGATATGTCCATTTCATTAAAATCTAATGCATCAACAAAATGAAAATAAATACAACTTTGCTAATAAATAATACAATATATGATAATTAGCATTAAGTGGTTAGCTTTGCTCATACACCATTTCATTTTATATCAAGAATATTAATAGGATGGTTGCAGCTCCACAAAGAGAGGGTGGATACCATCTTAAAAGGGGATTACTTATATCCATTATTTCCGCTTTAAGTTCATTAATCCTAGTATTTTTTTTATTATTTTTGGATGTTTTTCAATGTTTTCAACCTTTATTTATGCCATATTAAATTAAGCAAAATTTCTGTGACTGTGCCTTTAAGAGTGATGTATGTAAATATGCTCTTTTCTGATTGTTTGCCCTGGGTCAAAGCAAGGGTCAGCCATCTTATCTGCAGGCCCGCCAACTGATAAAATAAGTGGTTGAACAATAGTACTTCTGACTGATTACAAAGACAACCTGTAGCCTCACCCTTTGCAGATAAAATTGGTTCATATAGTTTTAGTCCAATAAGGACTATATGTACAAAGGTTTGTAGACAGCCTCTCAGCATAAACCTATGGGGCAACTGGATTCTAATGAGAGATGGAGCACCATCCAATACATTTTATAAGATTTGGAGTGGTTGTTTTTTTCCAAAGCTATGACATGCATGTCCTCACTAATACTGTAGCTCAGTGGTTCCCAAAGTTCTGCTGTGCCCCCACTTTTGTGATAAGATTATTTTTAGACACAGTACTAGCAGGACTCAAACATGTTTCATTTGATTTGCTGCTCTCCCCCTGCAATGCCCCCGTCTTGAAAACCACTGCATTAGTGAATTAATGCATTTAAGCCTCTTCAAGATGATCTAAAGTTTGAGCTAACAGCACATGTATGTCATATATATACTGTATCCACATAGACGATAATTATGTAATTGTTCTTGGATAGATGTATTGAGTCACAGTGAGGGCTGTGTTTAATCAGGAATCAACTTGGTGAAGAGAAAACTGGCTTCTCATGATAACCTGAAGATCACTCTGGAGCAGGACGGTCAAAAGTTCCATGTGAAGGAGGCCAGCACTTTCCGGAAGCTGGAGCTGGACTTCACTCTGGGGGTCAACTTCGATTATACCCTGGCCGACGGCACTGAAGTCTGTGTAAGGGAATGTTTACAATCGCCTACACACTCAATTTCCACCTTGCACTTCCATTCACCGATGAGTTTATGAGGCTGAGGGGCTTCCAATAAAATGCCAGAGACTGGTGTTAGCTTTTAAAGTGAAAGCTCAAACTTGTCAAACCTTGTGTTCCTGCTTCCACTGCCGAAAATACCTTCCAATATATAAGCACACAAACGTCAAGAATGGTTAAAGTACCTGGATGTTGTTCTCATTACCCCCAAAATAAGCATCAGCTCATGACTTGCCAAAGAGAAGGACCTGAGAATCCCATCATTCACTGTGACAACACAAGTTTGCTCTTGGGTGGTGACTTCTCAAAATTGTTGTTTTCAAGAACGTTCTTAAAAACACAAGCCCATTATTTGTATTATTGGTATTGAGAAACAGGCACTGTTTTCCTGCTTACCCAAAATATAGTCAGTCATCTGAGATATGTTTGATAATTTTGCTTCTTTACTTTTTAGTGGAAGTACAAACCTAATGGAACAGATGATGGAAGAGTCCTGTTAGTTCTGTGGAAACCACACACTTAAAAACACGTTCACACTAAACCTGACAAAACTATTCACTTCAATGATAAAGGTTATAGAAATAAGAGAGGGGTTAGTAAGGTGTGGTAATGAGATGTGTGGGAAGTCATTCTCCGCCCTAATTCTGATTTTGCTAACTTTGGGGGAAAAAAAGAGAGTCATTAGAAAACCATAGAGAAAGCTGTGGAAACTTCTGGAGGAACTGCTCTGTATTTTAAATAAACAAACTACTTCATTAGCTAGAATTAGCTGTGTTCTATTCAAAACCACATTACATCAGGACTGGCCCATGTTTGCCTGACTTTTGTTCTGCACCTAACAAAGAAAATATTAAGACAATATTGAGATTACAGCCCTGTGTGACCACATCTTAAATAATCATACACTTGCCTCAGGCTCTGTCAAAGTGCTCAGCTAACTTTTAAGAATGTGGTTCCTGGTATTGGCAAACTGCTTCCTAACTGTGTACAGACAACACTCAGCCCTCTATTGTTTAGCTAATTTTGTTCATATCTTAGATAACAAAGTATGGAAGCATTTTAGCATACGGTTAGCTACATTAGCATCATAACACCAAACATGTCATGGCTAATCAAATTCAAATAATTAAGTAAATTAAAAAAAAATTGATGAAGCTGTCACTTTACAGATAAAAAATCTACACATTTAATATCTATCTGCCTATCTATAAAAATATATATATATATATATATATATATATATATACACATTTAATGTCTGTCTGTCTGTCTATCGTGTAACTTTCTTATCAACACACTTGATCTCCCATATGGAAAATTAATGCTATTAACTTTGAAGTGGTTTGTGCATTCATTACAAGAAGTTCAAATTATTTAAAGGGCTGATTTTGTCCTTCTCAGTTATGTCAAAAAATCAAACGTGACAAAAGCCAAGATACAGACTGGTTTTGTCCTGTCAACAATTGTATTTAAATCGAAATCTTATAAAACAATTTATGGGGAAATGTGTGTAAAGAGAGATTTTCAGAAGATATGCGTGGCATGTGGAAAGTGCTTGTAGCTTGTAGACAAAAGGTAAATACAATTTGCTTGTTTGTCAAGTTCCCAATTTAAAACGTCATGGGGTATTCCACAAAGGATGATGGATATTTCAGTTTAGCCAGATAACTTAAGCCTCAAGACTCAAAATGCAGCACTGACCTCAATCCTCAAAATGTGTCCAGTATTATAAGTGCTGAGGGACATTGCTATTGGCCATTCTTCAACACTGGGCTTAAAGTTATCTGGCTAACTCATAATCCTTGCTTTATGGACCAACCCCCAGGACAGAATGTAAATTCTCAGAACAAATTAGAACACTGTATGTTACTTCTATGGTAATTGTTGTCGGTGAGCTCTAGCCTGACCTCCTGGCCTCTGGTTTGTGAACAGGGCTGCTGGGTCCTGGAGGGGGAGACACTGAAGGGATCTTTCACACGTAAAGACAATGGGAAAGTCCTGAACACCACCAGGGAGATCATCAACGGTGAACTGGTACAGGTAAGTGGGAGCACATTTTAGATAAAAGAAGATAACATTAATTTAACAACTTTACCTTTTTTATGTGAAACATTTCAAAGAAAATCGTTTTAATAAAAAAGCTGAATTTAGTATTTTGGAAAAGTGAAGTAATTTATTTTAAGTAATCGTTTTCATGTTTTCTATAGAGCTACAGCTATGACGGTGTTGATGCTAAAAGGATTTTCAAGAAGGCATAAGTCGAGCTTATCGAGAATCTGCACAAGCTGATCTCAACAGAATTGAGAAGGCTTTTAAACATCACCTTCGGTTTCTCAGTTACCAGCCTGAAACACTGGAAACATCTAGGTGTTTTGAACTCTTTTCATCAGCTCAACAGGCTCTGTTCTATATGGCATGTCAGTTCTTATTTTGCACTGTGAATTTTGATATTTAAAGAAATAAAATAAATTGACATATGTATTACATTTCTTAACTAATTGTGTCTTCTGTTAAAGCAAAAGGTTTATGGAGAACAGAAACTGAAGGGAGAGGAGATGAGCAGGCTTTTCAAACAGAAATCCCAGAAGTCCTGGATTTTAAGAACAGGGTGCATTTCACTCAAAAGAATGTCAGAAAGTAGGTCCTACTGTCCAAACAAGTGATGAGTTTGGAGTCAGGATTTATTTGAAATTTTCAAAGTCTCTCAGTATATCATCTGTTTGTTCACACATGATTCAGCAAGTCACTTTTTGTAGATTAGGTTGGTGCAGATAATCTTGTCAAATACATAGATGCATTTTCTTTAAATCATTAAGGTAATTTTAGGGTTTATTTATGGCTTACTACTAAGGCTTTACTTGCAATACTCCTACTACTATGTCAGTTAATACAGTTACAATTATACCATTACAGCTACTACTACTACTTCTATTTCTAGTACATATACTATTGGTAGAAGTAAATAGATCACACATTGTATAGTGTGCATAAATACCTCTCCATGACACACAGTGAATGTTCAAGGTTTTTTCATCAGTCATCTATGCTAAGAATCAAAACTCAGCCATGAGGACATGTTTAAGCACAAACTCTGAGCTGGGTTCCAACAAAACCTGCCCGGGCATCAGCCCTTTATACACTGTTTGAGTGTTTAAATGTGTGCAAAAAAGCACTCAAGCCTCTGCTTGTTCCAAAGTGCTTCAGTTTCTTGGGAAATTCTCATGGTCTTGTATCTATGAATCATGAATGTAGCATGTGTGTGCCTGATAAAGGTGAAATCTGTCATTTATTTGCCAGATAGGGAATAGCTGTAGGGATTTAAAGTGCTGAACAAAAGTTACCTCTGTTGGACACTCACTCAAAATCAGGAGGTAACACTTTATAATAAGTTTACAATAATTAACAGTACTTAAGACAGTTTTAAGGACAAAGTAAAAAAGTAAAATGCCTTAATAAATGGTTAGGTGATGTCACAATTAATCATTAAGTAATGACAGATACAAAACAAACTTTAAGATTATATAAAATCCTAAGGAAATCCTAATCCTAAAACGATTATATAAAATCCTCAATAATTAACTGTGACATTATCTTACCATTTAATAAGGCTTATTATTGTCTTAAGTATCATGAATTATTTTACTTGATACTACATTCCTGTTATAAGTTTTATTGTGAACTGTATTTGATGAAAACGTTAATGTTGCATGTGCAGCCTGTGTTTGTATAAGTAATTGCTAACATTTAAATTAGCTAATGACACATGAAACTATAAAATACAAATGTTCATGTGTGTCATACGTGTGTCCCCTCTTTCATAAAACACATTGTAATAGCTCCCCCTTTGGGAAAATCTTCAGACAGTGGAGATTTATTTTACTTTTTATTCAAAACACTGAAAATTGTTAACCTTGTGCTGTTAAGTTGTTTATTTTAGTGACATTTTAATTTTTACTCGTTAAAATGAAAACCACCAAAACAATACATAAGCGTTCAAATAAAATTTATTAAACAAAGAATAAAAATTAATGCATAGACATCTCCAAAAATAGATAGAGGACATCATTGTACAATATACGTTATCGTATCAATCGTCATGCCAGTTTTCTGCATGACAAATGGCAAGAAGGCACTCCATAAGCAACCTGTGAAGACATATAGTTTCGCTCTGGGGTAGAATCACGGTCAAAGAAAATCTAAGCCATTCTGGCTCAGTCACCTTGAAAATGCTTCTATCCATATTTTCCTCCTGTTGAAATTTGTTTAAAAGCATAGAAATGGCCAGCCACAGTTTGCATGTGAACACTGTTATGAGTCAAAGTGCATACTGCCCTCCTTTTTAAGAAAACCACAAACCTGCGCTCGGGCCAGACCTCCGAATCTCCTCTGCAACATGTGCATTTGCAAAACACACCTTTCCTTTTGGCATCAAGGGTCCAAGAGTGAAATATTTAACAATCCATTCTTTTCTTTGGCCTCAGCTTTGAACTGCATATTTTCCAACCTGGACCTTTAGAAGAGATAAGCACTTCATTAATTGCTATAACATGATCGATCAGTCGATCAGTAACACCATAAACATTACATTTCACTTGGTATTTGTGATATGGGGGGTTGGGGCTGCCTGGCCCCACATAGGAATTGAACCTAGGCCGATATTAAGGTTTCTACAAGGTAAGCCACCAAAAGGGAATTCTGTTAAAGGGAGCAAAGGAGGTTATATAAAATGAAAGATTATATGTCAAACGGAACAAGCCACAGTATTTACCTTCAATGCATAACTAAAGCCTGCCATGAACTGGATTGTAAACATTGGTCTGGGTGTTGGTCAGGGTGTCAAACACAGCGCAATAGTACATGTATGGGCAGGGAATATGCTTGAGAGCAATGTAGGGTTAAAAACAGACAAAGACAAACTAAGGAACATTGATGGAAGGGTCGATTTGCTTGACCAAAGAAAATAATTCCAAAAATTGGGATACTGAATCAGAGGAATGAATTAAGAGTTCCAGAGGAGTCCCAAGGATGCAGGCTCCAAGGGACATGATCTGAAGTATCACTAATTTACCAGCTCTACTTGTGTTAGCATTCTGAAAAATTTAAGTATAACGGACAGTACAGAGCTCTGCTTAAGCAGAGGCAGGCACAGATCCTACTGGTTGTCTAACTATTAAAACTGTACTCTATGCCCCCTCTGGTGGGCGATGGTGGCTTTGCAGGTGGTCTCTATATGAGCCGGACCTCTCCAGCAATATTACTTAACAACCATAACCAAACGACTCCCATTAAACAAGTAAACTTCTTGTACACAAAAGTTACCTTTTACAAATATCCATGCTCATCAAGTCCCTTTGGAGTTACTGGGTGCCACTTTGCCATCGACTTACTGTTGCCAGAGCCTGAAAAATAAAGAGAAAACAGTTAACAGCAAGCACATCAACATGCCCTACAAGACTACAATGCTTCAAGAAGGTATCCAAAAAAATAACATAACCCCTTCTCCAAAATAAGTCAGAACAGAGAACAGATTATTGGTAAACCGTTCTCATTCATAACTCATTTTCAAAGTAAGAATTAAGTAACTCCCTTAATCGATTAATCTTGACTACTCCTGTACGTATTCAATAATTACTTTGAGGCTTACTATTACGTCTATTTTATGGGAATAAAAAAACTAAAACAAAATTGAACATGTCAAGTCTTGAAAATGAATGTTTGTAAAAGGGACTTCTCAGTATTGATATAATCTACCAACCCAGCAGGTAATTTTATGATTCTAGGTAGTGACACTTTCTGAGGGGATATAAAACATAGACTCGTTTCTGTCATTAAGTTTTAGGGCTGTCCTGAATACCATTTTTAGGGTTTTGGGGCACATAATTCGGCATAATATTTGAATATTCGGCGTGTGTGTGGGTGGGTGGATTTTCGTTCAGAAAATCTGTTAAAATCCTGTGTGTTAGCTCCTGTTAACTTGCTCTCTAACTCGCATATACATAGTGTGGCTAAAGGCACAGAGTACACGAGTTTTCCACAGCTTCGCGAAGGTGGTCTGGTCTAATTCAAGGTATAGGGCTGACAAAATGAACTGTAACTTCGACACGCTTCGTTGTAGGGTGTTAGGCTCTTTTAGGCTTCATTCGGGACTTTTATGTTGACGAGGCTGAATACAGGTGGAGTGCTGAGGGAGCAGAGCGTTTTTTAACCGGTGTAGGGCCTGAATACAGGGGGAGTGGAGCTTTGCCACATTTATCCAAAATTACGAATACTCGAATCTCAAAAACCGAATAAGTACCCATTGAACGGACATTTGGGGCCAGCCCTATTAGTTCTGTTAAACTAAACCATTCTGAATAACACATACGTAAGCATAAGATATGTTAAATATGAGGCTGACAAATCAAGTCTTCTGTGAGATTTAAACTCTGTACCCTAGGTCTGTAAGAATGTGTAGTTTTTTAGAGGCCATTACTGTAAAACAGAGATAGATTAAAAAAAAAAAGCACATTTTGTAAAGAGGATGTGGTTGTTCTTAGAATAATGGACTGACCACTCTAGAGCCCAGACTTCAGCAGCACAGAAGGTGTTTATCCAGACCAGGAATGTGAGAAACAAAACAGAACCAGTTTCTTGGACAGAACTTTAGAGGAAAACCTGGTTTAACTCATAATCTATCAAAAAAGATCTCACTGTTTTGGGAAATGTATTTTTGTAGGTGTTAAGAGCACTGGACCTGTCTCAGGCCTGTTCTTGCTATGTTCTGAGGTGGATGGACCATCTGAGTGGATGCAGGGAACAGCGTCACGGTGGTCTGCCCCCCTGCCCCCTCCCCTCTGCTCAGGCATGGCCAACACTAGTGGCCTCTGGTGGTGGTACTTGAGTCTGTACGTGTCCGTCATGCAGTTGTCCACATTGAAGTACGTAGTGAGGGCCACCCCAGGTCCCTGAGGGGCAGAGCCAGAGGCAGAGCTGGAAGCGGAGCCCGAGCCTGAGATGGAGGCGCGATCCGAGGCTCGAGGGTCTGGTAGTTCGCTCGCCCCGGGGTCACCTCGCTCCTGATCCGAGCCAGATTTGGAGCTGACATCAGAGGAGCCCTGTCGGGGGTCTGGTCTGCGGTGGTGCGCTGCTCGCGGGCTTGTCTGCGAAGGCTCCTGCAGGAGGCGTGGGCGAAAAGGTGGGGTCCTGCCCTGTTTTGGACGTGTGGCTGGAGGCGACTCGTCTCGAGCGGTACGTCCTGGCCTGGGCGATTCAGGGAGGGCCGTCTCGCTGGTGCTAGAACGGTACGCGCTATCCTCCTGCTCGGATGGAGGGTTGGTGGTCTCGTCTGAGCTGTTGCATTCAGAGCTGCTGAGCCTGGCCACCCTCCGTACCGCTGGACTCTCGGGTGTCCGAAACCCAGGCTCTTGCTGCTCGGGGGCTGCGGGGTCCCGCTCCGAGCCAGTTCCCTTTCGAGAGCAGCAGGAGGCGTGTCTCTGCTTCCGTCTATGATGCAGAACAATGGGAAATTCACAGGCAAATAACGTTATTATTAATCATTCATTTTTATTACTCTGTCATTTAAAGTAGTGTTTACTCCTCTCTCTCTCTTGCGCGCACACACACAAACCTCCTGTTTCATGTCTGAGCTATAAGCTGTGTTTTAGCATGAACTCTTCACTATTAAACCTTCTGTGTATGATACTAAAAGTCTCCCTGAAACTTTTACTCAGCAAATTAAGAGATTCTCATTCAAAAATCATCAAAACCACACTGAGATAATATAATAAAGTAAAAAGAGAAAGGTTTCCTCTCGCCAGTTTGTCATGCAAATCACACTACATATGTATCTCCCTCCCCAAAATACAAGGAAGTGCTAGAATTGTAACTTTATTGTTGTGATTATATATTTGAACACTATGAATACAAATATAATTCAATTTATTTTACATTGTACCTTCTTCTACTTATTAAAAAGTCTTAAGAAGGGACAATTTTATTGAGATTAATTTCAGAAAAGTGTGCAATTAATTAGTTTGAATATTTTTTATTCGATCAACAACAATAATTTAAGCTGGATAAACAGTGCATAAATACCTTGAGCTTGGGCTGCCTTTTATGAAATGATCAGAGTTCCTTCCCTGGACTTTTAACAAGTTTTTACCTGAAAGTAGATTGAAAATTCTTATTCACAGACAAACCAAACAAGTGCTGTAATCCCACAACTTGAGCACAAGGTGGCAGTAACAGAATTGTCAATGACAGTTTTAGGCACTGGAGGGGGCATGTTGCCCTGCAAGTGTCTTCACACATTTTTCAAAAATAAGTGAATAAATAATTAAAATAGCAGCTATTTTAATTGTTTTTTTTTTTTCAAGTTATTAGGGAATTCTGGGTTCATGCCCATTTTCATGCTCTTTCTACACAACCCCTCCTGCCACACACACACACACCCCTTTTTAATGAACACAAAGGACTAAAGGTCAGTGCTAATTTTAGGTAACTTACCAAGCCACTGTGCCAATGGCTCTTTAAATACTTAATGTTTGACTTTTAAGGTCAATCACTTCATAGTCACAGAGTAACACTTCCCATTTTAAAATTTCACTTTAGGCTGTATCCCAGAGGAGTAATCTGACTGGTGAAAGGTGGCCCAGAGAGTCAGAAGACAAAAGCATTTGGAAAGCAAATACAAAAGTAGGACTGCACCAATGTGGGAATTCTGATAACATACGCTGGATTAATAGTACTGATGAATGTAACATTTATTTGCATAACATTTTAGCTTTGAACCAGATATATGTAGACAATATTATGAAAGATGTCTCCTGAGAATCTTGTTAGACATATTTATTTCGGGAGATGTTCCACACAGACACTGGTCACTGATTTAAATTTAAATAAAATAGATCTACTCAAGCTAATAACAAAAATAATATATAAATGGATGTTAAATTTAAGCACAGGATTAAACACAAATAAATACTAGTGATCCTTTAGCAATGTAACTATTCAAAAATACAGTAATACAGAAATAAGGGCACTTCAGCTCTGCATTTGTACTTCTCCAAACTGTCAGAGGTTGAACAATCCGAGTCCATTTTTAAAATATATATACAACAAGTTCGTTTCCCAGGCTTCTTCCAGCATAACATAAACATTATTATTGGTTTGAAATGTCAGCAAAAATGTCTCACTATAAATAAGGACACTATACATTAAAGCAGAACACCAATTATCAAAGAAAATCCATAAAGACATGAAGGGTGAACACAAAAATGCTAATGTCATTAAGGTAAGTGAACAGTTAACTATCTCCCTACCTGTGTGTAGTATACACGGTGTGCACATCAGTCTACATTTATGTAATCAAGTTATTGATAATGATTTAAAACATAATAGTGATATAGAAAATATATGTTTGATTTTAAGGGTTGGCTCTTGTTCTTAAACTTTAAATATACCAATTCCAATACCTTGACTAACCTTCAACCTGCATGAAGACCCATAAAGTCTTTTTCCAACAAGTGCCTTTCAGGTTAAAAATAAATTTAGCAGCCTTTATAGCAACTGGCGTTTGTTGGAATAAACTTTAATAGTTGTTTATGTGAGTTACTGTGAAAGGTTTTTGTAGGTGTCATGCAGCCTTATGAACTATGGCCTAAAGTAAAGTGTTACTGAAATGTTTTAATCATAACAGTAATTAGGGGGGTCCGATAAAAGTACTGATTTGACACCTATGTAATATTTTACTATCCATGTTTCTGCTTGAATACACAGTGAGAAGCTGAAGAAAGAATCAACATAGGCTTTGGGGGAAAGAGACCCAAATTGTACTTCAAACACAGATTATGCAATGATTTGTATAACAGGCTCCGAATGCAGTTCCACAGTCATCAGCTGACTCTGTAGAGACTGTGTCATCCACGGGCATTTCCTCTGGCCCCATGTTCTACCATAATCTTTTACTCTGTAGTAAAGGGGGTGGAATGGCCTAAAACTGTAAGCAGCTTTTCTTTTTAGAGGCTTTCTCCATTTTTCTGAAACTTTTCACTGCATGGAAGGACAGGGACTTTTTTTTTTTGTGTGTGTGTGTGTGGGGGGGGGGGGGGGTTGTTTTATTTGCTGAAATGCACGTAAACTCAAAATAAAAAAATCGTAAAAACTAAATGTAGATTTTCTGACACTGCCATTTTAGAAGATGAATTTGAGCCTGAAGTATCTACAGCCTTATTAGATCTACTTCTGATATATTAGTTTATCGTTTTAATATATCCTGGCTTGGAGGCTCCTTCAATGACTTAATATTGTAAAGAAAGTACAAGTAAACTAATGTTATATAGGGTTAAAGTACTGCCTTTAAAGGAGAAGATCAGGGGTCAAGCTCTAAGTGGGGGCATTTCATAACACAAACACTCTGTTTTTCCACCTTAGCAGCTCATGTTAGCACAGGACACACATATTTAATCTGTACTTACTGTGGCATAATGGAGAGCGCACTGCTTCGGTTTTTGAATCTCCGCGGTTGTGATGAACTTGACCCCTGAAATAAGAGTAGTTAATTAACATATAAAACAAATTGTATGTACAATTACACAGTGACACTGACATAACTCTTATTTGGTAACACTTTACTGTGGTGTTCATTCTTCATAACACGATACCTTTATAATCCTTTCATGACTGGTAACTAGGGCTGGGTAATATGTCCAAAATTTATACCAAAATAAAATTTTGGTTTATATGACGATTACATTTTGGTCCTTATGATTTAATTCCGATATCAATAGGAACAATATAAAAGCCACAAAAATGCCAAAAACAAACAAGAAAATTAACGTAAAAACGTTACGTTAAAACCCAGCACTCCATTGTTTTTCTTGTGAAATTCCCAATAAGTTTGATGTGTCACATGACCCTCTTCCCATTGAAAAAAGAAAAGTTGAATCCAAAATGGCCGACTTCAAAATGGCCACTAATATTGAAAAGTTTCCCCCCTCCCATATACTAACAAACAGTAAGTTAATATCACCAACCATTCCCATTTTGTTAAGGTGTATCCATATAAATGGCCCACTCTGTATATATTTATATGGATAGTGAATTACTGTCCAGTCCTACTGGTAATTTTATCTTATAAAAATATATGGTATGTTCCATAAAATTCCAACCAGAGTCAGATGACATACACACCTTCTGTTAAAAATTAAACTTGCCTAAATTTGCCAGTTGTATTAACAAGCCATTTGAGTCCTTGTACACACTGAAAAATTCATAAACTCATCTTTCGCTAGGTTTAATTTGTGGCTGATTTGTGATTTTTGTTGTAAACTTGTGTTTTTGTACCTGAGCTGCTGTGCCTCTTGAGTCACTCTGAGCTCTTTCCCTGCAAAGTTCTCCAGTCCCGGAGAGTCAGGATTGGTAGATCCGCTACTGAGTCTATCGCTGCTCTCATAGCCTGACTCTGTCCTCTGGATCGTCCAGTTGTCACTCCTCAGCCCCACATTAACCCCGCCTTTGGGACGTGTAGTGGAGCTGGTGGGCGTGGCCCTGCGCTGAGACTCCTGGGAGCTGCGGCTCTCTGTCTCTAGTCTTGACTCGTCCTCGTAGATAGTCATCAGGCCTTTCTGCTTATGCTCTGTGAGTGCCCTCTCCTGACCGAGGCGTCGGCTAAAAGAGAAATAATAGCACTGACGTGCTTAACGATCAATAATGAACTAAATAAAGTCAAGAAACAAAAATGGGAGCTCTTAAGGAGTTTAGTAAATGTAATGGGAATATCTAAACGTAATATGAATAATATACATTCCTTTAAAAAAATGTTAGATGTAACTGAGACATTGACTTAAAAATCATGAAAACAGAGGATATCTGTGTGATTTTACAGCACCTTATATTAGGTTCTGTTAACTTTTACACTGAAAACAATAGTTCCTACCGGTTGCAGCGTGGGCTTCCATGTTGCTGCTGCTGCTGTTGCTGCTGTCTGCGCTCCAGCTCGTTCAGGACTCTATCCACATTCAGGACTTCACGTACAGGACGCCATGACGGTTTGGACCTGCCACGTTCAGATGTGTCAGCTGGCTCGTACTGACTGGAGGACAGGGAGTCGTGCCGGCGGGCTGGAGGGTCTGACTGAGACCCCCGTGGGTGCTGAGAAGAGCGATCTGAGCGGGACGTGCGAGACGGAGCAGAGCGGTGACGCTGATCAGAGTTTGAGCGCAAACCGTTCTCAGTGGGTGACGACGATCTTGGATATGCCATGTCTAAACACAAACACAGGTCAGTCAGTGATGGCAACACAATCAGCTGGAACACACACAAACCCTTTATGGTCGAAAGGTTAATGTAGTTTAACTATTAAAAGGTACACGATAGCATCGTAAGACCATAGTAGTCCTGTCTCACTACTTACTCTTGCACCTTTCACACCTTTGTGCATTTCCCTTCCTACGTACAGTGCTGTCTCTACAATGCTGATCCAGGAGTAGAAATGACAGAGGCTCTATTCTCTCAATTACAGTTCAGTGAAGCATCACAAAGATTTTGAAGCTGTAATATTAAGGGAAAAACTGTACCTATTCATCCAATTTTTCCTTTAATTATGTAACATATACAGTTAAAAGAGGTGTAAGCTAAATGTGTTCAATTTAGTTCAGAAGCTTCAAGGAACCTTTAAAAAAAAATGAAATAACTAACTTTGCATTCTACAACCAACCTATATTTGGAAAGTGTTCCTCTAAGAAACTCTTCACTAATTTGTTTCATTATTATTTTATACTCTTTCTTTACACACACTTTTCAAAATGTAGTTAAAAAATATATTTCAGAGATGGTTCTTTTCTTCTGCATGAGTATACTCTTGCTGCATCCAACCTCTAGTTAGAGAGACAGATGGTGCGCTACCCTTTGGAAGTTGACCAACACCATAAACCATTTTCCTGAGTGAAAGTGGCCCTAGGAATGCCCTTCTGTAGAGGACGGCACGGCCCTCTTTCTCCACACAAAGAACTTGTGTCATTATAAAAAATAACATGTAAGAGAGAGGTGGTATAGGCCAAGCCACTCAGAGGGAACCATTTCAGAGGGAACCACTGAGCAAATTCAAATGTAACTTTTATATGAACTGACAACAACAATCAGCTAACTGAATAATAAACGATAATTCGTTGTCTATAACCGCTTGTCCGGTTCAGAGTCGCAGTGGGACCAAAGCCTACCCGGAATCACAGAACACAAGGCAGTAATACACCCTGGAGGGGGCGGCAGTCCTTCACAGGGTGACACACACTCACCTATGGACACTTGTTTTGAGTAACCAATCCACCTATGTTTTTGGACCATGGGAGAACACCCAGAGCGGGACTTGAACCCACGACCTCCAGGTCCCTGGAGCTGTGACATTACCTGCTGCGCCACCATAATAATAAACATAATAATAGTAATAATATTAATAATAATGCCTAATCTTCTTTTTTAATGATGGCTACAGGCGACATTTCTAAGATGTCTATAATAGTTGCTTATATCATGTCATTTCTTGATTGAAAAAACTTTGAATAAAAAGCTAAACATAAAAATATATTGTAGAACCCTAAATATTCAAATCCATATTCAGAACCTTATTTTATATCTGACAAAAATAATATCCTCAATATGTTGTATTACTGTATTTGGATTTTAAAATGAGTTTAATGGCTCGACCGGGACAGTCTGACAGGAAAGAGAATGTCTGATAATACCCCAGAAGCCCAAAAATCGGCTTACTGGGCCGTCATATGGTGTTGGAAAGCTCTGCGAGCCAGAGGCCATGGTGTTACTGCTGGTTAATACTGCTTTGGACGCTGATGATTTCCCCTTGACTTTACTGATCTGAACAGTAATTTTCTGTGCACCTACAGCATTTCACATCATTACGTTCATGTACTTCAACCAGGCAGATAAACTTCTTACAGTAATGCTTCCAGGAATGATTATATATCATTATAATACTTTTTCAACAGCAACTTCTGAATATAAAGAGCTGTGTGCAAAAGTTCAAAAGCCCTGGGTCAAATTATTAATTTTGATGATTTTTATATGGAAATAAGTTAAATATTAATTATTTCTACTTCTTTTATGAACTGTTATTTATTTAACTAAGTTTAATCTAAATTGTGCCATACTTATTTTTCATAACTCACATTTTAGATTACATTTCTTTTTTTCAGTACTTCCCCCAGCAGTTTCAGTTTTTCATCCAGTTCTACAAATCAACAGTGGATTAAAATGTGTACACGTTCATTGCAGAAGATGCGAATCACCAAAAACTGTTCTAAATATTAATATTAAGTACATCAGAAAACATTGATCACAAATGTGTACAATTCTTATTAATCTTTTATGAAGTTAGTGACTGGAGAAAAAGTCTAATATTATTGTTGTTTTAACGACACAAAATCTGAAGTGGTCAGTCAATGCTGTACAGCATGAACAGGTGATATCTAAGCACGGAATAGTGTGTAGATGTGGGGAACCTTTGTGTTGAAAGGAGTCTGGTCTGCGATGAGCACGGTCACTCTCTCTCCTCTGTCTCTCTCCTCCTCCCTGTGAAGATTCTCGCAGTCTGCCAGGGCTTTCTGGAAGCACTTTCACTGGAGATAAGATGAAAAAATACAATGTCAAATTAACTCACTTCACAACAAAAATGTTTTTAAAAATATTTCAAAATAACTATTCACCTCTTTATTTCTAGACAAGTTCTAGACAAGATTAAAGCAGTTTAAACTTTAATCTCCACCATGAGTGGTGTGTTTAAAATAAGACTGTTCTCGCATGCTGCAGAAAAGCACATTCTCTCTTTCTTTAAATATAAAAAGTTTGATATAGGATGTAAACAATGTTAAAGGTCAAAAGCTGATCATTTATTGCCCATATACGCTTCATATATGGAAAATGTAACAAAGGTTGTTGGCAGAATTTGGAAATGGTCATAAAAAATTAATAATGACTGTTTTTGCTACATAAATACATATATCTTCTGGTCCACGTGTGGGTCTAGACCTCTTTTCCTCAATTAGATATCAGTTTTATGCTATTTCCTAAAAATAAAACAATATTATGATCCAAAGCTTAACAGTATTTAGGAGTATTTGACTGTGAATTTTTAATATCCTTACGCCGATTGGCTGATTGCAGTGTTTGTTTGTGAGATCCCTGATTGTTTCGCAGGGAGCCAGCAGACTCTCTCAATCCGTCAAGTTTCTTTGACCCTGAGAGCGGAACGTCAGCTACTGTCCACAAAGACACAGAGAAGAAACAATTCCACAATCAAGGTCTAAAAGATAATAAATAAACCTCTGTGGTTTGCAGGTGAATCAAAATAACCAAAATGACCACACAATAATCTCATTAAAATAGCACATTTCTCTGGTACAGCACCAAAACAGTCACCACCATATAAACTGCACTTGTCATTTTTAAAAGACAGAAAATAAAACCAAGCTCAATAGTTAATCCAGATCTGACAAAAAGAGTTTGTGTCCATCCTTCCAGTGTGAGAAGACAACTCCACACTGTGGGTCTGAAAGGATGATTAGCTGTTACTGAGAAAAAGGAAATAGACAAAGAAAGATAAAAATTCTCAAATAGAATTATGAAACTGCCCAAATCTATTTTTGTTGACTTTTTGGTTCCCTTTTTTCTCCTTTTGCCATCATTACGTCACTGACAGAATTTCAGTCAAATAACAACAATGAACAGATATAAAGCCTTTGCACACTGTTTTCCTTTGCACTTGGTACACATCTGAATAAGAATAGAACAAGAAGCCAAGATGAAGCACCACACCGCTGATGGCCGTATAATTCTCTAATCGTCATGACATCTATAATCTCTGCTGTGTGCAGTGTGTCTATAAATGTCCACTGTGAGGACAGAGGACAGTCATATGTGTATAAAAAATGACAGACTGTGAGCTGGCCCAGATGTTGAAAGAGAAAACAAAACAAACAAAAAAAAACACATGTCCAGACCCAGCAATGGGTGACAAGCCTGGAGAGGGATTACTGTGGGGGGCAAAATTAATCTAGCTATCATTTTCCAAACAAATAAAAAGGCAAATCCCCCTCACATCTGCCTAAATGGCTCTTTTCTTCCATACCAGTTCTTTCTCCCGTTATTAATTGGAGCAAATCTCTGGCAATTTTTTAAACAAACGTAGTGTAGTGTTTTAAACAAAAATGTAAACAAGTGTAAAAGTGGTGGGCAATATGACAAAAATATCTTATCACAATCCTTGAAGAAATGTATGTACTAATATGCTTACATTTAACTTATTATACTTTGCCAACAAATTAATACACAAAATATAAAAAACTGAAAATAAAATTACATAGCAATCCATGGAAGCTGCCAATTAAGAAGCAATGATGAGACTGCTGTGAGCTTCTTATTTGAATTTATCATTCCACTTCAAACACAATTATGTTTTGAGCTGCTAAAATTCAGCTTTTTAATTAAAAACTATGATTACAATGGTTTTTGCTTAAAGTAGTACGTATTTCTTTGCTCTGAATCCAAATAAACAAATCTGAATATGCTCTGTTTGGAACATTTTCAGCTTTCTAGTGATGTTTACAAACTACTCAGAGGAGTACTGCAACATAAGATATAATTCAGGGTTGCGATGGGTCTGAAGCCCACCCGGAATCTCTGGGTGCAATCTTTGTTTTTCAGTATCCTGCCTGATACCGCTCATTTAGTCATTCGCCACTGTTGAAGATAAATGTATAACTGTGTAGCGTAGCCATGTGGTTTGCACAAGGCTAACACACTGTACACAAGCTTCCATTACTCATTAGCTACATTAGCCTCAAAGCTTCTTTGCAAAACTAAGGATGCAAACTTCAGACAGTAAACATGTCTCGGCGAATCGCTTTCAGTTAAATGTATAAATATAATTTTTAAACAAATCACTGCATTGACTGAGGGCATTTGAGGACGGAGAAATGAGGAGGAGGAGGGGAAAGGAGGCACAATTTCACATTGATAAACCGCTGGCATGTGAGCAGGCTGTAGAAGCTGCAGAGCTGCTGCCAGTGGCTCTGCTCAGCAAAAAAAAAAAGTGCAATGCCAAGCGAGTGTACTGAAGCAGCGAGCTCAGCAAAGCATGAGTAACAAAGCTGGCGCCGCATGCCCATTAAATATCCATCCCCCAAAAAACCTCAAAGGGCACGGGTCCAGGCACAGGATTTTAAGATGTTTCTGCAAACTCCAGAGGTTTAACCAAAGCACAAGCTCTCTGGAGAACAAGTGGGTTAAGATATATTTCTGTAGAGGGAATATAGGTGTGTACAATATTTCATATTACTTAATATTATTCATGTTATTGTAATTATCATACATGATCAGTTACTTCTTTTATCATGCAGTGTCATTTTTTACTAGTTGTTCAAATTTTGGCACATGTTGAAAATCTGGACAATCAGTCCAGTATTTGTAATAAAAATGGTTTTGTATTAAATGCCATTAAAATCTAAGAATATTTGTTTGCCTTCTCAGTTAAAATCATCATTCAGGAGTTCAATGATTCCTTTGACTGGGTCACATGAATATCTAGAATAAGGAGTTATTGGTAGAGGCTTATTTGCATAGTGCAGCCTTAAGCTTTATCAAAAGAGCAAAGGTAACTGTACACTAGAAGACTGCATTCTAAATAAAATGTTTTAAGCATAAGTTGTTTTGAACTATTCCTATATTCCAAAACAACAACACAACATATACATACTTATAAACAAATGTATATAAAAAATAACACAAATAAAAAATGCAAGTACTGATATTGCACAACTCTAGTTTTAGGACTTTTTCCTAAATACTGCTAAAAGAATTATGGCAAGCTAATGGAAAGAATGGAAAGCTGTTACATTTAAGCCCTTACTTAGTCCAGGCCAGTCAAAGGTAAATGTGAACCTTGTAATAAACTCTAATACATCTTGTATTGACTACAGAAACTAAAAAGTTGACATATTATACTCAGAGTATTATAATGTAGGAATTTACAATACTGATCCTGTAGAGGTTATAATCCCTTTAACCAATCACAGTATTTATTTCACAGTGTGCTGTGTTACTGGATTGGTTATTGGTTATGCAATCCAACATTACTAAATTATTTAATCTTGTGAACCAGATGAACAGAGTATCCAAACAAAGAGTAGAGAGAGTACAGGAAAGAGAGAGAAAGCTGCACATCTGAACCACAACCAGAAGAGCCATGTTCCTTGTACATCCCTGCTGGCAACAGTAAAATCATTTTATGATATTCTCAAAGAACCAGAACTTTCTGTGTGATAGCATGTCTCATATCACTGTATAACAGGTGCACAATGCTTTTTTTTTATTTTTGGATATACAGTGATTATTATTCTATGCCTAAGGGTGTTGTTTTAATTTGTCTAAGTGTTGTTAAAAGTCAGTTGGTACAATGTATTTGGTTTTGTTAGCTCGTTTACATTATAAAAATCAAAATAAATAAATAAATAAATTTCAGTATCTCACTTTAGTGCATTTTGGTATAGATTTATCTTATTATATTATTACTGAATTTGAAAAATATCATAGTATTTATCACAATAGTATTTACTTTATTTATTCAAAATTATGCAGCCCTAGAACAATTATTTTCCAGGGGTTTGCAAATAGGTCCTGAATTATAAGTTTTTAGATTAATATCTCTGCAAAAAGGTACGAGTTATACTTACAGAGATTCATAGAGAAATAGCGATGGCCTCCAATGGCCAAAGAGGACTGGGTGTATGCAACTCGAGGGAGAATGTCCATTTTAGCCAGCTGTTTGGTGCTCAGAGCAGAAGAAAGAAGAGACTGAGGATAAAGGGAATATTCAACACTGAGAAATAGAGAGGGAGGGAGAGAGAGAGAGAGAGAAAGAGAGAGAGAGAAAGAGAGAGAGAAAGAGAGAGAACAGTGCAAGGCCTGGGGGTAGGGATTGGGACAGAAAGAAAAAGAGTGAGAATAACAAAAAGAGAGGAAAAGGGAGAAAGAACTAAACAGAAGAGATGCTGAGTTAAAGAGAAAGGGTACGAGAATGAATGTAAGAATGTGACAGATTAGAGTGAGATAGAGAGAGAGATAATGTGTGTGGGTGATAATCTCTGTCCTCAGTGAAATTTAGAGCCATCCACAGACAAACTCCGTCCAGCGGATGACCGCTCGAGGTAAAGAGGGGAAAAAAACAGGGGATTTGAGCATAAAAAAGTCAAGAGCACCAAATGGAACATAGCCGAAGCTCCCACTTATATAACATCCTGCTGCTCTTTAAATGCTCGTCTGTCACTACCATGTCAGCGTCTTTTTAATTTGATTCACAGTCATTTTATTGGCCAAGAACACTGTCATGTACGAGGAGTTTGCCTTGGTGAAATTGGTGCTTACATAAATGGATGATAAAGAAAATTAAATATCAAAATAATACAAGTAAATTCAATATACTGGCAGAAAGGATTTCATAATATAAGAGCTTCTGAATTTGTGTGCAATTTGAGTTACAGATGAGCAAACATGAAATAAAGACAAGGATTTCTCTAATAGATGTTTTACTGTTAACTACTATTACAACCCCATTGCCAAAAATGTTGGGACATTGTGCAAAATGTAAATAAAACAAAATGCAAACCATTCATTCATTGTCTGTATCTGCTTATCCCTTTCAGGGTCGCATTGGGTCTGGAGCCTACCCAGAATCACTGCATGCAAGGCACAATCACACCCTGGACTGGGCAGCATTCAACATTGGGACACACACACACTTACACACTTTTTGAGTCACCAATCCACCTACCAACGTGTGCTTTTGGACCATGGGAGGAAAGCAGAGCATCTGGAGAAAATCCACACAGACACAGGGAGAACACACCAAACTTCTCACAGATAGTCACCCAGAGCAGGACTTGAACCCACAACCTCCAGGTCCCTGGAGGTGTGTGACAGCGACACTGCCTGTAACACCACCGTGCAGCCCATGTACAAGTCAATTCAACTTTATATTTAATTTAACATAGTACAAGACAATAGTTTAAAGGTTGAAATATAGAAGGTTTATAGTATTTTGAAAAATATTGGCAAATTTGTAATTGAATGCAAAGACGATGTTCAGCAAAGACGTTGGGACACTGTTTACCACAGTATCATGCCTCACTTTTTAACAACACTCTATACGTGGTTGGGAACTGAAGAGACAACTTGCTGTAGCCTTGAAAGTGAACTGATTTCTGATTTATGCTTGTTATAAGATTTTAGCTACTCAATAGTTCAGGGTCTCTGAACTTTTGTTTCATAACTTTCAAAACTTTTTTGTTTCATAATGCACCAGATTTTCTTTTCAAATATATGGAGGTTGAAAAGAAATTTGTTTTTACCTGATTGTTGTACAAAGATAAGTAACAAGAGGCATGTCTCTGTCTGAGACTCAGATGGCCAGACCCTTGATGGCCCACCAATTCATATTCATGTTATAAAAGCATGCTAATCCGGCTGCTCTTATTGGAGGATTACGTCATTTTAGTCATAAACAATTGCACATGGCTGTGTTTTCAAACCGAGCATGGAGTTCCATGATGGCACAGTCATGTATTTCAGCTGACGTATTTCAGCTGGCTTTTCTGGTTAGTTTCGATGCTACACTAGTCCATTATGCTATATATTCCAGCAACAGATTTCGTGAAACTGACAATAAATATTTGTAAATGCACAGAGTTCAGCTGCAAACGGCTTGTAATGCTCTCTGCTGCTTTTAAAACAGTCCTCTGAAGCTCATATGTATGGCTTTGTTGGTCCAAATCAGTTTTTTTTTGTTGCTAAATAACTAAAATGTCAGCACCTTTGAAAATAGATTTTTGGGAAGTACCTGTTTAGAGTTACATTAAACAAAAAACAGTTGAATGACATACATCTCTCACATTATTGTTGCTGGGTTTGTGCTGAATATTAGCATGTGTAGCTTTTTGGGAGCAAACTTTTTTAGGTATGTGAAATTTGTTAAAATGTCAAGGCATGTCAGATCACCTCAGACATGGCAGAAAGGCCTCAGACTCCAGGGGGATTAACAAGGAGGACACAGCAAAGGATTTTATGAAAGCATCTATGATTTCCTGTTTACTTACAGCTGCTTCTTTGCATTTGTGAGTTGTAACTTCCGTTGTGGATACAGCAATGAACTGTGTTCACAGACAGTGATTTTTTCATGTTTTCCAGTGATTTCCACTACAGAAAACTGTCTGTTTTTAATTCAGTGCCAAAGACCACATCCAACTAGTATTTTGTTCCCCATCCCAAGTTTTGGAACATGGCATCAAATTCAAGATGGGAAAATATTTTTCAAAATAAAAATAATTAATTATTTTTTTAAAAATTACATGCAGTGTTTAAACTATTTGCACACCATTGCATTCTGCATGTATTCTGAGGATTTATATGCTTCTGTCAGCAATGTTTGATGTAATGCTTAATATTTGTTTAAACCCATCCTAAACCAGCTGAAAAAAAGCTGTCTTGAGCACAATCTCTGAAGCTTTAAAGTCATCCTAAAACAAAGGTACTAAATATATCTTGTTTGTTTCTGCATCGATCATGACATTATGAGACAGATTAAAAAGAACAGGAGATGCTGCTACATCACTTGATCTGCTATAAAGTGGAAGCAATTGGCTGCATGCGTACCTCAGGGAAACAAATTCAGATGCATCATTCATAATTCATTTTCATCATAATTTAAAAGTATAAATGATTTAAAAATTCTTAAATAAATCAAAAAAGCCTCATTGACCTACACTGATTCTGCAGTTGTACAGTGCCCATGAAAAATATAAGTTTTGTTTTTTTGTTTTATTCCAGCAGAGCACCTGCTTATGCACTGTAATATCTGACACAAACTAAGTCTCCAACAAAACCTTGTTAGTGTATGACACTGTTTGTAAAGATCCCAACAAATGAATAGTAATTACAGCCACATCAAAAATCTCATCATTTTCAGCTTGGCTAATGGACATTTAAAGAGAGTGGTCTGGCACCAGAAAGGCATGAAGAACTAGAAACCAGAATAATAAAATAGCAATGCTTACACAAAAACACTACAATGTGTACAATTCGTTCATTTATTGACTATAACCGCTTATCCAGTTCCAGGGTCATGGTGGTTTCGGAGCCAACCTGGAAATACTGGGCACAAGGTGGGAACACAACCTGGAGGGGGCACTAGTCCCCTCACGCACTCACACATTCACACACTCACATGTTGATACTTGCTATGGACACTTTTCTGTAGCCAATCAACTTACCAACATGTGTTTTTCGACTGTGGGAGGAAACCAGAGCAGCCAGACATGTTGAAATATATATATATATATATATATATATATATATATATATATATATAAAGATGAATATGCAATTGGAAATGTTGCTGAAATCGGTTAGGGAACATGATTGGTTGCAACCATATGCAGTGCTTTCTGAGATATGTAGTTCATTGTTGTCTTTTACCTTTGCCTTTTGTTCATTTTTTGCCTTGGATTTCATTTTTATAATATCATGATTTTTCTGCTGGCTGATTGGCCCAGTCGAGTGCTTAAAACATTTTATATCAATGTCTTTGAAGAAAATGCTTACTTCCGGAAACAGAGACCCTTAAAGTGTGTCTATAGTAAACAATACTTTTTTCTTTTTCTTAAACCAATAGTGATCATTGAAAATTTCTGTTATCATTTGATGGAATTCAGACAAAAAACATATCGTAACGTAAGATGCTAGTGCTGGATGATTAGTTTTGGGTCCCAAAACCACTCTAACTCATCACAAAGGCTCTCAGGGGTGGCAATGGTTGTGATGACAGCTAAGGTTACTTGTTTAATAGGTAAATTAAAACCTAGCCATCTAGACAACTGCAGTGTACAAATTAATCAAGAAAATTGTTTTTTTTCTGGTAAACTCATGTATCAATACCACCAGATAACACAAAATGGCTTTCACTACCCTCATGGATTGAGTTCCTTATAATAGTGCACTATATAGTAAGTAATGTAGGGAAGAGAGAGTAGAGAACTATTTTCAAACACACTTCAGTTTGCGTTCTGGCTAGCCCTCCTGGAACCCTCAGAGACTGAACTGCAGGATCTACAGTTTGAACAAAGGGGTAATTATAAGATTAAACAATACTGAAATCCCCAAAAGAGGCACTATTTTGGACATCGCTTTTCTAAACAACATATATTTGGTGAAAAAACAGTATATATGCCACTGTATTGTAAAAACAGTACTCAGCCTTCAATCTATTCTGCTGCTTAATCCATGTCTGGGTCAACAGATATTCAATATGTGCTTTTTTCAATAGCTTTTACATATCAAAATATACCCAGATTATTAGCAAACAGCTTCATGCTTACAAATCTTCATATACACATACATATAGGTGAACTCTAAACTACTGATGTTTGATCCAGTACAAAACTGAAAAAGGACAAAGTTTCAAAGAATCATTAAATAAACGAGACTTAACATGGTATAGATAATATATTCTGCATCAACTTAATAAGATCAAACAAACACACAAGCTTTTTATGTTCATGTTGGAAATACCAGAAAGAAAGACAGCAGCATTTGCAATCCAACTTTAAATTGCATCGCCACTCTATTTCTGACAGTTTTGTAATATGATCATACAAGCTCTCTTTCCAGTAAGTAAACCAATGGTAGTACAATAATTGCAGAAAGCCTACCTCAGCTCAGATTTTTTGTTTCGGTCGAGTATCCATGGTAAAACTCAGTTCCAATCAGGATTAGATGCTGGCTCAGAAGTCCTAACTTTCCAGTCTGGATCAGGTGCTGATCAAAAGATCCAACCTTTAAATCCTTCTTGATATCTTCTGGCTCCAAGTTTGTCATTTCTCAGAACAAATGATTTGTTCTGTAGTACTCAGGGTTATTTTTGGCAACAGCAATGTTCACAATCTTTCAGCAGTGTGTAAAAAAACCCAGCCTTATCTTCCTGCACATCGCAAAATATTGACTGACTTTTGTTCCATATTCCATATCAATTCCATAGAAAACATGGATCCTTACTGAAGACGCTTCACTAAGTGAATTGCAGTAGGTGAGGGGGTGTGGTTATGTTTGTGCAATGACAATACAGACACAACCCACCCACCAACCCCACCAACCCATCCCACCAACTAAAACACACTGCAGAAAATTCTTTAGAGGTCAAGGAATCAAGCTTTTCCAGATATATCTGTAATAATATGATTCAGTATCTCTACAACTATGCAGTAACATATCACGCCCATTACTACTTTAACATAAAAGCAAACGTGACTCAGTAAGGTGTCCCCAAATCTTTACCTTGAAATATAACAGATGGGTACACTGACCTGTGCCCTCCCCATTGAGAGGAGACTTGTATTGGGACCACATGGTGGTCTGTCGGGGCGCATCCTCATTGGATACTGCAGTACCATCCGGGTTGGCATAGAACAGAAGCAGCGGCTGGAAATGTCCCCGGATACATTTTGACGCCACGTCTTTCCATTTGGAACCAATCTAGACAGAGCAAAGTGGAGCAAATTGTAAAAGGACACAATATATATTGATATGCTTTGTTATAAAATCTTATAGCAGTTGCCAAAATGAATAAATATCCAAAGTGAAATGATTAGTTAATTCTTCAAGCATTCAAATATGTATGCTAATATTCCTTTTGGCTATGTGGTCCGCATCAAATTAGAGACGGTTAAGCTATAGCTTAGCAACTGTAACTAGATCACACTATTAAAAAAACATCTGAAAAATTTGCCAGACAAGAACATTTTCCTAGGTACATGGCTGAGAGAAGACTCAATTTTCATGTATTTACAGAGATAATTTGATATAGATATATTTTATACAACATTATTTGGTGCATTTACTCTTAGTTATATTAATCTCAATGCTGAATTGCAAACCTTGGATGATCCACTACAAATTAATACTGAGTTCCTAGATAGTGCGATATGATTTTAGTAATGACCTCTTTTACTGTGGCATCATCAAAGAAGACCCATTTGGAAGACTTGCTGTGATAGGCGAAGGCTAGGTAATGGCGGCTGGAGTAGCAGATCATGCCCACCAGGTGAAGGTCTCTTTTTTTGGCATTTTCATCAGTGACTCTATAGAAGAGCTGGAGGAGCAGAGAAAAGAAGATGGTCTGAGGGAAGATGCGGATATGAGGCCCTAATATGAGACTTTCATTTTATCAACCTAAAAAAAAAAAGTTTTTTTTTTGAAAGGACTGGACATTCTAATGGGAACATTGTGTCTTGAGTAGTCTTGAGTATCATGGCATTATTATATGTTACACAGGGAAGACTACCTGCTTTTAGCCTCATATAATTTTTCAGTGTTTCAGTGGGACATCTGTAGATAAAATTTTACATGCAAGATAGAACTCTTGCATCTGGACAGCAATGAAAAACTAGAGGTCATGGGAGTTTCTAGACCCCAAATTTCTGCCATTGTCTTGTCCTTTTATCAGCTTGCATGATCTCCTTTTCTTCATTTAACTTTTTGTTCTTTCTTCTGAAATCGCACTCCTAGGTGAGGTACAAAGAACTTTTAACACCTACAACAAGTAACCAATGCAGTAACTCTTCCATTTTTGTATTATTTTACATCTCTAAAAATATGTTCTGGGTTTATCTAAGGAAATGTGTGCTCAGAGGCTAAATACGTTCCAAATTCATACTTCGTCGAACATGAGACAAGATCTGCCTGTCAAAATGCAGTGATAGGATTATAACGATCAAATGACTGTAGAGTTATTTTAAGTAGGTATATAGTTAAGCCTGTAATTTTCTTCAAGGGCACTGAAGAAAAACACAGACATGGAAGATTCAGGCGAAAATAAAACTACAGAGGACCCCCAAAAAATAGACAATTACCCCAGGACCCAATAGAAATATAATCCCATCTGGAAAGGGCTTTTGAGAGAACAAAAAATTTTAGTGAACGTGAACATGGCTATGCGTACCTTAGTCAGAATTTAAAAAAAATTAAAAAACATTGAAAAATCTTTAAGAAAATAACACGAAAGACAAACGTTATCCTCACTAGCAACTTATGTGTTATGCAGTGTGCAACACTGGTTAGACAAGTGCCACATTAACATAAATCTAGCTGCTTAAGTGGCATGCTAGTATAACGCTAACTGCTTAAACATTTCCGTAACACAAGATGTCACATTATGCCTTGAAACTGCATGGCTAAATCTTGTAAACAACCTTAAAATAGTCATTTACACACATGATGTGCAGAAAGGCTGAAATAAAATATATCCATGTTATAAAAGATATCCATGCAGGCATCCTACAGGAACTCTCCTCCTACAAGTCTAAGGCTAAGCTGCCTCGAGCTCAAACATTACAGTGTGTCAAGCACAGAATAAGAACTGCCTTTAGCAGGGAGGAAATGTCATGTTGTGCAAGGCTGTGTCATGAATGTGCCAAGGTCTATTATCTGACCAGAGGACATATAGTATGAGCTGTTTTGATGTGGTGACCTGAAAAAATATATATATGCTAGCTTGGCTACAGGCTGTTGACTACAGCACAGAGGTCAATTAGGTGAGTGTGTCAAAATGATTTTATAATTTTTATAAAGTCGACTTGCAAGGCTATATATCACATTCGGATAACTGATCTGCTATGTAAGGTTTTGTACTTATCCAACTCCAGCCAGTGCTAACAATGGGAGAAACACTTATCTTCACTTGTCTTGGACAGACTGTTAACATTAACGTCAACACTGTCCATTAAGAAATAAATCAGTGAGTTAAAAAAAAAAACAAAACAGAACATCTAAATTTATATATAATATAAACATATTATTCCCCTTGACCCAAACATAATTAACCCTTTAAGGAATGTCTGGCCATCTACAAATCTAATGAAGATCATAAGATACTAAACGTATATGACAACTCTGCTGGAACAAATCTTTTTACTTCATAATTTGAAAACCCCAGCTGCCCATTACATTGTATCTAAATGCCATAAATGACCATTTTCCTTATTCTGATAAGTAACTCTTTTAAAGATACAGGTTTGGATCAAATAGTGCTAATAACATTTGACTTACCTTCCAGCTAAACCTTTAAAGGTGACATACTAAGAAGAAAATACATTTTTTTTAAAGCATTAGCACATTCATTTGTGGATATGGAACTCCTACCAACCCACAAATAAATGTTTTATTAAGAGAGAACTCTGGAAAAAAGGGAGGATAATATGTGCTGCTTGCAGACATACCCCTGAGAGGTTGAGGTGTGGCCCAAGTGAGCGGATGACATCTTCTGTCAGGTCAGACTGTTCTGCATCCCACACAAAACCGATGGTGACGATCTCAGGGCAGTTCATCAGAACACGGCGAATCTTAATACTCTGCCCACAGTTACTCTAAAGACCAGAAAGAAAAAGGTATGATCAGATATCCAATTTACACTGGGTGAAACTAATGAAAGAAAAGAATAGGTGTTTAATAACACCTATGACTTATTTGTGTTTTGTCAAAATCCCCAACTGGCTCTGAATGAAACATGTCACTATAAGGAGCAGGGCAGCCAAATTTGTCGCTGTACATTTTGAAAAATTGACTTTAATCTCAAAAAAATGTTTCTTGTTAACAAGCAGCTACCAGCCAAAGGTCAAATAAGGTCAGTTAAGGTCAAAAACTAATACAATTAAAAGGTGTACTCTAAATAGAAAATGAAAAACATTTATTTTTTTCAGGCCTAAGGTTCACAAAAGAAGAAGAAAAGAAAGAAACAGAAAGAAAAATTGTATGATACATTACAATTATTGTTATCTAATCAAACCAGGGAAGCTGCTGTAGTTAACTCTTATCATAGACTCATATTATATCAACATCATATTATAAAATCATGTAATATACCTGAAGTAAAATTTTATTAAACACTTCTATCTAGCTAGCAGTTATGCTACCACATTACACAACATCTACTTATATAACATTTCGCTATGACAATATAGTTTAATCATTGTGAGGTTACAAATTACTTGATAGCAAAATTTTACATGATCAAAACACTAGATCACAACACACGACACTATTGGTGTTAAGCTAGCTCAGCAGGTATAAATATAAGCGTTTATGTAGTGCTTCATCATGCCCTAAAGCTAGAAAACTAGAATTACTAGAAATATGCTGCTTTCAAGTGGTCCGTCTTATTGAGTTTCCCATTAGAAGGTACCACATGAACACCCCCTGATGTCGGACGTCAAAGATTTTGATGCGGCAAGAACGGACCAAGTTGCAACATGGTTGAAAAGTTCATCAGCAGCATGGGGTTGCGGAGAAAGCTACCACCCAACTTGCACTTGAAAGCAGTACTAGTTTCTACAAATCTCCAGTCTCTGAAAGGCAAGCCGGTTTAGCGTCCATATAGAAAAGATGCAGCAACAAGGCAGAGTCTAGTGCAGTTGCCAATGGAGACGAAAGGGCAAGAGTGTCTAAGCAAAGTACGCTATTTATAACTACTACACACCACTGGCTGCTTCTGCAGCAGGCCTTGCTTTGCCGCAGTGGACAATTTTGAGAATAACTGGACACTGAAACTGCAGAGAAAGACTAATTGACCATTAAAAGTTCACATTCCATGTTGTCTCGTTTTCTCTCCCTCTCTCTCTCAACACATGCTATACACAGTATATAGTAAATATACACAGTAATTGTACAACAGAAAGGCAGTAGTAAGTGAAACCGGTGATGCTTGAGAGAGATACAGAAACATGTGCTCGGATGTCCGAGGCATATCCTCTGAAACACGTGTCATCCCCTAGAGAGCTACAGTAAATATAGACCGTCACATGACCTGTTGTTATGTCATTGTTGGCACTGAGCTGAAGACAGGCTTGAGGCTGAATCAGCAGATATAAACCACCATTGGGTCTTAAGCACATACTACAGTCTTACAGCTTTGGTGGTTAGATGCCATTTATCTGTCTAATGAGTAAGAGGCATTAAATGATGTGAACAAAACAGAATTAATTGAGATGAGTCATTTACTTTTCTTTTGTTATTTGCATATACTGGGGCATGTCGCCACAAACAAAATACTATGTTGCTCTCCCTCCCTCTCTCTCTCTATTTTATATATATATATATATAATGATGTTTATACCTTAGTGTATTAATGTTTATATTTTATTAAACAATTAATGCTGGTGATCATATTTATGTAATGCAGGGGTACCCAATTCATCAAGATTGATTGACCAGATGGTAGTATGTTGCATTTTGTTTGATCATGTCTCTTTTTTTAGTAAAATGAATCAGACTTTTCCCACATGAGAATAATTAACTCCAAAAAAACTCCAAGTAGATCTCAAGCCAAAAAGTGTGGGCACCCCTGATCTACAACATCTGACTCTATTCAGGAACAGAACACAAATGATATTGCTGTGATTCTATATAAGGACAAATTTGCATAGTTTAATTCCACCATGTTTATTCATATATTAATTATAGGCAAATATTGATATCTAATATTTTACAAATAAATATTTATTTGTGTGAATATAGATGCTAACACACAAATTAATTGATAATGAAATGCGCATTCACCAACATCCACCAACAAATCATTAGAGACATTCGAAAATCCCTCATTTGTAATTCTTCTGTATTTGCTTCATCCTGTTCAGAATCAATGGGTGCAAGTCGGAAACACACCAAGGAACACACCCGGTATAGGGCACTAGCCCATCACACGGCACCGTACACTCACACCAATGGACACTTTGCATGGCCAATTCATCTACTAACATGTATTTTTAGATTGTGGGAGGAAACCAGCGAAGACACTGAGAGAACCCAACAAACTCCAAACTTCCAAGACATGCAAAAGTCACAGAACCTGCAGTGTCAAAATGCTGTCCCAGTACTAAAATCAAATTTAATTTTAGTACAGCCAAAAGCTCTTACATTTATCTAATGCAAATCATTTTTCTAATGGTCAAAATAATTACTGGTCAACACTAAACAGGGGTTGAAAATGGTTGAATGCATTGGATTTACCTGTTTTCTAAACCATTTCCACAAACTACAACACTGTTTAAAGGATTTTCTATAGATTTAATTAAAGAAAAAATTATTTAAAATAATTCAATTCTTATTAATAGTGTTGTTGTTGGACCACCTACTGGATAAGCCTAAAAGAGGCATTTTCGCTTACTGATTGACTAACTGACTGACTGACTAACTGACAGAGAAATATTAAAATGGCACTACTACACCGTCTGTTGTTAATTCAGCCATATTTCACATTCCAGTTCATGAACTAAATTTGGAACCGTTTGGCCACCGACATAAACTGGTTTGTAAACCAGAAAAATTAGTTCCCAGCTGGAACCAAAGGACAGTAGGTTCTTCAGCGCAAACTGTGGCAAAATTATAGGAAATAAAACAGAAACACGCTCCGAAACATGGGCCCCAGCTCAGCAGGACAGCTCAGAACTCTGCAATATTTACACACGTTATATCTCACAGAGAGAGGAAGACTGCTGCATTATTTCATGTGAGTGTGGCTTTGTCTGAAATATTGTAAAGGGAAGTGGTAGGGAGACATTTTGTGGCATTAGTGTATTTTTAAAACTACACATAGATGCGCACAGCCTCATTAAACTTCACATGCTTTAACCTGCTACATTGAATAAATAAGTCATCGTAATTCTTAAAATCAAAAAAATGTTCTTGGTCTTCTTTGTTCTTTGGTGGTAGATTGTCTAGTATTTATTTTTTAATAAAATGAACAAGAAAAACACTGATGCCAGTGTTATATATTATAAACAAAATTTTGTGCTCCTTTTTTCATTTCTGCATTTATTATTCCTGCCCTCATATTTTCAGCACAACACAATCACATAATAATCACATGTAAACAAAGACATTGATATTTATTGATGACGCGCCAAAGCTTCTCCAGACCTTCCAATGACAAGGGTATGTATTTTGGGCTTTCCTGTTTTTGAAATGCCAGAAACACCTCTGACAATGGCTATATGTCTAATGGCGTTCCGGCAAATCTAGGCTTGCCTAGTTGTTCTTTGCTCATTTTCTTGAATGTAAGAATTTCTGATAGTTGTGGAATTTTAACTTTACAAGTAGAAGGTGGACAAGCCCAACTGCTTAAAACATCTGCCCAAATCAGAAATCGTTTCAGTGGCTAGACAATGTTTAAATGTCAAGTGCAAACAGCTTTTTGTTGACAAGTAAATAATACGAGAAGCAGACTTAGAGAAGTTGATGTACCGGGCAGTTACGGAGGTCTCCAATGGTGTTTGCTGCCTGCAGCAGTTCTCCAAACATATCAGACCTCAGCCTGTCCGTCCTTTCCAGCACACGCTCCACCTGTTGACTAAAAACACATAAAAATTCCAGTAAGATAATTTGCTTCAAAGGATGTTTTCAGAAAAAGTTTTGCAAAGAATTTCCACCTGGTCCAAATGTAGCAAACATTTTTGCTTTTCAAGTTTTAGCACGATTTTAGAGGTGACTGTTGCTAACGAAAGCATATACCTAACTAATGTGCATAATCAAAAGTGTAATTAAATCTTCACTTTAGCCCTATTCGGACGGGATTAGTTTCACCCATGTGTGTGTTAATGTAATTATTACCAGAGTATATCAGTTTTTTAAATCCCACCTTTCAATCATTCTTCAGGAGCATGTGCTCCTGTTTCAGTAAAGATTTCTGAACATTTTTCCTGGTGTAAAATGAGCAGTAAAAATAAACCCAAGTTATATTAATCCCGCCCAAACTGACATGTGGGGGTAAAGGAGAATGGAGGCACTGGAGGCATTGGGTGATGTAATATACAATTCTATACGAGGATAAGCTCAATGGCTAAAATGACATGCCACACTCAAATCCACTAAATGACTAAAGGATCACACAGTGGGGAAAAAATTAGACAACTAGTATAACAATTATAGTTATAATTACTGTGTGAAGGATTAGTAACATATTTTTGCCATCTTCTCATCCACCATCTATTTTGAAGGAGTAGAATATAAGGACATTGAGGGATGAATATATTTCGTGGAAGGGCTTTCCTTAGAACATTAGTGAAAATTCCTAGAACATTTAAAACTCCAGTAGCTCTGCTGTGTCTGATCCACTGTATGACATTGTTGTGCATATATTGTGTAGTCACTCTCATCTCGATTATATTCACCAAGATTTTTATCCAGTGTGAATTCACCATAAACATTACTGACATCCTGTGGTAAAATGCCATTACCCCAGCTCCTCTTGTAAAACTAATCCTGTCCAAATAGGACTTTAAAAAAATCAAGTAATTAAATCCTATAAAGAAGAAAAAATAGAGATTTCTTATCCTCCTAGAAAACAAGGAGGAGGAGATGACTGTGAACAATATATCCTGTTAGGCTAATGCTTCTGAACAATTTCCATTAACTTTAAGTCTCTGGAGCCACCAATAAGCAACCTTTTGAGCAATATAATCTTCCTCTGGGAGCAATCAGCATCAGTTATCATAACATTTTTTAGGTTAAAAAAGCATGAAGCAGCACTCATGACCATTGAAACTTACTGGAAAAACCCTTTAGAGATGTTTATGTAGCTTCTTGTCAGTTGTCAAGAAAGACTTGTTTAGGAGTTAAAGTTTTACCAAAAACTATGTACATTTTATTTTTGGTCCAACTATGTCTTTAACGGTCCTGTTTCAGTATTAATATAGTATCGTCCTTGATGTCAAAACATGAGGGAAACGCTTCGGTAGGTTTGTTTGGATTTGGCATATTATGCTGAAGTTTCTGCAGTAAATGTCATGTTTTATGAGCATTCCAAAGAGGTTGAAATGGCGAATGTTAAGGGGGATGATAGCTCACCAGAGCGCCGTGGTGGAGACGTAGTGGACAAGCTCTGTAAAGGGGAGGGGGTCTGATGAAGCTCCGCAACTCCGGCACACAAACTGCAGAGAGACAATAAGCTCAGTGCTGAGGATCACACTGCATTTTGCAACGTTTATAAGAATTTTGTGCAGCAAAATGCTCAGTGATTTGCTATAAACTCTGTGTCACTGTTATGAGTACATCTTAAAACAACAAGGTAACAGATGTTACAGAAGTTAAGATTTATTCTTATAGAGAATTATTGTTTACTTTGATTAGAGTCAGTAATAACAATAAAACCAGCTGACTGTAACAATCAATGTGATTTGACCCTGCTGTAAACAAAGAATAAATGATGACCCTGTTATCTACAGCCCTGGAGCTAGCACTGAATTCAGCCACAGCGATGCTCAGCAACACCCCTGCTGATAATATATCCTTGATTCACATCTAAACTTGTGAAAACATGTGAAGGTTCAATGGAGAGCCCCAAGGCTCCAAAAATCAGGAATGGAACTGGTTCAAGAACCAGAGTGCTTTTGATGGAAAAGCACTAATAATATTCTTAGCATTATCTCAATATGTTAGTTAGAACCAATACATTAGTAGGATGTTCATAGCAAAAAGTGATCGCTATCTGTATGACCACTGGTAGTAGATTATTCCATGTGGAATTTTGTGGTCATAAGCACACCGCATACACACATAAAATGTTAAGGGTCAGTGCTTCTAGACACTGCCACTTATGGATTGATCAAGGGGCTCATTTGACTTTATAGTCTTCCATAAAGATCAATACTAAGATAACGATTACCAAATGACATATCATGCATATACTTATTGACCCATATATGAAAAAATATGCTACAGCACAGTACCTGTTCATAGAGAGTCATGGCAAACTTCTGGTGCGTAATGCAAGACTTTGAAGTGCAAATTTCAGCGGCTGAGTCGGACACCAAGTGCAGGTGGATCCTCTCCAGGATGTTCTCCTGTCATCCAGAAAAAAAGAAGTCCAGACAAGTGTGTTGAAGGATCTTTCTTCTAAGTATAATTACAATAGCTTTATTGTAGCTATTCTGAGCAGCATGATTACTGCTTTATCGTTGTTGGTATTATTAGCTTACCTATCTTGTCATTATATAAAGAGGTCAGAACAAAAAAAAAATACCACTTTAAACCAAAATCTATTTAAAGCTACAAGATAGAGAGAGTTCGTGGCTAAGGCTGACTACTTACATCAAAAAAGAAAGGCTATATTTATTTAATATGCTGTTAAATCTAATAATATGCTGTGCATGTTCTACACAAATCCCATCATATAAATCTGCAACAAAGTAAGTGTACAAGGATGTGGAATTTGAGATTGTGCTTCCACTGACTTTTAAATATGATGGTAAAGCTGTTATTGATACATCAGAGAAAGTCAATAACATATTCAAATTCATGGACTGAAGTGGTGCACTCAGCTGACTCAATTCAATGCACACATTATTTCCACTTAAAGACAAAATACTACTTTAGCAGAGTTTTGTTACTTTGGTAATATTTGTAATGTACCATATTCAGACATAACTTTCTTTCCAGTCAAAATGGTCAAAATGCATTATAAATTCAGCTCTCAGGATATGAAAATACATATTGATATACACGTGTGTCCCCTTTTTCCAAACAATTCCAAACACATGGAAATGAAATAAATTAAATGTAGTTTTGCCTTACTGTATATAATGTATTTTGTTGATAGGGAATTGATATTCATCAAAAATTACTTTGAAGTGTAGGAAAAAGACAATTATTGTTTGAGACAAGTGAAGTGTATACAATATACTCAAGCTCTTAAAGTTTAGTTCTAGTTTAAAATCTCCATGTAGTGATAACATGAGGTGATGACAAGAGGTGAATAAAAAACTGCTTTTTCACTAAATGAAGCCATTGTTTTCCCAAGTGCTCTCAGGACTGCAGTTAATTTTTTAATGGCCATGGATTATTCATAGTAATATGACCTAACCTGCGCATTATTATTCTGTTATTAAACTACCCAAATGTGAACAAACTGAATTTACTTGATATCATGTCTAAGTTTCTTGAATAATATGTTTTGTTGTGTTTCTGTTTACATAATTTTGGCATGGACTGCGTTTATGAAGCAGAATAGTAGAAATTATGTGCATGTTTGAATTCTTATTTAAACAATCTACAACTGCACAATAAGAAATAAACAGCTATCTGTGGGTATAAGCTATTTCAGGATAGATTTGGTACAAGATCAGATTCTGTTATCTCCAGTTAACTGATCCAGCATTTTTTTTGCTAGTATTGGATCTGTGCCATGTCTAATCACATAATATTTCAAAAAAGTACAGCATTTCTCTCTTTAGCCTGTAAACTTAGACAAATAAAAAAGACATACAAAGCATTCAGCGGCGTCGTCCATGAGGCCCAGCTGGAAACGCTGCTCATCCTTAAAGGTCTCGGCCAGCGCATGCCGCAGGGTGTCCGATGGCAACGCCCGCTCACGACTCTGCTGGAACTGACTGAAGATACTCTGCAGTGACACAGAGAGAAAAAGAAAGAGGCAGTGAAGAAGAAAAATCTTTCATATCAAATTCGGTCCAAACTAAATATATAAATACTGAAATGCTGAAATAGTTACAGTTTACAACCAGTTACTGTGCATTCAGTCTAAACTGGATATAAAAATATACATTATTTAAAAAAATATACATTGTTTTATAAAAGTATGTTCCGTTAACAGCAAGTGAGGAAGACATTTGCTGAAATTTACAAAGGAACTAATGGTATGGGGCCAAAACAATGAGTAGCACAGAAAATTAGCAGACTATGCTTGAAAATATAGTTTATTGTTCAGACATAGAAGAGGAACATAGGTAGATTTTTGTGAAGAATTAAAGGACATAATGAAGGAAATAACACTACAGGCTTCCATTGCAATGTTATCTACATTAGCCTTGTTGTTGCAAAACTAAAGAAGCAAATTTAATACACCAAACAGTCATAGGAAGAAGGAAACTGGGTG
The DNA here is from genome assembly GCF_029633855.1 of Hoplias malabaricus. Lineage (NCBI taxonomy): Eukaryota > Metazoa > Chordata > Actinopteri > Characiformes > Erythrinidae > Hoplias > Hoplias malabaricus. Next base: position 13,523,881 of record NC_089801.1, on the reverse strand, counting down.
CAGATTTCTCTAAACTATCATGTTAAAATAAAGTATTTTTTCAAAAGATTTAGCTTTAATTAGCAAAAAACGCACCATCTTTATTATGCGCATAGCATTTAAAGCTACCATGAGACCATATCAGTGACAGGTCATTAGCTGTTGGTGTACATACTGACCTTTAAAGCACAGAAGATGCAGGCATCTCCGAGGCAGAAGTGGGCAGACAGCTGCCTCAGACTCCTCCTGAAGATGTCCAGTTGCCAAAGAACCTGTGACAATTGAACAGTAAGGTAGAACTACGCATTACCCACATAATCCTGTAGCAGGATTTAATAAGTAAGCTCTTTGGAAGTCAATGCTAATTCATCTCTCATGATCAGAAAAAATGCTCAGAAAAAGGCAGTAACTCAGCTTTCAGTATGTATTATATTCAGTTGTGTTAATCAATGGAAAAATCATTAACGTATTTTTTTTAGTTGGTACTGGAGGATTGTGCTTAGTGATCTGACATTTTTCATTCATGTAGCATTCAAGTGTCTTACAAAATCCTCTCTGATTACACAGAGTTAAGTGTAAATCAGTATTTTCTGGTCTTAGGCATAAGATCAAAGAGTTGTTGTGGAGATAACTCAAATGAGAACATCATGCAAAGTATATTTAATTAACTAGCAGATGAAATCTTAAAATCACTGCAGATTTTTAACCCTGCACAAATTCTTCCTTGGACAATGGACATAAATTCACTGAGCATTATCATTCCTGGATTTGACAAAAATTGTAGGTTGGAGTTACCAATCTACAAACACCTTGCACAAAACACAGACACAACATTGCCAATGTTATGTTTTTTGGACGTTGTTTAAATAAAAACTCCTGCATTTTGCAAAACTAGCATGGTGCTGCCTGTCGATGCTAATCCATCCTGTGGATGTAGAGAAGGCTGACACAGAGCATGAAGCCCAGAACCCTTGCTGGAAGTTCTAAGCTTACATTCTACCATGAAGGTAGACTATGGAATGCATTGTAGTTAATATACCTTGCAATTTATGGGGGTTAATTAGTGACTGACATGAAATGTGGCAGTTTTTCATAAAAAAAAATCTGTGATTTTATGAAAAATTTGGTTTGTGAAATGAAGCAAATTTTCCAGTTAATTTAGTATAGCCCAATGTATGAACCTAAATGGCTTAATGCCTTCAAAAAAATGTAAATTCAACTAGTTAACTAGTTATTATATGTTTCTAATTTTTTGTTCTGGCGAATGGAACTACAAGTCATTGCTTGTTTTAACACATTTGGCTTGTTGCAAACATGTAGAGCTATATTTTTAGTTAGTCTGTTAGCAAAGACAAGCACAGCCCAAAGTAATGTTAATACAAAAAAATAAAATATTTGGTGCATAGTAATTACCTGTTAAACTTTCTTAATTGGCCTTTACCCAGCACTCACCTGCACCGCGCTGTTGAGGAAGCAGCTGTTCTGGCCAGGCTCATTGAGCAGGCCTTTTGTGAGGGCCAAAGAGAGCATGCTGCCTGGTTGGTAAGACTTCCCAAGTCCGGGCCCACCAGGTGCCCCTGTGCCTGCACCACCAGGTCCTGGTTTCCTGAACAGCTTGACCCATGCCATGGGGCACGTGTCTGCCCCTCTCCAGAGGTCAGGAGGAGTCACTTATTTCAGAATTGTGGCCTTGTATGTTTTGGGCAACATCTGTACCCGGCAGTCCCTGTGCCTGACAGAGATAGCAATCCCACGATGCTCTGGGGGCAGTCCCAATTTGGCAAAACAGCTACAGCAAGGAACAGTTTTTGGAGGAAAAATTATAATTTGACCGCACACCATTGGGATGGAAAAAAGCACCTCAAAATGCAAGTGTCCTAGCCCGATGTAGATTTAAAATAGCACATTGTGTCTAGCCACACGTCGTGACATATTGCAGCTTTGCAAATCCAGCAGATTGAGTGATGGGTGTACTGCGTAGTCTTTGTCTGGGGGAAAACCCTGGCATCGACATGCAATTGGAAAAGCAGAAGGAAGATGAAGATCGGGACAAATCCATTTCTCTCTACGGCTTTCCTGATAGGGTCAGCATAGGTCAATCAGCAACTCATCCATAGGGACGTTTCAGAGCGGCAAGACGGGACATTGGCTGCAAAGAATGACCTATCATGATTGACAGAGACAGGGAGGGGGTGAAGGAAAAGAAAATCAATGGTTGTTAAATGGAAAGCCACTTCAGACTAGAGCAACTCTTTAGCTAAATGAAGTGAGACGCTAACCCAGATACAGTTACAGTACAGAGCAACTGCTGATAGCTTTTTACACCTGTAGACACTAAATGCAGACATGTTCTAAATAAAATTGATGTCCTTTATGTTTCCTTTGTCCTGTTATGTTAAATCATTTTAGATACTTTGCAGCTTTCCTTATCTTTGCTCAGACCCCTGGGATCAATAGGCCATAAAACATTTGCTGAGCGGCCAGACGTTTTTTGCTGCTTCAGCTCTTTAATGAAAGTGAGGCTAAGTCTACTGCACCACACACCCCTTTAACTCTGAGTTCACTTTCAATGTTAAGAAGGATTAGGGACACAGCCAAGATATAATATCATGCCAGCCCCTCCAAAGGCTGAAGCACCAATCCTGCTAACACCCTCCTCCGCCTCACCAAAGTATGCTCCTTTGACTCCTGCTGTTTGGGATTTAAATTATGAAATGCTTTTCACTCATTATACATTTTACAGAAACAGAAAAATTACATGGCACAGAGATCCTAAATAAAACGAGTGTATCAATAAAGAGTAGTGCTGGGCAGTTAATTCCAAAATGAATCAAAATCAACATTCAGATCTTCTAATCTGTGTATTCTTGCCTGTATCATTTAAATCTATTTGTCTTTGTTTTTGTTTATTTTTTATTCTGTTACAATGTCTATGTCTTTAAGTACCATCCAAATTAAAAACCAAATTAAAACCAAATTCCCATGGCATGTATTCACGTGATTCTGCCCCATCCAATCTGCCGCATGGAAGCAAGATGGAAGAGAACCTAAACACCATCGTTTGTACATGTTTTGACTTTAGTGAAGATGAAACTGAACATAACGTAGTCGAGTGTAAACACAAACTATTTTTAGCAATCAAAGTTAATAAAATTAGTCTGTTTCAATACTTGAAGCACAGTCACATCACCAAATATGAACAGTGCATGGATCATACAGGCTCCCAGCAACATTAGAAAAAAAACAACAACCCAGCTTTAATTCTTGAGTATATTTACAGTACAAGCCTTATCCATGAATTATGAGGTGAAACAACAAAAACAAAATAATATTTAATTCACAATTGAGTTAAAATGTTCAATTAATCATGATATAGATTTGCAGTTATATCACCCAGCACTAATGCATCTGTTCTTCTTTGCAGCAGTGATCTACATTTCTATTCTTGATTTTGTAACACTACTTTGATAATTAAACCATGAAAAAATTACAGAGGTCCTGTACTAAAGCTGTGTGACTAGAGCTCAGTCACAAACACTACTACAGCTCTTCTCAAAGGAAGTGAATGGAGCTTAATATAATGATATTACTCGCAATAATAATATCATATTGCAGTATTGCCAAGTGTTGAGACAGGTGTCTTACTTAAGCAGTAACCAGACTGTCACTGGTAAAATGGGATGGAAGCTAGTGGCATAATATGAAAGATGTAAGAGTCATATTCTATTTTGTATAACGTGAAGTGGCTCTTGGTAGCAACAGTAGCTATATTAGTAAACAAATAAAGTATTTAGTGGTATAAACCCACTGTGCGCTCTCTCAATCCTTTTCAAGTATATAAAAATGTATGTAAGTCTTAAAAATATGCCAAATTATATTCAATATATATTGAATAATTTCAGGACAAACTCCTTGTTTCTAAAGTCAATGTCCCTTTTCTCAGCTCCACTAGTTCTCCAATTACAGATTGCAGTCCACCTGTTGCTCTGCATACATTTTCTGCCTACTTTCACCCTGTACTTCAATGGCTCTTCAGGTTCTGTGGCAGCACTGATATCACATAAGCCAAAGCTTGGAATATTCGATTTCCTACCTTAAATGGTTTCAGCTGTTTGCGGTCATTTAAAAACAGTGGTTGGCTGGTTTGTGTATATGCAAAAACCCTTTGAAAACTCTGATTAAAGAAGGTTTGAGGTTATTGATTGATTGATATTGAAAAAGTGGATGTAGGATATAACAGTGCACTGTTAATATATCGATAAAAATACAGAGCAGCTTCATTTTACAATAAAATATCTTTCTGTGTTTACTGACGTTATATAAAAATAGTACATAACATGCAAAATAAAATAAAAAGTAAAAAAATTAAACACAAGAGCTTCTTGTTCTACAGGTGGGATCAGAAAATCTTTTGAGAAAGAAAGGATACTTTTGAGAAACCCTTACTTTCTATAGGTGAATTAAGAATTCCAACTTGTTTCTTTTCAGAACATTGCATTTACCGATGTAGCAATAAGACAAAAGAGCAGTAACTGAAGAACTGAAAAATCCTGAATTTGAGCAACTCCCAATTCCTTTGAATCTTTGTCCAAAGCTTGTTACCATTTAGCCAAGTTTCTGTTGCCTAACTCTTGCTATCTTTTATTCAGCTGCAGCTAGAGTAGTAGTTTATGTAAAATGTTTGTAGAGCGCCACTAGAGAAACTAAACTTTGCCCAAGGCCACCAGAGTAATAGTAGATGTTGAATCCCAGTGTAGAATCTAAAGCCCCTAGCGACTGTTGCTAATTTTACAAACCTTATCAAACTGTATCAAATTTTGTGAATATTTGCTAAGGGCTGAAGAACTCATGGTGTTTTTTTCTTCTGTGGTACATGGTATGACGGTGTGGGAAAGATTTGTGAGTGTGAGCTTGTTACCAGGCTATTATTAGTCATAGCCTATATAGGATGTATAGGATGAAGTATTTCCATAGTTCAGGTAGGTCACAAAGCTACCTACCAAATCCACTGTTGAATCCAACATCCCGAGCCCAAGATCCTTGACATGTGTTTTGCTTTCAAATAAGTAAAAAAAAAAAAAAAAAAAGAAGCATGTACACTTTTTGGAATATTTACAGTGTGCACATTTGTGCAGTTACTATCTGAGAGAGCATCTGCAAACCAACGACAGGCATTTCTGTACTGTAGCCTTGGCAGGATCATTGGGTCCACTTACTGTCCACACTACTCATCAAAGTAAGAACACGTAATGTTATACTTCGAAAGCATTATTTAGGGGAAGATGTTAATCTGTGTTTGAAGACACTCCATCCTAAAGTAGATTGTAGGTTAATCCTAGAGTGTTACTCTTGGCAACTGGCTTGATCATTAAGCTGTGCTATAGACTCCATTCTTGGAAAGAAAGAAGAGGAGAAGCATCTGGGTTATTAGGCCCCACCATCGCAGCTAATCTTGTCAAAACTATTTTAATGGGTTCCACCATATGACTATTGTACATCTGTCATTTTGTGAATGTGATCTAGATTACGGAGTCAAACACCTGTTTCTGGACACCTGTTCCTCCAAAATGTCTTTTGAAATCAAGTGTGTCACTAGGGAGTTTGTTCGCACTTTGATGCATTAACAGCTTCAATGTGTCTGGGAAGAAATTTTGGAACACTTCTCTGAGGATCTGATTGCTTTCAGCCACATAAATAGTAGGTCTCTCCAGAGATAATAGTCCTTCTGCTCCACCACCCAATGTTGAGCACTTAAACTCCTCTAGATCATGTGCAGCCGCTACAGCATGTCCGGTAGAGGGTTTTACATTTTGGGTTTTGTGAATTTTGAAAATGTAAATGGAAAAAGCCAACCAAATATGGTAAAAACACCCAAATATGGCATAAAGAATTTTATGCCTGTATGAGATGGAAGAATTGTAATATCAAAATGTGAAAAAGAGAGATGGAAAAGGGTTTTTCAAATAAACAATGACATTTTGGCTGGTCAAACCTACAGCACTTCTTCTCGCTTGTTTGAATCATGAGAGGCTACCTCATCTGAAGTTTATTCGCAAAAGTGTAGTGGAGGGAAACAACTAAATTTCTTTTTTCCTGCCAGAATATCTGTATTGTGCAGAACTTTTGCATAATTTGTGCATGTAATTTTTGTGAAAGCAATAGGAGCAAAAGTCACTAATTACAAGGAATCTGCTCAAGCTACTCAAATAATTAGTACGAAAAGCCTTAAGATCTCTCTGAGTGTTTGAAAAATTTTGTGGGTGGAGTAAAAGTACGTGTATGGACAGGATGGGAACTGTGACACAGGGACTTGGAGGCAAGACACTTGATATTAGCCATCATGCTTATAAGCTTTATGCTAAACATAGACAGCTGAGTGAGGCCCAGGGAACCAAGCTGAGAAAGTACAGCACATCGTATGCCCCACTTCTTGCTCCTTCTCTACCACCGCTTCAGATCTTTCTCCCACTCCTAGTGGGCGTCTACCATTGTACCATTGAGGAAAACACCACCCACTTTGATGAAATACTAGGTAAAAAACTTGGTATGTCATCATGAATTTGGGCATGGTATTACTTAATAATGGTGGGGGGGCACATTGGTACAAATAGTACCAAACCATCACGGATGAGTCTGAATATAACTCAAATTATATAATTTAGGGTCTACATACTCATACTCTTTAACCAAAAAAAAATTGCTACTATTAAGCCAATTACTTACGTTATTACTGTGGAATCTATATAAAGCAGTCACTTTAATGACTTGCACATCTGCCACAAGATCACATCTGTTTAATATGAATTTCTCAGTGGCATCAGCTTGGAAAACTGCAGGAGGTTCTTGTCTGGAACATCACAGTTTACAAGTACTGTTTATACTTGACTACTGCATGAAATGCTTCAGAGTTTGATTTGTTAATCTTCTGGCTGAGATTAGAGGACAAATAGCATCGCTTCCACTACAGAAACGTTAGGACTGTTGGTCATGTATTTTTTGCGTTGCCCTAGGAGATTTCAGGGTAATTAACTCAGGTTTAATCCATGGCAGGTAGGAGAGGCACTTGATTGTAAAAAAAGGCAAAAAACAGCTACTCTTTTTTCCAACTAATAAGATAGCAGTAACATTTTGGACAATATGGTGATTTTTTATTAGATACTAGACAATTAATTTTATATAGACAATTAATATTGTTGAAATACTGTGGCAAACAATAAAGATTAACTCATTCGTTCACTCATCTTCTAAAACTGCTTCATCCTGATCAAGGCTGCAGTGTATCCAGAGCTCATCTGGAATCATTAGGCGCATGGTGAACAGGGCACTAGAGCATCACAGGTCATCACACACACTCACAACTATGGGTAATATCAAATAGCAAATACATCAAAGCATCTGTGGAAATCCAAAGACGCAAAGAGAACACAACAAACGCTTCATGGACAATGACTGAGGCAAAGGTCAAACCCAGGACCCCATGACCCTGGAAGTGTTCAGTAGTAGCTCTAATTGTAGTGCCATGCTGCCACCTCCAAACAATATAATCTTAATCCAAATCCAAAATCTATGTTACAAAGCTTTAGCATACACTTTGAACTGCCTGCAAGTTTTAAGGATTTTACAAATGCAATAAACCAAATAATATGGTACATTAGAGTCATTTGAATAATATCACTAAATTAACTGTCAGCTGTTGTAAGCAAACTTTGAAGGACTTCACCTACACAAGAACTGAGAGACCATGTGGACCAATCTCAGTGATGTCTTAAGTCCTTTTTTTTTTTGCACAAAAAATGTATGCCATTTTTAACATAATGGAACAGAGAGTCCGAAGATGATTGTCTCAACATTCTGAAGTCGTGGGAAGATGCTGTATGAAGAAGAAAAATTGATTTATTGAGTAGGAGTGATAACTAATTTACCATTTTACTTTAAACACTGGAACTAAACAACACACACTGAATTCCCCCAGTCTACAGAACAACACAGGGAGTTCAGTAGTGTTCCTGAAGGTCAATGCTTCTGCTTGTTGCTCCTCTCATTAAAAGGATTATATTTTCTTTAACTGATGCATTTTAATAGTCAGAATGTTGATGTTGACTTTTGTGTTACTAAAATCTGCTATGAATAGGACAAGCTGTTCAGCTGCCATATTCCTGCTCATTTGTTTAGTCTGCAACCCTGAGAACTGTGCTCTGTTTGGTCAGTCTGATTTTAACACATCTATAAAACACAGAATATAGAGCAGGTTCAAATTTCAAAATATGACACAGTGTTGCAGTCTGTCAGTTTCAATGTGAAAGACCCTGTTAATATAAGTGTGTTTGTATCCAAATCTTGACATGCGTTATTTTCGTCTGTAAAAATGTGACTCGTCCTGAAAATGCCTTTAGACTGTGGTCTGATATTTACTCCAAATTTAAAAGTTGAGTTTAGCATCTTGATGTAACCGATATATGCCATCATTTCGTCTCAGTGCGGTAAAAATAAATGAAACTCTACAACTGCAGGGGGAGGCCAGGAGCAAAAATACCAAATTTTACCTGGTGTTAGGCCACATCTGCAGTGCTATTTCCCCCCAAATTACAGCTTAAGTATTCATTTAAAGTTGTAATTCTGAATTAAACTTTTGCGACTGTCAAAAACATATATAAAAAAATAATAATAATTTAAAGGTTGTATTGTCATTTCTCTTGAGAATCAAACGAAACTCTCAGTACTGATTAATTGAACACTTTATGTATCTCCATAATTATGTAATTAAATGAATTTATTATGCACTTGATTGAAATGTGTACACAGGTAAATTACAGCAAAAATTCACTCATCTATTTTGGTAATATTTTAATATTGATATTTTTTATGTGGAAATGATGAAGCAATTGCAGGGCATAAGTGATAAAGCAAATCAAGACTAAAAGCTGATGAAAGATCAGGCAACATCAGGCTTATTCTGGGCCTGAAAAAACTCACTCCACAGAGGGTCAGAGAACTGCATAAAGCTATTAGCTCCAGCCATGCACCACAGCATCTGATTTCACTAATTAGGCATCCAGCTTTGTTAAGGCAGAGGATTTATTGGTGAGGCGAGCTGGTGTGGCGCAGAGTTGGAATGGATACAGCAGCCGTAAACACTGCGGGCTTGGGGTCAGAGCCAGTGTAAAACTTGTTGCCGCAGTGTCGCAGTATATTACTGTTAAAATCACACTCTGGAACATCGCCATGGCTACAGCACCAGGAAGTGTGGGCTGCAGATCTGCAGGCTGCTACAGCAAGTGCTGCTTTTTAACCTTTATTAAAACACTAGCACACTTTCTTTAGCTTAACATGAGCTGAATTACTGGAGGACAATATTTTTTCTTTTTTACCCACCTGAGTTTAAAATTGTAACACACTCGTTTGTTATTGTATATTCCGAAACTATACTATCATATTAAACTTTAACAATCTAGCAAGTGAAACTCATACTGATATTGAGAATTTGGGTTGGCTTTATGACACAAGAGCAGTCGTAATTCATTTTAATACAAACATTTCCAAGTTTTAAACAGTTTTTGTTCCTGCATCTGACTCTCTGCACTGGGTTTTTTGATGTCACAAATAAAAAGATTTTGTTCTTATTTTTCACACATCATACCTCAACCCATGGCGTCTGTATGAGGTATGATGTGTGAAAACTAATAACAATATTACATACTTCATCAAACACTTAATATAAATCAGGGACATTTGTATGGACCCATTCATATAAATGTGTTCCATATATATCTCAGTGTCAAATGACATTTCAGTTAGCATTAATCAAGTAAATGAACCCATGTTTCCTGAGTGCTGCTACTCTATTATAGACGCTTTAGGATTACAAAAGTGTTGACAGTGTTGTTTTGACTGGACAGTTTTGTCCTGTTTTCTTCTCCAAAAATGACAAAATATATTTTGGTCCATAAAGGTAGTATGCATCCCTTGCTAAAATTTCAAAATGTACTATGTATTTTTGTTCCAGGCCATATACCCCAAATTGCAAAAAAGAAAAAAAATGTGTATTTTTTTTAATTATTTTTTTTACGTCAAACATCTGCCTACTCCTCCTACAGCAGTGGCCCATTCCTAGGGAAGCTATAAGGACTGTTTTATAAGAAGTGTATCTGTATAGTGTAAAAAATGTTAGATTTCCATTTTGAATGTCTTAAACTCGAGAAAGTGCTATATTTAAAATTCTTTCACGTACAAATCCTGTTACCTTATATTTACATAGATAAGGCGTTTGACCAGGATGTCCCAATTGTGCATATAATAGTATTTGCATGGAATGTAGTCTAAAGCCAGGTTAATACAGAGGTAATACAAAGGTAAAGGTGGACACCACGAAGGTTCGATTCAGCTGCAGCGGTGAATCGGTTCGCAACGATTTATAAAACAGAATCGGTTCAAATGAAAGATTCGTCGCGAGCCGAGCTCGGACTCAGTGAAAATTAGAAGTTTTCAGCAGCAAACGTCTATAACTCACCTCGAAGGTCCAAAACGGAGATAGGTATTCCCAAAAACCGTCCCCTTTAAAATGTCGGAAGAGAAAAGTACGTCAATACACCGTTTACCTCCTTTCTCAGAGTGAGTTCGGGTCGCTCTATAACAACGAAAAGAATTCTGAATCAGAAACGATTACACATCGTGACCGCATTGACTCCGTCAGCCTCAAAACACACCACAATAACATAAAACATCCGCGGAGGGTTAGCTGTCTGTAGAAAATGACGTTAACGTTTTCTGGCGTGACAGCGACCCGTTAAACGCCGTCGTTCGTGGCCTGTTTTACTATGAGAAGCGCTTTAAAGCAATGAATGATTCCGACAGCACTCGAAAGTCTGCATAGGATTAACGGCATCAAGGCATTGGGAGTTCTAACGTTCATTTCTTAACCCACCCGTTAACAGACAAGCCCCGCCCTCCAGCGCCAGGACTGGCCAGTACAGCCCAGAGCCATGTACACTACTCCTCCGCTGGTCAAAAAGACATTGTCCTGTGGATTTTTCTAAATGGAATTTAAAGAGACCTCATTCTCTACATGAAACATTCATCACATATTAATGCACAGCTGCTGTTTATTGGCTGACATCAGTATACTGGGAAAAACAACAAGTAAAGGGGCTTTATTGTCATTTCAACCGTATACAGTGTACACAGTGAAACACAACAACCTTCCTCAAAATAAAAAATAAAAATAAACTATAAAAAAAATATATAAATAAATTTAATATCTGTAAACATAAAATACAATACAATAAATACCAGTGAGGGCAGAGGTCAAATCACAACAAGCAAAAAGTAAAATAAAATAAAGCAATTGTCCATTGCTGAGGTTCCCTTAAGCAAGGCACTGAACCCACAGCTGCTCCCCAGGCACCAGGCACGGCTGCCTGTCAATCTACACAGGCAAAACCAAACTTTTGTTTGATGGTGATGTCAGGTTTCTTTCAGTTCTTGGCAGTTTTTCTGTGGCTTATTTATTTATTTTAACATTAATTTCACCAGGCAAGTCATTAAGCCAAACCTCTTTTTTTTGTTCATATCAATATTGGAATTACAGGGGTTTGACAATGAAAGTGAAACACCTGGTTTTAGACCACAGTAATTTATTAGTATGGTGTAGGGCCTCCTTTTGCAGCCAATACAGCGTCAGTTCGTCTTGGGAATGACATACACAAGTCCTGCACAGTGGTCAGAGGGATTTTAAGCCATTCTTCTTGCAGGATAGTGGCCAGGTCACTACGTGATGCTGGTGGAGGAAAACGTTTCCTGACTCGCTCGTCCAAAACACCCCAAAGTGGCTCAATAATATTTAGATCTGGTGACTGTACAGGCCATGGGAGATGTTCAACTTCACTTTCATGTTCATCAAACCAATCTTTCACCAGTCTTGCTGTGTGTATTGGTGCATTGTCGTCCTGATACACGGCACCGCCTTCAAGATACAATCTTTGAACCATTGGATGCACATGCTCTTACTGGTGCAATGTGCAATTAATTAATATTGGCCACCAAGCTGGTCCAATTTAGCCATGAAACCTCCCACACTACAATGACAGGTGTTTCAGTTTCATTGTCTAACCCCTGTATATCGTATTGACCGAAATAAAATACATATATTGTAATTTAAATTTTGTCTATATCATCCAGCTCTAGATGGGTTAAATGTGGAGGACACATTTTGTTGTACATTGTACAATGACAAAATTATCACACCATGCACATTTTCCCCCAGTATGTTAAACTAAATATATACACCGAAATGTGTGAATGTGGCATCTTCAACAAACAAAATACTACAGAGGCTAAACATAACAAACACAATCATTATTAATGTGTATTATTGTCTAGGGCCATCATTAGAAATGAATGATTAGGGGGCTAAGCTTTTAACTAATGTGGTAACTGCAGCAAGTTTCTTTGATAAGGTACAGATTAAGCAAAGCCACAAGTAGCTGCTGCCTTTACAAGATTAAACATTCTGAATATTCATCTACAGGTAGAAAAATAAAACTGATCTGTGAACCACTATTAATTCATTGTATACAAGTATCTAAAATACACAGCCATAATGTCAGGAAAGAACATTAACATTAATTCAGTCTGCCCTAATAATGCAGCGTTTAATGCATGAACATTTTAATTGGCTTTTTCAGCAGGCTTACTTTACATTCATCAATAATCAGGTTTCCTCTGTTAGCATAATGCTATTTCAACTAGTGCATCAGTGGCTTTTAAATCTGATTAATTAAAGATGGTAACAGGCATTCAATTAATGTTTTTTCCTATATTTTTGTCTTGAAATGACGTTCACTGTCAGGGAACGCACTACACCTTCTTGCCTGCATAGGGTTGCCAACTTTCTGAAATCAGAATAAGGAACACAGAGGCCAGGGTACTAGTATGGACTTGTAAATCCTTTTCGACTGTAGTCAATCAGATAAAACATTTTGTTGTCAGACATTTATTAAGCCAACTGCCATCAGGACTGTCAGTGCCTGTCAGTAGCTTTTTTTGAACAATGGCAAAGCAGAATCTGCCCATGTATTTTGCAAATACTGTATTACCAGTTTAACTGTATTATTTTAAATTGATCATTAACTACAATAAGATCTGAAGTGAAAGAATCTATAATGTGCTGAGGGAGCACGAAATGTAGTTTCTCCAGGACAACGTGCTACCATTATTTCTATCTAAAAGCAGAGCTGTAGTTCCCAGTGTTTTAGCACTTACCCACTGCTCTCAGCGCAGCTGTAAAACAACCCCTGTAGGCGTAACTGGGACTTCATTGGCTGCAGAAATGAATGATGGACAGATAACTCGGGCTGCTCATTAGTTAAATAAAGGTCAAAACCATTGAAAAGCCCGTTCTCTATTTAGGAGCCGTGGAGAATCTGCTCCTCGCTCCAGCTGAGAGAGAGAGCTACGTGTATACGTCAGTCGCCTTAACAGTGGCCTCAAAATTACTGAACAAAACGCGTTCAAAACGGAACGCACCCTTTAGTTTCAAAATTCGGGACGATTCTTTATATTACGGGACGGTTGGTAACACTACGGGTGCGTATTCTGCCAAAAAAAAGCAATACCGACAGACAGCCAACGGCTATCTAGAGATAAAGATATAATTGGGAGACCTGAAGAACGTTTAGGGGGCTACAGCCCCATAAAACAGGTCTAACGACGTCCATGTTAATGGCTCAATTAGTATTATCATGTGCTACGTTATATTCACCCTCAAACTGACGCACAGACCGCTGACACTACCAGCCAATCGGAGAGCAGTTTGACGGACGACAACAGCCAATAAGAATGCAGAAGAGGAGGGCTTTACCACAATGCGGGTGGGGAAAAAACGGTTAACAGGGTCAAACCCCGCCCCTGGTTTACTCTCTCCACTGCAATCCCACAAGAATTAAAGTGCACGGTGTGCTGAGATGTTTATTCCGCTGTAGTTCTTTGTCTGAGATATTTTTCTGACTCACAAGAGAAAATAATTTGCGTTAAATAAAAATAATAGCGTTTTCATTATCATTTAAGACACAAAAGCTCATAGGGTTTAATCACTTGTTAAAACAGATGTATGTTTTTGTGTGTGGGTGGGGGGCAACCCTCCTACTGTTTATGACATTTTTTGTTTATTTTTGGATGTTCCTCTTATTATTATTTTTTTTAACAGAGTTTCTAAATATTTGCTGAATAAAGAATATTAGGAAAAATGCATAAAATATCAAATGTGCCATTCCATTAGCATTTTTATCCTTTTTATTCCCTAGTGACCACTGTGATCACTGTGATTAGTGACCAATAACTCTGGACAGATGGCAAATTTAAATGTGTTCCTCATGGACTGCATGTGCCTTTACTAAGATTCTGTACTAAATCTATATTAATTATGGCTACCTCAGTGTGGTGGATCAGTTCTATGTTCTAGAAAGCATAACCTGTTCATTCGGGCACTGCATTGAATCATTTCAGATGAGTTGCACTTCATGGAAGATTTAAAACCATTCACCAAATATTCACTTTCATCATTAAAAAGTATATATATATATATAAATGACTTATTGCAGCTGGCATTGAAAAGTCTCAGTGCTTTTATGGCATGAATTGTGGGAAGAGTGGACAGAAGGCGTGAGAACAGCGACCTCTTTTTTTCCCCTCCGTTCTGATGTCACGAGAGGCCTGCAGTGCTCTAGGCCTACTTTTAAAAAGCACAGCACATTCCCTCCCTCTACTTATGTCCTATCTAAAAGCTTTGGACAAAAGAAGTTTGTTCTCATATACACAGCTTGTATAGTGGGGATAATAATATGCCCAGGCTTTTATGTGAATGTGTCTGATGGATTGCACCTTAACTGAAACTTAGTAAAATTGTAGTGAGGTTATTTCTGACTAAACCAAATAGAGATATCCAAAGGTTTGTTGATACTTATGATTTTAAGGTGTCCTTACTGCACACACCAAACTTCTATTGTAATATATGAAACCCAAAATCTACAGAGAAATCCATGCATGAAATGTAAATGGATGCTCTGAAGATGTCGTACATGAGCTTCAGGTCAACTTGCTCCACGCTAATTGTTGGCTAGAGGGTTGATACACTCTCACCCCACAGCATTGTTTTGTGGAGCAGGTTTAGGATGAGCTAGAGTGAGTTTTGTGATCCAGAACTCATCACCCAACATTCGTACCTGACCTCACTAACTGCCCTCATGACCAAAAGCCATAAAGAGTAATAAAGATTTGTACAAATTTCAGTTTTTGTGCAGATAAACGCTTGATGCATTAAGACATTCCACTGAAGTTCAAAAAGTTACTCAGTAAACAAGTGCCTTTTAACCATGTTAAATACTTAATCTTAAGTACGGATACAAGCTACTCCACACAAGTCTTCTAAATTATCAGAAGCATCAATATCAAGTATCAGTATCAAGTATCAGAAAGCCAGAAAATTCCTTTTTTATAATGAAGGTGATCTCAGGCATCTTTGCCCTTATAAACAATCGCTAATCTGTCAAATCCTGCCTATAGGTGATTAAAGGGTGCATGGACACTAAAGTCCTGGGCCTGAATGGTGAATGTAGCTTTGTTTGACTCAGTGTTCTGCCTCAGTGAGCCCTTATGAGTCTGTACGATCCATAATTTGCACACTATAATTAGCGTTTGTCATTCATTGTTGTGTGAGTAACGAGGGTACACAGGCTCCAGGCACAAACTGCTCCTACTTCTGATTCCAGAACAGATTAAACACAGGAAAAATAGATAAATACACTAAGTACCAAAAATGGCATGGATCAATTAATCAACATAATTAATATAAATTAGTGTGTTTGATTGTGCAGTTGTTTTCCAGGTGTAATTTGAACTCTGAACCTAATTGTTATGTAAAAATCAGAGGTCATATGACCTCTGCTTGATAATTTCATTGATGGATTGAAAACTGTTTTGCATACTATTTATCAACTAAGTAATATACATTGGTGGGTTGTAATAATTTAAGCTTAGGTCGTCAAACGTTTTAACATTAAATTTTTACTTAATGGTACACTAGATGCATACAGTCAGTGTTTAAATATATTTATTTATTTTTGGTTAAAAAAAATTAATTGCTCTCTTACTTATGTGTGACAAAATGAATCTATATTAGAATATATAGTAATAAAACAAGGGTAGGTATTTGGTGAGGAGAAATGGAAGTAATCAAAAAGCAGTTGTTTATAGTCTGGAAGCTCACGAGTGTCTGTTTATTGTAACTCTAGTGCGTTAAGTGCCAGATTCAAGGCTACTTATGTCTCCCTTAAATATAGCTGCTGTTAGGACAGAGATGCAGCTGTCTCACAGGGTTGAAGCTGAAACTAGAGCTGGCTGAAGATGGACTAACATGACTGGAAACCACACAAAAACAGTGAAGTCTGATCATGAGTAGTTCATACCTTTTGACTCTCAAAACATGTACTGGATGAGGTTATTTTGTTTCAAGGATGACTATTTGATTTAAGTGGACAAGTTTATTTTCCTTTAAATTTCTTTAAAGGCAAATATAAATATTTATTTATTATTATAGTTTGTAATATATTTTATTATTATTATTAATACCATTTTCTCTTATAATTTTTTTAAATATTTATTTTGTCTTCACATATTCAGCCCTGGACGGTGCAGCAGGTAGTGGCAGTCACACAGCACCAAGCACCTGGAGGTTGTGGGTTCAAGTCCTGCTGTGGGTGACTGTGAGGAGTTTGGGGTGTTCTCCAGGTGCTCCGGTTTCCACCAACGGTTCAAAACCACATAATGGTAGGTGGATTGGCGAAAAAAAATGTGAGTGAATGTTTGTGTGTTGCCTATGAAGGACTGAACACATTGCGCCCAATGATTCCAGGTAGACTCTGGACACACTGCGACCCTGAGTTGAATAAGTGGTTATAGACAATTTAGTCCTTCTGGGCTTAGTATTTCACTGGGTTTGGACTTGTTTCAACTTTGTCCTTTATTCAATAAAATCTAAATTACTCACATTTGTTTCTAGCTTTTGTTTACGTTTAGGAAGAAGCTTAAACTAGGTTTTCTTTACATGGATTTTTTAAAATACTGTGCACGTTTCGCCTGGTCCATTGTTTGTTTGTCATCTAAAATGGTGAACACTACCCACAATACAATCCGCTGGTACGTAGTTGCCCATTCATGTTGTTAATTAGAGCTAAAGCATTAGAGATAGACGTTGTGCTAGCAATAATACATACCACAGAACATGTTAATATCAGCCAATCAGCTTTGCTTAGTCTTTTGCTGTGTCTGTACCAGTGGTTCTCAAACTTTTTAGACCAAGTACCAATCAGTTGTCACACCAAAACCTCCAAGTACCACCTATGATTTTTACCACAGAACATGTGCTTCCCTGGTTCATTCTCTGTTCCAGGGGCATAAAGCAAAATCTGCAAAAGTTCTGCTCTGAGCCTACGTCGTAAGGCTTCAGCATGCTTCCCGCACAGACGACTTTCGCCTGGCTTTGACGAAAAATATGACATAACTTAGGAGAAAACTAACAAGCGCAAGCGTCATGTTCACTGAAGCTGTGCAATCTCCACGTTTTTAAATTTACGGTGTAACATTTCAGCTTGTTTATAAAAATATGAATATGCACTCGTGAACATGCATGTTTGGAAAGCTTAAAATTTTGAATTGCACAATGCTGAGTACATATGTAAAATGATAATGCCAAACTCATTGAAATAAATAAACATTTTATTTTAGAGTTTACACCACAACCTCTACAGCAATCACAGGCTACAAGACAAGCATAAGCTTTCCATCATGAACACCATCAATAACAACAACACCAGGAAGCACATCAAGTTTCATAAAATATGTTGCCAAAAACAAACAACTTTTTACAGTAAAAACCAGCTTCAAATAATCAAAATGTTCTATTTACATAATTTTTCCTACTCTGGATTTATCTTATTCATATTGCAATTTGTGACTCATCATGGGATAAAGCCCTTGCAGGTATCGAGTGCAAAAAATGTATTTGAAAATATTGTTTTCTTGTTTTTTTTAATATTGAAAAATAATGTTTGGAACAAAATAAGTCAAATAAAAAATTGTTTAGAAATTCTAATCAATAAATATTGATATAACGAATAAATATTGAATATATCTGAAATAATTCCATGTGTCAAGCATGTTATCTCTAGAAGTTCTGTACATATCAATAACGTATTATAAATTCTTATTTTTACATTTAGTTTCTAGGAAACTAGACTTTAGGTGGATAGATTTACATAGAATTGAATAACTAATCTAATATGCACTGTCAAATCTATATGGGGTTAGCTATAGACAGTTTAATCTAAGGCACCCACATAGCTACATAAAAACCCAATATTATAGATGGATCAATAATTATTTTTTATTTTTTGTTCTATTATAATGTCCTGAATCTTTCTTACTTCACGGTATTTTATTTAATTCTACTTTAACTTTTTTTGTCAGATCAAAAACATGCCTAAATTTAATGTGTGTTATTCATTCATTCATTCATTCATTCATTGTCTGTAACCACTTATCCAGCTCAGGGTCGCGGTGGGTCCAGAGCCTACCCGGAATCAAAGGTCACAAGTCTTAATGTGCATTAGTGTGACGATATTTTTTTCCTAGAAACAGGTAAAATGGAGGTTGTGGATCTATCACTGTATGTCAGTGAATATGTGAGAAATTGTGCATCTTGGTGGACAGTAGTGATTCAGTGATTCAGAGTTTTTAAAATCTTGGGGGAAAAAAATGAGTCCGATATATTAATGTCATTTTTGTCATATTAGAATTATATCCTATTTACTTGCTGCTATTCACGTAGTGTGATTATATAAATTGTTGATAATAAATTTGAATATTTAAATGTACCCAAATCATGTTGGACCATTTAGCCTTTAAACCAGTGAGACTCCCATTCTAAACCACTCTGTGAAGAGGATGTCTTTGACCCTGTTCCAAAACCAGGTTCCCATAATTTTATACTCAATATTAACAAATATATAACTGGTTCTGGAGCAGCAATTCATGGCCCAACCCCTTGTAAGACCCTTTATCACTGTATAGCTGCCATATAGCAATTACAGGTCATCAGATTCAGGGATTTCAGGGGCCTCCACTGAGACAGTGGGAAGAATGAGGGGCACACCGTTGGAGATCCAGCCTTGAGCGGTTCGATTGAAGGTGGGCCGCTTGACCCCCGGATCCTGTAGCTCAGGGTATCTAGGTGGGTTCAGGTCTATCTCTGGGATCTTGAAGGTGATCCCTCGTGGGGCTTTCTCAAAACCTCCAAACGGTGTGGCTACCCTGGAGAAACAGAAAAATTGGAACTAACAATTAATTCAAACATATCGCCAAAGAATGAGCAATGTAGACAAGTTCATAAATTTGTTGTTTAAGTAAATTGACTCATTTACTGCCAGGCCGCAACTGTACACAGATGCCTTTGGCATTTTCAAACACTGAAGGTGTTTCTATTTGCTGATGAACTCAGTCCATTATGATTAACAATAATGTCTGCAGTTTTTCAAGCCTTGCCTGAACAGATGCAACATGCATGCGTGAACAAACTTAATGGTGATGTTTTTCTACAAAATATAGTTCAATTTTCATATTTGCTTGCTTAATTTAACATGAAGAGGAAAACAAACAGGCGGCACGGTGGTGCAGCATGTAATGTCGCAGTAACACAGCTCCAGGGTCCTGAAGGTTGTGGGTTGAAGTCCCGTTCCAGGTGACTGTGAGGAGTTTGGTGTGTTCTCCCTGTGTCTGTATGGGTTTCCTCCCACAGTCAAAAAACACACCTTTGTAGGTGGATTGGCGACTCAAAAGTGTCCGTAGGTGTGAATATGTGTGTGTTGCCCTGTGAAGGACTGGTGCCCCCCTCCAGGGTGTGTTCCAGCCTTGTGCCCAGTGATTCTGTGTAGGTTCCGGACCCACCACGACCTTGAACTGGATAAGTAGCTTCAGACAATGATAAACAAACCTAAAATATAAAATAGGCTGTAACTTGCCATACTGAATGCTTAATTTTATATTGTATGTTTAATGTTTAATTTCCCCCAAAACATTTTAAATATAAAGCTGCCTAAATAGCACAATATTTGGAATCAGTGAAATGACCCTGCAGCTGCTCACCACAAGAAGGAGCTGCTGGGCAGAAAATTTTGCTCTGCTTCCAAAGAACTAAAGCAAAGCCTTCTGAGATCAAATATTTGAGGTCTAATTCCAACCTGGTTTGTTATGTTAAAATTACCTATAAAATTACCTATAATATAATTATATTATATTCATGTCTAACTGACTTGTCTTGCTAATTTTTCAATTATTAGTTTTATTAATTATATTTAATTTATTATGATGAAATATTTGGTAACTTCTAAAAAGCTGAGGTTGTGTAGAGTTATTCAGACTCATGAAAGTGAATTCAAATGTTTATATGGTGTTAATATGTTTTTGTTGTTTTTTTTTTTTAATTCAATAAAAGTGATACTCAGATACCCAGTTATATGCAAAAATTACAGCAAAAGTTTGGGCGTCTGTAAATGCATTGAGACATCTTCTACACATAATTTTACTGCAATATTGTAATATTTTTTGCAGATGAAATACCAACTCATTGGAAGAGGTCGAAGCATTTAAAACAATTACACAAGCACCTTTAATGTAAGGCACTAACCCCCCAAAGGAGGAGAAGTTTATAAATGAGAGTGAGTGGTACTGTCTTGAGAATTTCAGGCTAATAGTGTTGATTTAACACTGGTGAATTTACTGTGTATGTGTGAGTTTCACTTTCATAAGGTCTGCAGCTAAAATAGGCCATATATATTTTGCGTTTGCCATATTTTGCTTTTAAATATGTAAATGTATTATTAATTTGAAATATTTAATTAAAATGAACAGTAATCATACATTCAAATGTGTAGAATTAAGTTCTCAGTAGAGAAAATATTAAATTATATTCAATAGAAAATCAAGAAAACATCATTTCACCTGAGATGCCCAAATTTTTGCACAGAAATTAAGGTATAGAAATGCTATTGAATATAACAGGTTAGGTGGTGCTACAACAGGAGTGAGAGTAGGTGATGCCAAATATTACCTGTTAAAGCTCCTGTAATCAGGCAGCTCTGCTCTGGCCTCAGGGACAGGCATCTTGGGCTTCAGTGTATCCACCAGTGTCGGGTCATTAATGATGGCCTCTTCCCAGGGTGAGTGGTAGGACTTAGGCAGGGCTGTAGCGTTGAACCTCTCAGGAGGGACATCCTTCAGGGGGCCACCATAACCTATACACCAAACACCAAAGATGAATTCTGTAAGTGTTATTCTACTTTGAATAAAAGTTTTGTCAAAAGAATACCAGTGTTAACATTCCTAATGTCATGGGAGTTGTTAAGTCTGCAGGGATATCTTTTATAAAACCTCCTCATAAACAAGTGGGTGTTTTATGATGCTTGCTCTGTACTGTATATAAATGGTCGCAGTGACTGTTGTGATTATTTCATCGTTTCACAGTGTGTAAGTCACTAAGCTGTAAATAGTACTGGAGGCAGGAGTAGAGCTAGAAGCTTATAACAATCCTCAGCCTGCTTGTGCTCTTGTCTATGCTCCTCATTCCACATTCTCTCCAACAAAAGATAAAAGAAGCTTCTGGAAGCATCTGCCGTCTCCTGCTTGGCACAGAGGAGCTTATAGCATAGAGTGGGAGGAAAGAAAAATCCTAATCCTGTATGACACAAAGTGCCATCATCATCATGTCCTTGATGTGTGTGTGTGTGTGTGTGTGTGTGTGTGTGTGTGTGTGTGTGTGTGTGTGTATACCAGAAAACTATCACATTGCAGGCACCAAAACCCGTTCACAAACTTTTATTGTGGAGAATTCTCTATGTTGTGTGGAAGTTAGAGTTAGGCTAGTAGTAAGTGTTCACATAATGAAAGGAAGTCTATGTAATGGCCCCACAATGCATGAAAACAAACTTGTCTGTGTGTGTTGGAACTAAGGTGACCAGATCTGATAACAATTAAATGTTTACAGAGAAGGTTATCAACCAATAACGGTAGCTCTACAGTCAGACTCTCCAATTAGAAGATTTTAGGGGGGGGGGGTGACTAGTTTGTGAACGAAATGCTTCTCCAAATTCTACGTAAGCTCTAGAAAAACAAAATCCCAGACGTTTGTGAAATTCCACCTGGACATTTATTTAAGTCTAAAAAAGAGGACATATCCGGGTAAAAGAGGACGTCTGGTCACCCTAGTTGGAACACAGTATATGAAAAGTGCCTCTTCATGTTGTAGACTGTGGAGGCTAACACAGAATGCAGAGCAACAAGTAGACTACATGGTCAGTGGAGCTGATACATTGGACAATTGTCAATCTGACCTCAGGTTAAGATATTTTCTGCTGAACAGAAACTTTCTCTCTTACCTGGAGCAATTTCCTCAGGGTTAGCTGCATTTCTGTTGTCGGGCGTGCTTGGAGGTGTTTTGGATTTATTTTCTGCATTTTCAACATGAGTTTGATCTTCAGTCTGCCAAGTGAAAGATAGAAATAATTAATAATAAATTATTAATAAAAAATAATTAATAATATTTCTGATGACTGACTTCAAACAACTTTTTCCAGTAAAAAGTCTGTGTCAAAACTTTATTCATTTGTACATAATTTGAATATTCATAGTCATGGCAACATAGCTATGATAAAAAAATGTAAGGCCCTTAAATGAACCCTAATTACAGTATTTTAAAGAGTATACTTCCAAAGTAAATGAAAAATTTAAAGTACTAAATTTTATTCTTAGGCTGTATGAGTGTGACTGCTAGTGACCTGTCAAGCTCTTCATGTATTAATGTAGCTTAAAGGGCAAGGGAAAGACTATCCTCCATTGGGCAAATGCCCATCTAAACAATTAGTCTGCCCATTGGGGATGCCTCAGTGAAAGTAGGGATAGATTTTACATAGCATGACTACATAGTTCAGAGAGCAAAGAAAGTTTGCATTACTTAGTTATCAAAGTTAGTTTCTGCTTTTGTGGCAGGTGATGTTATTTTTTGTGAAATAGCTGCTCCTAACACAAATAACTTGTGACACATTTTCCAGGATTCCAGAGGACAGAGACTATTTTACCAGTCCAAACATATTTGTGGACAGTTAGGCAGCTAGACTCCCAGTGTTCTCAGGCAGAAGACACTTTCGTATAGCCAGAATGTTAGCTATCATGCTAATAGGCGAGTAATGCTGTGCTAACAAAGCTCTCTGGGTCTAAACATTCAAATACACTGTAATGCTGTGGTAAACAAAATTGTTCCAAGACTGTTATATTCTGTTCTTTGGAAACTTGAGCATAGACTTTGGAAACTTGAGCATTCAGCTTAGACCCAGTGTTATAGACTTTGTGTTTTCAATATTAAAATAATTGATTTTACCTGGTGTATTTTAATATAAACTGCTGCTAATAATGCAAAAATCTGAGAAACATACATAAATGTCCACCGGTACTGATAGGTGAAGCAGCCGGCGAACCCTTATGTTATCACTGACCCTAGAGGGGAAACATTTGGAAGGACGCAAGGCATGTGTCTGACACTATCTCCCATGTGTGGCTGCCATTCAAGCAGCACTGCACCGTGCAAGCTTTATCTATGGCCTCAGTTAGAGTCTCCACATAGCTCAAAATACAATGATAATGGAAGCCAACTTTCAGTTGCATGCTGGCTAAAGTAGAAATGTGTCATCATAAATGCTCTGTTAACAGAGTGCATTATTTACATCATATGTGTATTTAATGGGGCATGATTATGGGGAGGTGGACTAATGTACAGCCATCCATTTTCACCCACCATATTAATTCCTTTAATGTCTATGTTGGTTTAGCTGGTCACCCACCATGATCATGCTGGTTTAAAGGAATGCAGGAGTGAAAATAGTTGATATAAGTGAGAACATGAGTATTCTGTTTTTGGCTTTAATAGTTCAAGTCACTGCAGTGTTGTACTTACATTCAGAATTGCATTGGCTTCGTTCTGAATACTTTCAAAAGTGTATTTCTCTGATCGGCGTTGGCGCATCTTGAAAAGGCGTGAACCTCTGTTTGAGAGGAGAGACAGCTCCTCCAACATGATGTCTTTTGGGGTTGAGAGCTTTTTGCCAAGGTCCATTGTATCACCTAAACATTGGGCATTAACCAGTGTTAAAAACACACAACATTGGAGCAGTCTCCACATCTAAATAAATGTCACACAGTGTGGGTTATGTGTTTTATTGGACAGATTGTTTCACTTTTAAAATGCAAACAGGACAGGAGTCAATCCTCATGTGAACTAATACCTAGACTTCAGGTTTTGGCAAACGTGTTGACTCTGAAGCTTTGGAATTGTTCCCACAACCTGACTGAGAATGGCACCTTTCTTTATCTCACACATGAATAATGACAGTAAAATGTCACATATGCCACAAGAACAGTGGATTATTAATGGAACACAGTACTCATACGAGTGAAGTACTCATGAAGAAGTCCAGAACATTATTGCCAGATATGGTAATTTAACTATATTAATTCATGTCAACTTCATGGGCGTTATAAGATCAATAATTAATGTATTTCTCCATGTTTATCCAAATGTCCTTCTCTTGGTCTTTATTTTTTAAATCAAGGCTGCATGCCAACGGTATACTAATACTATAGAATATGTACTTTGTATTTGGGCATAGAGTTATGGCTTCAAAGGTTGCTTTGGCAGATGTTTTCTTTGACACAAATATGCTATATATGCAAAGTTGTTTTTTTTTCTGTGAATTTAAATGAATAATATATTTATTTATTTTTATTTTAACAAAAAATAATAATTATTACATTTTATTTGTGTTTATATTTTAAACCTTCTCCCAACATTTATGACTCTAATAGTTAATGATCTAATCCGTTAATGTACAAGCACTTTCAGAGTTGCAGTGTGGGTGTTAAAGTAAGGAAACCACTAAAATGTACAGGGCATGGTGCCTTCAGGGCCAGGGTTGAGAAACATTGTTTTCAACAATAAAAATAACTAAGCCTAATTTAACCAGAGTTACATAAACCTTTGCATATAAATTATATGGATGGCCTGAGAGGCTCGTCCATTTCTCATTTAACTGTGGGAATTGGATAAGCGGTTACAGATAATGAATGAATGAATGAACAACAGTGTCCATCATTAACATGTTCAGAAATAGACTGGTTCTAAGTTTGACTTGTGGACTGATCCTATGTATGCAATTGGGACACACCCTCAGATTATTTTGATAAATGGACACTGTGATTCAACTCTATCAACTCTTGAAATCAACATTTCTGGACTTGAATAGCTCAATTTTTTAAAGTCCTTCTTGGGTTATTAGAATCCTTATTAATTAGAAACTCTTTTTATCAAATTGATACAAAGACACTTCATTTTCGCCAATGGTTTTTAATTATTTAAATTTTTTAAATAAAGTTTTATGCTTAAAAACCTCCATAAGTTCAACAACATTAACATCTAGAAATGTTTATTATTAAAAGTGTATTAATGTGCTTTTAGGCACTGTAAAATCAAGATAACGCTCCCAAAACACACTGTGTGCCATTTATACAGAAAAAATTCAGTTGACAGTTCAGAACTGTAGCTGTATAGAGAGTTAGGCATAAATAAAGAACACAGAAAATATTAGTTTGATGTTAATTTTTTGTGTGTCAGCTAATAATTCAGAACATGCAAACATTTCTAAGAAATGACCCTTTTCTACTTCTTCTATTACCTTCGTTTTTTTTTCATTTTAATGTTTAAATTTGATAACATAACTTTAACATAACGCTATTTTATTTTCAATCCCTGTCCATTGTCAGTGTTCAGCTACACTGAATATAAGGGACACCTTCAGTGTATTTTCCCAGTGAATATAAATGCCAACTGATAGATAGATTAAGGAATTAAACATTGTGGATGTATAATCAATTTAACATGTAAACACTATTATTTTTCTAGAATGGGGCATTCCATATCAAACTCCTCTGAATAACTTAGTTTGCATCTTGACCATTTAATTATGTATGAAATGTATAAACTCAGTGGAAGTCGACAGAAAGAAAGAAAGAAAGAATCAGCCCAAGTGGTGGAGTTACAATAGGATTACTAATCTTTGTAATAATGTGAGTTGTCCAAGTTTGTGGAGTGTAATCCTGATTTGGTACTGCAGTGTTTTATATAGTCAGGGCCCATCCAAATGGCAGATTTGGCCTGAGACGTGGAAAGAGCCGCAGCTGTCCATGATCTTCACTCTGTCCTCAGTCCAGCCACCTCACAGTTGTCTATCGTCCACCAGTCATTTCCCCCAAACAACCCCCCTTCCCCTGACATTACCACTGAACTCAAAAATAAACCTTTTCCAAACGCCAGCAACAAAAGGATCCACTGCTAGAGTTAGCAAAGCAGGCTGTCGCTATAATATTTTTGGCCAGCACAGGGGAGTTTGTCCATGAACCACTCTCCAAACCTTGGCCTGTCATTCTCTGAAAAGGTGGTGCTAGCTAGATAGCATTAACACAGGTTTAAACCAACTAGTTGAACCATATGGTTTGAACCTAGTCATTCTGTGGGTTTTCAGTAGGGTGGTTATTAAATGTGTAAATATGCATCAGCACATTTTGATACATTGATCTGAAGGGAGTGATTCAATTGCATCAATTTCAGAATATTTGAATAAAGTTTTCTACTACAACCTTTACATTTTACTAGTTTGTAAAGTTTATTCAGTCTTATTTGTGAAGTCTGTGTATTTAAACAAAACATGAGCTATATATATAAAAAAACACAAATTAAACTAAAATTTTAATTTGCTGAGTTGCTGAGATTTTTTTCTAAAGAAAAACAGAAAATCAATAATTAAATAAGCCTTAATTTCTTAAAGAATTGTAATCTATTCATTGTGACATCAGATTTTCAGTGATTCAGTGAATAGTGTCTGACAGGTTTGTATTCTAATTGTACTCTAATTGAGTTTGAGATTCATTAAACCATAAACCATTTTCAATCTGGGAACTTCAAGAAATCATGATGCATTGAATCATTTCCTTAAACAAATCAAATCCTTGTGGGTTCAAAGATGGATGTCTCTTGGTAGTTATGGTTAGGGTTTTGTGGAAAATCATATGGAAGGCTTGCTGTAGATTTTGTACCATTGGCACCACCGCAGACTTCACGGCAAATGGCGGCTGCTTGCATCTTCCTCTCGCGAGCTGAAAGTGTGCTGAATCGCGACATGGTGACTTTTCCTGATGGGTTTAAATGTGTTGAAATGGATACATAAATGACACAGAAGGAACTAGTAAATGGTAATGCTGCATACTGTCAGTGTAAAAATGTGAAGTAGGAAAAGGAATGTTCATAATTTTTATTGGTTCATTCATCTTGAAATGCTCATAGAATATTTAAAAAAAAGCGAACTGTGACAATATGTAGATATTAAATGTGGCCATATATGGCTTAACTGTTGGTCAGTATTATAACAATGCTTTTCAGGGTATATCACTTGTGTATCATATTATTGGGTTTGTCATTGATAAAAGGCCTTGTGCAGGTGCCAAAGCAAACTCTGAACATGCTTTTGATGTGATGTGTTAAATCATGGAATATATAAATGTTTCACCACACTTGAACATTTTGTATCACTGTCAACCACATTTAATCATTATGACCTTCATATTTCATAATTGGTATAAATATTCATTTTGATTCCCAATAGACAATTTCTAAACAGGATATTTTTTTTTTTACATTTTATTAAGAATCTTATCCTGTCCAAAACCTACTGAGGAACCTTCATTTTTAAGACGGCAAAAGTAGACACATCCAAATGACATCATCCACTCATCCCTCTGACCAGTACCCAGCAAGTACACAATGCCCAATATATTGGCCAGCTCATGTTAAA
This sequence comes from Hoplias malabaricus, assembly GCF_029633855.1. NCBI lineage: Eukaryota > Metazoa > Chordata > Actinopteri > Characiformes > Erythrinidae > Hoplias > Hoplias malabaricus. The sequence continues at coordinate 13,495,907 of NC_089801.1, read as the reverse complement.
AAGGGCTAAGGCAATACTCACCTTAAAATTAGCTGAGATCATATAGGAGTAGTACGCAGCAAGATGTCACATGTTCCTGAAGTGTTATGAATCAGTCAATGAATACTGATGGATGGGCTGGTGATTGGACATTGTGTCCTGGCCATTGAACATGGCACTGAGAAATCTAACCTTGTTCATGCCAATACAAACATTTAGCACTTGACAGAGTCAATATGTGCAGCTCTAGTGCCAACCTGATCTTAATTAAAGGTCCATAAAATATGCACTGCTTTATTTTTACAACATTGTAGTTTAACAAGGGAAGCTCTCTTGTGATCAGAATGTGAACAAAAATATTTGTATATATTGACCATAAATGTGAAGTAAATATAATCCTAAATGGTTCTTTGTGTGATGTAGTTGTAGAAGAAAAATGTTGGTCCCCCAAAATCTCAAATAATTTCATGTATATACACATACACACACACATAATGGGGTGTTCTGAGGTCATATGTAACTCAGAGCACAATAGTTCTGATCTAGGATCATTCGTTAATAACCCAATATAAAAGATAAATACAAGCAGAAAATTAATCTTGTGTGGGTGAACCTTTTAAAGGATCCATCGATAAGTCAATGAAACAAAAATGTCCATATACTATACAAGTTAACAAAGCATAAATTGAGTATATTAAGGCCAGAACAAAAGGTCATGACAAAAACTTGTATCTCTTATACACATTACCTTGTGCATAAGTAAACATAAGACTGAATTCCAAGGAATTCTGGACACTTTATATTGAGCCAATCGTCATGAAATGTTGACACAATGTAAATGTAACTGCAAATGGAATTGAATGAGAGCTTTATGATGGCAACAATCCAACAAGTGATGTAAGGGGGTGGTTTGTTAGGAAAGAGTATCAAGCAGTGAGGACATCAAGAAATGTAAACCAGAACTTTGGTTATGGAGATTACTGAAGCTGTGAGAAAGCACATTGTAGGCCTTTTATCATGACAAGAAGCTTGACCATCATGTAGTTCACACACAAAAGTCATCTGCTACCACCAAGATTTCTAAAACCACCGGAAAAAGTTCAAGAAAGTTGTTTCTTACCTGTAGAGTTCTATCTTGGCTTGCACCTGGAGGTTCGACGTGAAGGTAAAGGGTCACCCTGGGCAGTTTGATCCAGACAGAGTCTCCTCTCTCCCCCTCTCTCTACACTCAACCCACTGTGGGATAGGGGGCTGTGGGTGGGTGGGAGTGTGTGTGTGTGTGTGTGTGTGTGTATTAAGGGTTGGAATGTCGACTTACATCAATAGACTAATTTTAGCCTGTGTTCAACACCCCAGCCCCTCACAATGCCATGAGATGGTTAGGACAGGAGATTGGGAATGAGGGATACATGTCAGGAAGAAGTGGTTAGTATCTATGCTAGTAAGCTATGAGTGGTGTTACAATGATTGTTATGCCAGGACCAGTAGTAACCAACCAGTAGGTGTACCCATATTGAAATTTCTTTTTATTTCCTTTTACAGATAGCAGTACCCACGGATAGACTGGCCATCTGGCATACTGGCCATTTTCCTGGTGGGCTGACAGTCCTGACACTTTTTCTTTTCTTTTTTATATCTGACCGGAGGGCGGCACGATGGTGCAGCAGGTAGTGTCGCAGTCACACAGCTCCAGGGACCTAGAAGGAGTGGGTTCAAGTCCTGCTCCGGGTGACTGTCTGTGAGAAGTTTGGTGTATTCTCCCTGTGTCTGCATGGGTTTCCTCCCATGTTCCAAAACACACACTGGTAGGTTGATTGGCGACTCACAAGTGTCCATAGGTGTGAGGGTGTATTCCCGCCTTACGCCCAATGATTCCAGGTAGGCTCTGCACCCACCGCGACCCTGAACTGGATAAGCGGTTACAGATAATCAATGAATGATATCTGACCATATAAATGTTGGCCCTGTCAGCGTAATGCATTTGGCAAAAAAGTTTCGTAACCACCGGCCCTTGAAACACGTTGGTCTGCAGCCCATTGGGTATTTTATTTACTGACACGGGGATGTCCCAGTTATATCATGAAAGACCTCCTCCCTTTGGCTCTGGGTGCCGGGTGCAGTGCAATGTAGAATGAAGGTAATGTTATCTGTTAGAATCTTCTGAGATGGAGAGAAAACGCAAAGGAGGTGCAGAGACACTGCGAGAGAGAAAAAAAATAAACTTGCTCTTCAAGCAAGTTAGTACTTTTATGTCTTTCATCCTGAACTAAATAGTCTTAAATGTGAGAACACTTAAATGTAAAACCACCATTCCTCAACAATAACAGTAAGTCGGTGGGCTGCATTCTAATTTCATTATTATAATTTTATTTGTGGGCTGAGAGGTAAGCTAGGACAAGGCAAAGCTACTTTTTGGCCCTGGAAAAATGTGTTAGGCAGTTTTTCTGTAGGTGGTTAGGGGCAATGTACAGAAATGAAAGAAATCACACATTTTAAATCTATATCATTTTGTATATTGCCTATGTTAGAGCCATTACTCTGATGGAGTGGTGGAGTATACATTTTTATAATGTTAAAAATTACATTTCTTTAAAAGTATTTAATGTTGGTAAGGTACATGGTACATGGGTTTAAGAGACCAAAATGACCAAAAAGGTGTGCGTTATCAAATGTGGTCTTGTCCCCATCCTCCTCTAGCAGTACCTCATTTTATGTCAACCACAAACAAGTGTAATTATTAATTTAATACCCAATCAAACAAATCATTAAGTACAAGTTACACAATAATATAATAAACACACAAACCTTACAAATTAATTCATTCATTATCTGCAACCGCTTATCCAGTTCAGGGTCGCGTGGGTCCAGAGCCTACCTGGAATCATTGGGCGCAAGGCGGGAATACACACTGGAGGGGGCGCCAGTCTTTCACAGGGCAACACACACAGTCACACATTCACTCACACCTACGGACACTTTGGAGTCGCCAATGCACCTACCAACATGTGTTCTTGGACTGTGGGAGGAAACCGGAGCACCCGGAGGAAACCCACACGGCACGGGGAGAACACAAACCTTACAAATGAGATGTAATATTAAATTGTTCTGTTTTCAGTGTCTGCTGTTTGGCATTATTAATAGTGCTTGCTTTCAGTTTCTTAAAAATATAGACAGGAATAAAGTCTTACAAGTGGTGTGCATATTCTGTTGCCACATAATCTCAAACATAATGTCAGTCACGTTCAATGGTGTTGAGGTCTGGACTCTAGGACGTATTAATTGTATATATATATTTTTTCTAAATAGAAATTATTGCTGGTAATGTAAATAACTTGCAAATGTTTTAATTGTAAATGAGAGAGAGAGAGAGTGAAAGAGAGAGAAAAGGATGAACACTGACCTAACAGGAGCTATTCAGGTCTAAGTTTACAGGATGTAATCTGATCTCCAAATGACTAGGATGTAACTATAGACATGAGAGGGTGGCACTACAATAGTCATTCAGCATTTAATTTGCACTTCACTCTGTCCACTCAGAACTGTGGATTTAAAATTTAACATCATGGTTTAAAGCCAATTACAATCAAATTTTCTTTGAATGTTCTTAGGGAATGCACTGAGTGAAATAGCCCAAAATCATTGTAAAATGTCTATAAATTACATTAAAAAACATTAACTATTGTTTCCCTGTTTAGAGTCTTAGAGGTAGAGACTGCATCATCTTTTCTTCTATTCTTTGTGAAATAATAAGAAAGGAAAAATCTGACCAGTAAGGCTTTATGCTTTAGCTGTTAAGTCTATTTTTTCCAACTCAAGGGTCAGCTGGGTCTTAAGGCCTCTCAAAATGGGAAGCCTATTACATAACTGACCTTATGGCGAACTGCCAATCAGTTTCAGTTTGTTCTGGGTTTTTACAGGGATTTTTGTATTTTCTGTCTTCTCTGTTTGCTACCATCTGTCCCATTACAATATGCACTGTTCAAAATATATGTACAATTAGTCAGCTGGAGAACCAGTAGAACCATTTTGTCTGTCAATTCTAGAATTAACTAGTGTCTCTAAGGCCTGATTTAATAGGTCTGAACTGTTCTGCTGCTGTTTGTAGCCACAGTGGTTAGAACTAAAACATGGTGATTCTATTTAAGGCACTGAAACATGCTATTCCCCACATCAGCTTAGTCTAGCAAAGACCAGCTATGTTAACCCCCATACTTAAGTGACTAAGCTAGTAGCTGAATTTGATTAAATATTTTCCAAAAGAGATGAGTACAAATAATAATTTGCCAAACTAATTCCTTGTTCGTTAATATAGCAATTATATTACAATGACCCTGAAAAATTAGAGACATTAGCATTTAAGTATGTAACTTTAATACATAAACTTGCCAAATTGACTTGATTTTCATGTATACTTTACAGTGGTGTAGGCTTAATAGGTGAATGTGAGATCTGTGCTAAATCTTGCTCACAGCATTACATGTGGTTAAACTCTGTATATGAATGGGTGACTACTGTTGCTTATTTTAGACATTTTGAAAAAAAAATTATTTAATCTTAATTTTCACCAGGCAAGCAATTAAGACCAAATTTGTATTAACATTTACATATACTGCCACTAATAATTGATAGATTGTTTTATCCCTCTTAAGATCTAGTGTCTTTAGTGAAAATTTATTTTATTTAAATAACCTTTCGGAATCATTTAAATTGATTAATAAATCATGAAAGTATCACATAATGTAAATGTCAGTTGCCATTGTCAAGTGGGGTAAAATATATATACAATGTTAGAAAGTTGTGACATGATAACAACATCTGTGTTCATAATATATGCTGCAAAAAAATGCTCATTGATTAAAAAAAACTACAGTTAAACTAAATAAAAAAATAAGCCAATTTTAGGTTTAAATGGTAGCATTTTTTAATGACAAAAGAAAACAACTGTCTCTGAACAATCCATTATTAGTAAACAGTCTCTGCGTTTTAGCTTATTGTGCATTCAATCATGCAAATATGCATCCTATGCAAATGACAATCAATGAACTTGAATCAATCCAGGTAAAACTATTAAAAAATGTGAGAAAATCACACTGGAAAAATATGATAGCTGTGCAAAATATTAAAATCACAAGTGAACTGTGAAATTCCACACTTTAAAATTCCTATCTGGTAAAATTGCTTGTTCACTATGTATATACCCTCACCCTAGTCTTTATCAAAAAAAAAACTTAACTTGTATGTCCACACAATGATCAGTTTATAGCTACACATTTTTGTGTCTCCATAAACAGCATAAACCAAAAAGGTACTCTCTTGTGCAGCTGCACATGAGTTTAAGGTCATCATTGCTCAATGCAAATCATGGACTAGAGGGGTAAAAATGTTTAAAAAATTCCAGAGGAAGTACTGAACAAGCAGATAGACCAGAGTTTACAACAAAAGGCTATGAGATAGGAGTTTCTAATAGTGGTCTGATTGTGACATGTTTTTAAATTTTATTCAACACTTCTTTAAGTTAAAGTTACTATTCACTCATATCTGTCCTAGAAAATATGATAATATAATTACATACACATGGATATGCTACCTTCAACTGCTGTCTTAAAATTACCTTCTCTCCATCTTTAGTTAGCAAAACATGCAAATGCTTTTACAAACCCTTCACATTCACTTGCTTGTTCATTATTCTTGTCAACCAAAACCATTTGTGTTTAAGGAATTACACAAAATCAGCTCAAATATATGTTTTCAGAAAATAAACATCTGTTGATCATTGTTGCAACAGTAATTCCATTCTACATTAAGCTTAAATGTCTAAAAATACAATTTTCTAGTTTTCTTATTAGGGGTTGAAAGGAGGTTGAAATCTAGACAGTAAACAGGGAAGAAGATTATGAATTCTTCATGTAGCTGTCTATTTTGCTTGATTTCTTTCAACAAATCAACTTGTGAATTATCAAGCTAACTAGCATGCTAGCATAAATAAAACTTTACAAAATGAGGGCTGAGTTAAAGGCAATCAAATATTTAACTACAAATTTGTAAACTCCACTCAACACTATTAAAACATATTTGGTCATATTTTCTGTGGCACAACTACAATAAATATTGCAGGTTGAGGATACGTAACTATTTCTTCTCTAAACATCACCCATAAATACTCAAATCTGGGGGGTTTATTTTGACTTATTTCTTGCATTCCAGAAGGAAAGGTATAAGGGCTGTATAAAACAGATTACCAGCTAAAACTGTCATAAAATCACACAAAAGACACATGTTTCATGTGGCTGTGGTAGAAAGGATTAAACCAAAGTGAGCTTTTGAGGGAAACATTAGGGCATTTCCACTGCATGGTACCTACTCTTCTTGGCTCTTCTTGCTTTTTAGTTTAGCCAGGCAGCTCTCCACAAAATGTAGCCAGTGACATTGCAAAACATAGTCTCTAACGGAAATTGCAGGCTTTGGAAACCATAACAGCAGCAATGGTAATTTTAAGTGCTGTTTACTCATACTCATGTATTTGCAAGTTATTTTATGTTTTAGGACTGAACATGGCTCCAAACCACAGTTCAGATAGATTAATGTAGTTTTCCATTCCTTGTTGTTCCATCCAGATCTCGATGGAGTCTTCATTGACCAACAGTCCAAGGAGCGTTTGTATTGCTTTAATAGGCCATGGTGTTACTTTATAAGAAAATAAACATGATCACTACTGTAATGTGGAAATTTTACAAATGCCTCGTTAGTGCTGGATGTCTGCACTACACTGTGATTGAAAAATCTCTCTGGCCATTGTTCTGCTGGATTTACATTTTTAGCCTCTACTTGTCTCGCTTGGAACCATGTGCCAGCCAGAAAAAAATTCCTGGTACCAAATTTGCTTAGTTGAAAAGTATGCATTCCTAGTAGAGCTGAGCCGAATTGCGTAGGTACCTTGCAGTGGTACAGCGCCTGTAGACTGGTGTTGGCCTGTGTTTGTTAGCTAGCTTAGATAAACTGGAGATATTTATCATGCATATGAATATTATAAAAGTTTTACCTACCATGCAGTAATGGTGTTATGGGGCATTGTAGGTAATAACCTGTTTTTATTCTTCTACAGGGATTCAATTGTAAAATTACTTTACATTAAAAGGCATACTGGAGACATTTCAGTCCATTTTACCCCAGATATTTTGGATGAATTCCTACAGTAATTGTGAAGTTTACTACTTAATCTTGTCAGATCTGTCAGTGTTAACCAACAGAAATTGAGATTAGTAAACAGTTAATTACTTCCCCTTCCAAGTTACCTAAAGAATTATGAATCATTTCAGCCTAGTTTAATCTCTTTTTTTAAATATAGTTGCAATCAAAATTAAACAACCCCCATTGTATAATTGGGTTTATTATCAATTGTTTTTTGAAAATTTACAAATTTTCAGCTGTTTGCAATAAACCAAGCAAACAAGAAGAATTTAAATAACAAATTATATATAAAGTGTTATATTTTTGTCCAAATTCTACACAAAATGACACTTTAATGACTACTGCTGTCTCAGAATGATTCAACCCCTTTATGACAAACATATTTGGTACTAAGAACCCTTAGTAGAGAACCATTTTGCTGTTACGACTAACTACAAAAACGTTGCACAGCTAGATACATGCTTATGGGAGAGTTCCTGGGGAGCCTTAGCCCATTCCTTAAGGGCAATGGCCTCCAGTTCACTAATATTCTTAGGTTTGTGTGCTGCAGCTGCCTTCTTCAAGCCTATCAAAAAATTATACGGGGCTCAAGTCAGGTAATTTTTCAACCTCCAGAATCTTCCAGGACTTCTTCTGAACGCAAGCCTTGGTGGATTTTGAGGTATGCTTATGGTCATTGTCCTATTGGAAGGTCCACTATTGCCCATGCTCCATCTTCCTCACAGAAGGCATGATGTATTCTGTTAGGATTTCCTGATACTGGATTTCCCCTGCCCACAGTGCAGGTCTCCAGTGCTAGGGGAAGCAAAGCAGTCCCAGATCCTCACTGAGCCACCACCATGCTTCACTTTGTGCAAGGAATTCTCTCCAGATATACCACCAATACATAGGACATTTCTACATTTTGCTAATAAACTCAGCATGTAATAGGAGTTCAATTATTTTGATTGCAACCATATTTATGTGTATTGTGAAAAAAACAGTGTGAGAACTATCTAACTACAATTTGCTACACTACAATTCACTATATTCTCCAGCTGACCCTATGCATTGGAGCGTAGCTGGAGTGAAGGGAGAAATTCCTAGGCAAAGAACTGGTCCCAGTGTACTTGATGCCGACTGTTATTGGCTGTGCTGGTCTAAATGGAGGACCGTAAACAATGTGCTTTTCTGAGACTGGAGTGAAGGCCTTGGTAGGGGACATGATAGCGAGTGTGGGGGCTGTAGATTGTAGGGGTTCTATGGGGTCATTGGAGACCCTGCGCTTCCATTCCAATGGTGGCTCCGGCAGGGACTTCCTGTGGGCAGCAGAGCGAATGCTGGCAGTTATTGACTGCTGGAAGCTCTGTGGGATAAAGGCTTCATCCACTAGGCCCAAGGGGCTCCGAGCTGCTGCTTCCCAGGGGCTCGGGGACTTTTGGGGTTGTTCCACACATGACATCTGCCTATCCATGGGTCCACGGGTGGGATAGAAGCCTGGACTAGACACAGGGGACATAGTGGACACAGAAGAGTGTCTCCGGGGCAAAGACATAGAGCGGCTCCTGCTGTACAACTAAACAAAGCAAAACACACCAAAACATAAAATGAATGAACATAAATCTATTAAATCCATATATATATATATGTATCTGTAACTGCTTATCCAGTTCAGGGTCGCGGTGGGTCCAGAGCCTACCTGGAATCATTGGGCGCAAGGCGGGAATACACCCTGGAGGGGGCGCCAGTCCTTCACAGGGCAACACAGACACACATTCACTCACACACTCACACCTACGGACACTTTTGAGTCGCCAATCCACCTACCAACGTGTGTTTTTGGACTGTGGGAGGATATATATATATATATATATATATATAAACTAAAATATCTGAAAGTTTAATTAATTTACATAGATATTTTCGATATCAATATGAGATACTTCATTATTTATAAAGAGCTACTCTAATTTTTATACTCTTTAGACTTTGCTGCCCTCATCTGGTCTCTTTCTGTAGCACAATAGATCATTCTTAAGGAAAGCTAATGTAGCTTTGCCTGGAAAACTGCATTGAAGACTATAAGAGATTTAACCTTATGATATTGTTATAAAAATGACAAGTATAAGTAAAGCCCATAGGTTAGATCATACAGATTTATGCTGAAAAATCAGTTATATTATTGAGAAATAAACCTTGTATTTTGTAAGTTTATATACTGATTACTAAATACGAATAATTGAGTTTAGATTATTTAACGGGTTAAATGGTTGAGGTTAGTATAACTTTTTGGTCTTTATTTAGAGTGAACATTAGCCTCTGTGCCCATCTGAAAAATAGAGCATTACAAGGATAGGGTGTGAAGGAAATGCGTATTTACAGATTCATAGTTTTATATTATCAACATTATACGTTTGCACCCAGTGTTTCCGTGTAGGCTCCAGAAGAAGACAATTAAAGACAATTAATTAATTAATGTATCAATTAATATTATGGGTACTGGTATACTGTTGTTTCATTTCAAATACTGAGACACACATCTTGTCCATGTAATTTATAAATATGTTAATACATATTTCCTGTTTTAATAAATTCAAGTTGACAAGATTTTTTAGTTTCTACTCTGCATGAGTTTATCAACAAGCAAATAATACAGAAATTTTCAAATCACCTTTAACAATCTTATTAAAATGTAAATGTAAATGTGCAATTATTTGTCATTGTACAACACAATGTTTATTTAACCAATATGTGGTAGTGAACACACACAGACACAGTAGGGCACTGGGGCTGAGAACACACACCCAGAGCTCCAGGCAGTCCTCCCGGGAACTCCGGGAGCAGTTGTGGGCTTGGTGTCTTGCTCAAGAGCACCTCAGCCAAGCAGTGAGGGAGTAGTACAGAGCTGCTCCTTCACTCCCAACGCCCCCAATAATTTTTCCTCATGGGAATGAAATCAATGACTTTCCAGTCCAAAGCCCCCTTCTCTAACCATTAGGCCATGGCTGCCTCATAACATTGTAACATAGGACATAGGACAAATAGGAAAACAGACTCTGATACTAAGAGAGTCATAGTCTTACTCTAGAGCCAAAAAGTTTATGATGTAAGCTACTCTTTTAATTTAGATTTATTGTCATACCCCAAACATTTAAAATCCTGTTGTTGGTCCGAACAGAAATAGTCCACCAGAGGGCGTTTTCAGCACTTACCTATTTCAAAAGGAACTTGGCTTGTTGGCAGGTGTGGGGCTTATCAGGTTGCTAAGCGAGAGCTGTGTTTAATAGGGATTGCATGTGTTAAAGATAGAGGGGTGGTAAGGGGGGCTATATTTAGAAAGGGGTGCACTCTGTTGCAGTGTGAAATGGTCAACAAGTGTTCAAAGCCAGTGGTTCAACATCTCTTAGGAATAATGACATTTTGTCTGTGGGATAACAAAAGATTTGCTTTATAATTACCTTCATTCACTGTTTGTTTATAAAGGTGTAAGGCATTTTACTGTGAAGAACAACAGAAAATCAGAGTGAAGATAGAGAGTGAATGAAGTGAATAAGTTACAGAAGAAAAGCCACAAAGCTGAAAAAAGCAGAAGACAAGAGGTTGAAAGATATATTTAATAAGTAAAGGGATAATCAGAGAAGTGCAATTTTTTTAGGGAAAACAAATAAGGGAAAAGAATAAATTATATGGGAAGTGCTGTTCATTTTCACATGCGCAAATAATTACAACTGTACTGTCATAAGCCCATTTACCCTGTATAAAAATAGCTGTCTGCTCAGCAGGGATATACTTTCTATATCAAAACTGTAACACACATGAACATAAACAGAAATAGACTAAAAAAAAAGTAAATCTAAATGCTACGGACACAAACAAAATATAGATGTCGCCTGATTTGTTCTCCCAAATTGATGCTTTTTGCAGCAACTATTACCCAGGCCTAGTTTCAGTAATTATTTTAAACTCCAAAGTGCGTCATATTTATCTTACACAAGTGCACTAAGAGGGGAGGAGGGGACTGTGAGCAGTGGATTTTTCAGCTAGAGCACTTGCTAGGTTAGCTTCAATGTGTGTGTTAGCCATGGAATCTTTGCAATACTAATTGTTTTTAAGATATTTAAACATAACATATGTGAAAGCTGTGAATAAGTGCATTTTCTTGGTTTTAAACCATGATGTATTGCTTTATTTTTGTTGTTAGCCATGCAGACTTTAGCACATAAACTAGCAAACTAGCAGAGTAAGCTGTATCATTAGTCATATAACAATTTGTAACTTATAGCTCAGCAAAACTAATGTTATGTGTTTGATATCTTGAGCTTATGAACAGATGAATAAGCTATTCTTTTGGATTCTGAACATAACATTAAATTTACTCCATAATGACCTTTAATATATATGCAAAATCATTAACTTTTTCAATTAATAATATACATATACTTTGAGGATTTTGCACCAACGGTTAACATCAGATATTAGGTTGGATGGGATGTTTGCCTTCTATAAACATAGTACAAATGCAACATTTGCTACAATATAATGCATGAATATGTGGATGGAGCATAAACCAAATTCTAGATTGATTATAAAAGTTGCATCATGTCATTCTGTAGTAGGTGTCAGTCCCATATTAAGAATTCCAAGTCTAAACTTGATTTCTCAATGACTGAAATGAATAAGATATTTAACAAATCACAAATTTCACGCCTTGTATTCTGTAGCTTACTTGTAGCATGAATGTTGACACATTCAGACTTCAGGGTAATTGATTTCAAATAATATCAAATCAGGAACAATTTGGTTTACCAAAGAGTGCAATAGCAGTGATGTCTAAAACCCCATTTATCACTGAGATTACTGAAAAATTAGACCTTAGAGCTCAAACCTCAAAACTAAGGCATGAATTCTGTGGTCTACCCACAATGGGAGAGCCTAGTACCTCAGGAATTATCATCTAACATGTAGGTATCAGGAACGCTCCAGATGTTTGTTTTCATCATTAGCAGTTAGTTTGGAATAAAATCTTTTTACTAGTCTCTATCTCAATAGTGAGCAGTATATACACTTTTCTTTTTGTTTCTTTTTTTTTAATCCCCTTAAACTGTGCCCAAACACAAAATTCCTCATGCTTTATAAGTCAAACACTACTTTTATGTTTAGCCAGATAAAATGGCTGACACGGATCACCCTCACATTCCTTATTGACTCCCAGAGGCACACTTGACTTACTGTGTTGAATGTGTTTCACATACAAATATAACTTTTCTGTATTCATGGTGCAATCTTCCCAAGGGTATACACAAGAATAAGATAAATTTAAGATATGATTAACAACCAAATATAGTTGTTTTTCCTGAGATCACTGAGAAATATCTCTGTTCTAATAAATAAATACTTACTTAGATTTAAATTAAGATTAAATATATCTTATATAAGAACATAAAATGTTCTTCACTATTTCACCTTTCACCTCACTATTTCACCTCTCTCATTGACACATAAATTTGCATACCAAACTTAACCGTCCCATCTCTGAAAATCTAAAACAACATTGTGGCGGCATAATGAATTATTTTGATGGTAAAAATAGACTTAAAATATGTCCCCACTGGTACATATATATATATATATATACACTGGTGAATAAATAAATTAATGTGTAAATTCACCAGTAATACATATTTTAGTTATAGTTGTAATAGAAATACAATTCTCAAAATTCCAACCATTTTGTGATATCTACTTATTTTTGTTTTGCAGATCACATGCTATATGCAATTTTGGTTATTGGTTTGATCAACTCATTAGGTGAACTAACTCACTGACTAAAACTCTTGCTTAGCGTAGCATTAACACTGGTTTCCACTGCTTGCCACCAATGGCTGCCTTTTTGGCAGAAAACCTGGGCCTAGGAGCTATCGGCAAAGTGGATCTAGAGGTCTTTTCACTATACAGTGGGACAGAGGAAGCATACAAAGAGGCATTTCCAGATGTGATAGAGATAGCAGCAGAAGAGCTGGAGGAGACTGTGCTTGGGCCATCATGCGTGGCTGGTGGTTTCCTATGAGCGGGCTGTGTAGCAGAAGCAGCCTCAGTTGGAGCAGGCTGATGGACAAAGGGATATTGAAAACTCACCGGTCCACTAGGTTTGGCAGCAACACCTTGTTTAAGCGATTGGGCACTTCCAGAGGATGGGACAGGGGAAGAGGACAGGGTGGGAGAAGGGAAACGACCAAAAGAAGGGGGTTGCAAATGGCTAGGCAGGGCAGGGTTTTGCTTGGACTCTGTAGAGGGAACAGGGGATGGTTTGGGGCTTGCAATTTTTACTTCAGGGGTGGAGTTGTAGGTGAAGAGTGAGGTGTCCAGCTGATATGGCTGATGTTTCATGACATCCACAACACTGAGATGTTTGGGTGTTGGCTTGGGTTTCTCGATTTTTGCTTTGGATTTAAGGCTAGTGGTAGGAGTGGGTTGCTTCTGTGCTGCAAGTGGGTAAAATGGGGACACGATGGGATTGTAGGACACAGGAGGAGGGGCCCGGATATTGGGAGAATATTTCCAGGTGCTTGGCATAGAGAGTGTGGGTGAGGGGGTTATGTTGGCTCTGTTGGCCTGCACAGTTTCTGCATCTACCACAAACTTCTCCATACGGGACTGTCGCCTGGCAAAAAGTTCTGCACCTTTGCCCTTAAGGGTTGGCCCATCAGAGAGACAGGTTTCTGAGGCGTGCCCTCTTGGAGAAGCTGGTAGAGCCTTGGATGCATGGAGGTAAGTGCTCCCTCGTTGGGGTGGACAGGATGCCACAGAATTGCCACCATGTTGTGGCTTAGTCCATGGGACCTTTGCCTGTGAAGGAACTACATGGTGTGTAGTTGGGGCCTTAATACTCACTGGTGCCTGCTGTGGTTCTGAGGGCCAGGTAGCTTGATAAGAAGCTGATGTGTTGGATGGTACCCAGGCAGATGTATGCTGCTGTGGAACTGGCTGAGTTGGTGATGGAGCCCAGGGTTTGGTAGCTGGCTGGGGCTGAGGTGCAGCCCAGGTTTGCTGGGCAGGAGTTGAGGCTGGTTGAGGGCTGCGAGGGGTGCGACCCTCTGCAGACCATGGTGGGCAAGTTGGGTTAATGGTAGGCTTAGGAAGAACAGGTGGAGGATTTTTTTGCCTGACAGTTGGGGCTTGCATGAAATTGCAGGCTTCTGCACCAAGACTGAGATAATCTTCTTCTAGAAGAAGGTTTCTGGAATCTGTTTTATTTGTGCCTCTCTTTTTTGTTTCTGGCAGAATTCCAGACTTGATAGCCGGTACTGCAATGCGTTCATCACGAGAAGCAATGATATCTCCTGTGGGTGACCACACCTGGGGGCTGGTGTTTACTGGAACAGGGACTTTAAAGATGTTGTCAGGTTTCTTTGGTGCTGGATTTGAGACAGGTTTAACAGGAGAATATGGTGTTGCGGCTTGTTTTAGACCACCAAAGGGCTTGGCTGTTCGGTTTGACACCAGGTGTTTGGATGTGGAAGAAACTTGCAGGGAATCCAGACCATTTATACCAGTGTTTGGCTGCTGAAACATCTGTTGCTGATACAGCTGTTCCTGATACTGTTGTTGCTGCCTGCTCTGCACATCATGTGGAACTGGAACATTTTCCTCCTGAAAGGCACCTGCACAAGTATCAGGTTCCACAAAAGCTTCCACTGGTAAGCCCTTCTGCCTCATCTCCTCATGTTGTGCTGCAATTTCATCAATCCTTTGACGTCGCTGAGCGAACATCAAGACCCCTTTACCTTTTGTCTGTGGAAGCTGCTCCATTTTTTCCCTGGTAAAATTTGTTGCTAATCCTTCTTGCTGTAGTTCGTAGTCGTAATAGAAGTTCAAAGCACCTTGGCCCTGATCAATAAAACCAAAATCTTCTTCGAATTCAGACTCACTTGTAACTGGAAGGGAAAATCCGAAGTCCTGGCCAACACTGTTGTCTTCAAATCCGTACTCGTCTTCAAAACTGTTGTCTTCTGGCTTTCGTGTACCGTAGCTCACTAGTGTGAATTTTCTAGCCCTTTGTCTGCGCTTCTTGAACATTAACACACCCTTACTTTCAGGGTTCGGTGCAGCAGTTAGTAGCTGAGCGATGCGCTTACATTTAGATTTAGCTTCCTTCAGATGCTTCTCAGATTGCCCCTCACTTCGCCTTTGGCCTATGGTTGACAGATGTGGGGTAGGTAGAAAAGAGAAAGATGTAATTTAGAAATTTGTTGGACATCACATATTAAATTGCATACAAGTATTGTCAATGTTGACACCATGTTTGGAGATCTACTCAGAATATTAAATTTCGGCACAATAAATTTTGTGACTCTTAAATTTGGAGACTCTGAATAAACTTGTCAGTTTCTACTCTTTAGTTGGTAATGCAAACAGACTCTTTATTGGACATGAAACTGAAGCAGCATCTCATGACCTGCTGTGATCCATGTTTGTGTCTGCATATATCTTTCAACAAGGCTCAGCTATGATGGGTATATGGTCAGAAGACAAATTGACAGTGACATTTATATATCAAGTACCAACCTGATATTAGTAGCCTTGTCTGGATGTTTTAATCAAAACATGTTACACACTGAAATCTGAAAAACATGCTAAGCAATATGCATGCTTACACTTAACTGCAGCATGGTTGGAACATGGCTTAGTAGCAAGCCAGTGCACCTGCAACCATTTTTAGGAGTGCAAATATTACAAGGGGCCATAAACTCCTCCAGCAAACGCGGTTGTCTTGAAAGTGGGTAGTGTGATATAGATGGTATGAAGAGAGAGAGAGAGAGAAAGAGAGAGAGAGAGAGAGAGAGAGAGAGAGAGAGAGAGAAATAGAGAGAGAGCGCTTCAAGCCGAAAAATATCAAATGACAAACCACCAATGACATATGCTGGTGTCTGTCAAACCTCTGTTAGCAATGGCATGGACACTAACGAATGTATGTTACTCCTAAATACTGGACTGGGATTTGCCTCATCTGACCCTACATTTAAATATAAGAGCAAGGTAAAAAAAATTGTGAACTGACCCCGTCTTGAAAGAAATCTGCCCTAAAATCTGGTCCTACACAGGCTGGCTATTTTTAACCAGAACAAAAGTTGATGCAAAATGATCTGGTGAATGATTCTTCATCTTGTAAACGTCTTGAGGGGTCCACTTATCTTCACAAGGGATATGCTCATATTATGCACTGCAGATTAATGAGACAAATATGCGGTAAAGGGCAAAGGTTGTACCTAAAAAAGCCTGTGGAGATGGGTGTGAGATACACACCAGCTCTCACACATGTAATGTCCACTTTATAAATCTACCCCAAACATAGGCAAGTGACAAAATCACAAACATGACATTATTCAGTAAGCATTTGTCAAGTGTACTCTCAATGTAAAATATTTTGAATGGTATAGAATTTCATTTAAAATAATTGAGTTTATCAAATTTATATTGTTCCATGGAGAACTTCAAAGAGAAAAAAGTCCTAACAAAACAGCTGGGTTCCAGCACATTCAGCGCTTGAATCCCTGAAAACAGCATGAGTGAATAGAGAGAACCAGAGGTAGTATCGCAGATAGAGCGTGAGAGAGATAGAGAGTGAGAGAGAGAGAATGAGAGAGACTTGGATTTGTAGAGTTGGACTTACATGTGTGTCTTGCCCGCTGTCTGCTGCCTTTGGTGGTTTCAGTGAGGGAAGCAGCGCCCCACTGCTCTGCCTGCTCAGCACCCTGGACTTGAATTCCATCAGTGACATACGACGCGAGAGGTGCTGCCTCTATCCCTCCTCCTCCTTCACCCTCCTTCTCCTCCTCTTCTGACTCCAGGGAGTCCAAACTTTCCAGAGCAAACAGTTCCCTAGGTTGTGGTATATTTGCAGCCTGGTCTGAGGAGGAAGAGCCAGAAGGAGAATTCAGGTGGTCGTTTTGATTGAGGGCACTACACTCTGAGAAAGAGATAGGGCTGCTTTCAAGGTTTTTTGGGCAATTATCTTCAGGGTCTTCTGAATCTTGGTCTTCGGGAAAGCTGTCACTTTGTGGCCTAGAAGGAGCATCTTGGCAGGGTTCTGGACTTTGGCAAAGCAACCCTGGGCCATCTTCCTCCTGTGAGTAATCAGAGAAGGAGGACTCAGGGTCCAGCTGAGCTGGGTGATTCTCAGGCTCATAGTCAAGATGGGGATGCAGAGGCCGGGATGACCGTTGCTCATTCTGTAGGTCCTCATCACTATCTGTCTCACCATAGTAAGCTTCATCCTGGGAGCAGTAAGGACCTTCAGGGTCATCAGAGCCAGACCATGCCTCTGGGTCATCTACAAGGCCTGATCTATCTGGGTCATCTACAAGGCCTGATCTGTCTGGGTCATCTTTGGCAGGTTCCATTGACTGAGATAGCACACCCTGACCTAAGGGACAAAGGGAACATAGAAGGGGGCTGATCAAAATTAGTTTAGTAGCTCACTGTCCACAGTGTACAATGTTTTGTCATATCAGCATTGACACATGTATTAGCTTATTATCCATTAGCAAAGCTGCATTTACAGTAGCGAAAAGCACAACTTGAAAACCAACAAAATAAATAGACACATACATAATATTCTGGAATATGTTTAGTTCACAATCATATATTTGCAAATCACTTATGTGTAAAACTGTATGGTCTTCTGAAGCTGTGTGATGCATACAAGGAATATGCAGGTGTATTTCCAAAGGGCAGGAACCAGAACGCACACACAAACACACACACACAAACATTCAAAATATCTCTGGCCTTTCCAAGACATTAAACAGTGAAGCACATTTGTACTCACAGCAAAGCAGGCTACTTACAAACCCAAATATAGACAGAGGAACCAAACTGACCAGTAAGGACACTATAAACCTTATTATACAGATACCTCCATAAATATATGTAATACGTACACTGTATAACATTGCAAAAATTCAGCACTAACATTTATTGCCATATTTATTGTGTTTTGAGCAAATTGTGTTTTGCACTAATTCTAGTATAAATAATCTCATTTGAGTTGATGCTACTATGTCAGAAAATTTATCACTGGTGGTACGTTTTGCTGTCTCTGTGGTGGTACACTCAAGGGTACATATTTGTACCGTTAATTAGGGAACATATCTGTACTTTATTCTACTAAAATTGTAGATTTTAATTTTGGGTTGATTTCATACACTCCATTTCATCTCCAGGATTTATTTTATGTTTTTTTATTTGACACAATTCTATATTGAAAACTTTCCTTACTAGAAAAGAGAATATAATGTACGTACCTTGGACGTTTAAACACTGTTGTACATTTAAAGGTACCTATACACGGTTTGTAAATTTACCGTACCTTTTTTCTGAGAGTGTACTTAATAATGTGTGGTGTATATTTTTATATCCATAAGTTTGTAGACATTTTTTAATTAGTGTATTAACTTATGTTAAGATGCCCCCATTTTGGACACGTTCAACATTAGACACACGTCCCAGAGGAACATTTTATAGCTCAAAAATTGTTATGTATTGGGTCAGGAGACATAAATGATGATTCCCCTAAAATCCCTTAGGAAAAAAATAAGCAAAAAGGATGAATCAAGATTAAATTATGATTCTTGGATTTTTAAAAAAAAAATTGCCATAAATTCATATCGTTTCCTCTCCAAACGATTGAGGAAAGAGTTGGTTTCATTCCTCTGCCTCATTAGGGAACACAGTGAACAGAGAGAAAAGCCCAGCTCCCCTCCTCTCACTCTACATGGAATGGTATTCAGTGTTTGAGCCTGAACAGTAAACTAGCATTCATGTCCTGAAAGCCAAACAAAACAGTGAGCAGGCTGTTTTCCACCATCAGAGCAGAGCTCCTAGTCTTCTGATGAGTCTAAGACTAGTGCCTTGCCATTTAAGTCCCACCATACACAGCCATGGATGGAAAAAAAATATGGAAGAGGGCAAAGATGCAGGAAAAGCAAATTAGGGAAATGCTACTCAGCAGGAGCTTGCTCAGACATCCCTCTAAGGACAAAACACCAATCTACATACTTAGCTTTTTGACTGCTAACAGTGTTGCATGATCAAAAAATATAAAAAACCTTTCTGGCTTTTTTGGTAAAAGTGAGTTCACATTCTCTACAGGGAATACAAAAATGGCACAAAAATTTCTAGTTATTTGTGGATTTTAACAGGTTAGTAAATGTATGAGGCAAATGTTTTACATTCATTCTTTCAGTGTCTGTAACCACTTATCAGGTTCATGGTCGCGATGGGTCCAGAGCCTACCCAGATTCACTGGGCGCAAGGTGGGAACACACCCTGGAGGGGTTGCCAGTCCTTCACACTGCAATACACACTCACAATCACACCTATGGACACTTTTGAGTAGCCAATCCACCTACCAACATGTTTTTTGGACTGTGAGAGGAAACCGGAGCACCAGGAGGAAACCCACACAGACACAGGAAGAACACATGAAACTCATATGTTTTATTTTTTGATTATATTAATTATGTTGCATTATTTATCAAATTTATCTAACATTAGCCATCTCTGTACAAATGTTCAATAAGTTTAAATGAAAGGGATTTCAATTTTGCTGTGATTGAGAATAAATTGTGTCCTCATAAGTTGAAATAGTGTAAAATTACTGTTTACAAATATGAGGTTTTGTTTTAGAGAACTGTCCTCTCTTCATAAAGATATAAATGAAATTGTAAATATACCAAAACCAAAGTCACATTTAAATTTTCTACATGAGAAAAAATCCAGGGTAATAATAAATGTAAAAAATATAAAATGTAAACAAATGTATACACATTAAACACCTTCATATTTTGTTAATTTTTCACCTCCAATTTATTCTGAATTTACAGGTTCAGATCTGCAAGTTTTGCAGAGGATGGCTGCAAAAATTAAAGAATGGCTTGAATAACCCTAATAACTTTTCATCAATTTCAAACCATAATAAAAATACTTTCTCTTTTACAAACACAAATACTCTATGGATCTAAAGTTTAAAATCCACATTTTCAACAACTTTCCTCCACTTCTCTCAGTGACATATGTGTCACAAATAACTACTGTAAAATAATGGCATTTTCTCTTATTATATCAAATCCCTAAGTAGATGTTTAATATCTTTGCTTTTCTTCAGTGGTGACTAGATGAGTTTTATTCATTTGACCTTTGGCCTTACAATGCAGGACATCTGTCCTCTGTGCAGATATCTTGTCGTTACAGTGTGTGTTTGATATTTAATCTTCTGTGAAAATCACACACACACTCTGCTGTGTGTGTGTGCTGGTGATCAGCAGTCACTTTACTGAATAATGTTTTGGTGACATGACCTACTTTGTGGAGCCAATGGAAAAAAGGATTCGTATGATCAATTGCAACATACTTAGCACTCCACAGAATATACTAATATAATAAATTCATATAATACAATCATAAAGTCTTGGGGAAGGTCAAAAGGACTGGTGGCAATGCACTGCACATACAAATACTACATATATAAATACTTTAAGATGTTCCTGTCCATCCTTTCACTATGAGACAAAAATTTATATATTTTGTAGTTTTTCAGAAGTCAATAATGAGAAAAGGAAAAAGACATAAAAGAATGAATCTTGTTAATGAGACAAGAAAGTCGTTGGTGTTCTTATTGGTTGGTGAACCTGAATGTTAATGAGTGTGCTGGTGATTACTTAGATTGTGAGAAGCAGAAAAGGCAGTCAAATTTTAAAATAAAATTATTAAAAACAAATGATCTGTTATTAAAATGTTTTTTTGCCTTTTCTTTTCTGATATTACAAATTTATAACTTACATACTTATTTTTACTGGAAACAGTACAATATTGTACTAAAAAAAAACACATGTGTCAAACACATTTTCAGAGATTTTGCATTACATATTGCAGTACTATATACCGACTTCTACTTTATGTGTTTTGGCTACATTACGTTTCACACTGTAAGGGAAACTGGCTCCACCTGGTGGATGTGAGTACAAAAGAGTGCAGTAGACCTTTCCTTGCTTTGCAAATTCTACTCCACTCTGTAAATAAGCACAGTAAAACTGCAATACATTAGTAGAGCATTAAATCCTGCAAGCCACATAGTGTAAAAACTTTAAAAAATGTACACAAAATGTAAGAGACTAAGTTTCCATGGTTTAATTTCTAGTCAAAACTGTAAAACATAAACATAATTCCTGAACCCTTCCATTGCTCAACCACCCATAATCATACCATTAAAGATTGTTACCTTCTTTGAGGAACAGGTTAACAAGATCTGCCAATCTTTTCTCTCTGCCTCTCTGCACCCCGCCCCCCATCAGACACCAGCCTCCTCCTTCTATGTTTGTCTTGTTTTTCTTCCACTTTCCACAAACGACATTCCACAGCTTCTCACTTCTAACAATTCAACTGCCATTTCACTATAGATCCTATTCCATCCACATGATTTGAGAAGATTGCTCCAGACCTCCTTAATTTTATTAACAGCTCAGGTCACGTACAATCCCCATATTGAAGGAGCCAACTCTAGAGAGTTTGGACGTCATCAACAAACCAGTATCTCTTCTTTCTTTCCTCTCCAAAGGTCCTTGAACATTCTGTCTACAATCAACTGTCTCTCTTTCTCACTCTGAACAATCTGGCTTCAAACCGGCTCACTCTATAGAGCCTGCCCTAATGGCAGTTACGGAAAAGTTACCTCTCTGCAGCTTTCAATACAGTTGACCCCAACCACTCCTGTCAGTCCTCACCAATCTTGGAATCACCATCTCTGCATGGTGGTATGCATTGTACCTTTAGGAATGCTCTTACCAGGTAACATGGCAGGGGACCTCTTCTGCTCCATGTAGACGTCACTGCATTCCCAAACACATTTAGTAATGATCATGTCTGGGTTCTAAGTTGGTCAGTTCATTTTTCTGAGAAAAACAGCAGGTTTGTTTGGTTTGCACATATTGTTGTCTGTTTCCTATTGTCATTAAAACTTATCATGTACTTTCAGATCCAAAGTCACATTTTCACATCAGAATGATGATCACAAACCCTGAGTTTTTTTTCCCCAGACCTAAAACAAGAGTGGAGCTTCACTGTCTCCTGCCTTTAAAGGTGACATGTCTGTAAATGGGTATTAAAAACAAAAGAATTAATAAACAGTTCACACTGTAAGAAGGCCTCACTTTGTTCCAACTAACTTGATTAAGTTCATTCTTCCTGCTTTTTACCAGTGAAGCATTACCAAATCATTTTCAGTAGTAAGTTTTGAAAAAACATTTCTGTTCATAGGCAATCTTCCATGAGTGTAAATGAACAGCTAATAAAAAAGAGCTGAAGCTTATTTGTACAGGTCGTGGTTCTGTGTGCTTGATATGGGGATAAAAGTCAGGATTAACACACAAAAAACATTTCCATGGTGGGTCAGCAGGTTGTAAATGTATCAGCAAGCTTCTAAAACTATTAGAGTTGGGTTCACATGCAGAACCACATGGATTTTTGGGTACATTTTAAGGGGTACACTTAATGCACCCATACCAACCAGTATCCTGGATTTTGTTTGTATTTATTTGAATTATATATATATTTATTTATTTATTTATTATTATTTTTTAAGGGTTGTTCATTAAAGAATATGGTTCTATATAGAGCCATTAACACTTGAAGAAACTTTTAAAGGGTTCTTTGCATAAAAGGGGGTTCTTCAGATATGAGTAGAATAGAATATAATTTGCAATATATGGTTCTATAGAGCATATTTTAGAGAAGTGTTCTATATGGCACTCAGAAATGCCTCTTCTATTGTAACAAACTTGACATCATATATGGCACCTTTTGGTGCCATATAGAAAACTTTCCTAAACATATATATACTATATACTATACTATATAGAACCATCTGCAGCACATTGTCCCTTTAATGAACCCTTTAATCATGCAAACGTTTCTTTGTCTTTTGAACCCTTAAGGACTACCTTTTTTATTAAAGTTTGCTTATATTTGCTGGTGTCAGATAAATAGTTTTTATTGTTTATTTTAATAATTTACCAAAATAACATTCATTCATTCATTATCTGTAACCGCTTATCCAGTTCAGTGTTGCGGTGGGTCTAGAGCCTACCTGGTGTGAGTGAGTTTGAAGAACAATGTTTTGTTCAGATTCTCCTTGATTGCATGAATTTGTTAAATCAACAGCACACATTATTTAAAAATCATTATTTGTTAACTGCTAAAACTAGGTATTAGATAGAATTAGAAATTAGTTAGAAAAAGTTAAACCAACACATTGACACACAGAATATCACACTTACTGGAATACATTTTTTATTGGTTTTATTCTAATGTTAGGAGTTATTTGTAGTTTGTTTGTTTTGTTTTTTTTTTTGTTTGTTTTTTTATCAAATAAACACTTACTGCACAAATAAATAACTTTTAAAATCTCATAATCTCTGGTGATTACACTTTTGCACAGTGCTGTATATAAAGCATCTATTTCAGAAAGATCATTAGAATAAGTTTGTAAAAAGCATATGTTAAGTATGATCAGATGTTTTGTTTTTAAGTATTTGATGTTTGTAGTTACATATGTGCTTTAATGAACTTAGCTCCGAGGAACTGAATTATCTAAGTAAGTGTCCAAGTAAGGCAATAGGACAGTGGTGGGAAGCCAGTGACCCTCTCTTGTTGGCTGACCTGTGGTACCTATCAAAGGATTAGCTCATTTCCATGACAACCTCACTGTCTATGTGATGAGAATGAAAATGAGAATCCCTTTAAATAGTCTAGGCACTTGTGTGGATAGTGGGTAGGTAGTATTGTAATATTAAAGGGCCTATACTAAAAATGTTTTATGGGGTCACAAAAACTAAGATGTCACATACATTATATATATTCAGCTCATATCATTTTGACCCTTTCATTCATGCTGAAGTCATAAGGAGTGCTTCAGCCTGGGCTGAAATTAGGTAAAACAGCGGATAGCCAATCAGAACAGACGTGGTTTAAATATATTAAAGGCCCATTTCCATGTAACATAGTTACTTCTATAAACAGGTTTAATTTAGATATAGGTTGGAAAGATTTGTTTTATATACAAAACTCACAACGCATACCCAAGCATAAACATTTTAAATCAAACAGGAAAGTTAAAAAAAAGTGTTTTAAATTGTGCAGAAGTGTTTTTTGACTGATGCGGTAGGTGATATAATTTTCACTTCACTAAAACCAAAATATAATGACAGGGGATTTCCCCATTAATTAATTAATAACCAACCAAATGGTGAGATAAATTATTTTATATGGCTTTCATAGCTTAGAATCAAAGTGTCCACTACATCAATATCTCACCATAGCCAACCACAAGTGTCCCAATACAAGAATGTTTATATCCATCCCGAATATTGTTCACTTAATCTGATAACAGTACAAACACAAACAAAAAACACTTGAAACATGGCTAGAAAATGAAACCACACAAGTCACTTCAATAGTATATATTCTCTGGACATGATGTTAAATACTCCATTCTTAAGATCCTAGCTGAGTTCAGAACTGTTCACAGCGGTGCTGATAGTAACCAGATGTCTGAAGAGTTTAACACCTCTAAATGCTATGATACATTAAATGCAATATTATGCATTTGTATATAAATATGTTATGAAATATCTGAGATGTAGATTTAGGGTAGTTTTGAAAAAGTGTTTCAGAGGTTTTGGCCTATTAAGTCATGATTAGCATTACATATAAAACTCAGAAAACAAAGGTAAGTTCAATTCTTATTCTGTAAATAAAATTACTAAATTAGCATTTCGGACATTAAGACCTCTTGTTCCTATAACCACCCCTGCATAGAAATCCATAAGAAATTTTCCTTCACTTCAAACCCCTTTTATGGACTTCTACACCTCAATATTGTGATATGAATGAATCTTTCATACATTATACGGCAACAATAAAAGCCTCCAAAAATAGTAGCAAAACTAAAGCAAAGTATGTTGTACAGGTTGATTTTGACACAGGCCATTCAAAAAACTACAAAACATAATGCAGTATTCATAAAAACTACCCACAACTTAGGAAACATATAGACATAACACAAAACAAACCTTACCTGAGTGATCAGATTAAATTTATATGTCTTTGAAGACCTCCTTTGGCAGTTTTTAAACTCTGGCAGAATTTGGATCCTTTTAAATCACACTGCTTGCATAATATCAAATACAAATACTATCAGAGTATCAGAGAATGATAAGCAGAATCTTGAGAACAGCTCTCTGCAGAACAAAAGGGAAGAGGATGGCTGGGAGTAAGACAAGATGAAAAGGGGGAGGGGTTTTAGTTTATGGACCAGTGCTCTTCACTGTTCTTGTCTAGTGGGAAGATGTTATGAATTGTATGATGTTCCTTCTGACAATCCAAGAAATTAAAATTTGTCCCTCCTGTGATGCAGCAATATTTTATAAAACTCTAGCTGATGTGTATGGTGACCTTAGGCTCAAGTGTGGTTCTAAAGTTATCCCATATACACATATACGCCATTCATGTGGAATAAAGTACAGTTAGTGCAGTGATATTTTCAGAGCAAGCAAGAATAGACTTACATGTATACAAATAGATAGATATGAACTGATGCCAAGCAGCTGTCAGAGGGTATTTAGTAGTGATGGAAACTACACTGAGAAAATTCTCTTTTCCCAGTGGAGCATGGTCACAAGGCTAACTTCCTTCAATGTCTTGACCCAGATTTCTGGCCAAGAGCAAGTCGAAGAGTTTCCATAACAAGCTAAAATTATTTATGATTATCATGTAGCATACGGTTTACATCAGATTTATGTTAGGTGTACAAAATTTATTTAAAGTGTTTTATGTGTAACAAAATTGCAATTCAAAATGTAAACATTTGTCTGCTCTTTTGTCATTTTATGGTTAATATTGAGTATTATTTAAAAAGTCAATTTTACTAAAACAAAAAGTAATCTGTTTGAAAATGTCAAGCAAGAAGAATTTATTCATCACTGCATTTGTTATGAGTTCCATCAAGGAAAAAGAGCTGCAAAAGTATGTGCACTGATTGGTTCTGTTCATTATCTGTAACCGCTTATCTAGTTCAGGGTCACAGTGGGTCCAGAGCCTACCTGGAATCATTGGGCACAAGACAGGAACACACCCTGGAGGGGTGCCAGTCCTTCACAGAGGGACACACACTTTCACTCAAAGACACTTTGAATCGCCAATCCACCTACCATTGTGTGTTTTTGGACCATGGGAGGAAACCCACACGGACACGGGGGAGAACACACCAAACTCCTCACAGACCGTCACCCAGAGCAGGAATTGAATCCACAACCTCCAGGTCCCTGGAGCTGTGTGACTGCAACACTACCTGCTGCACAACCGTGCTGCCCTGATTGTGAGGGTACTGATACTTAATAATTATTATTATTTTAAATAAAATGGCAGTTGTGTCATTTTTCCATCACTTGTGGAAATCTCATATAACAGTTATAATTATAGTGCCATTAAATCGTTTGTACCTTTAAAAGGCAACATTTAAATTTTTAAAAATATGTTAGTATGTCAGCCATTATTGTGAAGCAGGACACCCAATAACACCTAAACTCATTGGAAAGGTGAGAGATTTCACTCCAATACAGTTCCAGTGCCCAAATGTGGGGGCTTTATGGCCGTTGAGCCCACACTTGTCAGAGCATCCCATTTCAAGCTTCTCCTTGGAAATTATAAAAGCTGGCTGTGCATAATTCAGCTGTGCTTATAATACATAACATCTGCTGTGATACAAATTATTTCTGTTCAGAGGCTGCGTTATTTAAAATTAATCATCAATACCACACCATTCTAAATAGGACAGGCTTAACAGCACTAGAGGTTTTTTCCATCAGTCCTAAAGGTAAACACTGAAAAATGTTTTAAAATGAGCTGAGCGTAAATGTTAATTAATTACAGAGAACTTCTCTTATACTGCAGGCCTTTTTAAAGCACTAATGACCTTTTTAGGTCAATCCACAGATTTATGCCACTGCAAGTCCTCTCCAAATATGGAATCCCTCAGATGTGCCTCTTCTCAGAGTTTCTCTAAGGTTAATGAGCCGATTGCTGCCAGTCATCCATATAAACTCTAGAGCAGATTAAGAGCAGCCTTTGCTTTGGTTTATGAGACTTGAGTTTGAGATAATAGCGCAAAGCTGGATAACTTAATTTAACTGGTGTATACAGAGGAAAATGGCCTGATTCAGTCAAAAAGGCACAAGTGGGCAAGCTAAAAGGATTGTGTAACTTGAAAGTACTGCATAATTTCACTTAACTTTAAGCACAGTGTGAAATTCTTTGTCTGCTGGGTTTCTGGCATTGAATGGCTACACATTCACAAGGGACTGATAGTACAAACCTCTATATTCCCATGTTTATAGTCCAAGAGAGAACAGAACCTTCAATATCACTGGATGGGTAGAATGGCCCTGAACTCAAGCACAACACTAGTTAGCATAGCAGATCTGTATGATCTGCATTCTCCTTCTAGTGTGCTGAGCTCTCCAGTGGTGCTGTGGTAGTAGCATTTAAAAAAGAAATGGCAGCTGGCTTCACATATATACGTATCAGGTAGACAGGAATGTGCAGTACTTGGTTGAAACATAGCTAAACTCTACCAACAGCGACAGCTAAATTGGGTAAAAAAGTGTAAAAAAAGGAAAACACACACAAACACACAATAATAATAATGAATATTATTAAAACTGCAATGAGATATGTTAAATATTGATAAAAAATATTACTCTTTCAAGGCTGGCAATAATCTACTGCTGATTTAAAAAGGCCTAAAATAGTGATAATCTGAGTAGGAGAGATATTTCAACCACATTTCACTGATCACACTTATATTACTTTAATTCAAATTTTTGATTAATTATTTAATTTAAAATAATTATATTTTATAACAAACTAGTTATTAAACAGCATTGTAACAAAGCTATGCCTAAAAATGTATGCAACATTATAAACAAGGCTTTAAAACATTACACTGCTGAAAATCAATTTTA
Organism: Hoplias malabaricus; assembly: GCF_029633855.1. NCBI lineage: Eukaryota > Metazoa > Chordata > Actinopteri > Characiformes > Erythrinidae > Hoplias > Hoplias malabaricus. The sequence continues at coordinate 13,467,687 of NC_089801.1, read as the reverse complement.
CCCATCCCCTTTTATCTCAGTTGTAGCCAACTGAACAAAGATCAGTTTGTGTCTTCTTTAGAAGTTTATTCTACAGATTAGTTTGATTCAATGAATTTACATTGCTTCCGCTATGACACACTTAAATTACATATAAAAATAAAAACATTCTTGTATACATTGACATAGTGTATTGCCAACGCATGATTATTTGGTATGCTATATCTATACTATTAACCCTATATTACTTAAAAACACAGGTTATTCAGTATACTGAACATCTACTACAACATTTCCTGTAATAGCTGCTATCAATCTGCAAATAAATCTGAAATTTCCATGCATGTAGTGTAACATGTAAGATCAGCTTAAGGTAGATTTGAATCTAGATGTTCTCATAGGAGGACTAGTGTTAACTGAGTGAGCTATGAAATATGTGTGTATGAAAATGTGCTCCAGTTTCTTCCCATAGTCCAAAAACACACACCGGTATGTGGATTGGTCATGCAAAAATCTCCATAGGTGTGAATGTGTGGTGCACTGTGATGGAAAAAATAGGATTAAAAGATAAATTTACCTGTCATATAAAGTGCCATCACTACTTTTACATTAATATTTATTTTTGTTTTCATTAATTTTTTGGTTGGTTTTCTTTCTTTTCATATAAATGCATTAGAGAAACCAAGACAAAGGGACTAGAATATAGCTCAAGAGCAGTTCACTGAAAAAATAATTTCTAGTCTGACTTGAGAATGCACAGCATGAAATCAAAACTGAGCAAAGGACCTCGGTTGAACCTCTCTTAAATAGGAAGGGAGACAGGTGTTATGAATGCTCCTGATCAAAGTGGACCATACTCCTGTCACCCCCTGGTGGCTAGAGATGGTCCATCACCAGACTAGGCCCTTACACTTTGTAGAAATTAATAGTAATTAAGACTTATTCATGAAACTATCACTTTAATGTGGATGTAAAATAACTCAAACCTACTGGGTCCTCAATCCTGCACAATACCATGGACACTGAGAGTAATAGTAATTAATAACAGGCTGACCACAGTCTCCATGGGGAGTGCCTTCATGGCACATTCCCTGATAAGCAACAGCGCTAAAACCCAAAATGTGACTAGATGGTGTTCTCAAAAATTCTTAAAGATTTCATTATATTTTCATCCTGTGGAAATAAAACAAAATAATCATAGAATGTCTGTAGTTTGTATTAAAAGATCAGATCATATGTGTCAACTTACTTTTTGACAGGCTTCAATAAATTCTTCAGCCGTAACTACGCCATCCTGGTTTTGGTCCATTTTCTGCAGAGGGACAAAATATGAGACCACTTTGTTTTTACTCCTGAGTTCATCTAGTATAAAACACTTGAAAACACCTGAAAAAACATCTCGACATGTTGCCGGGAAGCCTCTTCTTTCCTCAGTGGATTAATACTCTTTCCCATCATATCATAAATGGATTTCATTACATCCAGCATTTCCTGGAAGACACAATGAACATAAATATATCACACCAAATGTGCCCTTTGGGTCACAGATACATCTTAGACACTGCTTTATTCTATTAAGCTTTGCAAACACATTGTCTCTTCAAAATACTCCTCACCATTCAGATTGCTTGTGATTCATGAGGAGGGGATTCACATGCTGAATAAAATGCTACTGCTGTGCTGAACAAAGTGTAGACAACTTACACTAATCATGCAATATTCAAACAAATATCTAAACATCTCTTGAAGAACAGCTTACTGCATAACAAGTAGGTTTGCCTACTGCTGCCCACAAAGAATTTGGATTTCAGTCTGATTAACTGGAGATGCATTTGTCTAGCAAGTGTAAATGTATGTGGAAAAAAAATCTTAATTAAATCTAAATCTTATCTAAAGGCAACACACACACACACACACACACACGGACAATTTCGAGTCACCAATCCACCTACCAACGTGTGTTTTTGGACTGTGGGAGGAAACCGGATCACCTGGAGGAAACCCACGCGGACACGGGGAGAACACACCAACTCCTCACAGACAGTCACCTGGAGCGGGAAACGAACCCACAAGCTCCAGGCCCCTGGAGCTGTGTGACTGCGACACTACCTGCTGGGCCACCGTGCCGCCCTGCATGCAACATCATTATTATAATCAATGTGGAAAATATGACTACAGTCTGACCATACAGTCAGACAAAATTACATGGTCATTTGTAACTTGCAATGTGAACATTCAGTTTAGAATCAGGTTTCAAGCTGATATAGGTTATTTGTCTTTGTTTGTTGCATTTCTTGAAACATTTGTACATACTGATAGAATACAGACAGATCAGTAAATCAAGTGCTCTGATGACAAGCATAAGACCTGCATCGCCCTACACCCATGCAGACTTGCGCCTTAAAAGACAATGGTGGTGTAGAGTGCAGCCACTTGTACTGCTAAAAAAAGAAAAAAAAGTACAATGAACGAGAAGGCTTTCAGTCAAAAAGAGGCTGAATGGAGCAAGTAAGACTCAACATCGGTGTAGCTTGCAACATGTAGTGCATCCTTACATGTGAATTAGATATGAGGCAGGTGGATGTTGTTTGAAGGTGACGTGTTGTGCCCCTCACCCTGTATGACATCAAATCATGTACATGTTTGCATTTTAGGAGAGTGACTTTGAAATGAGGGCTAAATGTAATGGGGTGGGACTTTTACGGCTGGATTTTTAAGGCTTACAAAGTGGTTTCTACAAAATCATCTAATCAATTTGCCCCACAGTGTGAAAAAAAAACTTGTTTTATTTAATTTTTAATTAAAACTACTTTTAGTTGCTCCTATCAGGGGTTGCCGCAGCGAATCAACTACAATCCACACCATCAATCTGGCACAGTTTTTACGCCGGACGCACTTCCTAATGTAGCCCTCCCTAAAGAGGAATTTTACTTAATTTAACTAATTAATTTAATGTAAATCCCAGTCAGCAACAGACCTCTTTAGTGAGGTGTCCATCTTTGTTAAGGTCATAGAGATGGAAGGCCCAGAACAGCTTTTCTTCAGCAGAGCCTCGTAGCAGGATTGAGAGACCTCTAATGAACTCCTGAAATATTCACAACATTTATATTTTAGTTTATTCCTCACAAACCAATCACACTTTTAACTGTTAACATCTATCGCTCCAAATAATATTAGTACTGTGTTAAACATCTTTTGTATGATGCTCTAAATAAAGTGCTGTAAATGTCATGAAATATATTCTATTAATGGGACAATGCAAATATTACCTCAAAATTCACTAGGCCATTCTGGTTTGTATCAAAAGCACTGAAGAGAAAGTGAGCGTATTTTGACACATCTGAAACATAATTTCAATATCTGGTTATTTATCTGCTCAGTTATTTACCACATATATCTGGTACATTTACAGCATTTATTTAAATGTTAATAATAAAAGGAATTTTATAACAAGTGCTACCAGAAACATCTATGTATCTGAAGCCTGAACTCACATGTTGATCATGAACAAAACTGGTATTTTAACACTAACTATGTAAACAATAACTAATTACATTTAGTAGCATGTATGTGGAAAAATGTTTTATAACAACAGTAAAATATTTCCCATGTTTCATGTTAAAAATAAATATATTCAAACCTTAAGCCAGTGAAATATTACAGTTTGACCAAGAGCATCCACTGTTGCATTTTGCATCAACAGATTTTTCCAAACTAAGTAATTCTAAGTTTAAAACAGAATTTTCCATAGTGTCTATTGGTTAAAACCAGAAACAGATATGAAATTAAACCCATATAATACCGCACAGAGAATAATACAAACTGATTTAAATATGTACCTCCACCAGGAAAGAACTGAGCATAGATGCTTTTGAATGAATCCTCATTCACACTGCCACTGGGACATTCCTGTCCAAAACAAACAAACACATTCTAACACCTTAAATACAAGTAGGACAGGTTTGAATAATAATAATAATAATAATAATAATAATAAACTTTTACATCCATTATGCCAGTATGTTATTTAGTATTTGGAGGATCTGTCTTTAAAAAACATTTGAGGCCAATGGAATTCTTTAAAACTATTGAGAATTTAGACTTTTATTCATCAAGGTTTCAAAGCAAATATTCATTGAATTCATGTCATACTCAAAGATTTTGTAGAAAACAGTGAACAAAATAATAAAATAAATAATACAATAAAAATATAATAAATGTATCTAATTAAAATAATAAAGGCAGTCTAACAGGTGCTTACACTTTTGAATCTTCTGTAGAGAATCTGGATTTCTCTCTTTGTGAAGTGACTCTGACTGTGGAGTCGCTCCAAATTTTCAGGGGTGTGGCGAGGCACCACAGTTTTGTCCTGACCCTCATCATCATCTTCTACAACACAGCAACAGAGATTACACCAAGTCGGGAACAAGTCATGTCCCTGTTAAATAATTCAATAGTTCAATAACTCCAATCCAACCACAATTTTTGACTGTAATTTTTTATTTCAACTTTTAATTTACTAATATGTTTTATAAAAGGAGAGGTTTGTGGGGTTAAGTTGCAAAAATCACAGCTTAAAAAGAGTCCATTTACTTGCACCATAACATTTATTTTAAGTCCCTTTGTACAGTCCTACTTTTATTTTTTTTCAGCCGACTGTTTTTATCTTCACCACAAAAAATAAACATAGAAAAGCCCTTATACCTCATACTATAGAATGACCTTGATAACAACTTGTAAACTGGAAACGTGACACTAATATGGTGTGGTGTGCAGTGATCACTCGAGCGGAGCGTCTGCTTCAGCTGTGCATTCTGAGGTCAGGACCTGAAATTAAGACCACTGACCTGGTCAGGTCAGGTAACAGTAATTACACACCTACTTGCCTCTCAGATGAATAATGAATAGAGGCTGAAATTTCCTAGTGGCATTTTCCAACCCATTGTATTTTCATATAATGATTTTCATATTATAAAGAGGCTAGGTTTTAATGGCAGACAACTGAGGTGTTCATTCAATTTATATTTAAATAATCCAGTTTTGGTCCATGATGTTTACCCATATGTCCAAAACTATCCACAGACTTTTAACCATGGTGTATGTTTCCACTGGTATGTGCACATGATCTCTGTTCTGATTGGCTGCCATGTAATGTGCCTCATTTAAAAAGCAGTCTAGGGCGAAACACTCCTTAAACCTTCAGTACAATGAGCAGGGATAAAAGCTGTAGTCTGTAAAGGAGACATGGCTATACCGTTGTGCATAAGTTTTGGTGCACTGTTCAAATTAGATGTTTTGTTAGTTTTGAAAGTGGAAATATGTATATGCCCTCTACAAAAAACTACATATTTCACTACATAATTACTTTTGTATTTCTTTACTATAAAATACAACAAAATAAGGCCTGTGCAATTGATCATGGTACATCTTATGGCCTTTCAAGTATCACTAGGCACAGGGCAGGAGCACACCCTGGGTGTGTTGGGGGCGCAAGTCCTTCGCTGGGCAACACAAACACTCACACCTCACACTCACCCTTGTGTAGCCATTCCACCCACCAAAGCTCTTAAATCAACAACCTCATATTCCAGTAGCTGTGAGACAGCAACAATACGTGTTGTGCCACCCCAAAATGTATTAACATATTTATTATTATAACTTTATTAACTTTTAACCAAAACAATTATATTTTTAATGTATGTTTTTGTGATATTACTCTTAGCATACTAGCAAATTCTTATTCCAGATATAAACATTTTACATATTTCCATGTTATGGGCTCTTTAAATGACCACAAAAGGTAAAAATAAATTTGTTTTAACATTTTTCCTAAGCCAGATTTTAGCATTCCAAGATCTTGGTGATAACCCTGTGGTTCAGTTAAACACACAATTAAAAATTCACTGCAGTGCTGGTTCACGTCAGGTAACTAAAGACAGCTTTGTTGAGCTGTGTCCTATTCAGAAAGGATAATATAGCTGCCCTAGTTTCTAATGATGCCATCACAGTAAACATGCAACATGGCTAAAAGAATAAAACTTGATATGGTCTTCAATTTGTGTCCTTAAATTTTCACGCAATTACATAATATATACTCTATATCTCGGGTAATTGCTGCCTATGTTGAAAAAACGTGGGCAGCCCGGTAACTCTGTATATATGGGGTCCGTATGGGGTCCCTGTGGGTTGTCTTCTTGTTTTCAGGTACCCATAATTCAGTAATAACTGCAAATGGATAGACTCTTCTTAGAGTAGCAGTTCCACTTCTACAGATTGTGTTATTACTTCTCTATCTCCTTCCTTAAAATGCTACTAATTACTCTCACATATCTTGTAACATAAAGTGTCATTAACATTAAATCATTATACTGAAAGCATAATAACTATTGCATCTCCTTAAGTATCGCTAAGTAAGTAAGTGTCAATGGTGTTTACTGCTGTATCTCTTTAAATAACATGTTATATCCAACCTAAGGGGAATTCAATGCTATTATCTCAATCTATTATCTATTGGTGCCTTGTTTAAAAATATCTTTAATACTATATATATTTAAATAAAGTGTTATGTCCTTGATATACATGTCTTTCAAATACTGTATTCAATTAAGAATATTAAAGTGCCATAACTACTGTAAACAGTATTTTATTTTACTATCGCCACATTTTATAAACGAGAAAAATAGGCCTACCTCCTGAGGAACATTAAAATTCTTTAAGGTTCTATTTATACGTCAAAAAGATGTCACTACAAAAATCCCTTATTTTTCTGAAGAAAACATTACGGTACCTGAGTGTAAAGTCCCAGTTATGAGTCGGAGAATGTGTTGGACGAACTTTACAATTTGCTGTTTACACCGCCGCCTCTTGCTCATGTCCAGCCTCAGAATTAACAACTTGATCAACTTCTTTATCTTTGTGTTTATCAGAGGAAATAGCCTCCATTCAGTCTATAGCAGTGAGAGGAGTATGTCTTATCCCAGAAACACAGTGACACATTTACATGACATTACACAAGTCGTCGCAAGATGGCGCTGTTTACCTTGGTCGCTGTCTTCTGATGTCGTCTGAACCGAAATGGAGGAATCTTAAACTGTTAAACGTTGACAGTTTTACACAAAATAGAAAAATGTTTAAGATATGTATAATATCATCATGTAAAAATATGCTTTAATAAATAAAGTTTGTGTTCACCTCCCATCAGGTCCAGTGGTGATGTTTATACGTCAGTTTAAAAAGATGTGTCATGTGTCAAAAATTTTGTAATTTGTCAATGAGGAATCATGAGCTTCCATCACTCTCACACGTTGGTGCCAATGTGTGTGATTGAAAGAAACTTAGCTATAGGGTGGAACTGGAAGAAAACATGGTATGGATCCTTTTTTAGGCATTCATTTTCATTAAAAAAAATCTGAATTATGGCATGATGTGCATAACAGTAAGATAAGAGGTAGTGTAGTGATGGAAAATGTTGTAACATGGAAATCCCAAAGCTGGGATGAGATTTAAAAATTGCACTGGGTAGAGGAAATGAACTCATTCAGGGGCAGATTGTTCTAAAACTTACAAAGCGGAAGCACTTTCCCAAGGGTAGAGGTGAAAAGGGTAATGGCTAGATTGTGGAGGGTCAGTGCCAATTTCCTCTAGACACCAGTGTTTTTATTATTATTATTATTATTATGTATTTTTTTAAATTTTATATATATATATATATATATATGTATTATTTTATTATTTTTTGATACTATATTTTAAGTTCAGGATACCTTGAAGGATCAGAAAATGTTTTTTACATCTTACATCTGTTTTTGAAAACATGAGTGACACCAACAGAAGAAAGCAGAATTCATATAAAAATCAGCTTGAGGCACATTATCCCAGGGAAGCACGTTGCCTGTCAGTATGATGGAAAATATTTGCTTAGGTTCGTTTTGGAAATGACAGTGAAGTTTTACACATTTTATGCATACTCATGGCCCAGCAAATGTACTTAAATTAACCAACATCATGGGAAACTTGCTGAATGCTTCCAACATCCCAACAGGTCCTCTGACAATAAAGTAATAGATTACTTCTCAGTAAACAACGCAGACTGCTTTGATATCATATACATTGATTTATAAATCAAGTAACCATAGAGCAGTTAATGTTGCATCTGTAATATATATATATATATATTAAAAAAACAAGCTTGTTTTAGGAAAAGAAACCTGTTTAATAATGGACATTATATATTGCATGACAAAGCAGGCTTGTGTTACATTCTGTTCACAATTAAAACAGAGATGCTGGCAGAAGAATGACAAAAATGAGGGACACAATAAGAACCAAAGTTCTGTAGGTCTGTAATGCAGCCAAGGATCTTCAACAAATGAGCAGAGAGAAAGCAAAAGAAAAAGATGTTAAACACAGAAGTACTGATTTAATATAAAATATACATTCATTCATTATCTGTAACCATTTATCCAATTCAGGGTCACGGTGGGTCCAGAGCCTACCTGGAATCATTGGGCGCAAGGTGGGAATACACCCTGGAGGGGGTGCCAGTCCTGTACAGGGCAACACAGACACACACACACACACTTTTAAGTCGCCAGTCCACCTACCAACGTGTGTTTTTGGACTGTGGGAGGAAACCGGAAGACCCGGAGGAAACCCACGTGGACACAGGGAGAACACACCAACTCCTTACAGACAGTCACCCGGAACAGAAATCGAACCCACAACCTCCAGGTCCCTGGAGCTGTGTGACTGCGACACCTACCTGCTGCGCCATTATCTGTGTAAGATAATTCATTACTTAATTATAATTAAAGATAATTAATTGTCTTAAGCTTTCAACAGCTATGAGAAACCACTGTCGTATCAAACCATCTGCAGATCTAGCCATGTGCAAACATTTGAAAATGTTTGCTCAAATTACACATCACTTATTTTTTTAAATAAAAAAGAGTGACCGATTACCTAATTACTTTAAACTAGTAAAATAATTTTCCCATTAATTAAATTAAATTATTAATGTGTATTTTAACTGACAATTATGGACAGAGGACTGTTAATATGTAAATGAATGCTATGTATATAGTTTTATATTTTTATATATTTTATATTGTTTGAAAAATCATCATTTTAAAAGCTTAAATCACTTTTAGGTGTTACTCTATAATGGACTTCTACACAGCAAATAGTCACTGTTAAATCAGCAGCATTATAGTCTGTGAGGAGTTTGGTGTGTTCCCCCCGTGTCCACGTGGGTTTCCTTTCCTCATAAGGTTGAAAAACACACATTTGGCTGCTCAAAAGTGTCCGTAGATGTGAGTGTGTGCGTGAATGTGTGCGTGTGTGATTCCGGGTACTCTCTGGACACAGCGCAACCCTGAACTGGATAAGCAGTTACAGACAATGAATGAATGAACTTGTTTGTGTATGGAGTAAAAAAGGTGGTTTATTCTAAAAGTGTTCTTCAGGTAGTGGATGATGATTATAATAAGATAGTAATGTGCAAGAACTGGTTTGGTTTGAATGTTTGTTTGCTGAATCAAGCCTCCCCAGAGAAAGAAAAAAATCTCCTTAAAATCTCAGTAGACACTCTAAGACAATAAGATCAGATAGAATGACAAATGAGACTATAGATTCAGTCATAAATGTCCTAAATGTGTCTCCTGAGACCACAGTCATTTCATATGTGCCTCCAATTGAGTTTTAATGGAGATCTCAGTAAACACATTTGCCGGATGAACTAAACCCTACTGTCTCATTTAATTATTTTTTAAAGGTATTATTATTATTCTTCTCCTATGGAATTTTAAGAGAATCACCTTTATGTCTCCTGACCACCAGGGTGGTCAAAAAAATAAGGCCTTTTGTAACAGTGCAGGCATTAAATTTTGTAGTTTATGCTTTCTGTATAGTGTCATATGAAATTGTTAACAGTTAATGACATTGACTTACCTGGAAAGGTAATAGCAGTCGTGATAGCTCAGAAATCCTGAATGTGTTAAAGTGATTAATTTATATTCAGAGTCATCGTTGGATATGTGCTCAGTGCTCTGCACTGTGAAGACCTCGTATGGAGAAATAAGCTGTTCAATTTCTTCAGAAGTGCATGTGTAGTTCTCAACGTTAACAACTGAACAGGAGGTGATGTTAAACAGTGTGCCTTCACCTTCTAAACCGGTTGCTTCAATTTCAAGACTCTCTTGGATTCTGGGATGGATGAACCTTCCAAAACGAACTTCCTTCCCAGTTTCTACAGTATATTTATTTCCTGTGCCATAGTACACGGTGTAACATCTTTTACCATGATTAAGAATCTTCAAGGCATCTGTCAGCAGGAAGTGAAGAGACTTGAAAGGAAATTCATTGTTGTATGTTTTGTTGTTGCTGCCTTTAGTTTGAACCATGTCATTAAATAACTTTCGGAATTTCACTCCAGAATTCCCATAAGCTTGCAGAGCTGCTAAGTGATACGGTGTTGCACCAAAAATTTGTTTCTCACAAGTTCCACCAGGATTCCTCCACATGTGTTTGAAATCTTCTCTAGCCTCAAGCTCCTGCTGTAACAGACCATTTGTAACAGCCTGTAACATATTGTCATGACACTTTGAGAAGGTGGCATCTACAGCATTAGGGGCCATGTCCAGCATTCTCACCTCTGCTGTTGTCTGAAGAACGCAATGATGAGCAAAGAAACACAGTTTAGGATCAACTGTGATGGACCAGTAGAAATTCTAGAATATTTTTATATGGATTGTAAAGAAGATACAGTTCCTGTCTTAAATACATTATAATGGAACACCGAAACCATTCTTAGACAAGATGGTTGCCATTTACAGTGAGTATTTACTGCAATTGTAGTGTCCATATATTTTTAATTTGAATAAACTAAAGCAACACTAGGTAGTACTTGTACTTCAATATTACAGCTTGTGAATCACTGTGATGTGTCAGTGACCTATAATAGAGAGAATAGAGCCTCTGTTGATGCTACACTGGGCTCAGCACTACAGAAAATGCATTATGTACTTTTTTGGAGGTCGGTAGGGGGAGTTCAGGAGCAAAATACCAAATTTTACCTAATGTTTTTTAGCATGTAAGAACACTGATGCAAGAAAAAATATCATAATACACACTTCTTATGTGGGTTCCAGAAAGACCATACTTGCATGATCATGATTTAAAGAAAACTTTAAAAAAATCTTTTTTTATATCAATTAAAAAGCCATTAGAAGAAGTATTCACATTTATAGGAGTTTACAAAGGGAACTTACACTGCAGGAAAGCCCAGGGAGGAGTATCAGCAGGAACAGTTTCAGGTTCGGGCCTCCCATTATGTCAGTCTCAGGAGACTAACAAGAGATGAAGAGTTACTAAATCAACTTTAGACCTTGTAAATGTTAATATATAGGCCTTTGCTGAGGGAGAAATCTGGAGCTGGTTAAGCCTATTCCAGGACGCAGCATACTGAATGGACATTTTTCAGTGGCTGTAAAATGTAGTAGAGCACTAAAACCCGTCCAAAATCCCGACACTGCACATGGTGTTTTCCAGCTGTGACCACAAGGGAGCAATACTAGACAAGAGACTAAAGAAAAGGCAACAGCAACTGAAGCTGAGGTTTCTCAAGTAAGCAAGTTTAAAGCAACCCATTTACAAAATGTCTGTGGTTAGACAGCATTTAATTAATTTACTCATCAAACATTTTGCTCATTTGATATATATAACACAGTATACATATGTCCAATAATAACTGTAGTCAGTGACATTCACAATTGTCATGAAACTCAGCAGAATATAACCGTATCATTAAAATATAAATATCTGAATCACTAGGTCAGTAGTAATGCACACAAAGGCACTATTCTAGTATAGTTTCCATAAAATTACCTAATTTGTAGGAAGTAAGAAAACTTACTGTGTGTGCGAAAATTCTGCTGCTTGTCTGACTTATTCGAGTCCAGACAAAGAAGAACATTTTGTACGGTATGGTTGCCCATTTTAAAAGCCTGGGCTGCTCTCCAGTTTCTTGCTGGCTTTTCCCTATATAGGGTGGGGAGAGTATTTTCAGAGACACAACCCCCACAGTAACACTGCTTTAGTCTGATGAAGCTTGGGTAACAAAGAAAAATTAATACAGTGATTCTGAGAATGTCTTGTGAAACAAAACCAAGTAACACATCATTAAAAACAGCAGAAATCTCCAATGATTTGTACAGGGATTGCAGTAGGCAATATTTAATTTAGCTTCTTTTATTTTCAGCTTCAAACACTCATTGCTTCAGACTTATGCACACCATAAAAACAGAGTTACAGGCTTTTCAGCCTTGCAGACTTCTTACATGTTATTATTAGCATTGACAGTTTTATAGACAGTGATATGTTTTCTGCCTCTGGGGTTAAGATAGTTAAGCCCGTCTTATAAATATGCTGTGGTACTGAAAGGGAAACAATGATAACTGCATGTCTGCCAATTTGTTTACAACTTTACAACCAGACAGTGTTGTTATTTGCTCAGTTTTAATGACAAACCATAAAAACAGTACCACACAAAGTTGAAAATGTACAAAAGAAAATCTTTTTATTAAACTGCAATTGTAATGTGCACAGTATAGCTTTGCTCCAGAGATTTTAAAATGATCTGCAGAGATCCTGCGTAGTGCTCAAAATGCAAATGCAAGCTGGTGTTCTTTAGAGTTTTGTTGGGGAGAATGTAACAAAAATGTAACCTAACAGATAAAAAAATGTGGTAGTCTTGATGTCAGCCATGACCAAAGAGTCTGTGCTTAGGGATTTAAAAGTATCATGGATTCAGTGTACTGTTTACATTTTGCCATGAATACTTGAATGAACCCTATTCTGGGAGGATTCACTCCGCTGTAAAGGGTTAATAACTTTCAACTATCAAACCCACTCACCCGTAACCAATGCTACTGCACATGAGGTATTATTTCATTCCAGTCATTCCTGACTATGTCTTCAACTACACTGGGCAAATGTTTACTTAGACTCCATACAGGCACAGCTGTCTGCAAGTGAAGAGTAACAGCTCATCTTAATCTCAGAGACTTGAAGTCTTTCTTAAAACACTTCTGCTTTTAAATGATCCACCCAAGTTTCCCACACAGATTTTCTGTATTTCTTTGCTATTCTGAAGCTTCCAGAAGTGCTTAGACAATTCATTTTCATTTTACTATTTCTTCCAAACACGGTACGTTCAGATATTTGTAGACACCTGCTCATACAACGTTTTGTCTGAAATGAATGGTATTATAATTAGGAGTTTAAACCACCTTTTTGCTGCAGTATCAATCTCCTTTTCTGGGAAGGCTTTACATTATATGTCAGAACGTTATGGTGAGTATTTGACTGCATTCCTAATTATGCAGAAGTGTTCGATAGCACTCAATTAAGCGGTATCTATCCAGAGATCATAGCTCCAATGTTCCCAATATGTCCCCTGACCTAATGTGTTATAAAATAAACACTGAAAAACACTAAAATTACATTTTTAATCATTTTAATTCTATAAAAACAAATAAACAAGAAATCAGTTGAGTAAACAGATGAGTGTATGTATGTACTATAAAACAAACAATTCTAAAATAATAATATAGTTAAATATGTATCACACAATATACAATAAAATTCAAAGTGGACAGCTGAGGATGAAGTGTTCATATACAATGCACACATATTTATACTTTATCAAACATAAATGCAAGTAATGATTATTTTTTTCACCACTTATTTTCTTTTAGCATTTCTTTTAGCTGAGGTACAGGGAATAATACATGGCATTAAGTCATATTTATGAAACTTCAAATTAAGAGTAACACAATCTTTACACAACACCCTGCTGCACTTGCCCTTGATAGATTATGGCCATTGGTATGGTCTTAGGTTTCAGTTAGGGCACTCCACACTTTATTTTTTTTCACTGTCACTGTTAAGAAGGATTGTTTCTGTGTACTTGTTAAAACCACGAGTGTGGCCATGTTTCAGTTCTCTTTTTTTTACATGCTCTTGACCTCTTTGACTGAAAGCACATCACATATTCATGAGGGGATGGACTGCAAGAAGAACTATTTTCAGATTGAATATACTAGCTCACATGCATTTTTTCAAAGTTTTCTTTAAAAGAACATAATATGCTTGCAGTAAATCCTTTGTCTACGTATAAACTGGCCTATAAAGCCAAGGTGTAGTACCATGCCAAATAACCCTTATACCAAAATTGTGATATCAGCAGTTATTTATGAGAGATTTACTAGTGTGCAACGTTAAGCCCAAAAATGAATTTTGAAATATTAAGTTTTTAAATCATGTTTGGGAGATATGAGGAGGTTGATGTGTCAAGTCACTGTGATTTCTAGCATGGTCTACACTAACCTTCACTAACACCGTTCACTATAGCTAATGGAAAGTCTATTAAAACTGTGATCCTTCTAGGGGAAATGATAAATCAACTGGACGAGGTAAACCTTTGCTGAAACAAGCATTTTTACACAGAGTCATGTGTAACACTTCCATAATAAAAGCTCAGGTAGGACACCATCAGCGCCAGAACCAACACAGGAAGATTTGAGGATTCAGCAGGAGACCTTGTAAAAGACAAAGGAAAAAAAGAAAAGATAAAAATAGAAAAAATGTGCATGAGTCTGAGGAATGATAAAAAAATAAAAAACTTTCAAGTTCTAACAGTCTACTGCTTTGTCCCAGTTTTAAACTAAACACATTGAGGTATATCTTCTGTAGTGTAGGATTCTGCTGGGTTTGTATACAAATTGTAAATATACTGGTAAATATACTGGACATTTACAAAATTGAAGTTATTAACTGATGATCCTTTGTCACCATAAAAGGCTATGACAGTACAATACTCTAGATTTTTAAAAAAGGCACCTGTTTAAACAGCTGGCGACAGCTGTTGTACATGAGTGTTATTTTATTAAATGTCATCAGTAATGGAAAAACTAAATGCATATTTTATTCCTTATTTTATGGTAGGTGGATGGGCAACTCAAAAGTGTCCAAGGGTGTGAGTGAATGTGTGAGTGAGTGTCGCCCTGTGATGGATTGGCGCCTCCTCCAGGGTGTATTCCTGCCTTGCACCCAGTGATTCCCAGTAGACTCCATGAATGAACGAATGAATGACATTTTCAGGTATCATGGAAGTCTCTGCATTAACTTCTGATGATAGGTGCAAATTGTTGGTGAGGAGGTGAGAAATGATCACATGGCAATGGGAACTATTTATCCCTGCTCCCTGCTATGCACCCCAAAATCTACAAAATTTACCTAGCAATAGACAATATTTCAGTTAAATAAGAAATTTCGTCTTTTACATAATGCAAAGGGGAGTCTAGAAAACAGTATATACCTGTAACTATCATACAACATCCACTGGTTTATTCAAAAGGGTAAATCTGTTGTAAATGGTGTTTTAATAAGTATGCTATAAATGAAACTAAAAAGCTAAATTACATGGAAACTAAAATTAATTTATCACATATTGTTATGCAACTCTAAGAGTATAATTGTCTGTTTAAAAATAATCCTTTACTTACCTGGAAAAGTAGTAGCAGTCATGATGGCTCAGAAAATGAGAATGTGTTAAAGTGATTAATTTAAAGTCAAGGTCATCCTTGGATGTGAGCTCAGCGCTCTGCACTGTGAAAACCTCGTCTGGAGAAATAAGCTGTTCAATTTCTTCAGAAGTGCATGTGTAGTTCTCAACATTAACAACCGAACAGGAGGTGATGTTAAACAGTGTGCCTTCACCTTTTAACCCGGCTTCTTCAATTTCATTGCTGTCATCTGTTTTGGACTTGAAGAACCTTCCAAAACGAACTTTCTTTCCAGTTTCTACAGTATATTTATTTCCTGTGCCATAGTACACGGTGTAACATCTTTTACCATGATTAAGAATCTTCAAGGCATCTGTCAGCAGGAAGTGAAGAGACTTGAAAGGAAATTCATCTTTGTATGTTGTGTAGTTGGTGCCTCTGGAGTAAACCATGTCGTTGAAAGTCTTCTGGAATTTCAATTTAGAATTCCCATAAGCATGCAGAGCTGTTAAGTGATATTTTGTTGCACCATTAATTTGTTTCTTACAAGTTCCATCAGGTATCCACATGTCTTTGAAGTCTTGTCTAGCATCAAGCTCCTGCTGCAACAGGCCACCTGTAACAGCCTGTAACATTTTGTCACGACAATTTGAGAAGGTGTCATCTACAGCATTGGAAGCCATGTCCAGCGTTCTCACCTGTGCAGTTACCTACAATACAGTCATGTGGCATATGATTAAAGAAACAAAAATTGAGAAAGGTCACATGCAGGTCATAAGCTTTGCCAGAAGAAACTCATGCCTACCCTAAATGAATCAATCTTGCTTTAAATGTTATCATGTATCTGCAATGATTCCTACTTCTATAAACAAGGCCTTTTCACTTTGAACAACATTAATCACAGTAATCAAGTTCTGTTTTCCTAATGTAGAGCACCTTTAAAGGAACACTCCAAATATTTTTACCATAAACGTACAGCTTCAAAATTATTGTGATGTTTTATTGACCTGTAATAGGAAGAATAGAGCTTCTGTCATTGACACTTTGGGCCCAGCACTGCAGAAACTGCTCTATGTAACTTTTGGAAGAGGGTAGGGTACCAACCTTTCCCACCCAATTTTGGTGCAGTGCTGTAAAAATGAATTACACTAGAGGAAACCCCAAGAGCAAAAACCCAAATCTTATAGTGTTCCTTTAAAAAAAACAATTTGAAATGAAAATTTAAATGTGCACCACATTAAGAAAACTTTACATTTTTAGGTCAATAATTTGCCATGTCCATTTTCCTGAAAGTATTGTATTTCTGTCTTTCAGTTAATTTAAAGGTATAACTTTTTTTTTCTCTACTGTCATTAACTTAGAATAACTATAATTAATTTTAGCAACACATAAAAACAATCAATCCAGTTCATTAGAATGTACCTAAATTGGTCAGTTTACTTGATTGCAAGTGCTTCAGAAGATATTGCAAGTTTATGAAACCTTGTTTACTTAACATTGGATATATCTGAGTGTGTTTTTCAGTGATTTATTCAAAATAAGACAGAGTTGAACCCTGTCTTCAATCAATCAAAGAAGCATTAAAGTGTAATATGCTCTGATTCTATCATAAAGTGCTTACAGTGTGGAAGAATCCAGCGAAGAGAATCAGGAGAAGAGGATTCACTCCCTGACATTCCATTCTGTTAGTTTTCCTCATTGACTTTGGCGTGCCAAAATGAACACAAGAAATATGTGCAATGAAATCCTGTTAAACAGAAAAACATAACAACATTCCAGTAAAAAATATGCTTAATATCTTCCAGCAGGAAATAAAAATTAAGAGCTTACTGTATCAACCAGAACTGGACAGTATGCTGCTAAAACCTGCTATATCAGAAAAAGCAGAAACAAAATGAAGAAGAGTTTTAAACACTTACCAGAGAAAAAAAAATGTGGGAAGTGTTCTGGTTCCAGTGCACTACTGCATTTGCTGGAGTCCCCACCCTGCAGAGAAACACTCTTATCACGGGTCATTATCAGACGTAACTTCCTGAAAGCCTGAGTCTTCCTCTGACCTGTGGAAGGAAATAACATAGGAAACCTCCATTTTGTAACAGGCTGACTCACCACTTACTAAGACAGTGTAAGCCATAAATATGAAAAATTTAAGGTGTGGTAGATGTGTGCTAAGAAAAAGTAATATATCATTTAGTATTTTTTTTAATCAAATCCATTGACAGAAGTTCAACTATAGGTGGTATAAATAGTACCCTGGAGCCTCCTTTTATCTAGTATCTATTAATATTAATAACAATTAACTCATTTCCTGGAGAGTTTTACTAGCAAAGAGTGGCACAATGGTGCAACAAGTGGTGTCCCTGTGACATAGTTCCAGAGGTCTGGGGTTGTGTGTTCAACATTGGGTCTTTGTTTTGTGAGGAGTTGTGTGTTCTCTCTGTCAGCATGGGTTTGCTCTGGGTGCTGTGAATCTGTCCCACAGTCAAAAAACGCATGTTGATAGATGGACAGATTATTCAAAAGTCCATAAATGTGAGTGGAAGGACTGGTCTGGACTGGTCTGTGATGGACTGGTGTGTTCATACCTTGCGCTGAATGATTCCAGGCAGGGTCTGGACCCACTGAGACACCAAACAGGATAGAAATCAGTAGCAGAAAAGAAATGAATGATTATATTAATTAATGTATTTTTATGATCTAATGTCACACACAAATAATAAGACACAAGACATTCACAGGGGGATTTTAAATTTGGTTGGATACCAAAGGTTTAACAAAAGAATATTCAGAATATTAAATAAGGAGACAAATATTTGCTTGAATGAATGTATGCCAGGCGATTGATCTGATTATTTGGACCAGTTCTAAAATACATATCAACCCCTCAAATTGTACTAATGCTGTTTTGTTACAAAGATAATATTGATGCTACTATTGATAGTATGCAGGTGTATCCTGTACATGCTTCTTGAGGTATAGTACTTACAGTAAGCAGAAAAAAAACACACTCAAAGCTGACTGCTGAAGTGTGCACTACTACTTCTTTTGTTACAATATTTAATACAGAAGCACACTTCAAGTTGCAGTGGCGTGATGCTAAAACACAACTAGACTCACTTCTGTTTTTTAAAAAAATGCTATTTCAAAACTGTGGCCACTAATTGCCATCAAAATGATTTATCCATCTTTTAGCTCAGAGACGTACTTAATGGTTGCATTGATGGTTTCATAAAATTCCATGATGTCACTGACCAGGCTCTAAATTAGCTTATGGGAAATGAACACTAGGCCATATTAAGGTCAGATTTGGGGGCTGTTCATATAAAAAATATGGATAGTGTCCAACTGTAAAACTGAAAAAGATTTGTTTCTATTTTATATTTAATGGAACAGGTAAATGTTGTATTCACATTGTCTTTAACAACACATTCACTTTACCAAGGTTAAGGTTATCAAAGTGATTGCACACTTTATTATTGTGCTATCTCTTTAACTTTATCTTAGTGACAAACCAAGAGAGGCATAGAAGCCTTATGAGGAGTAGTATATAGCACCCCATGTTTTGTCTGAGCAAATAAAATAGATGGCAGCTTTCTGGTGATGTTGCCACCTGTTGGCCTGTGTTATACATACACCTATCCATGCTCTCAACTTTACTTATCATATAGGTGCACTTTGTAGTTCTACAGCTACACACTGCAGTCATTCTGTTACTCTGCTGCTTAGTTAGTGCCCTTTTATCCTCTTATTCAATGGTCAGGACCGCTGTTTGTTGTGTTCTCCCCGTGTCAGTGTGGGCTTCCTCTGGGTGATCTGCTTCCCCAAAAGTGTCCATAGGTGTGAGTGTGAGAGTGTGTGCGAAGAACCGGCGCCCCCTACAGGGTGTGTTTCTTCATTTGCACCCAGTGATTCTGGGTAGGCTCCAGACCCACTGCATCATGGAACTGGATAAACAGTTGCAGACAATGAATGAATGGTGTATACATGTTAAATGTTAACATATATAATATTTTAAAATTTTTCAGAACAACTTATTCAGTTTGAAAGACTGGATCATTCACACTATGAAAATACATTTTAAATCAATATAATTGTTAATGCAAAGTCTTCCGTTTTTAAGAGAAACAGGTGTGCACTTGGCTGAATTAAAGCCATATTATAATTATAACACACTCTTAAAAATGCCATAGAACCACATTGGGTTTCATAAAGAACCATTTTTGATAATAGCTTTAAATGGGTAAAGAACTTTAAGGTCGAATGAAAGATTTTTAAACTTTTATCTCTTAATCTCTTTAAAAAAACATGGTTCTTTATTAAACCAAAATTGGTCCTTCTATGGCAATGTTTCTCAGTCTTTTTAGACTAAGTACCACCCATTATCAAAACAAAACCTCCAAGTAACAACTAAGAGTGTTACCACAGAAACATGTGCACCCCTCGTTCTCCCTCTGTTCCAAGGCAGGTGGGGGGCATAAGGCAAAATCTTGCTTGAATTATTGAATGTTTTTGTTATTTTTAAATAGTTTGCTAAAAATTGTAGGGAGAATACTAATAACTAGGCTTTAACGGAATGTTTTAAACACACGTATACATTTATGATACAAATAAAATGGAAAATTAACGTTTTGAAAAATAAATAAAAATCAGAAGAAGTAAATTTAATATCATTTATGTGCTTTAATAAGGTGGAAAACATTGCGGCGCTTGAAGCGGGTGCTCGGCTCTCTGCACGTGTATCAGCAGGTGAAGGAGGTTGAGTGCAGTGTTAAACGATGTTTTAGAACTCTATTGATGTGAAGAACGGTCACGTTATTTTCCTTCAGCTGAGCATTTTATTCCATGTTGCCTTCACATGTACAGAATACTCGCTAGCGATATGTTTCTCTATATTTTTGGTCTGGAAGGTGTCCTTCTGGGCTCCGGAGTATTCTCGGCTTGCTTTTCTCGTTTCCGCTTTGCTCTTTTTGCAATAATGTCCAAACTGCGCCAAATTGTCCAAATGTCTCGAGCCTTTGCTTATGTCAAGTAAACAATTGAAACTGGGCTTTCTTTACACAGATTTCTCAAAAACTGGGGTATCGTGTTCTCTCCCTGGAAAAAGGCGGGAGAAATGCTCCCCGCCCGTCCCCGTTCCTTTACAGAAGTAATAGTCTACGGTGTATGCGTAGTACGTTACATTTTTTAACACAAACGAGTTTCATTGGGGCATATTTATGACAACTGTGAAAGATTATGTAATTTATACATGAAAACTTTAGATTTTCAGTTATTAATAAATTCCTTAAATAATTAGTAACTTTTTTAAGGTCATTCTGCCTATCACCTCTTGCTGCTTCACCACCGGACTACGGTTTGAGAACCACTGTTCTATGGCATCACTCAAAGAAACCTTTGTAGCACCTTTAATTTTTTAGAATGCATGTCTAAACCAGTTTGACACAAGTGTTAATCTTGTGGATTTTTTTGCATCTCTCACGTCAGAAAACACATACCCCTCTGCACTAAACACTTCCTGGTCCAGAACAGAAAAGCAAAAGTAAAAGTAAATACTGAATTGTGTACAGTCACAATCAGGGAGTGGAGGAAAATGGCAGAGGCCAGAGTATCTGTGGATTTGGATCAGTTTAACTGTCCTATATGCCTGGATCTGATGAAGGATCCTGTCTCTGTTAACTGTGGACATAGTTTCTGCATGACCTGCATCAAGAAAAAGTGGGATCAAGATGACCAAAGAGGGGTCTACAGCTGCCCTTTGTGCAGACAGAACTTCACCCCAAGGCCGGTTTTGGGCCGGAACACTACACTGGCTGCAATGGTGGAGAAACTGAAGAAGGAACAGGTTGCTGATAGAACCCTGGCTGGACCTGAAGATGTGGAGTGTGATGTCTGTATTGGACAGAAACACAAAGCTGTGAAGACTTGCCTGACATGCCTGTCGTCCTACTGTGTAGCTCACATCAGACTTC
Source organism: Hoplias malabaricus (assembly GCF_029633855.1). Taxonomy (NCBI): domain Eukaryota; kingdom Metazoa; phylum Chordata; class Actinopteri; order Characiformes; family Erythrinidae; genus Hoplias; species Hoplias malabaricus. The sequence goes on along the minus strand of NC_089801.1, from coordinate 13,446,176 downwards.
ATAATGAGCTGAACCCAGGAAATAAACACAAAGTGATCAGTGCCTTGGGGAATCTTACAGACAGGGTCTGTTCTTGTCATAACAGACTCAAGGAGCTTTACTGTCAAGATGATCATGAATGCGTGTGTTCATTGTGTGCTATATACAGTCATTACAGACACAATGTGGTGCCAAATGAACAGGAAAGGTTTTCAAAACAAGTAAGACCTTTTTTTCTAATTAATATGTGTGGTTTAGATTGAAAAAAATTAAATGAGCACTTTGAACATTGTGAAAAAATGATTTGTCAAAATTGTAATTAAAGGACTGGTGCCCCTCCAGTATGTATTCCTGGCTTGCACCCAGTGATTTGGGGTAGGCTCCGGACCCACCATGACCCTGACCTGGACAAGCCGTTGCAGACAATGGATGAATAAATGAATGAAAAATTATAATTGAATATGAATTTGAACTTGGCCTCATCCTTGCATTTCTACTGCTAGAGTGAAGGGAGTTGATGGACGAGGTGCCACACCTTAAAGGTGTTTTAAGTCTTGCAATGTTTTTTGCTCTCAATGGTCACAGCCATTCCATTTAATGTCCATCTTTTCAACATGTTTATAAACTGACATTAAAGCAAGTAGTGCTGCATTATGTAATCTCCAACTGTGAGATATAATTTTAATCATTATGAGTACAATTGAATAGATAAAAATATTAATCATGCAAAGTATCCAGGTAGGTTCCATACATGCTGCAAACCTGAGCAGAATGATGTGGTTATAGAAGAATTAATTGATTTATTGATTGATTGATATTGATTGATGAAAATATATATTAGGTACCTCCCCTCATGTTTTCCCCCATATACTGATGCTTATATATATATATATATATATATATATAAATTGTACATGTTTGTGGTACAGAAATAGGTTCTAACAGTGTTAATGAACAAAAGTGCCTGCATAGCACATTTTGCTGACAATTAATAATATAAATCATGAAAGTAAGAAAACTCCTGAAAGTGGCTTAGTAAGAAATGGCTTTGTGTTCTTTTACTATATTGAAATGTACACACATTTATTTTTTAAAAGCCTCTCTACCTTACACAAATATTGTTTGTATACAGAGGCAAGTATCCGTGACAAAACACAAAATTTCTCAGAGGATCCAGCAAAGAGAAAATGAACTGGAGAAAATCAAACAGGCAGTGCAAACATTCAGGGTGAGTTATATTAGCTACAGCAATGAGCAATGAGTGATTATTTACTGGCTTAAAGTACTGGCTACATGCAAATGGAAGTTGAAGAAAAAATGTTTCCTAACAGAAGTCTACCCAGGCAGCCATTTCAGAGAATGAGAAGAATTTTACAGAGATGATTCACTTCATTGAGAGAACAAGATCTGCAGGGTGAAAGAGAATATCAAAGCTAAGGAGGCAGCAGAGCTGCAATATGCTGAGGGTATTCAGAAACAGTTGGAGTTAGAGATTGTTGCCCTGAAAAAGAGAGATTTGGAACTGGACCAGATATCTCTCACTGACGACCACATTCAATTTCTCCAGGTATGCCATAGGTTCAGATCTTCATATACAACACTGGTTTAATCAGTGACCTGATCAATAGTATAATACAATTTCATTTATTGTATACAGACCACATACCGCCTTTGTACCTCTCCAATGTACGATCACCTGCCTAATATTACAACCACAGTTCCTTCATTTGAGAAGGTAAAAAATTCAATCTGTAAGCTGAAAAAACAGGTGAATGCTGCCTGCACAGCTGAAGAAACACGGATATTCACAGAAGGTAACCTTTCACTTTTAGCTGTGAATGTTTCAACATTTCTTTGCCTGTGAAAAATCCTTAACATTTAAATATGAGAGTTTCCCTCTAGTGACAAATATTTGGATGATCCACATTCCTGTGCCTTTTATCAGGGAGGATCTTTTGAAATGTAAGCATTAGAGTAATCATTAAAAATGTATATATTAGTATTCAGAAAAACCTAGTTTTCTACTGCAAATCATCATTCATAACCACATTTCAAAGATTTTTAATACATGTCTTCAACTTCATAAATTGCTGTTGAAATCTGGGTTGTAATAATGACTTATAATAAAATGAATACATTTTGTGGAAGATAAAAATCTTACAGTTTAATTATTGTATTGTTTATTAACCATTTCTTGTTCCCCAAAGTAAAAAAAAACATGGTCGTTACTTTTTTCTGCCATATTTTTTTTCTACAATACATAGTCATGTGCTCTACAATCAGTATTATATTAATTTTCTAAATGATAATAATCCCCAACAAAGAACACACTCAGTTTCTGAGTCCAGAGTTAGAGTTCTGTCCAGGACTTATTTAAGTATAATTTTTCCAACATGTAAAATTCAGCAAAAAAAGCAGTATATGTGCATTAAAATAGGCAACATTTTCCTGAATATCAGTACACCAGTTCCAATAATTCACGTTATAGCACAAACCTTGAGTGTATATTGCTTTTGTCTCACAGTTCATTATCGTCATTTATTATTAAGATTTAAGATAAAAAGACAGAAACAAATGATTTGTTTAGCAACATCCTATGAGGTAAAATAGTTCCACTCTTACATATATTCCTTTTTGCCATTTTCAATAAACTGTGGATCTTGAACTGGTTTCATTACAGATTTTTAACCTTGGTTCTCTCCAGCGAGCTGGTCTACATTTGCACCAGATTTTATGGGAAACAAGGCTGCGTTATTCAGAGCTCTGTCTAAATCCAGACAGTGGCAGGGTCAGAAATAATGGACAGCGATAATGTAGCATTTTTCCTGTTTTATTTCCTTATTGTTTTCTTTTGTTTTCAAATCATTAAGCAGAGAACTGGTCCACTGCGCCATAACTTGCCATATCTGATATGAGGTGGCTATTGTATACAAGGTGGTTGCTAAGGTGTAGATAGGTTGTTGCTGTGGTATCCCTTGTGGTTGTTAAGGTGTTGTCTGACAGTGGTTGTTTATCACAGATGGTTGTTAAGGTGTTACTTGACAGTTGCTGGGGTGTCCCAGGTCAATGCTAGGCAGGTGTTATTTGGTCCTGGCTTGTTGCTAAGGTGTTGCTAGGCTGTTGCTATGGTATCCAGTGTGTTTGCATAGTTGTTGTCATTGCTGTGGCATTGAGGTTGTTGCTAATGAGGTTTTAGGTCATTTCTATGGTGTCGCATGTTAGTTTTAAGATGTTGCTAGGTGCTGGCTATTGTATCCTAGGAGGTTCATTTAGTATTCCAAGTGGTTGCTAAAGTGTTGCTACACAGTATCTGTGGTATTTAAATTTGTGGTAAAGGTATAGCTAGGCAAGTGCTATGCTATCAAAGTTGTTACTAGTCTGTTGTTAGCATATGCAAGGTTATTACTAAAGTGTTGTTAGATTGTTGCTATGGTATCCCAAGTGGTTATGATTGCTGAGGTATTCAAAGTGGTTGCTAAGGTGTTGATATGTTATTGCTTTAGTATGCCAGGTCAATTTTAAGATGTTGCTAGGAGGTTGCTAAAGCAACCAAGGTGGCTGCTGTTGTCAGGTGGTTGCTATGAGTATCCCAAGTCATTGTTAAGGTATTTCTTGGTGATAATTATTAATGTAAACAATAAATATGACCAAAAATATTTAACTTTGATTTCTTATGAACTTTTAACTTTTTATCCCTTTAAATAAGATAGTCATACTATTATAATACCGTCATAAGATTATAAAGCTACTATAAGTTCTTTTCTTTACTAACAGCTCTTTTTTAATATTGTAGATTTTCATGAGCCTGCAGTGGAACTGAACAGTGTAAGTGGACATCTCACCCTTTAGTGACAAGAACACCACACTGACCTGGACTAAGGATTTCCAAAAATATCCTGATCATCCAGAGAGATACACATGTCTGGCACAGGCACTGTGCAAGCAGGGATTTACTGGACGCAGCTACTGGGAAGTTGAATGGCATGGTCCACAGGTTTATCTACGAGTCTCTTATAAAGAGGTTCAAAGAAAATTTTGTTGTAGTACAGTAAGTTTGGGACACAACAGTATATCTTGGAGTCTGTGCTGTAGTCCTTCCAGAAGCTATTTTTTTCATGATGATAAAAGGACAGAGGTTTTTGGGCCAGTATCTTCCAGAATTGGTGTCTACCTGGATCACAGTGCGGGAACACTGTCCTTCTACAGTGTTTCTAATATGATTACCCTCCTTCACACCATCAAAACCAGATTTAAAGAACCTCTTGGTTCTGGGTTTTTGAAGAATCGAATGTCAGAATATGTCGGTGTGGTGAAACAGTGTCCCCTGAGGCAGATAGGGAAAAAATATTGACCTTGGACAATAACTTATGCAACTTGCAATTTAGTCTTTGGTACAGTTGTATAGGTAGAATTCAGAAATCAAATGAATAAACCCCAATAATGTAGGAACCTGACCAATAAAGTAACGCTTGTATTTTATGGGGAATCCTGTTTACATGACTGAGTAATTATTACATTTTCCACTTAACCATAAATACTTAACCATATTTAATATTTTATAATGGCACTGGATGTTTTATTACATTATTTGGTTTTTATTACTTTAACTGTTTCTCAAATATTAGTCATGGCCAGTTCTACCTGTAAGCTAGAAGTTCCCCTACGACACAATAAATTCACCAGTGTTAAATCAACACTATTAGTGTTAAATTAACACTGTTAGTGTAATAATTTACTGTAGAGAATTTACTGTGCACATGTGAAGGTGGCAAATGCCTTCTCTGGGACATGTGAAGCCAAACACTGCTTCTTTTATAACTGCTGCAAACACAAAAACATTGGACAGCTCATCAAGTTTGAAGCATGATACAAACTGAGCCAATGTGTAGTGTTAGCTAGGAGAAGCTTAGCCTATGTTGTCTAGTATCATCTTGAGTGATGAGGAGGAGGGATGGCTTACCCACCTAGAAAGAACTTGATCAATTCTGCTGTCTCTGACTCCTGATCTCTGGTTTTCATGGCATCTCCTAGAATTATATTTGTGATCTCCTGATGATATTTTATGATGGTTTATTTGCAAAATACATATATATTACATTTCTGGGAAAATTAAATTACTATTATGATTAATTACTACTATATTTACTATAATGTAGTTATAAATATGCAGCATAAATGTACACTGCATAAACATTCTACAAAATGATTGAAGAGTAGTAATGGGTTTTAAAACTTTTCTAATCTTTTTTTTTTTTTAGTTTTAAAACAGTAGTAACACTTTTGCACTGTACAAAATAAATGTTTAAGCAAATATAATGTATGTTTTTATACAGTTAGTTTTAAACTTAATTATTTTTAATTCTATTTATGTAGCTTTTACAGCTTTTAAAACATTTTTTTTAAATATACATTCTACAAAGCTGCATTGTAAATGTCTAAAGATTTAAGATTGATGATTATTTTTTCCAGTTGCACAAACCATGGAAAGAGGGGAAGAGAAATTATCCTTGGCATGTTGGGCTTGTCATGGGGGTTTGGGTGGGGACATCCTGTAGAATCCTTCCAACAATGTAATCTTATTAGCTCAGTCTGACTTTTGTGTGGTGAAGGGAAGTAAACCAGCCTGTTTCATGTATGTTAACATATCTCCTGTAATTCAGATATCATCTTTGTTGTTTCTGGCAATAAAGAGTTAAAGAAACAATGATTGATTCTTCAGAGTAATTCCAGGAGACAAGTAAAAATTTAAGGAAAACAGAAACAGAATATGAACAGAAAAATAGAACAATGACAGAATGCTTACTTTTACTTCTTTAAAGAAGCGTTCAGTGCTCTTAGGTAATCATTTTGGAAGGTCATTGACACAAAGACCATTAAATGATTCTTTACAAAACCTTAGTAAAAATTCAGGTTCGCTGTGGGTCCAGAGCCTAACCAGAGTCACTGGGCACAAAGCAGGAACACACTGGAGTGCCAGCCCATCACAGGGCAACATAAAATCACACATTCACTCAGACACTTCTATTAATATGTGTTTTTGGACAGTAGGAGGAAACCTATGTAGACACACAGAAAACAAGGCAGGGCTTGAACCCATAACCTCAGGACTGTTTTGGGCAGACAACATGACAACTGCTAATTATTGAACTGGATATCTAATTTGTCTTATTTTTCTGGGTCAGACATCTACACAATCACAGCACATCACAATAAATTGTATTTTTTAAAACAAGAATGCTCCTGAAATACAAAAAATATTAATAGTTTTATTTACTTAAGAATTAAACAAATTAACACCAAATGGTAAAAGTTTATAATATCTTATCCCCTGAGTGAAATTTTGTCCAAGCTCCAGTTTCTAGTTTCTCTTTCACTCTCTATGTGAATTAATTGCATTTAAAGTAATTACATTTTAAATGACAAACACATTGAAATTCCCTTTGTAATTTATTGCATATTAATTTTGAAAAAACAACTGTGCTATGTTTTAATTAGACATAGGCTAGTAATAAAATAATCTTGACATATTTTGGCAAACAATGATTAATTTAGCCACACTAAAAATGTTTTAGGTCTTCAACGACAATGCTGACATTAATGTAATGGTTCACATATGTTTCTGCAGAGACCCCTTTTGTATGGTGCAAATTTAGGGACAACATTTTGAATCTAAATCTGAAAGTCTTGAGATAAAATACAAAAAAAAAAAAAAAAAATACAAGAATGTATATAAAATTAAAATAAGCATAGGATGATTTTTTTTCAATTTCAACAGAATTTTTATTCAATTATTAGTGTGGCTGTGTCACACAGCTCCAGGGGCCTGGAGGTTGTGGGTTCGATTCCCGCTCCGGGTGACTGTCTGTGAGGAGTTGGTGTGTTCTCCCCGTGTCCGCGTGGGTTTCCTCCGGGTGCTCCGGTTTCCTCCCACAGTCCAAAAACACACGTTGCAGGTGGATTGGCGACTCGAAAGTGTCCGTAGGTGTGAGTGTGTGAGTGAATGTGTGTGTGTCTGTGTTGCCCTGTGAAGGACTGGCGTCCCCTCCAGGGTGTATTCCCGCCTTGCGCCCAATGATTCCAGGTAGGCTCTGGACCCCCCGCGACCCTAAAAATTGGATAAGCGGTTACAGATAATGGATGGATGGATAGTGTGGCTGTGGAACTACACAATCTGGCAGAGTTTATTGCTCTTATGCTGCAGTTGGTGCTGAATATTGTATAAAAGAGCTCACTATACACGACTTTGTCACTAAAGTCCATGTTTTATACTTAACATTGTGCATAACGTGAGAGTTCTGTGATATTTCTGATAGTCAACACTGAGGAAGATCCTCTGCCTTCATTGTTTATGCTGTCATTCATTATACCACACCCCTCTCAGCTGATGTTCCACCCCCAGGCCAGAACCAGGTCATAACTCTGAAACTTAAAAACAAAGATCCAGAAGTGAAAAAAAATCTGTAACTGAAAAAAAATTAATTTATGTGAAAATATGTAATTTCTTTTAAAAAATGATAGAATTGAATCAATATTCTATTTAAACTGAAAAATATCATCCTATGCTTATTTAAAATTTTAATACATTGTAATATTTTTCAAAATTCAATCTCAAGAACTTGTTCAATCTTTGAACTTTCCGTTTCAGATTTTTTTTCAAATGAACAAAACGTTTGTCCCCAAATTATCTCCATTCTTTTATAGATAAAATATTTTATACTCCAACACTCTGCTACATGTCTTTTGCTTCCAGACTCTACTGGAATTTATCTCAAACATCGAAATTCATACAAAACTGCTACTTCTTATTAAACAAAACAAAATAAGTCACAAATCATTCTACAATGGAATTATTACAAGTGACAATTATTACTAATGTATTATGCATTTCATACATAATACTTGCTGTGCCCCCCACTTTGGAAACCACTGAGCTAATTTATCTAGTATGGACTTGGGAAATCTTGTATGGTGACAGTAAAGGATGATATTATTGCTTCCTCATGGCACATTTCTGCTCATGGGGACCCTGGGACAAATAGAACAGTATTGAGAACAGGCCTGTACAACAGTAAATGATTATATATGTGTAAAAAATTAGAAGATTGTTTGTTTTACAGAATCAAGCTTTTAATTTTCAGGATAAATAGCTTTACGCAGAAAAAAATGATGAAATATTCATTAACCTATTCATTCATTCATTCATTGTCTTTAACAACTTATCCAGTCTAGCCTATCTGTAATCATTGGGCGCAAGGCAGGAACACACTCTAGAGGGGGCACCAGTCCTTCACAGGGTAACACACACTCATTCATTTACACACTCACACCTACGGACACGTTTGAGTCGCCAATCCACCTACCAATATGTGTTTTTGGACTGTGGGAGGAAACCCATGGAGCTGTGTGACTGCAACAGTACCTGCTGTGCCACTGTGCCACCCCATGATGAACTAGTAAAAATATAATAATAAATGTGCACAATATAATTCATATAATTGTATGTGCACAATATAATTCATATAATTGTATAGAAAGGCTTGTCTGATTTTGCTACTCACAAAATGCTTAGGAATGTTCCTTCTTTTGAACCTGTCCAAAGAGTTGCACAGGTCTTCAACCCCAAAAAGTAACCTCTTACCCAGCCCTGTACTAGTACAGTTCCAGCTTTTTTGCACTGAAAACAACATGCACATTTGCAGAGAGGGCTAGGCAGTACATTTTGTGAGGGAATGATTATGCATCTGTTCTGATTCTCTTCCACAGCTACAAAGTTTTCTTGCCACATGGCAGAACGTCAGCAGATAAACAGACAAGATAGATAAAGACATATCCCAACAGATATGGCACGCACTGGTTCTAAAGGATAGTACATTCACAGCATCTTCTCGAAGTGTGCTTGTATCTGTTTCTGATTGTGGGTTCATTATCATCATCACTCTCTGATTGAGGTGTTGGTTCAATCTGGATGCTGTAATCCTGGCTCCTCGGAGGACTGACCTGTGGAGTCACATGGGTAACATAAGCTGCTGTTCTAGGTTCATACTGCATTAGAAAACACTGATGAATGTCTCCTCGATATCCAGATCGTCTGAGAAAGTCATCTAATTCCAGGCTCCTGATGGTCTTTAGAAGGCCCTTGCTGATGCAATAGGTGGCGTTGGGGTTGTAGTCTCTCCGACCATCGTGTTCAGTCACATAAACTTTGTGGAAAAACTCATCATCTAGGCTGACAATGATGCGGTCCATGTTGCTGTTGTCTTGCAGACCTGTGTAGTATTCACGGACATCATAAGGCAGATCGTCTGCCTCGGCATATGCTAGATTTCCCACCACATAGTACTGGATAGGGAAGTACACTTCGGGCAGGAGTTTCTCACCATTTCTTTCATATCTGTTCTCAAAAATGTGGAAGCCAAACTCTCCACTTTCTGGATCACATTCTGCAATCATGTTGTACTGATGAAAAGAGAGGCAGTTATTGGCGAACCAGTGCAGAAGCATGAGACCGTGCCTTGGTTCTGGACGACCAAATCTGGACTCCTTCAGATGGGCAATTTCATTCAGTGTCTTTACTTTGGGCATGGTCAGCTTTTATGAAGATCTATTCAATGTAAAAAAATTGCTTGTTAATATATTTGAGTACTTGTCATGTTTGTACAATACTTAATTATTATTCTAGAATATTTGTACCTGTCTCATTAGTATTAGTGAAAATGAAATGTCCAATTACTCAGTTATTTTTCAAGTGATTGACAGGTCTAAATGACTAAAGCATTGACTTAATGATTAAATATAGAATTACACATATTAAAATAATAATAAAGTTTAATGTCAAAATACTATAATTAATAATGATGAAACTGTGAAGCTGGTTCTCTCTGCATTGGTCTGTGTGCCCTGTGAGGCCTAAGGAATCTTATCAGAGACACCCGAGAAGCCCATTGTTGTTCAGCAGATTTCTGATAAACCTTACACATACACTTTTTATGTAATCAAAAACAAAAAACTGAGTCTTATTATATGTTTGGAAATAATAATCAAGGGGTATGATGTATTTAGAGGACAGGGAGAAGCCAGGTGTTAGTTAAGATATTGTCAGGCTGTGAGGATGTGAAAAACAGAAACATAATTAATGTGAAGAAAATGGAGTATGGGAATTAATAAAATGGCCTTGAGTATAGATAAGAAACTTTTCTAAAAAGCACACAAACTTTTTATTTTAAATTAAAAGTGTCCAGTAAATGTCTCAAGAGCTAACAGGAAGTGGAAGCTCTTATATGTACATGGGGAATAAGGTGCCTTTTGGTTGTAGTGGGATTCAGCTTGGCCCATGGAGTGTGTGAAAAAGGTGGGGTAATATTCTTATCTTGAATTACCCTGAATACTGTATAAAAATGAGAGCGTTCTAAAAATTTGTTTTATGTCTTCCTAGAGCCACCCAGGTTAATGTGTCTATACCTTAAACTGCTTTAAATAAAGAATGGAACCTGTTCTCTTTTAACCCAAAACTTGTGTTCTGTGAAATCTTTAAAGATGTTTTTTTGTTTTTAATTTTTAATTTAAGGAAAATGGCCTTTTTCAACCCAACATGATAAATCATAATTTCCACTCACATTTATTTAAGCTTCAAAGTACTCCCGACTAATCTCAAAGCCAGGGACTTTCCTTTTTATTTCTTAATCAGCAGTATGTCCACACGTTGACATTATCTTGAAGTAATGTCCCATTTTAAAAATGTATCGACTTAGTTTAATGACTCAAAATGATCTCCTATTTTATATTGCCATTGTATTTAATTTTTTTCTCATGTTAATGTTTCAAAATGTTTTACTCAAATACATTTGAGTTTCACTAAATTTGGTCCACTGAAACTTGCAGAAAAATGCAATATTTAAGGAACATAATACTTTATTAATCCCAAAGCAGGGAAATTTACAGGTTCTGTGTAGAGAATGTGTTCATATATTGACTAAGACCATCCTAACTGTATCTGGTATTAAATATTCTACATTTTCCCACAGTTCCAAGCACTTTCCATGGCTTGGAAATTGAAAGATTTCTTAAAACTTTGTTTAATTTTTAACACAGTAAAATCTGAAGCATATTCAAAAGTGTAAACCAAGTAGCAAAGTTTATAAATGCAAAATATATATTAATAAATATATTAAGTCAAAATAGAGACAAAGTGGGAGAAAAGCAGACTATGCTTCAAAATCCCTTGCAAAGAAATCCTTCATTATGCAGATCTGTATAATTCAAATCATTTTTTTTTTTTACAATATTTAAAAAAAAAACAATAAAATACAAACAAACAAACAAAATACCTACAACATCAACCAAGGGGAAACATTGAATTAAAGAAGGGAACAAGACTGTATGGTCATTGATTAGAGGCCCAGAGATAACTGAGTGGAAGTACAGTCTGAATTTCCATTTTCAGTTAGAGCCATTTACAGTTTCTATCATCTTACATAAGAATGCAGTGTTCTCTCGCTGATTAAGGGCTGAAAGATTTGAATTTTTTTTTTTTTTTTTCTCATGTACACAGCAGAGAAACTGATTACCTCTGATCTAACAAAAATCCCTATTTAAAACATGTTAAGATATTGCTCTTGATAATGCAGGCTAAATAATAAAATGAAATGTTTTTGTGCTTGGAATATTCTCTTACAAATGCACTCTTTTTTTTTTTTGCAATAATTCATCTTTTAGGCCTACCATAGACATCCTACCACTGGAGGGCAACATTTTAATCCAATATACCCTACCAAATCTTTGTGTTTGTACAAACCTCATTGCAAAGAGGTGGAACCATTTGTAAACTGACTTGTGCAGGCTGAACAAAAGCAACAGTAATCAATAGTTTCAGATGTAAATCATGATGAAATTACTTGGATTACTGTATTTAATGAATGGTGTAATAAAATATATAAAAGAAAAAAATCACGCAGATCAGATTCCATTCCTGGACTCTTGCTAATCTTTGTTGACATAACAACAATAACCATCTGACAATATTAGGCTTATTTCTACACAGGTGATGTCACTGTTGAAACAGATCTTCAGTCAAGCATATATAATCTGCATAATCATCATGGAAAATCAAAACAAGATAACCTGCCACAGCTCATGAGCTTAGTGCTCAAGTATTAGCATGTGGTGTATAAGTGTATAATCAACTCTAATGTCAATTCTAAGTACTCTAGGAAGATTTCCTGCATAAATTTATTATTTTTTAATTATGATAGTTACATAGTGCAGTTTCTGCAGTGCTGAGCCTAGATTAGCAACAACAGAGGATCTATGGTCCCTATTACAGGTTATTGTATAGCATAATTTTGAAGCTGTAATTTTAAGGTAAAAATACAACCTAATATTTCTTTAATGAAACTATTTTTCTAAAGCATTTCTGTGAATCAATGTCTCTTATAATATTTTGATCCATAAAGGACAACTGGTGTTTTCAAATTACATCAAAATAAGAGAAAAAACAAAATTTGGACATACAATGATTTGTTCCAACAGTGTAAAACATTCCACTATTTTGACTGAGTGAGCAGAGTGGAAAAGTGTTTGGTCTGATTTGGATGGATGGATGGATATGGCCTTAACGGTCTATTGTCCTGAATAAACCATGATAATTTGCTCATTACAATATGAATGAGAATGTCTCGTAGAAGACTGTTCTGAAATAATTTTACAATAGGAACTGAGCTTGCTGGGTTGTCACTAATTTCATATGCTGTTATTCACGTCACAAGAACTCATATCTTGCTCAGACTTTAGCACATATTCGCCTGATAATGACGGGATCAAAGGAACATGATATCATGATATCCTTATCTGAGATATAAGACATAATGTATTGCATATTGGTTTGATCTATTTGAGAGTGGATCCCTGCCACAAGTTTGAAATATGCTATTTAGAAAACTGAAGAAATAAAGTGAATCAACCTGGCTGTTCTTATTATTAAAAATAAAACAAATATAAAACAATACCTTTTAGTCCCAGAGGTACTACCGTTTCTTTGTCGTTGTTTACTGCATCTGTACAGGAAGAGTAGGACACCCACAGGAGGGTAAAAGTGATAGAGGACTGAAAGAGAGCTCATTAGCTAGGAAACAGAAACTATAGAGATCACTGCCAAATGTGGGAGTGTCTTCTGTGTTGAGTTAAAGGTCAGTAAAAGCTGTGTTTAAAAACAATCCTCAGCCAAATACACTGATGCACACTGAGTGCAGTATCATTATTTACTGCACCTTTACAGGAAGTGTAAGACACCCACGGGAGGGTGAAAGAGATAGAAGAGTGAAAGAGAGCTCATTAGCTAGGAAACAGAAACTCTAGAGATCATGGCCAAAAGTGGGAGTGTCTTCTGAGTTGAGGTTAAGGTCAGTAAAAGCTGCATCAGCCAAAACAATTCTCAGCCAAATACACTGAACCACATGAGTAGAGTACCTTGAGAAGGTAGAGATAGCTGAATATTGAAAGCCCACTATCTAATGTATTCAATTACAACAGAAGTAACCCACACTATAGGACTAAATGTTGGTGCACACTTGCTCTTCATTTCTTCTCAGAAAGAGGGCAATAATATGGACTGTCCTCCTTTTCTGTGTTAACAGCCTTTAGTAATAATAGTTTAATAGTAGTAGTTATCATTTCTACTCTAATTAGTTCTGTCATATTCCCTGAGCAGTGATTAACGGATAATTGTAATAAGAATTATTTTTAAAATTATTTTTAGTTTCATAACTTAATAAATGCATGTGGACTTCAATATTTATTTAAGAAGTATTCTGGCCATCAGTTTTTTAGCTTGGGAGAAGGTTATTGTGATGAACAACTTATCACTCAGGGTCAGCCTGGATGGCGCCAAAGCCAAAAAAAGCCAAAACAAAACAAACTAAAAACCAAAAAAAAAAAAAAAAACATGGCTTGTTTTTTGAGGACTGGTTGAGTATTTGACTTAAAGGTACATTTAATCTATTGTGTAAGTAAGTGAGATGTCAGGTGGTCTCAGACATTGAAGTAAAGGGAAGAGCTGCTTTTCTCTGACACATTGCTGAAAATCACATACGTCAGCCCTGCAATGATTTGTACCCTTTTCCTGATAAGGCAAAGTTAATGTTTTGTAAATTAAAAAAAAAAACACCCTCACAGAAAGGAATAAAGCCCAGTCCAGGGTTAAAGTGATTTGAGTAGGAGCCGTAGAAAGGCTAAGAGCATGGAGATGTGTGGAGCAAATTAGTGTGGACCCAAAAGTGACTGTCATACATTGCTACACTCAATGGAGACTAATTTAAAAAAAACAACACTCTGTCACCACCAAATAGTTACAAAATATTCATCAATGTTTTTTTCATGGGGTAGCGCACTTATGCAACAAGTAGTGTACAGTAGCTGTTATACATCTCCAGGGTCCTGGGGTTGTGGGTGTGACCTCCACATCAGGGCTTGGGGGATCCCTCTTTGAGGAATTCTGTGCGTTCCCAGTGTCTGCATGGATTTCCTCAGGGTGGGGCAGAGTGCAGAAACACACAGTCAATGAATTAGCCATGCATGAGAGTCCACACGTGTGAGTGACTGTGTGAGTGTGTGGTGCCCTGTGATGGACTGACATCCCTTCCAGGGTGTGTTCCTTCCTCCAGCCCAGTGATTGGCACTGACCCACTATAACATGAACTGAAAAAACAGTTACAGAAAATTAATGAATCAATGTATTTGAAATCCAAATATAGTCATTGTGGAATTCACAACATACATTATTACACTTGATTGTGGAATTATCATGTTTAAAAAATAACCTAGTGTAATCAAACACTCAATGTGATTATGTAAAATCAAATAATATTAATAATCTCAAGAATCATTAACAGCAGTGATAATTATAACAAAACAAACAGAGTGTGGTGGAAAATTATGACGGAAATAAAAAAGTTGAGTCTCTGAGTCGGCATCAAATAAAAGAGCAATTTATTAATGAGAGAGAGGATGCTGCGCTCAACACTGTTTTCCTCTCTACTGACCGTTTCTTGATTAGCGTCTCTTATACCTGGAAAACCCTTTGAAGTTCATCATCTGTTCGCTATTTTATATTTCAATCATCTTTCAATGTATCCTGTTCCCATAACTCCAAGTCTCCCACCATTTGTTTCCCACTCTCTCCTGTATTTCTAACACCTTTCCAGACGTGCCCTGTGCATCCCCCTCTACCTCTTTGGTCTCAGTTATCTCCTCTCTGTGGTCTGGAGACAAAGGGAGATGATTGAACAGAAGGTGTCGATATGTTGTTATTTGAAACAGACACACACACATAAGTCTGCTGTCTCACACAGAGAATTAGGAATAAAACAATTTCAGTTTACACAAGCATGCGTGGTCATTGCTGATTAAAACATCTCTATTGATTATGAATCATTTCTATAAACAAATTTCCATCACACAGAGTAATAACATTCAGATATAAAATTTAAAAAGTGCACATAATCAGTACAGGTGCTAGCTTGATAAAAATAATAAACAGTCTGTTTTTAATTAAAAAAAAGCCTCAAAACCTGCTAATAATTATATCCCACTATTGTTTTGAAGTTACCAAGAAGAGAATGTATTGTGAGGTAAATGCTCATTGATGGTTGGTAAGACCTAATGGTGATTTTCCTAGAAATCCTCAGGAGAAATAACTGCTGGGCCAGACAAGAATAATTATTACATTAATATTCATTCCTCTTTTTATTTTAGTTGGTGATTAAAGAGGGAGCTCAGTGTGCTAAGTTGAGACAAGTCATATTCCTGGGCTCTTTTTCTCAAGAAAAATTTACTTTTTCTTCCTTTTGATCTGGTTGTTTTCTGAGACACAATACAGAGGTATTAAGAAAATCTTATTCATGTATATTTTCCTATGGATACAGTGACTTTGTATTTGTAATAATAACAGTTTTAATGAGATGTATAATATTTAGCATGACAGAGGTGACTGTGGCTTGGAATGTGGTGCAATATCTTGCCTATTAAAGGTGCTGTGTAGGTACATTATTTGTCACTAAAGATATAAACAGTAAATGTACCTATAAAGGCACAACAGTGGCTTTAGGGTCCATTAGTGTTTGTTAAATGTACATTACATTCTCTCTTCCAGAATGAGAGGTGCATATCTGTAAGATTTCATTATAGAACTGTTTAAAATATAATAACAAAATATATTTCCTGGGCAATTGATATTAATGTAAAATAAAATCAATTAATTGAAATTATGGTAAAATTTTGTGAATATGAGTAAATATGAATATGTACCCTTGAGGTTACCACCTCATTGACATTTTTTCTGACAGTAAGACAGTATAGGGTCCCAGAAAGCCATGAAGAATGTTAGTGTTAATGATATTTATAATACACAAGAGACAATGCAAATGGCACAATTAGCAATAACATACATATGAGAATATAACACCATTCATTAGCAACATGTCTTGAAGGTTGGTAGGATGCTGGCACACTCAGAAGCCTGTAGTATACAGGATGAGCTGCATGTTGGAGGAACTTCTCTCGACTCATTCTCCTGATGGTTTTAATAAGGTTTAGACAAATATGGTGAGTTTGGCTCCAATTGAAGCTGCACTGGGTCTCACAGCGTGTCACATAGATGTTGCGGTACAATTTTGAATCAAGACAGACAACAATGCGATCTGTGTTGCTTTCATCTAGACGACCAGTGTATCCTACTCTGGTGTACGCAGGCAGAGATTTGGCATTGCCCACATTTAAGTTGCCCAACTCATAATAAGGCAGTGCTGTCAGTGGAAGAAGTCCGTCTCTGTTCTGGAATAGCTGAAAGCCAAAATCCCTGTTCACAGGGCTACATGATGCAGTCGTTAGGTCATTGAAGTTGACTTCCATGCACTGGGTAACAAAGAAGTACAAGAGGTTGAGTCCATGTCTTGGATATGGCTGACCATATTTTAAGTGTTGAAGGTCAAATAGAGTGTTCAGGGTTTGAATTGCCTCCATAATTCTTTCCTAAACAGGAGACATTAACAAACAATAACAAATGTGTGATACAGAAAAATGCTAAAGATATAAATGATAGCAGTAAATACATTATTCATAAAAGCATGGATGGACTCCTGAGGGACACCATCTTTTTTATCAGGAAATCAAGTATGTTAAGTATACCATCAAGTAGGGTACACAGTGATACTTCAGCCATGCAATGCTGGTAGTCCAAGAGAGCACAAATTGTCTCATTTTTATCTGGGTGGACCGGACAATTCTCCTTCTCCACATCACTTAGCACAATGTTAGTCAGTGCAAGTGTCTAACATAATTCGCAGTTAACTGCAGTTAACTCAGTATTTTCCTCCTAGCACACTGTGCTAGCCTTCACTCCCACTGTGCTCTTGTGGGAATGATTAAACAACTGAAAACTGGGTAAAAATGCACAGAGCTAAATAGACCCAGAGACCCAAGCTGTATTTTTGTAATATATTTTAATACTATACTTTTGCATGGATGGCACAGTTGCACAGCGTCACAGTCATGCAGCTCCAGGGATCTGGAGGTTGCGGGTTCAAGTCCCGCTCCGGGGGACTGTAGTGTCCATAGGTGTGAGTGAGTGTATGTTTCCCTGTGAAGGACTGATGCCCCCACCAGGGTGTGTTCCTGCCTTCTGCCCCGTGATTCTAGGTAGGCTCCGGACCCACCCTGAACTGGATAAGTGGTTACAAATTGTGTACTGAGTGCGAGGAGTCTGTGAGGATTTTCTCTGCCTGTTTCCTGGCTCTTGAAGTGTACTTGCCCTGAAGTTTGGGCAGAGGAGCAGTTCAGATTGTTCTCTGAAGTCTGTTCTTATGTTGCTTTATAGCTGCTCCAAATCAGATTGTGATGGAAGTGCACAAGACTCACACAAGAACATGGTTCAATGATTGCAGAGTAGATCTGCCTCAACAGCTCCTGTGGCAGATCTTGCTAACATACCACCTCAACTAAAACTAAACGTTTAATGTTAAAGGGGAAATCAGAGTGAAAAACTGAAGGACATGCCTTTTCCAAATCTGAGAAATCATCCACACATCAGATCCAATGGGCAAAACCACAAAACATTAAGGAATAGAAAATCCTAATCATGAGCCAGGAAAATGCACAATACCTATGAACATTTAGTATTCTCTGAAACACAGGTGAAACACATCAGTATTTAGGTGATGATGACCGCCCTCTAATCCTCTGATTAGATATATAAACCTACACACACACACTAAAATATCTTAAGTATTTAAACAAAAGCTTCAAGAAATCCAAAGCCTAGGAGATTAAATAAGATGAAAGACATTCAGTCAGACATGTTAAAACTAGGCTGGTAATATATTTCTTGAATATATGAAAACCAAACCTGAAAAGCAAAATGCTCAACTGAAAATTAGTAAAGTGAAACTTTACCTGAAATCACACACCTCTGCTACAGCTTGTTGGTCAAGATATGAATTAAAATGTAAACAACCAAGACTATAAATAAATTGTAATAATTATAATAAATGTACAAAATGCACATACACTCATATCTAATATGACAGTATTGAAAAGGTTTGACTAATAAACACTTAAAATGATACTGTACCGTGTAGGATCAGTTTTTGTAGGATCAGTGTATACAGCTCAACAGGTGAGACTGCCTATTGCTTTGATAAAATGAAACAGGTTTTAATGGGGCAAAGTCTGAGGAACATAGCTTTGTAGCTAATGTTTGGAGTGTCTTGTCATTTGAGGTTATTTTTATATGATAATGAACAGAAAATTCTTGTAATACGGGACTATTTGCATAGACATACACAAAAGAAAATGTTTTTTCATTAAATGACACAGTAGAGGTCTACTCATGAATATTAATACACCAAAAAGATGACTATTTTCAATTAATTTCTAAAAGTAACAAAAAGTAATTTTGGCAATGTTATACGGAATGTAAGTTTTAGTATTTTTTTCTGTTATTAATAATGTTTCAACTGCATTATTCAAAATAAAAAAATTGTGGTGTGTACCGTCACAATCAAGTTTGGATAACTACCATATACTTCCACTCACCAGTCACGTCAGTGTGACCCAGTTGGGGGTTATGAATCAAGTAACTAAATCACAAAGAAGAAAACTACAATCTAACTTTATTTTAAAAAATGAAATATGTTCCATATATAACATTAAAAACATTAAAACATTAAAAAGAAATAATCTGTAAAAATACAACACTCTCAATTTTGTATACTAAAAATACATGCAGTCTGGATGTGGTATATTAATAGCAATAAAGATTAGTATGAATTTATAAAGGAAACATTTCTAAATGACAATCAAATAAGCAGAAAGGAATGAATGTGTAAGGCTATTAAATACTCTAAGTAAATATAGATATCTACATGTATGAGAGAGTTGGTTTTGGTGTGTGTGGTCTTGATTTTCCTTGTTGGTAAAAGTAACATTGTTTCAACATTTTTCAACAACTAACATGACTGTTAGTTAGTGAGGAAATTTAATAAAGGTAGCTAATCATTTGTCCTTTAAATCACAAGCATTAAAAAAATACATGTTTAGTTTAAGCTGGTATGGTAGTGTCCCTTATAGGTCCAATGTTTGCTTGGTTCCACAGCATTCATTGTAAATGTTAGTCTTTCTCTCTCTATCTCTTTTTCTGCTCATGACAGGAGTTTTTTTTAGATCATGTAGAGAATTCCCAAATTTTAAAAGTATGAAATAAAATGAGGGTATTGCTCTATTTCTGCTCCATTGGTGGGTAAAATTGATATATTGACAAGTTTGCTGTTTCACTTAAGGTGGAAATTTCTCAAAACTCAGAAGACAGCTAACTGCATTACCAAAAGAGATACAAAATGACATAACTTTAGTTACAAATGGGGTTCTGCGGTAATTCATACAGTGAATAAAAACATAAAGGTGAGTTCAACTTAAGCCACATACAAACAACATTCTCTATTTTCCCCTCAAAAATACTGTTACACCTTAAATACCCTTGTTAAAAAAAGAGAGTGTACTTAAAGTGTGCTATTTTGGAACCATTAATTTGTACTTAATCATTACTTATATGTAATTTAAATTACATTACGTTACACTTAATATGTACTGAGTGTACTAATCACTATTAGTACACTCAGCAATTTCTGCAACTTTGTTATTTCTGCAACTTTGCAAGTACACTTTGTATATATAACATATAATATATATAAGATATAACATATGACTAGTACACTCAGTATATATTAAATGTAACTTAATGTAATTTAAATAGTGATTCTGGACAAATTAGTGGTTCCAAAATAACGTAACTTAAATTTACTTTGTTTTTTTGAAAAGGGTATGCAGAGGTTAGAACTTCATTTCCCCAGAATCGTAAATGGTCCCTTTAGACCTTGTCCTCAATGCCAACTTAGTGTATGAGCTACATCCAACAAGTAATAAAATGTAAATGTGTCAGGTGTCTAGCAATATTAGTGACCCCTGAGCATTAAACTCAATGTCTACTGGGGAACTGCCTTTTAACGTTGAACAGGATGTTTGAGGAAAAAGCCATTGTTGTTTGTACATGGCTGATATTTAAATTGTTTGTAGGTTTATTCACATTTTATTCACAACAATCACAGCAACTCATTTGTAACTTGAAATGTTTAGTTTTGTAGCACGTTTGGTCTGTGTTTATATTCATGCAGTTAGCGGTCTCCCTATTTAGGGTCACTTCCACCTTAAGTAATCTGAAACAGCAAATTAAGTCAACATTACCCACCTGTGGAGTAGGAATAGAACAACATCCTGATCAATTTTCATACTTTTCAATATTTGGAGGTCTATCTGCTGTCTAAACACCTCTAGATGCTGTTTTTCTGCCATGAGCAGAGAAAGAAATCAAACATAGACACTTCTGTTCCATTTACTTACACTTTGACTTTGTAAACCAATTTGACCAGTTTCCAGTGTGCCAACAGACTGGAAAATATCAAATGGTGAGGAAATATCATCAGAAGTTTATAAAAGGTGTTTTTTTAATTTAAATTGTGATCATTGCCCTTAAAGTATAGTACAATTTTCCCAGAACCAGGAATTTCTGATTGGTTTTAGTTCCATCTGATTTCGGAAGACATCGATATTGTCCATTGACTGTTTTTTATACCCCATTTCGGACAGAAAATCATCCAAAGTCATGCGATTGATAATCTGAAGCAGACCTTTGCTGATGCGATACGTATTGTCAGCATCATAGTTTGATTCATTGCTGTGTGCAGTGATGTAAATTTTATCAAACCACTTCTGGTTAAGGCTAACAATGATACGGTCCATATTGCTAACATCTTGCTCATCCGTATAGTCCTCTCTCTTGCTCCCCCATCTCTTGCTCTGCATACTTGGTTTGTTACCGTTCACACTGTTGTTCTGTGATCAGGACCATCACAGAGTAGGTATTTGCTTTGATTTGGGTGGTGGGTCATTCTCGATGCTGCAGTGACACTGACCTAGTGGGGTTGTGTTAGTGTGTGGTGCACTGATACGAGTGTATCAAACACATCATTGTTAGAGTTTTTAAATCCCTCAGTGTCATTACTGGACTGAGAATAGTACACCAACAAAAAATATCCAGCCAACAGCATCCTGTGGGAAGTGTCCTGTGTCCACAAATGAAAGAGGATGACCAAGACAAACTGTGCAGCAGCAGATTAGCTACTGTCTTTTTCTTTCTAATTGCACAACTACAACGTGCTCCTGTATGTCCAATGGAGCTTAGAAAATGGACAGTGCGTACAGGGAGGTGTCATAATGTTACGGTCAATCAGTGTATTTTCTATCTTCTATTGATCTATTTTTAACATACACTCATAAACAAACAAAAAAAAAAAGATATGTTAATTGGGGAAAATTGTGTAATTGAAGAAGGCTCTAGTGCACTGTTTGGCTGCCTCTAGCCTGGATACAACACAAGCATCCTGCAGCACAATTGCCCATAGATATTGCAGCTGGGACTGTAGATCCTACACACTCATAGGTTGCTGAAGCTGGTATCCCTGCCGATCCCATAAATGCTTGATTGCAGATCAAGCAAGTGATGCAATCTGGCAGAGACTTTCTTTAAAAACCTTTGCTGTGTGTAGACAAGCATTATCCTACTGAAAAATGCCAGTTGGAAGCCCTGTCATGAGAGGCAACACATGTCTTGCATGAATCGCTGAGCTGTTGTATTAAATGGCTATGCAGATGATCTGTCCAGGAGTTGGGGCAGTGCGTTGCTCCACAGCAAAGGTATTATACTTTACCATTTAACATACCTGATATAAATAAATATATTTAATGTAATTTTACTAAACTTTTTAACTAATGGTTTCTTACAGGAGGGTCAAACCAATTTTTTTTTTACGTGAGGGGTGGGGTGGTGGGAGGATAGAGAAATTAAACAACACAACATTCAGATAGACAAAACCTACTTATAACAGAGAGTATAAAAATTAGAAACCAAAATAAATGCAATTCTGAATTTGTTTGAGACCACAACTGTAATTATTTATTATTTTTTTAAACAAATAGTACAAGCAACAAAAATTTAAATCATCAAAGCTTTTATTGGAATATCAAATCACTCTTGTACACAACAATAATCAGAATCATTGTATGAGATTGCAAACAATATTATACTCGCCTACAAGCTATGTATTTCAACTAATGAACTCAAATCACAAAAGCATCGTTCACAAAAGTGAATATGCAAAAATTAACTTGCGTAAGAAGCTAAAACAGAAAGTAGACAATGTTGTGATGTTAAAGATTAATTAAAGATGAGGAAAACCACAACAATTAGGATTAGGAAAATCACCAAAATTACTTTCAGCAAAAAGTACATTTCATCTGGTTCATTTATCTGTGACCGCTTTTTCAGACACTGAGGAATGACGTCCAGATGCTCAGGCTCATTAAGGAAATCTTTTCGGTTCTTATTTTTTATGATCTGTATAAGACGCTGACTGATGCGGTAGGTGTGATTTGGGTCAAAATTAGTCTGATCCATGTGCTCAGTCACATAGATGTCTTCAACTGAATAACCCTTAAGGCAGACAATAATTCGATCTTTATTGCTCTTTTTTTGGTTAAGTCTATAATATTTTTGACATAGTGGGGTAACTCTTCTGCCCTTGGTTCACTCAGATTTCCCACCATGAAGAAATGTGCATTTCGAAAAGGAAGGAGTCTGACATCATCCTCAATTCTGTTGAAAAACTTGTGAAAGCCAAAGTCTCCATCTTCAGGCCTAAACAATATGGTCATTTTCCCATTGACAAAACTGATGCAGTCACACGCAAACCAGTACAGGAGTTTGAGTCCATATCTGGGAGGTAGCTGGCCAAACCCAGAATCTTTTAGTTTTAGTTTAATCTTTTTAGAAGTGGGCCACTTCTTTCAGCATTCTGACCATGCTTAATGCTGTTAATTAAGGAAGAGGAAAATTAACAAGTTCGAAACCATAATTTTTATGGTGGTCAAAAAACAACATTTAGAAAGCAACAAATTGAAAAATGACAACTGCAAACTTAACTGATTTTCACCACATGTCTTTAAACAAGCATAACAGAACTAGTTAGTGTTCTCCTCCAAGAATGTTGATATGCCTAATGTTTACACATCTTCAAAAAGCCTTGTGATCATCCCAAATTCTAATCATGTGCTTAGAAGATACCTTCTAAAATGCAGAGAACATTTTGTAAAACTAAAATAAAAATAATAATATGGTAGAACACAAAATAACAACAAAGATGCACTATGAATGATTTTTCTTGGCTTACTCAGTAAGGATGATAATAACATGCCAAAATAAAGCCTGTGAGTCCCCATAAAGAATGAAACATTCAGAGTTCAAAGGTATATTTACAAAATTTGTATCTTTAGTTGTAAATTGTACCTCTACCATACCTTTTTTTCTGGGAGTGTACATTTCCATGGCTTTTAGGCTTCATTAGTAGTATGTAAAAAATGTACTGTATGACAAAGAAATACTTTCAAAAGCAGCTTTCTATTAATAAACACAAGTCATTTGAAAAATGCAGTCATTCCACATTAGGTTAACCAGGAACAAAGTGACACATGAGTATTGTTTAGGGGAAGCAAAATAAATGGTGACCTAAGAAGCAATTTAAAAAGTGTACAAATCAGTAGATCTGCATTATACTTGGTTGAAGCATAGCACTTAAAAAAATCAGCAGATACTGGCTTTATTCTGAAACAATGGGTGTTCCAAAAATATTTGCATCTACAGAACTTACTCATTAATTTAAACAATTCATTGTGCTTATTGAAAAATTCATAGTAACCCTCATATTTAACAACTTAAAGCTAAAGCCAGATATTATTAGGGAGTTTGAGATTACTGAAAAGCCCTAAATATATAGAAGTAATAAATATAATAAAACGCTAATATAATGGAAAATAAACATGAGCTATTATGGCAAAAAAGCTACCTTTTTTGGGGGGGTAATTAATGTAATTATGCCATAGCACAGATCTGTAGTTAATAGAATTATGTATGAAATGCATAACCTACTTTTTATGTTTGGAGTGTGATTCCGTTCTTTGTTGAATGTCCGTTGCGATGTTTTTCAGAGGCAGGTTTGCATAAAATACAGGAACTTCAAGAGTGATGATTAGCTTGTGAAATATGATCTTGTGTGTGGTAACTACATGTAAAGCTTTGAGTTGAACAAATATTATGCTTGAGAATAAATAGATGTCTAACTAGCATTGAGATATAAACTTAAATCATCACACATTTACCTTAGAACATGTGGGAATGAAATTCAGGTTTCCAAATGTCTGCTAAACCTTTGTAGGCACACCTTATTCTCTTGTTACATCAAGGTTTAAATATTCATGATTTTATTCATCACATACAAGAAAATATACACCATTCATTCCTTGAAGTAAGAAGCTTGGCTGCAAGACCTTATTAGTTGTGAATGACACAAATTCTTTGACACGACAATGACAGCATATTAGACAAAGGAACAAAAGACAGAAGGATCATTGGCATACCATGAGCAATAGACCACAGTCCGTAAATGTTTTGATATATGACATAGGGAGTTGAAATCATGGATACATAAAAGGTACAGGCTTTAATATATCACCTACAGAAGTGTGTGCATTAATACATTTCTGTGTGTGCATAATGTTGCAGGCATTGTAGGAAATATTTATGTGCAAGGTGCAGATGCATTTATTGTGTGCCAAATAAATTCATATCCAGTACAATTACTTTTATAAATACTCTTTACATATTATTAAGAACATTCATTCATCTTCTATATCTACTTCATCCTGATCAGGGTTGCTGTGGGTCCAGAGCAGAATCACTGGGCATAAGGCAGAAACACACCCTGCACAGGGCACCAATATATCACAGGTCATCACACACTTAACCAGTCACACGGTTATAAGAACATAGACATAGGGAGAACTCCTCACCGACAGAAGGTGTGGACTGAACACAGCCAGAATTTAAATTAGAGCCGTGTGGCAGTGGCACTATCCATTGAAGTCCATCTTGGAAAATCCTAGTAGGCTGTTTATTTTTATTACTAACATTTATAATATATTGTCAGAAGTCATATAAACAAATTCATTTGTTACATTTGTTCAAATTATTTTACTGTATTAAATTGTTGTTTTTTGCAGGTGTATTCTGCTTTAGAAATGATGCATACATGATTCTAATGGATCATCGTTCCATTATTTGCTAGCTAAATTTGATTTACACGGACTTTGAAGATTTCTAACTTATCAACTACACTTGGTGTAGTGGCATGATTGATTGGAAATATTTTTACATGTAGTAAATGTAGCACAGATAGGCTTTTATTACATATAAAGTCTTCTATTAATTGATTGCTGTAGCCAGTATGTGCAGTAACAATTATGTAGAATTAACAAAAAGAAAACAACTCATCTGTGTATTATTACCTAAATTAATAATGGCTGCTTGCTGAAAGTTAAATTATCTTAATTATTAAAGTATGATGAAGCTTAGCTTAGCTTAAGGCTAATTTATGGTACGCATGTCTGGAATGCTCATCACATCACTCCCTGGGCATTCAGGACTTTTTTACGTCTTGAAATATCTCAATTAAAGAATGGAACACCAAGAGTCGTTTTTTGGCTGTGTCTCAGTGTAACTGTTGATGTAGGCTTGGTGGTGGAATTGATAAGAAGACTTCACTTGACGTAGGAATTCCTCCCTCTCCAGCCTCTTGATATTTGCGATGAGACCTTGAGTGATACGACAGGTTCGGCCGAACCTGGATGGATCACTGTGCTCACTAATGTACACCCTATCCAGATAATCATCCTTCAGACGCACCATGATGCGATCCTTGTTGCTGTCATCTGCGAAATTGGTGAAATCCTTCCTCACATAAAAAGGCAGTTTGTCTGCCCCTGAGGCATTAAGGTTGCCCACCTCATAGTACAGAAGTTTCTGGTTGGGTAGCGTGTATTCGTCATCATCCTGGAAGTTGTGAAATCGATGGAACCCGTACGCTCCATTTTTAGGGCTGACCTTCGGAACTAGCCGACCAAAAGTATCAATATCAACAAATTCATGCGCAAACCAGTACAGTAAGTTGAGCCCATGCCGTGGAGGTGGCTGGCCAAACCCAGACCTGCTTAGTTGTGACAGTTCATTCAGGGTTTCAATATTCACCATAATTGGCTTCTGCAGAAAAAAATAAAGAGTATTAGAATAAAAAAACTACAAACAATCTTGCTGTCTTACTTGAATTTGACAACTTAGTATTTGTCCAATAACTTGTGTTGAAAGGACATTTTGATTAATAATCAAATTATCAAAATATAATTTGATTATACCGCGACCCTGAACTGGATAAGCGGTTACAGATAATGAATGAATGAATGAATGAATAATTTGAGTATTAGCTAAATCATCGAAGCAAATTATACTCTTAAAAATAAAGGTGCTACAGACAGTTTTTTGAGCCATGCCATAGAATAACGGCTTCTGGTTTCATAAAGAACCATTTTTGCTAATAACTTTTAAATTGGTAAAGAACCTTTACATTAAGTGGAGGTTCTTTAAACATTTACAAGGCTCTTCACTCACCAATCTCAAACATTTTTTAATGACACCAAATGTGTTTTTCTATGGCATCTCTCAAAGAAACCTTTGTAACACATTTATTTTTAAGAGTAATACAAATACATTTAAAGTCAGTCCTATGTTATAGTGGATCAAAAATTCAGAATCATAATTTAATTATCACAAGCAAATTTATGCATAAAATGCAAAACAGTGCAATGTTTTCAGTTTTCAGCTGATGGTTTAATATTGGCAATATATTTGGCAAAGTATTGGCAAATATATCACACAAATCTTTAATGGTTAACAAATATTATTGTTATACTCTCACTGGTATAGAAATTCACACTCTCCTAAATTTTAAACATAGGTGACAGTAGAACAATACAAGGTGAGTGTTAACATATTACTAGCAGTACTGGTCAATTAAAAAAAAACAAAAAAAACTAAACACCATCGTACTGAAATTAACATTCCTTTTTTAAAAATAAAGAACTACATACCAGTACAAGCTATAAAGACTTGTGTGTAAATGAGCAGGAATATTTCTCCAAATTTCTCCAGCACTTCTGTGAATGATAGCAATTGCCTTGCTTCTTAATGTTCATTGTGATCAAGGTGGAGTTAAAATGAAAAGGGTGGAACCTCTGGGAAACCGAAACTTAAACACTGTCTTGTGTTACATGCTGTGACCATTACTGATGTGTGAACTTATGACAGGCTTTATATATTATACTTTTCTGTACTTTCTCTTGAGAAATGCGCAATATTTTTTAAGAATGCTCATAAAACCTAATACAGACAATTCCCAAACTGTTGCTTGGAGGAGTACACTTACTGTCCATTCTGTGGTATTAGCAAGTGGGTTTGTGTTTTGCCAGGAAATACTATTAACCATCTGGAAAACTGTATCAGTATGTGTTTGGTTCAGTTGCATCTTATTTTTATATACATGTAGTTTTAACGCCCTGTGAAGGACTGGCGTCCCCTTCAGGGTTAGTTCCTGCCTTGTGCCCAGTGATTCTGTGTAGGCTCCGGACCCACCGCAACCCTGAATTGGAAAAGTGGTTACAGATAATGAATGAATGAATGAATGAATGTAGTTTTAAATAAATGCTCACAGGAAGCCAAGGCCAACTATGACAGCTACAATTATGTAAGGTCAGTTAAATATATAATTAAGGTAGGTTGTATGGTCAGTTAAACATATAATTAAATGTTCATTTTGGCTGGAAAAGAAATAAATGAAGATGGTTTCTGATATGTGCCCATAATTGTAACCAGAAAGTAATGCATTAGGAACATACTTAAAACATTAGCATAGGTTATGATACAAAAACTGACATAATCCTCCTTTTTTTAAATAAATATTTTCCTCATTCTTGTCAATATTACTGTGCTTTTAAGATTCATTCATGTAAATTCCATTTGTTCTGATTGGCTGATGATTTTATGATTACAAACAAATATCATATTAAAAAATGTTCAGATAAAATACATTAATTGCTAAATCTTCAGGGGGTCAGAACCATTGCATTGCTACAGTTCACCTAGCCTACATTTTCTCATTTCTCTCTCAAGTAGTACTCCAGTAAAAACTTCCTTGTTCAGTTAAACATGAGTAAATGATCACAGAGAAACAGTGACTGGATTTAGAACATACTTTGCATATATGGAAAATAAATATATTAACATATTACAATATACTGGTTTAGTTTTACACTGACACATGTCTTTAGTTATTTGGTATAAGACGCCAAATATGAAATCAATCTCACATGCGTCTGCTCGGTGAGTGGCCCTGACCTCCTTGTGTTTCCATTCAGTTTTAACAGAAGACGTCCTTCTCTGGAAAGCATTTAAATCTGGGAAACAGAAAGTTACTTTCCAGATGTGTGCTAACAGGGACTGAGACTGGGACTGAACACTAAATAACTACAGGCATAACTGCCTGCCAAGCGTATTATTTGCTTAAAACAGGGACTGTCTGCAAGTTGTGAGTAAATATACTCTCAGTAAACACATATATTCAGGAATATCTGTTCAGTCTTCACTTAAATTTAGATAGTTTGCTTGGGTTAGGCTAATTTATATACCTCACAGAACTGACCTTGTGCTCATGTTCATAAACATAATGGAAATATGACAGAACTGCCGTTGTGACGTGAGATAATTATATTGCGATGTATTAAAAAGTTATGGTGCTTTTCATAGTTAATTCAACTGTTAACTAAGAACAAAGCTAACATCATGTTATATTGCTAGCCTACAGTGGTTAAAAGGAGTGAATAGGGTAACATAATCCTTCTTCAAAACTGAAGGCTTGGTTTCAGTAATAACAATAATACAAATAAGTTCATATAGATTAAAACAAATAACATTTCCTATTTTTTTTAATTAGCTACAGCCTAGTATCACGTCTGTCTCCGACGTGACAGTGTCCTAAATGAGTCCGTTGTATTAAGAATGATGCTTATGTTTTTTTAATAATATAGTCATTTTTATTTTGTCTTATAAAACCTTTAGCAGCTACATGGATATTTTATAGTATAAGGTTATTTGGTGAAACTGATACTTTCAAGTCATTTATGGTGAGCTTGAACATAGATTTTTTTTTTTTTAGTTCCTAATCAGATATTCTTGTGGAAGTCTTTATTTAGGGTCTGGTAATAAATGAAAAATATGTACATTAAATACATTTAATAATTATGTTGTAAAGATGAATGTAAAGATGTGTTTAAATGACAAAATATAACAAAAGCCAATAACAGGAGGATGTTTCTCCAATCCGCATTTATTACAACATCATCCTGCAGCATTACTACACTCAGTCTGTTCTGTGCCAATAAAGAACCAAGAGAGCCAAAAAAACAAAAAACAAACAAACAAACAAAAAAAAAGATGAGGAAGAGCGTTCACATAATGACAAGAAAGATTAATGAGGGATAATTAAACAGAAAAATAAGTTGCAAATGTTTACACACAAGAAAATTAGAAAGCAAACAGTAAAATTACAAACAATTTTACTGCCATTTTAAGTAACGGAAAGGGGTAAAGGAGAAGATACATTAAAAAAGACTTTTTTTTTTAATTAGTAAGTGTCCTTCTTAGGACAAAAAAGCAACTAATTTTCTATTTATTATGATAAGGGGAAAGCAAACAACTCCAACCGAATAAAAAAGAAATAAAGAAACAACCAAAACAATATGCACTGACAGTTTCCCCTTTGAACACGAGATCAAAACACAGCTAATCACCCTATCCCTCAAAAGCATGTCAGAATTACCATCATTTAGTGCTGCTTAATGGACGTCTCTCCAGAATGATCAATGTTGTTAATATTACTAATATTCCTTCATTATTTCATATATATATACACAAATATTTGCAATGTTTTGCTTCGCCTTGTGTTGGTAATATTACACGTTTACCCTTCGTGTTATTTTTTTCATAAGTACACTTGAAAATAAAATGATTTTTCCTCCCCCCCATAATAGAATATACGATAAACTTCTCAGACATTGCTCATAAACAAAAATACACACACGCATCCCCCTACACACACACACAATTATTTAGAGCCTCTTGATGACCTTACATGGCCTTTCACTTGCACACACTAACACAGCCTTCTTGAGTTTTTTGGGCCCTGTCCAATTACTAAGCTCTAGTCCAACAGTAAATGAGCCAGCATACTGCTGATAGAGGTGCTGTTCAATAGTGTTTTAAACAAGAAAACAGTGTGATTTAGTGTGCTTTAGCAGAGAGGCGCACACACAAGTTCAGGGCTGCACAATATATTAACAATCACAACTCAATGGTTTTAAAAGTGTTACATGAAAAGTCTTGAAACACTCCCTACATATATTTTCCATGTATTGCAGGCTTAGGCTACATGAACAAAAGTAAATATGACTTGAATTTGCCTTCGTGCTCTTTTGGCTACATCAGATGATTGTTTAGGTGTGCGCTCCCAGTCAGTTATGAAGAACAACATTAAGATATTGGTTAATACTAGGGCCTGTCCCATGGAGAACATTTAACTTAAATGGGCACCTGGCAGAATGGCAGCTTCACAAAACATAAAGGCAGCAACAGTAAAGTTCTTTTTCACAACAGTTAAAAGCAATGCTTTTGTCATTGCAAGTGTTAAAAAAAATTCAATTATATATATTTCCAATTTTTAATCCAGCAATCAATGCAGCAGAGGTGCATGGAGTAGATTAAGTATTCAGATTAAACTTCCACTGTAATATATTCAAGTAAAGGGTTCATCATCATCATCACAAGACAGAACATTCAGGGTCAGACTGAACCAAAGTTTAGCTAGGAAAATCTGCTTTGTTAAACAGGCCAGTGGACAATATATTATAGATGTATCTTTAAACTAGCTTTTGAAATACTGATAGTGCAGAATGTTGTAATATGCAAATGAGTTGTCATGATTTTATTTTAACTGTGCTATGACCATTAAAACCAGTCTCTATGGGTGTTTTTGTAATCAAACAGAAGTACACTATAATGCAGGATAGTCTTTAACTATCACATTGATTGCCTAATGCAATATATTTTATAAGCACAACTGCAATATACATCTACATTTTTCCACTAAAAGAACTTTGTTCATATTGTGCAGCCCTAAGCAAATCAACAGCTTGTTGCTTTGTCCAAGCACAGCTTAAAGGAGCTATGATTCTTTTGATACAGCTGCATTTTTCCACTGCTCTCTAGCCAGACTAGAAAAGTCTAGCAAACGGTGGCTCTATACTGGCGAGAAATTCAGACAAACACAATATTGTGTTTATAATCTTATGTGCCAAGAGCGACGGGTAGTGACAAGCCAATGTCAGATCTAATCATGTACATATACAATCGCAGATCAACACAAGAGAACAACACATTTAGCACTCACTCACACACAAAAACCCATACACCTCATCTACCTCTTCTTTTATTTTTTTTCCACACTATGGAAGACGTGTGGGGTGCAGGTGCTATTTAATGAAGGTGCAGCAGGGCCACGCGCTCGCTGTACTGCAGTAGATTCTGATGCTTTTCCGCCAACAGTACTGAAGAATGAGAGCAAGTGTGCATCCCGTCCCTTATGTGACAAAAACACTGGTGGAAGGAGGAGGTGACGAAGGCAGGAAAATGGTGGTTTTGGTAGGCAAACAGACAGATGAAGACCTATTATAAATCTTGTATTAGATTTTGTTGTTTTCAATGCCCATTTTGGTGCCCACCTTTATTTTATCTATTGAGAGAGGCAAGGGGAACAAAGAGAGAAAAGGATTGACAGGATCAGCTGACCAAGAGAGAGATGTGGAAGATACACGTGACATGAATAGGGGGTGTATGAAGTTTGATGCGGCAAAGACAGACAGACAGAGGAAAAGGAAAGCAGTTTGCTTCTTTTGGGTAGTCCTCTCCACTGCTGGAGATGTGCATTATTTGGATCAGAAGATGTCAGGGCAGGCGTCCCAGCTGCTTTGCTCCTTGGCCTCCCAGTACCCCCCTTTGTAGATGTGTGTGACTTCTCCAGTTGCTGAGTCCTCTGACCTCTCGAACCACATGGCCTTGTAGTTGTCCTGAGGAACACCTGTTACAGAAGAAAGATGCAAAAAATGTTCAGTGATTCAGGTTAGCAACAGGTGAAAGAAGAACCTCTCCTAGTGCTGCAACATTAAAGGAAAATGTAATTATTTTTACAATAATAAATGTGACAGACACCATTCTACAGAAACCAAACATTTGTTCACCATAATGTTGAAAGGACCCAGTCATTTGCAGGATGTACTCCCACCAAAAGCTACCCCTTAGGAAGCAATTATTCTCAATAGTTATAAATATGCTGCCTACTGCCTGAGAAATTATTTTACAACAGAGATCCAAATAATTTTTTTCAGACTTACCACT
Organism: Hoplias malabaricus; assembly: GCF_029633855.1. Classification (NCBI taxonomy): domain Eukaryota; kingdom Metazoa; phylum Chordata; class Actinopteri; order Characiformes; family Erythrinidae; genus Hoplias; species Hoplias malabaricus. The sequence goes on along the minus strand of NC_089801.1, from coordinate 13,413,154 downwards.
ATTTTACAATCTGCAGAAAACTTTATAGAAAAGTTAATTGTTTCAACTTTTACAACACTCATAGAGACTGAGGCTTTGAGCTGAAATGATGACTAACAGAAAAATAAAAATTAGGGAAAAAAGTTGAAAGTGAATAAATAAACTCTAATTAAATAAATAACCAATAAACATTTAATTCTAACTCCAAATGTGTGCTAAGTCAAACAAGATGTAAAGCAAAGCACCACAAACTTTATAAACATTCACCTTTACTCTTCTACACTTACTAGCCTGCACAATGAACTACAAAAACACACTATAAGAAGCAAAGGTGTGGGGGGTGGGGGCAAAGACAAAGCTCTAAAGTAGAAGACAACTGGGGTCTAGAGCCTGTTGGAATGGTTGGTACTTGCTTTTGGCAGGAGATCCATTGGGTCTTTCCATTCCCTCTACTAAAGTTAAAAAAAAAAAAAAAAGCAAATGATGAAACATGCCCTCTGTGTGCGTGTGAAATGTGATAAGAGGAATAATACTTGTTACACTTGTCATGTGTGTATACCAGTATTCTGCAAATATTAAAGATTCCATGCTTTATTAGTATAATTTCTTGCCATTAAGTAAAATGTATTATATTTCAGCAAGAGGCTTTCTTTCAGTTTAAAAATAAATAAATAAATAAATAAAAATAATAATAATCCACACCTCCAAACACAGAATCTTACAGGTTGGTTCCATTTTCTGATTTTCATCATCCAAGTAATCTGAATAACAAATTAATACTCAACCATCCCCTAAAACTTACTGCTCATGTCTGATGCCCAGTTTGTCCGTAAGTAGACATGTTCTTTTAGTGTCAATTTCCTTTCTTTTTCTCTCATTAACAGCTACTTCTTTCAGACTCATAATTTTTTTAACTTGTCTTTTCACAGAAGATGTTTTTAGATGTGTTCTGAATTGAATCAAGAAAAGCATCTGATTTGCCTTTATCCTTCACCCATAATAGATTTTAACTGTTTATCAGGTTTTTATATGATAGTGACAGTTCTACCACATCTTGAAAATTTATTATGAAATCAAATTATCTTTACAACATAAAATAACATTTTGATTGTCTGTTTTTGCAGATCCTATTTATGGACCTCAAAATCATGGTAAACTATAAATATATCTATAGGTTGGTATGTATGTGTGTCACCAATATGTTTCCAGAAGTGTTTGTGTTGTTTATAAAAAAATAATAATAATAATAAAATAATAATAATAAAAAAACATTTAGGGAAATTGTCCTATATGGTACTTGCATGGGTATGACGGTGGGTGTGAGCCATGCAGAGTTTCATCTGCATAAGCAGGTCACATAAATGAGGGATGAGGATAGAAAGAGAACAAATCAGAAACAGAAATTACGAAGGATGTTGAAAGACAATTATAAAAACAGGGACATGGAAAATATTGAGACCAGATAAACAGAGTGAAATGCTTATTCTGAGCAGCAGAAGTCACAAAGACTTAATGGTTCAATACTGCTCTTAAGTAAATGATGTACAAGTAAATGAACTTGCTTGAGAGTGAGAGCTCAGAAGACATCTCATCTGTGTAAGCTGGAGTGGTAAGAAAAACAGGAAAAATAAAAATAAAAACATAAAACGAATGTAAACCTATAAAACACAGTGTAATGAAAGTGGTAAATATTAAAAAAAAAAAAAGAACAGGAAAGAAACATGAGTGGATGAAGGAAAAAGTGATACTTGCTTTTGTAAGCAGACTCAACAGGCTCAGTGGCAATCTCCACATCGTCAGCTGATGAGGAGGATAGAGACCCCAAAAATGAAAAACAAGCAAAACAAAACAAAAAAGACAAAAGACTAAAATGATGTCCGGTCTACACAGAGGACAAGAGATGGGGATGCATACCACTGACACTGTACTTCAGGGGTAAATACCTTCTGCAGCAGATTGAACATGTATGGTAAAGGACAGATAAAAGAAGGAACAACAGAAGAAGAAAAGTACTTGCTTTTTAGAGGCGAGTCAGTAATGGAGTCCTCAATGACAGCTTGAGGGGAAGACAGACAGGCAGAGGAAAGTGAATGGGAGACATCAAACAAGAAGAGATGCCACAGGAAGACAACACATATACACAAACAAATAAAGACAATAAAACAAAACTTGAAAAAACACTCTACAAGAGAGAGAGAAAAAAAAGCCACAACTTGGTCTACTGTCTCCACCACTTACCCTCTTCAGCAGTGTTAGCCAGGCGGGCGGCTTCCCTCTCTCTCTCCCTACGAACACTACGCTGTTTCTCCTCCAACCGCTGTTTCTCAGCGTTGGCCTCGTCCCACATCCCCTGTTCCATTAGCCGCTGGTCTGGCCTCCGTCGGCTGTCTGTAGGAGCTACACCTTCCTCCAGCTCATTCAGAGTCAGTGCCAGCGAAGAGAAGTAGTACATAGTCTCTGCCCCCTCTCTGATAAAAATAAATAAAAAATGAATTACATGTATGAGTGTTTTTAATGGATTTCTGGAGCTGGATATTTTCTCTTTCCTAATATTTTGGGCCAAATCCCCATGGTCATTCATGAATAATTTTTATTGATTTTTTTACATATAAAACTGAACATACTGCTACAACCCCCATTCCAATTAAGTTGGGACGTTGTGTAAAACATAAATAATGATGATGCAGGCCTCAAATTTAAAATGAGTGAATATTTGCGCAAAAAAAAACTAAACAGATTTTATCTGTTTGAACATTAAATATCTTGTCTTTGTAGTGTATTCAATTGAATATAGGTTGAAAAGGATTTGCAAATCATCGTATTCTGTTTTTATTTATGTTTTACACAACATCCCAACTTCATTGGAATTGGGGTTGTACTATGTGAAATCCTTATAATATGTTGTCCACTCCTGATACAATCTACCAAAATAAAAATATCAATAGGTTTTTCAAATCTTGACAGACATTCCTATATCATTCATTCATTGTCTGAAATTGTATTCTAAGCTCTTAATTAAAAGCACATTATGTTGGCACATACAAAAATATTTATCATCATAACAATAAATAATACTGGCCAGACAATCAAAAATTAAAACTAAACAGCAAACAAAATTACAAAATACTAATATTTCCTGTCAAGTATGATTCTTGTATTCACAGACAAGACTTCCCATGGCCTATTTGAAATTCCATAATTGAACTCTTCATACAATACTATAAATAGCCTTCTCCCCTATATTTTCTGCTGGCTTGTGTTTCGTCTGCCCTTTCCACCAAGTAAAAGATGCAGATCGCCCCCTAGTGTATTGAGTCAATTTGCTGCTAATATCTGAAGACTCATTCAGATAATGATCATCAGTTCTTACAATTATCATCTCATGACAATATTACTGCAAAAATTTAGTGTACAAATGTAATGTATTAAAGCAAGTTTAGTACCTGCTTTAAATTCCTAAAAAAAAACCTGACAATTTAACAGACATATAGAAGCTCTTACGGCAGTGGGTTTTTCCTCCATAGCTCACGGGGTTTGAGTGTCTGGTAGACAGTTTTCTGACGTCCCTCTGTGCCGTTTTCTCCACCTCTGCTGCTCTGCATCACACGTGAACACTCCATTTTCTCATCCCATGTTCCTGACAGCACATAGTGTGCCTTCCCATCTTTATCTGTCACCACCCCTGTCACCTGGAGAGGTGCAGAGAGGGTTAAGCAGATTGACATTCAGAAATATAGAGGCAGAAAAGTAAGAACAGAGACAGAAAGTATAAAGGCAGACAGGTACAAAGGCAGAAGTAATAAGAGGATAAAATGAGTGAGCCAAAAAAATAAATATTCAATGTATAGCTAAATTAGGCCTGGGCGAGATGGACAAAAATGTTTTTATAATACTGACAAACATTACGCTATACAATCTTGCAGCATTGTCACTGTTTCAAAAGAAAGTCCTTCTAAATGTGGAGTGAATAGACAAACGTCATTATCATTATGTATAACATTTACATCAGAACAGAATATACATGCACAGTATGCAAAAAGCAAAAGTACACAAGGGAGGACACACTAGATGTATATAAAGTTTAAATAATCCTACCCCCCACCCCCCCAAAAAATCCTGACCCAAAATTCAACACAATAAATGCTTGCAACAATTTTCTTATTTTAAAAATAACGTGATCCCCTACCCTGTGCAGATGTCCTGTTTCAGAGACTAACAATGCTACATTTAGTAGTGTCTAAACACCAGCAGGGCCATTTTATGACCTTTTCTCCCCATCTAGCCGTAAATAAACAGATACTATGATAAAGCAGTCTGTGTCCTAATAAGCCTTTTTGAATAAGAAAATTTTAAGTTGTTTTTTTAAAAGACTCCACACTGTGTGGTGCCCTCAGGGAATCTGGGAGAGCAGTCCACAGGCGTGGGGCAACAGCTTGAAAAGCCCGGTTTCCCATAGTTTGGAGTTTGGTCTGAGCTGTTGAAGACAGTAGGTGTTGGTTGAACATAGATGTCTTGAGGTATTGTGCAGGATAAGGAGCTCTTTGAGCCGGGCATTTCCATGGACACCTTGTAGTTGTACTGGATTCTGTAATGGATGGGTAGCCAGTGAAAAGTTTGTAAAATGAATGTGATGTGGTCGTTTTTGCGCCTCCTCGTCAGGATCCTGGCAGCACTGTTCTAAATCTGCTGGAGTTTCTGCGGGCTCATGCCAGAGATCCCGGCGAGGAGGACATTGCAATAGTCCAGGACCAATTTTTCAGCGTTGGGAGAGGAAGGGGTGGAGTTTTGCTATATTTTTGAGATCGGGGAAAAGGAAGACTTTGGAGAGATGGCAAATGTGATTTTAATGTGAGTTTAAGTGCGTTAAAGACAGCTCCATAGAGAGGACCTCACGATCAGAAATGCCCATATCATACACATGGAGATTGGTTATGGGGGCAGAGTCAGTGATAACCAGGTCAAGTGTATGCCCCCTGGTGTGTGGCACATGCTGCTTTATATGCATACATTCAAAAAAAGCTTTAGAAACTCTGCAGTACATTGGCTTGTTGGTGAATCCGCATGGATGTTAAAATTTCCAAAGTATGATTACAGTAGATGTTGTTGCACAGAGTGATGTCAACAGGTCCTGTATTCCTGTGTTAAAGCCTGGGTTCGGTTGGGGGTTGCCAAACCTCCTCCATGACCAGTGCCCCTGGCCTTTTCCAGATACTTGTAACCTGGGGGACAGGCCTCATTCAATACAGTATAGGACTCTGGTTTGTGCCAGGTTTCCCGATCTGGCTTTGTTTGATAAAGACTGGGCATTGAATAGTGCTATTTTAATACTGGGAGGGGGCTTATACCTTGGGAAATTTCGGAGCAGGTGAAAATCCACTCCACGCATTCCCTTAAACCTGGTCTGCCACAGCTTGTTATTGGTCCTGGTGCTGGCAGCATTCTGATAATGTAGTGTGTAGCACTGTATTGCGGTCTCTGCATAATAGCAGGTGTATTTTATAGTTTGTAAACCACCTTAGTTTTTAGGCTACAGCTCCAGAAAGATCACTCCACTGCTGATAAACATACCAGTTATACACACTTTATTTACCATTAATGAGTATGCAGCATTATATTCTCACTCATGGCCTTGACAATGCATGTTCTGGTAAGAAGTGCCCAACTGGTGAGCTGACCAGTTCTTCTTATTTACAGTTCCCCCACTGTACTTATTCTCTCTCCAATAAATAGGCAACAAAACACTACTGGCTATTGGTCACTCATAGCACAGTCTATTAAAAAGGGATCAGATTTGGAGCACTCTCCGGGTGTGTTTCACATTTAATGCATATATATTAAACTAACACTCTCAATGATGAGTCTATCTTGATTCATATTGCTATCAATTTACTGCCCAGGCCTAAACAAATTTTATTTGATTAGGAGCTTACTTTTTAGTTTGGAGTGCACTCACCTTTCTGGCCACATCTCTGGAGAAGTAGCTGTACGGAGCGAATTTAAGGTGGCAGCGATCACCGGTTCTGTGGTTTATTATGTCTATCTCACCCGACTGGACAAGCAAATAAAAAAATAGATACCCATCTTTTTAGCAAGAGAAGAACATAAATAATATCTATATTATGAAACAATCATTACTAAAAGACCAAAAATTGTCATTACACATCAACATTTAGAGAAATGCACTGTAGACAAGAACTAGTTGACCAAAAAGAATCATTCTGCCCTTTAAATATATCTGTTTCAACTCTAAGAAGTCTGTATGAGCTGAGCCAAGTGTTGCTAGAGTGTAAAATAGTCATCTCTACAGAGCAGTGGCTAGAAAAGAATCAAGTTTGAAACCACTGAACCAAATAATGTAATCTACAGCTGAAATAATGAAAACACTGCCATCTGCTGGTTGTCAATATTACTAAGAAAAGCTAATATATTTGTAACACAAAGTTCATATTTAAAGCAAAACACAGCTCTTACCTGGTCTATCCACAGCTTGCCAACAATTATATTGTGTACTGTTGTAGTTACTTTCTTCCAGGAATAATGATTGTTACTTTTCTCAAAAAAACAGTGAATGGTCCCTAGACAAACGTAATGAGACACATTACTCTGATTATTACCCCTTTCTCTTTCAACTTTTTACAAATGAATAGTATATATGTATATAGAAAAACAAAAAGACACATACCGAGGGGCATGATGGATAAGTATTTGCCTCTAAACTTGCTGGCCACAGTGATCTCTTGCCTTAGAGTCCAACCTCGCTCAGAAATGACATGATGTGCTGCTGCTGGGGGATGATGACTAACCTACAGAAGACAGTAAAGTGCAAAGCTCAAATCTGGCCCATTATACGTTTGTTATGGTAAACATCACATTTCCACTATTTTCCTCCTCATTCCAACCATAGGTCCTCAGTCCTAACTCTTCATTTATAGTTTTAGTATTTTTTCTCTGTTTGACACTGCTTAATTGTTTAACTCCATTTGAGACACTATATCTTCAGAAATTATGCTTCAACTGAGAAGCAGAAAATTCCACCATATTATATATACACTTTATGAATCTCTTCTTTTTCCCTCTTGTTTATATTTCTTTCTTGACCTCACCTGTTCACAGAGTGATCTGTAGCCACTCTCCTGCAGTCTGTCCAGCTCAAATGTCTCCCCCAGAAGTGGGTTAAAGGGCTTGCCCGTGCGGTGCACTGTGGTTGAGTAGGATGAGACTGTGAATGCTGCCACATAGCACAACTGCTCCAGGGAGGTCTGGCACTTAGCGGCACGGTCCAGCAGCTCTGAGTACTCTAGATCCTCTGACAAACGCTGCAGCATAGAGATGGGCTCGTTGAAGTTCACCTGCAGGAAGGAAATTTTGATTTAAATTTCCATTAAGAATATATTATAATTATGTTTATATTGCTTAACATTACAGCCACACACTTACAGGCATTGGGATTTTGGAGAGCTCTTTTCCGATACAATTCTTCATAATGCTCCAGAGATTGAGCGAATAATTGGGTTTGTCAGGGATTCGGGTTCGCCTCTTCCTCACAGGCACAACCTCCTGTGACTGAGGGGACTCTGGATTGGATGCCAAAGACTGCTCGTCCAGCTGTGAGCAAACAATAGGGAAGTAAATAATTAAGAATTGTGATTTCATGACACCCAGCAATTGGAATAACAGCTTTTTGAAATTTTCTCAAGACATTCAAGTCACATTTGTACATTGTTTCAGCCTGATTTACCGATCTAGTCACTGAAAATCATATATTTTATTCTGTTAAATGCAATGTACAGTTTTTGAATATGCAGTATGAAAATCAGTGGTCAGTTACATATTCAAATAATTAGGTAAAGTTCTGTTGCATATTCACAGAGACTGCTTCAGTAAAGTTTAGAACTTACAATCAGTCTGTTAAAATTTGAGGAAGAATTATTTGTCAAAGGTACCTGCTGAAGAGTTTATCTAGACTTAGATCATAGTTTAAGCAATGTCACGAAATGTAGTGTCAGTGTAATGTTATGTTTGTTTGCCAATACAACTACTGTTTGACACACACACACACACACACTGGTGTGAAAAAAGTGTTTGTCCCCTTCATGATTGCTTATTTTTTTGCATGTTTGTCACTTTTAAATGTTTCAGATCATCAAACAAATTTACATATTAGTCAAAGATCTAATTTTTTCATAATCTGAAATATTTAAAAGTGACGAACATGCAAAAAAAAAAAAAGAAATCATGAAGGGGGAAAAACTCTCACACACACTGGTCACTTACAACATGAAACAAACCAAAAATCCAATTTTTTAAAAAGCATGGCAGTCTTTCCTGTTCTAAGGTCATAAAGAGACTTGAGACAGACATGAATCTGCTGACAGGCCTGAAAAAAAAATGCAGGCCTCAGACCTTTACGTCAACCAGTGTCCAGCTGAGAGAATAGAAATGAAGAAACTATTTATGCCTTAAACCCACATTAAGGTGAGTGAAAACTATACAAACCAGCTATATAGGCATACCAACCAGAATATAGAGGCATATGGGTGAGGTCTTTACTACAGATTACTTGATTTTAGATACCGCTGTACAAGTTATGATAACAAAGGGAAGATATATAACAAAGAAATGTGATGATTTTTTTTTTGAGGAAACATATTGCTAACAGTTTAAAAATTTAACTGTGAAACTAGGCTGCATGTCAACATGAAGACATCACAAAAGCACAACAATCAAATTCTTTAAGAATTTTTTTTTTTTTTTAGTGGCCAAGTCAAATCTAACCACAATAAACTGGCAGGGTGCAGAAAATAACAATTATCAAAAAGTTTAAACAAAGACCTAAGGTATCAATCCTAGTTCTGCATTTTTTGTCAATAAGTTTAAAAGGGCAAGCAAATAAAAGAAAATGTCTAGCATGTATATATTTTGGGTCATTAGATGAACATATTCTGTAAAAGATTTTACAGGGTCTCCACAAGATGAACACCAACGTTCAATAGGAAACAAAACATATTTTGATGACACACGTGTGAAGACTTACCGATGTCGTCCCATCATCCATTCCTATCTCACTGCTGATCCCACTGACGTTGCTGCCTGACCTCCTGAGAGTAATGCAGAGAGAGAGAGAGAGAAAGAGAGAGAGAGAGAGAGAGAAAGAGAGTGTGTGAAAAGGAGGGGAAGAGAAAAGGAAGAAGGGAGCCACACACTTAGGTCCAGTATACACTGATATGTGACGAACAGAGGGGAAGAGAGGAATGAAAGTGGGACAGTAACAAGCAACAGGAACAAAAAGAGAAGTTAAAGACCTGTGATATTTGGGGTCAGCCGGGATGGTGATAAACTCTTGCACATCTTCGCATGCATCGAAAAACTCATTCTCTTCATCATCGCTGGCATCGCCTTTTCCAGGACCAGAACCTGATTTAAAGAATTTAGAAATTTTACATTAATAAAATGACTGTTGATGAATACCTTATTCATCATTAGATTATCTGGCGAATATAAAGCTGCTATTTATTTCAACTCATTGTCCACATTATTAATTATACCCTCTAAAAATCCAACAGGGTTTTGTAAAAAGTGTTTCTAATTAATAATATTCACTACTTTACAAAGTCTGCCTTTCTGACACAAGCTTTCAACTTGCACACGTCTTGAACTCTTTAGAACTTCTCTGACAAAAAGAATGGAGTGCTCTTTAACAATCACGCAAGCCCATGCTGAACGCCTAGTACAAGATAGAGTGGTATAAGCCCCCAAATGCTGGGCTGGGCAATACCTGTGTAATAAGCTGGTTTGTGATCCTAGTGTAAAGTATTCCTAGAAATTTTGAAGCTGATACTACAGCAAAGCAGGGACAAAACTCCCTATTGAAAGTCATGATTTCAGAAGAAACATGAAGCCAGAGGTGTCTACATCTTTCAGCCACATCATATTTCTTTCTCTCCTAAGAAAATATGTGGTACTCCAGCATAAAGTTATGCAACATGGGTAAGAGTGCACATTGTTAAGTACCAATTTACTGTCCCATTCTTTACATTTTTGGCTGGGGCTCTGAGCAAATATAGAAAATGTATCTTTTAGTCTTTGTGACAATCAATAAGCTAGTACTAGGAAGTTTCTGCTGAGCCATGTGTATGAATGAGTGGTCCACCTTTGCTGTCCGCAGTGGGATTGCTGGGTGATGCTGGGAGTACAGTGGCTCCTCTGAAGGCTCTCTCTAGGTGGTTGTGTTGCTTGGCAAGCTGTTCCAGTGTCTCTTCTAGGCGGACCCTCTGCTCTCGCTCTGCCTGTAAAGCCTTCTGCCAGCGCTTGCTGTGAGCCTGCGCCAATGCCAGGAAGTCCCGACAGGCCTGAACATAGGAGAGAAATGTGCGTGTGATGATTCATTACAAATGTTGTGCAAGGCCAGCTAGCATTCAAATATGTACAAATCTAAGAAGCCCCCCTTCTAGCTCTTGCTTTCTTTTAGAAATGCATTCAAAGGTTTAAGGTCTCTTGAGGAAGTTTTCATGAAGCAAATCATAAATATAGATATAATTACTTCCTAAAAATCTGCACTGATATGAGTAGAGTAAAACAGAAGTGTGATAAATTCCTTACATTTTGCACAGGGGCATATAATCAAGCAAAACTTATATGTTACTCACTTTAATAAATAATTTAAGTAAAGTGAAAAATTCCATTAATTTCCAAAGCGAGCCACAGTTCACCAAGCAAAACAGACAATGTCATAAAAAACTTAAATAATCCAAATATTTTCCCTATTCAGTGTTATCAACAGTGGTAGGCACAATATATAGAAAAGAGTTCATGTACACCTTAAAGGCAAACTAAAACAAGCAGCATGTTCAATACTGAAAGTTAATTTGTTGGAAAAACTTAGATGCTTGGAATAATCATTGTAAGTACACTTAGATGGTTTTTACCAAGTAAGTAATGCATCATTATATTCTTAGTAAAATTCTCATAAGAATCCTGCATGCAATAATCAAAATCTTAAATAACATTGTTCAATCTTACATTGATCATGGCATTGGAGGTAATGCGGAAAAGCGTGGCCCTTTCTGTAACCTGCCGAATCTTATCGCTGGTGTCCCCACCCAGCTTAACGCCTTCCAGCTCAGACAAGGACCTAAAAGAATCCACACAACCCATTGGCTTGATAAACAACTTCAAAAAACATAGCGTATTCTTAATCTGTTAAAAGCCTAATCTGATTATCCCAACATGACCAGATATGGTCAAAGGACTGAGAAACAGATGTAGTGGGGTAGTCCTGACCTTTGAAGTGCAGAGCCATGTTTAGCAATGAGGTCGTTACAGGTGCTGAGATCCTCCACCTTGCTGCCAAGCGTTCTGAGTGTAGACTGTACTTCTGAATTCCGTGCCCCAATGCCCTGCCCTGCTGAGGGTGGGGAGGTTGAACATTCGTCCCCAGAGTCATCTGGGTGAGGGAATGAGAGCCCAAGAGAGGAAACAAGATTGTGGGGGTGGAAATAAAGAAGTGAATTTATTTTTTTATTTTCCTCTTTTCAATTTCCATTTAAAGAAAATTAAGAGACCTGAGATTCCTATTTCATTAGTAGTTGAAAGTTGTTTCTGACAATCATGGACTTTTTTTTATTCTTCTTTATATGATAGGGCTTTTCAAACAAGCTGATCTGGGAAAAAAAAAATATTCTGGCCATAACTTTATTTTTTTTTTGTCTGTTTCTTACTTAAATGCATTACTCTTTTTAGCCTTTCTGCACTATCCATCTCTTCCTTCTTTTTACAGAAAAACACATTAGTACAACATGTTAGCTCTGCCTGTAGCTGACCTGACTCAGCCTGCATGCGCACTGCCTTGGCTTTGGCCAGCTCCAGAGCTGTGATCCAGCGCTGCCGCTCCACCTCAGAGTTGGCCTTAAGGTGGTATGTCTGAGCACCACCATTGGAGATAACAAAGTTACAAGAGTCCTCCACAGAAATGTTGGCAGTGGCCAGGTTTATCGTCCCTCTACATGTGTGTCCCATTTCTGCCTGGGTCCTGAGAGAGAGATGGATAGATTAGATAGATAGATAGATATATGTAAACATATATTGTGGCTAATAAAGAAATTAAAATTAACAAGTAATATGTTTCTGATCACATATAAAATTAAAATTACCTTTATATTTTGGTATTCATAGTTTTCACATTCAATTCCACTTAAAGAAACACTAGGTAAGAAATGAGTTTTTAGCTCCTGGGACCCCTAGATTAATTCATTTTTACAGCACTGTGTTGAAATCATTGGGGAGGGGGTTGGGGTCCTACCCTCCTCCAAAAGTTATAGTGCAGGTTCTGCAGTGCTGAGCCCAGAGTAGCAATGACTGAGAGTCTTTTCTTTCAATTACAGGTCAGTGGAGCAAAACAATGATACTAACGCTATAATTTTAAGGTAAAATATTAGAGTGTTCCCTTAATACATAAGTTCATGTGTCTACAAATACTGACGGTAGCCCATTTGTTGCTCAGCATATTTTTAAAGCCCCCCTTATATATGGTTCTTCAGTCTTCAAGGCCTCTAAATGACCACCAAAGAGCAGGTATCATTTGGTCGTTGGATCACTTTCAGCACCAAATCTGATGTGCCAAGTATAGACCTAACATAGAGCTATAGATTTAACCAAGGTAAAAAAAATCATGAGACAGAAAGCAGATGACATACTCTGCTTATGTTCACATATCTTGAAATCTGCCCATGTCTTTTTCCTTCCTGTTTGGTCGGCATTTTTGTGATGTTTGTGATACAAACATGTTTTCTGGTAATTTCAAAAGTTAGGTCAGATATTTACCTCAAACATTTACAATGTCTCAAGCATCAGGTGGCATTATCATAACCATTTTATGACTTTGTTGTAGCATTTAAAGCCAACTTACACATCATGTGTATGGTAATTATCACCACCACTGTAAACAACTCTGAATAGAATGGTGTGTTTCCCATCAAAAACTCTGAAACTCTTTCTTATGGTTTAATTATGCAGAAATCTGGAAAGAATCATTGAAACACCTTTTTAAACATAAAAAACATTGCTTCTTCTGAACACACTGGGGTCTAATCTCAGCCCAGAGATCAGGACTTATTTGTTCAAATGCCATAAGGAATGAAGACAATTAACAAGGCTGATTACTTATCCAGCAGCATCTCACAACCAGCAGGGAGACAATCAGACTGAAACATAAATCTAAATCAGGCTATTACGTCAAGCAATTTGTCCTTACAACTGGAAAACAAATAAAAGCAATAAAATAAATATACATTTTTTTTATGGCTACTCAGAATTACCAGTCCAGGAGTTCTCCTTGTGCATCATCAAATGCTTTATTTTTTTTGTCATCACACCTAACCCTTGTTTAGTGCCAACTGAAGAGGCACTTCAGAAATATGCAATTATGCCCTGCTTCATCCTCAAAGACATTTATTAAAAAAACCTATAAATCAGTGGAATAGTTGCCAAAATCTGGTCTGAGATTTTATGATTTCATGAGCTCAAAATACATCAAGACCACAGAACATCTTTTGACGCTTCAAAGTGGAGGTCAGATCTTTCAGTTTCTGTGTGTCTGATCATCCGTCTGTTCATTCCACTTCCTCTTACTCTCTCTCACATGTCACAGCTCAGTGCTGAATGCTGAAAAAGCAAAGCTGAGTCGTTGAATTAGTGCACAATGCTAGGATCAGAGAAATTTTGAAATAATGGCTTCAGTGGCCCTTATGTTCCTCCTGTATAGAGATGACCCCTTTAAGACTGCCACATGACCCAAACCACACAGCCCAGCCATGCCATTGTGTGGGGTTTGGGTCATGAGACGGGTTAATCCCCTGTATTTTCTTCACTTTTTGGACACTCTTTTGTCCCCTGGGTCAAACTGACCCAGGACATACTTGGGGACTTAAAAACAATTCTAAAATAAAATTTTACTTCATAAACCAGTAACACATTTTCTTTATCTCAATTTTAAACAATAGCGATAACATACATGTTCAATTATTGTAATAAGAATCTAATAGAACTGCATTTAACCCATCTGTCACAATAAACACATACGCTCGCACTGGTCACCAGGGCCAGTGAACACACAGACCCAGAGCAGAGTTTGGGGGTTAGGTCGCCTTGCTCAAGGAAGTTCCCATCAGCTTTGGGAATCAAACCAGCAGCCTTCCGTGTACCAAGCTCTGTCCTCAGACCATCAGACCATGGCTGCCCGTACCACTTTTATCTAATAAAATGCAGAAGAACAACTGAGGATTCTGTAGTGTGATGTAGAGGTATTTATCTCTTTTGTCCCACCCCATAGATGTGCAGGTGTGAGGCATATAGTGCGAGAAAATATGGATTTACAAAAGCTTGTGGTTTGCATGTGGCCACATGATAGAGGATAAAGAGTGAGGGAAAGTGAGATCTAACACCGTCTCTATGCTTAGATTATAATAATGTAACATTATATGCGTTATATGCCTGTGTTCTTGTGTGTGTATGCATCTCTGTATGTGGGTCAAACTAACCCAAAGACCATATGAAAGATGTAAATGTGTTGGGTATTGTAGCATGTGTGCTCAAATATTATTTTTTGTTTATAAACGTTTACCACAAAAATGAATAAAGGCCTTTGCGTTTCAGGAAGAAAAAAAATACCTGCACCACTTTCTTCTTATAAAAATTAAGTGAAAATTGTGAATATAGTGTAATGATCATACATCAGCAAACAATTACATCATATATCAGATTCTTTGGTAATAAAGCTACATTTACGTATCGCAGAGTGTGGTACTTAACAATATCTGCAACATTTATTTATTTTAGCGGTCTGTAGGAGTATCCATGGCTGGCATACAAGCTTGTCATTTCAAAAGGAATACATTATGGTAATATGAGCTTCGTAAAACCACTGATGTTTCAGTCACAGTCAGTTGAGGAACTGCCATGTTCTTTAAACTTAACCACACAAACAAAATGTTAGTTGCCTTGTTTTATATCTGCCAGCAGTGATATTACACATACATGTCCTATTCAAAACATTAAAATCATTTTATGGGTTTCAAAACTTCCTTTACTGCTTGATGTCTTGAGATTTAGCTTTTTTTTTTTTTTTTGGAGTGATTGTGATTGTCATGCAGAACCGTGTTTGAATCAGTGTAGGGCTGGACATTAAAATAATAAAAATTATAATATTGTAATATAACATGTTTCAATAATAATATCATCTGTTACTGACTTACATTTATTACATGGCGCTGCTGTCAGTTTATTGCACTCAATTTTTGACTGTATTTCTGGGGATATTTATTGTTTATATTGATACCTGAATTTAATTTTATTGACAGAAATTAAGAAATATCAGATATAAACTTTGGACATATCATCCAGCCCTAGATCCACATGCCCTTTAAATAAGCCCCTAACTTTTCATTTTTAACTTTAAAGGGTCCATCCAGCTCTACTTGGTTAAGTATATAAACTGTAAATTGCCCAATTTAAAACATTTATTTCCATTTCATTGGATTTTTAGTTTTCAAATGGAAATTTCATGATGAATGGATAAAATGTTCCAAAATTATTTGGAATTTAAACATTTTACAATGACTTCTGTGGAAATGCAAGGTTTTTTCCTTCTCTTATGAAGTTATTATTTAGGGAGATGTTTTCCATTGGACAGTGACGATATAGCAATGATTACCATGGTAATAAGGATGAACTTGAGAAACCTAAATGCAAAAAATAAGGTTTAACATACTCGGTTTCATGAAAGTTAGCTAAAAATTATATTTATTTTTACTCAAACTAGCAGTTTTGAAATGTTCTTTTAGAACTGACAATAAACACAATATGCTCAGACATGCATAAGACATCTCAACACAGTACTTGAACTTATCAATAAGTGTATTTTCTTCTTAGTATTAGTAAAGAGAAATGTGATATGTGTATTATCTAATTTCAAACACCTGCAAGTGCAGGTGACTGAAATTAATTACCAGAACAAGCAAAATACTTTATTCATGCCAGCCTAGGCTTCATATTGTCTAACTCTAAAGAGTAAAAAAAAAAAAAAAACATATGTGCTCTACTTTATTAACAAACGTAGATAAGCAGGTTTAAAAAAAAATCTTATCATACCCATCTTGAACAAACAAAGTTGTCACAAGCAAACAAGCACTCACACCCACCATATTAATAATTGACATTGGCGGAAGAGGTGAATGGGATGTCTCCATCAAAGCAGCCTGTAACTGTGGCTCCATGTTCATTAAGCAAACTGGCATCATCTTACACATCTTTTTTCGCTGACAAACACCAATGTCTATGAGGTGTTGTCAAGACACAGCATGAAAAAAGGCTCACCCTTCACACCCAACAAGCAGAAACGCATGCTTCCCAAACCAGAACAGCAAAGTAACAAAACTCTCACTTATTTGGCAACAGACCACTGTGAAAAGCCTTAAAAACAAAAACTATGTGCAGCTTCAGATCTTGGTGATGTGTCCTGCTCAAGTATGTTGTGATGAAACTATTAAACAGAAAGGAGATTTATATAGTGGTAAACATGCTAAAGCTGACATTCTTATCAAGAGGGGTTTGGGTTATGTGGTTTGTGGCAGTTAACTTGGGGCCGTTAATAGGTTTAGGGGTCAGTCACATCAGTCCCATCTCTCAGTGGAGAGTAATATGTTTTGGGGGCTTTTAGGCTATATGATTCATGGGAAGCAGAAGATTCCAACGGCAATTACATGGTTCAGTGTGACTCTGGGAGCACATTTAAGAGTCAGAGGTAGTATGGTTCTGGGTGATTCTGGGGGCAGTTAAAAGTCTGGGGAATGTTATCCCTACCTGGTGCAGGGGGCATTTACATGCTTTTGAGCAGTTAGCTTAAACTTAACTAGCACTATATTACTAAATAAAAATGTGACCTTACCTGTAGTAAGAGAGTAAACCGTTGCTTAAAACGAACCATCGTCTTTGGTATCCTTTAATGTAGTTCGTCCATTTGAAGAGCCAGCCTTTGTAGGTGTCCCCCGGAGCGGGGACTTTGGGCTCCGACATCACGACAGCCCGAGGCTTCACAGTGTCTCACAGGAGCCTGACAAACACAAATGCGTTTTAATCATTGTTTAAACATATAACAATCATTAAACGTCCCATCATGAAAGACATCAAAGGGCTTCATTCCCACTAACAAGCGTGTGCTTACTGAATATGTCACTCACTGACTGTCGTTAGCTCCCTCCGCTAACGTTGGCAAATGTCAACGACGAAAACTTACTTCAAAAACTTTCTTACCGTCGCAATGACAAACACAAATTCTTTGAGTCTGTTAGCGTGAGCAAAATCCAGTTTGCTTCGCACTAAACACAGAAAGTGGGTGTATAATTTGCTGGGTGTCTTTCGCCTACGTGTACAAAGCATGAAGTAAACTAGCTTCGCTCCGCTAGCTTCGGCTTGCTCGGGAACAGTTCCCAACGCCTCCTTCTTCCCTATGCACTCCTCCCTACACAGTTCACTCCATAGATCATGAAAGGAGTGCATATGTTCTCCTAGTGAAAATGTTAAATGGCGGGTTAAAAACTGTATATAAATATGAATACATTTCTAGACGTGCAGTTTCTGGTGTGTAGTACAGTTATCTTTGTGGAAAAAGCGTTAATTTATGACCATCACTGAGCACTAATTTAGAATTAACGATAAGCCATTCGGCACTGAATCTTACGACAAGCTAAATAATACGCCTTTTTATTCAGGCAATTGTTAAGGTGATATCTGAACTTGGTTTTGGTGACTTTCTCTTCGTTCAGCTAAATACATAAATCAGGCGTCGGTACGATAACCTTAACTCGACTGATAGGATATCAATTGCTCGGTTGCCTATTTAGCGCATATGTGGACACAAAATGTAAACTAAACAGTCGTGTCCCTTATGGCTGGGCATAAATGTCAGAATTTCGTCTCCTTCGTAGTGCAGTACTTAGGGAGCAGGGAGTGATTAGAGACGTGACCCTAGTTACGATTTTACAAAGGCCTGCTAATTTTACAGTATTACAGTTATATTCCCATATATGTTCAAGTTTTGATGTGACAACTAAGTGAAGTGGACATGAAGTGCAATCTTGAATAGATAAAACAATGACTGTGTGATTTAGAGACACCGAACTTCGCCATAAGGCCTTCCATGTACAGAAACGAATGCGATAGCCACAATGTCATCACTGTATGTTTGCAGTGCGATTTCTATGGAGTGAAAGATTTAGCCCTTAAAAATCTACGACGGGGCAGTACCTGAGCAAAACACATTCATAAAATGTCATCACAGGGTTACCTGCTAATAACGGGTAATATGAAGCTATGAATCGACTACACTAGCCCTTAATATTATGTATAAAATGTAATGGATATTTATGGGTCCTACCTATCAGCCAGTCCCCCTTGGAAGAAGGAAGTGGATGAATAGTGAATGCTAGACTGCACTAATAAACCTGCCCACTAACTTCCAGCCATTAGTCCTTAGCCACCACAGCCTGGGTCCAATATGAGCACTAGTGAGTTTTTTCCACAGGTTAAATTTTGGTTTCACATCTGGATGAAGTCAGTGAGGGTACCATGAGTTACACAAAGGGTCAGTATGAGCAGCCCTCCTGAAACCACCACATTTCATAAATGAAGACAAACACCATAGAGCCATTAGAGTCACACCTTTAAAAAAGCTAGTTCATGTTGGCCAAACTAAAGTGGGCTTCAAACCACTTAAAGTAAAAATTTTCACTGGGAAGCAATGTATATATTTAGTGATTTTAGCTATATGAAAAATAATATTTAAATTGATTTATACTTATTTGCCCATTTGAAAATCTTGATAAACAAAAAATGCATATATTTATATATAAAGTAGCATGTCTTATTAGGATTTATTTTCTTTCACAAATAAGCAGCAATTGTGCAGTTAAATGGGTGAGTGGGTTCTCAATAGAAGAAATAACATATTTTCATCTAAAAATCCATCCATATGAACATTTTACTTGCATTTCATTTCATTTAAATACTACAGCTGTAATATTGAAGCATTAATTATTGTGGTCATTTATTAATTTGATTTCAATGGAGTGGTTTTAAAACATCAGGCCTTTATGTTAAAACTATGTTTGGTAGCAAAACATATATATGGTCAGCAAGACATTGTAATGGTATATACTGTTATGGAGGACTGGAATTTGTTTTCTGATAAAAACAAAAATTGTGATATTATTAACCTCAAAGAGGAAAATTCATAACTTATCCATTAGCTTGACCTGGACAACCCCGCCTACATCCCATCAGTTCCATGTGTAATTCATTTTGGACTGCATTCCATGATCTGTGTTCAGATCTCAAGTTAAAGTTCAAGGGGCTTTACTGTCATCTAACTAGTGAAACAAGAGAACGTTCCTCCGGGACCACGGTGCGACACAGAATATGAGTGCAGACCATATATTATAAAATAATAATAAAATGAATGCAGATAATCTAGCAGTACTCGAACAAATGCTATGGTAACTTCTTCCAAAAGCAGGAGAAAGAACACAGGAGTGGGTGGGATCATTCACAATGCTGCTGGATTTATTAATGCAATGTGATGTTTAAATTTCCAGTATTGATGGGAGATATGTTTAGTTCAAATGTAATGTGTTTCTGAATAGACTTAGCAAATATAATGCATTCCATAAAACATTAATGCTTATTATGACCATTTTTAAAATATATATATATATATATATATATATATATATATATATATATATATGTAAATCATTTTTATTTTTTAAATATTTACCTGACATATTCAGATAAATATAAAAGCAAAAATTATTATGCTGCATTAACTGAATATATTGTCAGTTTATTGTGTATTTCAGTAAAACTCAACCAGGCTATACAATTATTTATTGAGGAATTGTATTAAAATTGTGTAATTAATGATTCAGTGACAGATTATGCTAGTAAATCTTAACAGAGACTTTACAGATAATGTCATATTTTATCAAAAAAATAATCATCGTTAAATGTATCCAAAATGTGTGCAAACATGGGAACACTTTTTGAAGTTAATTATTATTATTATTATTATTATTATTTATTATTTATTCTTTTTCTTTATAAAATATTAATGCCAAGAAAAATAGTATTTACATGTGTCTGTGAAAACTCTCAAAGTTGCAAATGCCTATCGCTGTTATCACCGTCTTTACCATCTCTTTTGGAGTAAACTGATGTGTTTGAACATAAACCCAATGATAAAAAAAATAGTAAGAAGAATGAACGAATCCTCGTTTTCAAAATATTCATGAAGCTGTATATTGAGGCGTCCTTTGGCCAGTAGATGGAGGCACAGAGACTACGCTAGTGGTTCCATGGTTCCATGGTGTAATGGTTAGCACTCTGGACTCTGAATCCAGCGATCCGAGTTCAAATCTCGGTGGAACCTTCCTAGTGTCTAAGTTTTTTAGGGTAAAAATGAAATGGTTGTTTCTGAAGCGACGAAAAGCTTGAATGAAAAAAAAACAACAACAACAGTTGTTTGCACGTGGATGAAGTTCAATTAGTCTGTAAGTTTTATTAACTGTTTGATTTACCACAGAAATCCATTTGTAACACGAGCTGTTTAGTTTTGTAGCTATCTAACACTTTCGTTAATGCAGTTAGCTAGCCGTCTCCAGAATTTCCACCTTAAGTTATCCTTAACAACAAACGTAATTACCAAACTTTGGAGCAGTTCTGAGCTATATCCTCATTTTGGTTCAAAGTTTGGAATTATCTTTGTTATCTAAAATTATTCAAGATGCGAGCACAGACAGAGAGAGAGAGAGAGAGACTATCATACCGGACCTTTACACCTATCTAAAGACATTGGGGCTTCGTAAACATATCAGACTGGTTTTCATCACGAACAATTAGTAACCAACTATTAATAACTTAATATATCTAAAATTAATAAAAAAAACAAATAGACAAATTAAAAAAAAGTTTAAATAAAAAATAATTAAACAATGCTTTAAACAATCCAACTCCTGAAATGGCTAATGTTCACACAAACTGAAAAAAAAAATTAAAGCCGTTGGAGAGATGCCATGCAATGCAGACATCCACTGCATGGTATTCGTAAAGTTTCGCGAATGAAGATGGCACTTTAGAACAAATTGTGCACCCCTGAACTGTGTTAAATATATGTATGTGAGCAACGGCCTTTAATAACTGTGTGCCGAAATAGCTCAGTTGGGAGAGCGTTAGACTGAAGATCTAAAGGTCCCTGGTTCGATCCCGGGTTTCGGCAAGGGCTGGTCTTTAAATTTTGAGCTTGTTGTTTACATTTGAAGTTACAGTTACTTACTCCTACATGAATAATACCTGCAATATCATTAATGACAGTAAATTATTATAAAGTATTTATTCAAGACATAGACACTGTTATTTATCACAGAATGTATAACTAATCAAGTCAAACACAAATATTTCCTGTGTTATGAATTTATATAACCCTGAATAAAATGTGATATTTTTGGTTCCTGTGCTCCTCCTACTGTAGAAGAGTGTCATTCACTTTCAAAGTACTGGCCTGAAATCAAAAGGGGGTGGGTGGGGGAATTACATAAGTTACAGAGCTAATAGTTCTGCAGTTGCTTGTATTAGCAATGACAGACTTTTTTTTATTATTATTACATGTCAGTCAATAATTATGATTTTGTAGATAATATTTTAACTTACAAATACAGCAAAATGTTGCTTTTTAAGCAGCCTGTAATTTTTTTCCTTTTTTGTGATGTTACAAAGTTTAGTATGGTATCACAGAAACCATTAGTTCCCCAAGAGAAGCGTTCAGTGATATAAGTATTATATGTTGTCTAATTGTTTGCATATTTTTTTATAGTTTTTTTTTTTATAGTTTGCATATTATACTCATTCATTACACACAGACTGATATATTTCAAGTATTACAAGCATGGCTATACTTTTTATTATTATTATTATTATTATTATTAATAATAATAATAGACACAACGTAGACCGCATCGTTCACAAGCAAGGAAGCAAACTGTAGTTTGGTGTCATGTAGGGCGCGCTTTCTAAGAAACTTGTACAATCAAAAGAGTTTTGAAGGTAACATTTGCTAATTGTGGTGGTTAAACTTGGCAATGTCTGCCGTGAAGCCATTTTTGTTGTTCCAGCAAATCTACTTTCGACATTCAAAGTAGGGCCGAACTTCTCCGACCGTGACCGTTCCACCGCGAGCATGTTTCGTGCCGAGATAGCTCAGTTGGGAGTGCGTTAGACTGAAGATCTAAAGGTCCCTGTTTTGATCCTGGGTTTCGGCAGGCTCAGAGACCTGACTTTGGGTTTGATTTTTAACGGCTGACAATTCAAAATCTCGCATTGTTTTTTGGAATGGTTACCTTGAGCTACTGCAATGCCCTTCATTCTGAGTGTCTTCCAGTGAAAATCTATACAATCATCAATTAGACAGAGTTCTGCTCTCTCGAGTTCACTCGGGTCCCGCTCCTCTCAAGATTCCCCCCTCGTGCTCTGACAGAGATCATCCCTGTCACGGACACCTGGAGTGACCGTCTTGGGGCTTTGGCTGGGAAAGCGAAAATGCTTCTCAGCGGTTACATGGTGTAATGGTTAGCACTCTGGACTTTGAATCCAGTGATCCGAGTTCAAATCTCGGTGGAACCTAGAGTTTGATGCATGTGAATCTAGCCTTTCGTGACTGCCCTCTGTTATATGAAAATGGAAAAAGGTATAATAGGCCAAACCACAGGGATGTAACCACGTTGAGGAACCGAACTGATGTCAGAGAGTAGAGTCCTTAATTCTGTGAATACTAAACAAACCTGTCTTTCTGGCCAGCGACGTCTGCATTTCTGCAATTTTGATCACTTCCAATAGCTCATTTGGGAGAGCGTCTGGACTCTGAATCCAGCGATCCGAGTTCAAATCTCGGTGGGACCTGCTGCTCGGTTTCCTTTGCTAGAGTCTCGGAGCAGCTGTCTTAACCGCGTGACGCAGCAATCCTGTTAACACCCGCTGATCTGGGCCTAATTGTAATTCTGTTAAAACGTTTCCAACCACATGCAAGGGAACCTTCTCTACAGAGTGTGAAGTGCTTGAATCTTGCGCTAAAATGCAAACTTGTCCTTCATTTCATACAATTCCACCTTGTGATATTTGATTCCTCTCAAGACGTTTTACTCCTCGTGAACGGAGTAATTAAATCTTACCCATTGTTGCCACAGCTTACAAATTAAGCATTAGGAATTGTGATGCGAACGCTCCCAAAGGGTCAGAGGTTCCATGGTGTAATGGTTAGCACTCTGGACTCTGAATCCAGCGATCCGAGTTCAAATCTCGGTGGAACCTTCCTAGTGTCTAAGTTTTTTAGGGTAAAAATGAAATGGTTGTTTCTGAAGCGACCTACTCTTAGTGTTTCCTTCTGCCAATCTTTCAAGGTATGTTTTTGGGACGCCAAACATCAACTGAGTGAACAGCGATTGCCCGCTTGGTATCAGAGATTCGCTATGTATTGCAAGCGTGGCTAAACTAACAAGAAAGAGCCCTCGCGGCACAACGTAGACCGCATCGTTCACAAGCAAGGAAGCAAACTGAAGTTTGGTGTCATGTAGGGCGCGCTTTCTAAGAAACTTGTACAATCAAAAGAATTTTGAAGGTAGCATTTGCTAATTGTGGTGGTGAAACTTGGCAATATCTCCTGTGAAGCCATTTTTGTTGTTCCAACAAATCTACTTTAGGCGTCCAATGTAGGTCCGAACTTCTCCGACCGTGACCGTGACCGCCGCGTGTTTCTTTTATGCCGAAATAGCTCAGTTGGGAGAGCGTTAGACTGAAGATCTAAAGGTCCCTGGTTCGATCCCGGGTTTCGGCAGACTCAGAGACCTGACTTTGCATTAGGTTTTTAACGGCTGACAATTCAATGTCTCGCATTGTTTTTTGGAATGGTTACCTTGAGCTACTGCAATGCCCTTCATTCTGAGTGTCTTCCAGTGAAAATCTATACAATCATCAATTAGACAGAGTTCTGCTCTCTCGAGTTCACTCGGGTCCCGCTCCTCTCAAGATTCCCCCCTCGTGCTCTGACAGAGATCATCCCTGTCACGGACACATGGAGTGACCGTCTTGGGGCTTTGGTTGGGAAAGCGAAAAAGCTTCTCAGCGGTTGCATGGTGTAATGGTTAGCACTCTGGACTTTGAATCCAGTGATCCGAGTTCAAATCTCGGTGGAACCTAGTGTTTGATGCATGTGAACCTAGCCTTTCGTGACTGCCCTCTGTTATATGAAAATGGAAAAAGGTATAATAGGCCAAACCACAGGGATGTAACCACGTTGAGGAACCGAACTGATGTCAGAGAGTAGAGTCCTTAATTCTGTGAATACTAAACAAACCTGTCTTTCTGGCCATCGACGTCTGCATTTCTGCAATTTTGATCACTTGCCTGCGTACGGCATTCGAGCCGAAATAGCTCAGTTGGGAGAGCGTTAGACTGAAGATCTAAAGGTCCCTGGTTCGATCCCGGGTTTCGGCAAGTGGAGCTTCGGATCCTCCAAAGCGTCCTTGTGAAGGAGGTTTTTTCCATGTTGTCAGACATCATGCCTACTTGCATCACAAGTTCCTGGCTCACTGTTAGTGTCAACAAGAATGAAATTGACCAAAGTGAAAGCAGCTCACTCATATATAGCTGTAAATCTTTACAATAACACTCCTGTCAGTTTTCGCTCCTCAGTCGTACTCTCAGTGGCTGACGCTTGCAGAGGTTCCATGGTGTAACGGTTAGCACTCTGGACTCTGAATCCAGCGATCAGAGTTCAAATCTCGGTGGGACCTCCTGCTCGGTTTCCTTTGCTAGAGTCTCGGAGCAGCTGCCTTAACCGCGTGACGGAGCAATCCTGTTAACACCCGCTGATCTGGGCCGAATTGTAATTCTGTTAAAACGTTTCCACCCACATGCAAGGGAACCTTCTCTACAGAGTGTGAAGTGCTGGAATCTTGCGCTAAAATGCAAACTTGTGCTTCATTTCATACAATTCCCACTTTGTGATATTTGGTTCCTCTCAAGACGTTTTACTCCTCGTGAACGGAGTAATTAAATCTTACCCATTGTTGCCGCAGCTTGCAAATTAAGAATTAGGAATTGTGATGCGAACGCTCCCGAAGGGTCAGAGGTTCCATGGTGTAATGGTTAGCACTCTGGACTCTGAATCCAGCGATCCGAGTTCAAATCTCGGTGGGACCTACTCTTAGTGTTTCCTTCTGCCAATCTTTCAAGGTATGTTTTTGGGACGCCAAACATCAACTGAGTGAACAGCGATTGCCCGCTTGGTATCAGAGATTCGCTATGTATTGCAAGCGTGGCTAAACTAACAAGAAAGAGCCCTCGCGGCACAACGTAGACCGCATCGTTCACAAGCAAGGAAGCAAACTGAAGTTTGGTGTCATGTAGGGCGCGCTTTCTAAGAAACTTGTACAATCAAAAGAATTTTGAAGGTAGCATTTGCTAATTGTGGTGGTGAAACTTGGCAATGTCTCCTGTGAAGCCATTTTTGTTGTTCCAACAAATCTACTTTAGGCGTCCAATGTAGGTCCGAACTTCTCCGACCGTGACCGTGACCGCCGCGTGTTTCTTTTATGCCGAAATAGCTCAGTTGGGAGAGCGTTAGACTGAAGATCTAAAGGTCCCTGGTTCGATCCCGGGTTTCGGCAGACTCAGAGACCTGACTTTGCATTAGGTTTTTAACGGCTGACAATTCAATGTCTCGCATTGTTTTTTGGAATGGTTACCTTGAGCTACTGCAATGCCCTTCATTCTGAGTGTCTTCCAGTGAAAATCTATACAATCATCAATTAGACAGAGTTCTGCTCTCTCGAGTTCACTCGGGTCCCGCTCCTCTCAAGATTCCCCCCTCGTGCTCTGACAGAGATCATCCCTGTCACGGACACCTGGAGTGACCGTCTTGGGGCTTTGGTTGGGAAAGCGAAAAAGCTTCTCAGCGGTTGCATGGTGTAATGGTTAGCACTCTGGACTTTGAATCCAGTGATCCGAGTTCAAATCTCGGTGGAACCTAGTGTTTGATGCATGTGAACCTAGCCTTTCGTGACTGCCCTCTGTTATATGAAAATGGAAAAAGGTATAATAGGCCAAACCACAGGGATGTAACCACGTTGAGGAACCGAACTGATGTCAGAGAGTAGAGTCCTTAATTCTGTGAATACTAAACAAACCTGTCTTTCTGGCCATCGACGTCTGCATTTCTGCAATTTTGATCACTTGCCTGCGTACGACGTTCGAGCCGAAATAGCTCAGTTGGGAGAGCGTTAGACTGAAGATCTAAAGGTCCCTGGTTCGATCCCGGGTTTCGGCAAGCGGAGCTTCGGATCCTCCAAAGCGTCTTTGTGAAGGAGGTTTTTTCCATGTTGTCAGACATCATGCCTACTTGCATCACAAGTTCCTGGCTCACTGTTAGTGTCAACAAGAATGAAATTGACCAAAGTGGAAGCAGCTCACTCATATATAGCTGTAAATCTTTACAATAACACTCCTGTCAGTTTTCGCTCCTCAGTCGTACTCTCAGTGGCTGACGCTTGCAGAGGTTCCATGGTGTAACGGTTAGCACTCTGGACTCTGAATCCAGCGATCAGAGTTCAAATCTCGGTGGGACCTCCTGCTCGGTTTCCTTTGCTAGAGTCTCGGAGCAGCTGCCTTAACCGCGTGACGGAGCAATCCTGTTAACACCCGCTGATCTGGGCCGAATTGTAATTCTGTTAAAACGTTTCCACCCACATGCAAGGGAACCTTCTCTACAGAGTGTGAAGTGCTGGAATCTTGCGCTAAAATGCAAACTTGTGCTTCATTTCATACAATTCCCACTTTGTGATATTTGGTTCCTCTCAAGACGTTTTACTCCTCGTGAACGGAGTAATTAAATCTTACCCATTGTTGCCGCAGCTTGCAAATTAAGAATTAGGAATTGTGATGCGAACGCTCCCGAAGGGTCAGAGGTTCCATGGTGTAATGGTTAGCACTCTGGACTCTGAATCCAGCGATCCGAGTTCAAATCTCTGTGGGACCTACTCTTAGTGTTTCCTTCTGCCAATCTTTCAAGGTATGTTTTTGGGACGCCAAACATCAACTGAGTGAACAGCGATTGCCCGCTTGGTATCAGAGATTCGCTATGTATTGCAAGCGTGGCTAAACTAACAAGAAAGAGCCCTCGCGGCACAACGTAGACCGCATCGTTCACAAGCAAGGAAGCAAACTGAAGTTTGGTGTCATGTAGGGCGCGCTTTCTAAGAAACTTGTACAATCAAAAGAATTTTGAAGGTAGCATTTGCTAATTGTGGTGGTGAAACTTGGCAATGTCTCCTGTGAAGCCATTTTTGTTGTTCCAACAAATCTACTTTAGGCGTCCAATGTAGGTCCGAACTTCTCCGACCGTGACCGTGACCGCCGCGTGTTTCTTTTATGCCGAAATAGCTCAGTTGGGAGAGCGTTAGACTGAAGATCTAAAGGTCCCTGGTTCGATCCCGGGTTTCGGCAGACTCAGAGACCTGACTTTGCATTAGGTTTTTAACGGCTGACAATTCAATCTCTCGCATTGTTTTTTGGAATGGTTACCTTGAGCTACTGCAATGCCCTTCATTCTGAGTGTCTTCCAGTGAAAATCTATACAATCATCAATTAGACAGAGTTCTGCTCTCTTGAGTTCACTCGGGTCCCGCTCCTCTCAAGATTCCCCCCTCGTGCTCTGACAGAGATCATCCCTGTCACGGACACCTGGAGTGACCGTCTTGGGGCTTTGGTTGGGAAAGCGAAAAAGCTTCTCAGCGGTTGCATGGTGTAATGGTTAGCACTCTGGACTTTGAATCCAGTGATCCGAGTTCAAATCTCGGTGGAACCTAGTGTTTGATGCATGTGAACCTAGCCTTTCGTGACTGCCCTCTGTTATATGAAAATGGAAAAAGGTATAATAGGCCAAACCACAGGGATGTAACCACGTTGAGGAACCGAACTGATGTCAGAGAGTAGAGTCCTTAATTCTGTGAATACTAAACAAACCTGTCTTTCTGGCCATCGACGTCTGCATTTCTGCAATTTTGATCACTTGCCTGCGTACGGCGTTCGAGCCGAAATAGCTCAGTTGGGAGAGCGTTAGACTGAAGATCTAAAGGTCCCTGGTTCGATCCCGGGTTTCGGCAAGCGGAGCTTCGGATCCTCCAAAGCGTCTTTGTGAAGGAGGTTTTTTCCATGTTGTCAGACATCATGCCTACTTGCATCACAAGTTCCTGGCTCACTGTTAGTGTCAACAAGAATGAAATTGACCAAAGTGGAAGCAGCTCACTCATATATAGCTGTAAATCTTTACAATAACACTCCTGTCAGTTTTCGCTCCTCAGTCGTACTCTCAGTGGCTGACGCTTGCAGAGGTTCCATGGTGTAACGGTTAGCACTCTGGACTCTGAATCCAGCGATCCGAGTTCAAATCTCGGTGGGACCTGCTGCTCGGTTTCCTTTGCTAGAGTCTCGGAGCAGCTGCCTTAACCGCGTGACGGAGCAATCCTGTTAACACCCGCTGATCTGGGCCGAATTGTAATTCTGTTAAAACGTTTCCACCCACATGCAAGGGAACCTTCTCTACAGAGTGTGAAGTGCTGGAATCTTGCGCTAAAATGCAAACTTGTGCTTCATTTCATACAATTCCCACTTTGTGATATTTGGTTCCTCTCAAGACGTTTTACTCCTCGTGAACGGAGTAATTAAATCTTACCCATTGTTGCCGCAGCTTGCAAATTAAGAATTAGGAATTGTGATGCGAACGCTCCCGAAGGGTCAGAGGTTCCATGGTGTAATGGTTAGCACTCTGGACTCTGAATCCAGCGATCCGAGTTCAAATCTCGGTGGGACCTACTCTTAGTGTTTCCTTCTGCCAATCTTTCAAGGTATGTTTTTGGGACGCCAAACATCAACTGAGTGAACAGCGATTGCCCGCTTGGTATCAGAGATTCGCTATGTATTGCAAGCGTGGCTAAACTAACAAGAAAGAGCCCTCGCGGCACAACGTAGACCGCATCGTTCACAAGCAAGGAAGCAAACTGAAGTTTGGTGTCATGTAGGGCGCGCTTTCTAAGAAACTTGTACAATCAAAAGAATTTTGAAGGTAGCATTTGCTAATTGTGGTGGTGAAACTTGGCAATGTCTCCTGTGAAGCCATTTTTGTTGTTCCAACAAATCTACTTTAGGCGTCCAATGTAGGTCCGAACTTCTCCGACCGTGACCGTGACCGCCGCGTGTTTCTTTTATGCCGAAATAGCTCAGTTGGGAGAGCGTTAGACTGAAGATCTAAAGGTCCCTGGTTCGATTCCGGGTTTCGGCAGACTCAGAGATCGACTTTGCATTAGGTTTTTAACGGCTGACAATTCAATGTCTCGCATTGTTTTTTGGAATGGTTACCTTGAGCTACTGCAATGCCCTTCATTCTGAGTGTCTTCCAGTGAAAATCTATACAATCATCAATTAGACAGAGTTCTGCTCTCTCGAGTTCACCCGGGTCCCGCTCCTCTCAAGATTCCCCCCTCGTGCTCTGACAGAGATCATCCCTGTCACGGACACCTGGAGTGACCGTCTTGGGGCTTTGGTTGGGAAAGCGAAAAAGCTTCTCAGCGGTTCCATGGTGTAATGGTTAGCACTCTGGACTTTGAATCCAGTGATCCGAGTTCAAATCTCGGTGGAACCTAGTGTTTGATGCATGTGAACCTAGCCTTTCGTGACTGCCCTCTGTTATATGAAAATGGAAAAAGGTATAATAGGCCAAACCACAGGGATGTAACCACGTTGAGGAACCGAACTGATGTCAGAGAGTAGAGTCCTTAATTCTGTGAATACTAAACAAACCTGTCTTTCTGGCCATCGACGTCTGCATTTCTGCAATTTTGATCACTTGCCTGCGTACGGCGTTCGAGCCGAAATAGCTCAGTTGGGAGAGCGTTAGACTGAAGATCTAAAGGTCCCTGGTTCGATCCCGGGTTTCGGCAAGCGGAGCTTCGGATCCTCCAAAGCGTCCTTGTGAAGGAGGTTTTTTCCATGTTGTCAGACATCATGCCTACTTGCATCACAAGTTCCTGGCTCACTGTTAGTGTCAACAAGAATGAAATTGACCAAAGTGGAAGCAGCTCACTCATATATAGCTGTAATTCTTTACAATAACACTCCTGTCAGTTTTCGCTCCTCAGTCGTACTCTCAGTGGCTGACGCTTGCAGAGGTTCCATGGTGTAACGGTTAGCACTCTGGACTCTGAATCCAGCGATCCGAGTTCAAATCTCGGTGGGACCTGCTGCTCGGTTTCCTTTGCTAGAGTCTCGGAGCAGCTGCCTTAACCGCGTGACGGAGCAATCCTGTTAACACCCGCTGATCTGGGCCGAATTGTAATTCTGTTAAAACGTTTCCACCCACATGCAAGGGAACCTTCTCTACAGAGTGTGAAGTGCTGGAATCTTGCGCTAAAATGCAAACTTGTGCTTCATTTCATACAATTCCCACTTTGTGATATTTGGTTCCTCTCAAGACGTTTTACTCCTCGTGAACGGAGTAATTAAATCTTACCCATTGTTGCCGCAGCTTGCAAATTAAGAATTAGGAATTGTGATGCGAACGCTCCCGAAGGGTCAGAGGTTCCATGGTGTAATGGTTAGCACTCTGGACTCTGAATCCAGCGATCCGAGTTCAAATCTCGGTGGGACCTACTCTTAGTGTTTCCTTCTGCCAATCTTTCAAGGTATGTTTTTGGGACGCCAAACATCAACTGAGTGAACAGCGATTGCCCGCTTGGTATCAGAGATTCGCTATGTATTGCAAGCGTGGCTAAACTAACAAGAAAGAGCCCTCGCGGCACAACGTAGACCGCATCGTTCACAAGCAAGGAAGCAAACTGAAGTTTGGTGTCATGTAGGGCGCGCTTTCTAAGAAACTTGTACAATCAAAAGAATTTTGAAGGTAGCATTTGCTAATTGTGGTGGTGAAACTTGGCAATGTCTCCTGTGAAGCCATTTTTGTTGTTCCAACAAATCTACTTTAGGCGTCCAATGTAGGTCCGAACTTCTCCGACCGTGACCGTGACCGCCGCGTGTTTCTTTTATGCCGAAATAGCTCAGTTGGGAGAGCGTTAGACTGAAGATCTAAAGGTCCCTGGTTCGATTCCGGGTTTCGGCAGACTCAGAGATCGACTTTGCATTAGGTTTTTAACGGCTGACAATTCAATGTCTCGCATTGTTTTTTGGAATGGTTACCTTGAGCTACTGCAATGCCCTTCATTCTGAGTGTCTTCCAGTGAAAATCTATACAATCATCAATTAGACAGAGTTCTGCTCTCTCGAGTTCACCCGGGTCCCGCTCCTCTCAAGATTCCCCCCTCGTGCTCTGACAGAGATCATCCCTGTCACGGACACCTGGAGTGACCGTCTTGGGGCTTTGGTTGGGAAAGCGAAAAAGCTTCTCAGCGGTTCCATGGTGTAATGGTTAGCACTCTGGACTTTGAATCCAGTGATCCGAGTTCAAATCTCGGTGGAACCTAGTGTTTGATGCATGTGAACCTAGCCTTTCGTGACTGCCCTCTGTTATATGAAAATGGAAAAAGGTATAATAGGCCAAACCACAGGGATGTAACCACGTTGAGGAACCGAACTGATGTCAGAGAGTAGAGTCCTTAATTCTGTGAATACTAAACAAACCTGTCTTTCTGGCCATCGACGTCTGCATTTCTGCAATTTTGATCACTTGCCTGCGTACGGCGTTCGAGCCGAAATAGCTCAGTTGGGAGAGCGTTAGACTGAAGATCTAAAGGTCCCTGGTTCGA
Source organism: Hoplias malabaricus (assembly GCF_029633855.1). Classification (NCBI taxonomy): domain Eukaryota; kingdom Metazoa; phylum Chordata; class Actinopteri; order Characiformes; family Erythrinidae; genus Hoplias; species Hoplias malabaricus. Next base: position 13,381,268 of record NC_089801.1, on the reverse strand, counting down.
TCCCGGGTTTCGGCAAGCGGAGCTTCGGATCCTCCAAAGCGTCCTTGTGAAGGAGGTTTTTTCCATGTTGTCAGACATCATGCCTACTTGCATCACAAGTTCCTGGCTCACTGTTAGTGTCAACAAGAATGAAATTGACCAAAGTGGAAGCAGCTCACTCATATATAGCTGTAATTCTTTACAATAACACTCCTGTCAGTTTTCGCTCCTCAGTCGTACTCTCAGTGGCTGACGCTTGCAGAGGTTCCATGGTGTAACGGTTAGCACTCTGGACTCTGAATCCAGCGATCCGAGTTCAAATCTCGGTGGGACCTGCTGCTCGGTTTCCTTTGCTAGAGTCTCGGAGCAGCTGCCTTAACCGCGTGACGGAGCAATCCTGTTAACACCCGCTGATCTGGGCCGAATTGTAATTCTGTTAAAACGTTTCCACCCACATGCAAGGGAACCTTCTCTACAGAGTGTGAAGTGCTGGAATCTTGCGCTAAAATGCAAACTTGTGCTTCATTTCATACAATTCCCACTTTGTGATATTTGGTTCCTCTCAAGACGTTTTACTCCTCGTGAACGGAGTAATTAAATCTTACCCATTGTTGCCGCAGCTTGCAAATTAAGAATTAGGAATTGTGATGCGAACGCTCCCGAAGGGTCAGAGGTTCCATGGTGTAATGGTTAGCACTCTGGACTCTGAATCCAGCGATCCGAGTTCAAATCTCGGTGGGACCTACTCTTAGTGTTTCCTTCTGCCAATCTTTCAAGGTATGTTTTTGGGACGCCAAACATCAACTGAGTGAACAGCGATTGCCCGCTTGGTATCAGAGATTCGCTATGTATTGCAAGCGTGGCTAAACTAACAAGAAAGAGCCCTCGCGGCACAACGTAGACCGCATCGTTCACAAGCAAGGAAGCAAACTGAAGTTTGGTGTCATGTAGGGCGCGCTTTCTAAGAAACTTGTACAATCAAAAGAATTTTGAAGGTAGCATTTGCTAATTGTGGTGGTGAAACTTGGCAATGTCTCCTGTGAAGCCATTTTTGTTGTTCCAACAAATCTACTTTAGGCGTCCAATGTAGGTCCGAACTTCTCCGACCGTGACCGTGACCGCCGCGTGTTTCTTTTATGCCGAAATAGCTCAGTTGGGAGAGCGTTAGACTGAAGATCTAAAGGTCCCTGGTTCGATTCCGGGTTTCGGCAGACTCAGAGATCGACTTTGCATTAGGTTTTTAACGGCTGACAATTCAATGTCTCGCATTGTTTTTTGGAATGGTTACCTTGAGCTACTGCAATGCCCTTCATTCTGAGTGTCTTCCAGTGAAAATCTATACAATCATCAATTAGACAGAGTTCTGCTCTCTCGAGTTCACCCGGGTCCCGCTCCTCTCAAGATTCCCCCCTCGTGCTCTGACAGAGATCATCCCTGTCACGGACACCTGGAGTGACCGTCTTGGGGCTTTGGTTGGGAAAGCGAAAAAGCTTCTCAGCGGTTCCATGGTGTAATGGTTAGCACTCTGGACTTTGAATCCAGTGATCCGAGTTCAAATCTCGGTGGAACCTAGTGTTTGATGCATGTGAACCTAGCCTTTCGTGACTGCCCTCTGTTATATGAAAATGGAAAAAGGTATAATAGGCCAAACCACAGGGATGTAACCACGTTGAGGAACCGAACTGATGTCAGAGAGTAGAGTCCTTAATTCTGTGAATACTAAACAAACCTGTCTTTCTGGCCATCGACGTCTGCATTTCTGCAATTTTGATCACTTGCCTGCGTACGGCGTTCGAGCCGAAATAGCTCAGTTGGGAGAGCGTTAGACTGAAGATCTAAAGGTCCCTGGTTCGATCCCGGGTTTCGGCAAGCGGAGCTTCGGATCCTCCAAAGCGTCCTTGTGAAGGAGGTTTTTTCCATGTTGTCAGACATCATGCCTACTTGCATCACAAGTTCCTGGCTCACTGTTAGTGTCAACAAGAATGAAATTGACCAAAGTGGAAGCAGCTCACTCATATATAGCTGTAATTCTTTACAATAACACTCCTGTCAGTTTTCGCTCCTCAGTCGTACTCTCAGTGGCTGACGCTTGCAGAGGTTCCATGGTGTAACGGTTAGCACTCTGGACTCTGAATCCAGCGATCCGAGTTCAAATCTCGGTGGGACCTGCTGCTCGGTTTCCTTTGCTAGAGTCTCGGAGCAGCTGCCTTAACCGCGTGACGGAGCAATCCTGTTAACACCCGCTGATCTGGGCCGAATTGTAATTCTGTTAAAACGTTTCCACCCACATGCAAGGGAACCTTCTCTACAGAGTGTGAAGTGCTGGAATCTTGCGCTAAAATGCAAACTTGTGCTTCATTTCATACAATTCCCACTTTGTGATATTTGGTTCCTCTCAAGACGTTTTACTCCTCGTGAACGGAGTAATTAAATCTTACCCATTGTTGCCGCAGCTTGCAAATTAAGAATTAGGAATTGTGATGCGAACGCTCCCGAAGGGTCAGAGGTTCCATGGTGTAATGGTTAGCACTCTGGACTCTGAATCCAGCGATCCGAGTTCAAATCTCGGTGGGACCTACTCTTAGTGTTTCCTTCTGCCAATCTTTCAAGGTATGTTTTTGGGACGCCAAACATCAACTGAGTGAACAGCGATTGCCCGCTTGGTATCAGAGATTCGCTATGTATTGCAAGCGTGGCTAAACTAACAAGAAAGAGCCCTCGCGGCACAACGTAGACCGCATCGTTCACAAGCAAGGAAGCAAACTGAAGTTTGGTGTCATGTAGGGCGCGCTTTCTAAGAAACTTGTACAATCAAAAGAATTTTGAAGGTAGCATTTGCTAATTGTGGTGGTGAAACTTGGCAATGTCTCCTGTGAAGCCATTTTTGTTGTTCCAACAAATCTACTTTAGGCGTCCAATGTAGGTCCGAACTTCTCCGACCGTGACCGTGACCGCCGCGTGTTTCTTTTATGCCGAAATAGCTCAGTTGGGAGAGCGTTAGACTGAAGATCTAAAGGTCCCTGGTTCGATCCCGGGTTTCGGCAGACTCAGAGACCTGACTTTGCATTAGGTTTTTAACGGCTGACAATTCAATGTCTCGCATTGTTTTTTGGAATGGTTACCTTGAGCTACTGCAATGCCCTTCATTCTGAGTGTCTTCCAGTGAAAATCTATACAATCATCAATTAGACAGAGTTCTGCTCTCTCGAGTTCACCCGGGTCCCGCTCCTCTCAAGATTCCCCCCTCGTGCTCTGACAGAGATCATCCCTGTCACGGACACCTGGAGTGACCGTCTTGGGGCTTTGGTTGGGAAAGCGAAAAAGCTTCTCAGCGGTTCCATGGTGTAATGGTTAGCACTCTGGACTTTGAATCCAGTGATCCGAGTTCAAATCTCGGTGGAACCTAGTGTTTGATGCATGTGAACCTAGCCTTTCGTGACTGCCCTCTGTTATATGAAAATGGAAAAAGGTATAATAGGCCAAACCACAGGGATGTAACCACGTTGAGGAACCGAACTGATGTCAGAGAGTAGAGTCCTTAATTCTGTGAATACTAAACAAACCTGTCTTTCTGGCCATCGACGTCTGCATTTCTGCAATTTTGATCACTTGCCTGCGTACGGCGTTCGAGCCGAAATAGCTCAGTTGGGAGAGCGTTAGACTGAAGATCTAAAGGTCCCTGGTTCGATCCCGGGTTTCGGCAAGCGGAGCTTCGGATCCTCCAAAGCGTCCTTGTGAAGGAGGTTTTTTCCATGTTGTCAGACATCATGCCTACTTGCATCACAAGTTCCTGGCTCACTGTTAGTGTCAACAAGAATGAAATTGACCAAAGTGGAAGCAGCTCACTCATATATAGCTGTAATTCTTTACAATAACACTCCTGTCAGTTTTCGCTCCTCAGTCGTACTCTCAGTGGCTGACGCTTGCAGAGGTTCCATGGTGTAACGGTTAGCACTCTGGACTCTGAATCCAGCGATCCGAGTTCAAATCTCGGTGGGACCTGCTGCTCGGTTTCCTTTGCTAGAGTCTCGGAGCAGCTGCCTTAACCGCGTGACGGAGCAATCCTGTTAACACCCGCTGATCTGGGCCGAATTGTAATTCTGTTAAAACGTTTCCACCCACATGCAAGGGAACCTTCTCTACAGAGTGTGAAGTGCTGGAATCTTGCGCTAAAATGCAAACTTGTGCTTCATTTCATACAATTCCCACTTTGTGATATTTGGTTCCTCTCAAGACGTTTTACTCCTCGTGAACGGAGTAATTAAATCTTACCCATTGTTGCCGCAGCTTGCAAATTAAGAATTAGGAATTGTGATGCGAACGCTCCCGAAGGGTCAGAGGTTCCATGGTGTAATGGTTAGCACTCTGGACTCTGAATCCAGCGATCCGAGTTCAAATCTCGGTGGGACCTACTCTTAGTGTTTCCTTCTGCCAATCTTTCAAGGTATGTTTTTGGGACGCCAAACATCAACTGAGTGAACAGCGATTGCCCGCTTGGTATCAGAGATTCGCTATGTATTGCAAGCGTGGCTAAACTAACAAGAAAGAGCCCTCGCGGCACAACGTAGACCGCATCGTTCACAAGCAAGGAAGCAAACTGAAGTTTGGTGTCATGTAGGGCGCGCTTTCTAAGAAACTTGTACAATCAAAAGAATTTTGAAGGTAGCATTTGCTAATTGTGGTGGTGAAACTTGGCAATGTCTCCTGTGAAGCCATTTTTGTTGTTCCAACAAATCTACTTTAGGCGTCCAATGTAGGTCCGAACTTCTCCGACCGTGACCGTGACCGCCGCGTGTTTCTTTTATGCCGAAATAGCTCAGTTGGGAGAGCGTTAGACTGAAGATCTAAAGGTCCCTGGTTCGATCCCGGGTTTCGGCAGACTCAGAGACCTGACTTTGCATTAGGTTTTTAACGGCTGACAATTCAATGTCTCGCATTGTTTTTTGGAATGGTTACCTTGAGCTACTGCAATGCCCTTCATTCTGAGTGTCTTCCAGTGAAAATCTATACAATCATCAATTAGACAGAGTTCTGCTCTCTCGAGTTCACTCGGGTCCCGCTCCTCTCAAGATTCCCCCCTCGTGCTCTGACAGAGATCATCCCTGTCACGGACACCTGGAGTGACCGTCTTGGGGCTTTGGTTGGGAAAGCGAAAAAGCTTCTCAGCGGTTGCATGGTGTAATGGTTAGCACTCTGGACTTTGAATCCAGTGATCCGAGTTCAAATCTCGGTGGAACCTAGTGTTTGATGCATGTGAACCTAGCCTTTCGTGACTGCCCTCTGTTATATGAAAATGGAAAAAGGTATAATAGGCCAAACCACAGGGATGTAACCACGTTGAGGAACCGAACTGATGTCAGAGAGTAGAGTCCTTAATTCTGTGAATACTAAACAAACCTGTCTTTCTGGCCATCGACGTCTGCATTTCTGCAATTTTGATCACTTGCCTGCGTACGGCGTTCGAGCCGAAATAGCTCAGTTGGGAGAGCGTTAGACTGAAGATCTAAAGGTCCCTGGTTCGATCCCGGGTTTCGGCAAGCGGAGCTTCGGATCCTCCAAAGCGTCTTTGTGAAGGAGGTTTTTTCCATGTTGTCAGACATCATGCCTACTTGCATCACAAGTTCCTGGCTCACTGTTAGTGTCAACAAGAATGAAATTGACCAAAGTGGAAGCAGCTCACTCATATATAGCTGTAAATCTTTACAATAACACTCCTGTCAGTTTTCGCTCCTCAGTCGTACTCTCAGTGGCTGACGCTTGCAGAGGTTCCATGGTGTAACGGTTAGCACTCTGGACTCTGAATCCAGCGATCCGAGTTCAAATCTCGGTGGGACCTGCTGCTCGGTTTCCTTTGCTAGAGTCTCGGAGCAGCTGCCTTAACCGCGTGACGGAGCAATCCTGTTAACACCCGCTGATCTGGGCCGAATTGTAATTCTGTTAAAACGTTTCCACCCACATGCAAGGGAACCTTCTCTACAGAGTGTGAAGTGCTGGAATCTTGCGCTAAAATGCAAACTTGTGCTTCATTTCATACAATTCCCACTTTGTGATATTTGGTTCCTCTCAAGACGTTTTACTCCTCGTGAACGGAGTAATTAAATCTTACCCATTGTTGCCGCAGCTTGCAAATTAAGAATTAGGAATTGTGATGCGAACGCTCCCGAAGGGTCGGAGGTTCCATGGTGTAATGGTTAGCACTCTGGACTCTGAATCCAGCGATCCGAGTTCAAATCTCGGTGGGACCTACTCTTAGTGTTTCCTTCTGCCAATCTTTCAAGGTATGTTTTTGGGACGCCAAACATCAACTGAGTGAACAGCGATTGCCCGCTTGGTATCAGAGATTCGCTATGTATTGCAAGCGTGGCTAAACTAACAAGAAAGAGCCCTCGCGGCACAACGTAGACCGCATCGTTCACAAGCAAGGAAGCAAACTGAAGTTTGGTGTCATGTAGGGCGCGCTTTCTAAGAAACTTGTACAATCAAAAGAATTTTGAAGGTAGCATTTGCTAATTGTGGTGGTGAAACTTGGCAATGTCTCCTGTGAAGCCATTTTTGTTGTTCCAACAAATCTACTTTAGGCGTCCAATGTAGGTCCGAACTTCTCCGACCGTGACCGTGACCGCCGCGTGTTTCTTTTATGCCGAAATAGCTCAGTTGGGAGAGCGTTAGACTGAAGATCTAAAGGTCCCTGGTTCGATTCCGGGTTTCGGCAGACTCAGAGACCTGACTTTGCATTAGGTTTTTAACGGCTGACAATTCAATGTCTCGCATTGTTTTTTGGAATGGTTACCTTGAGCTACTGCAATGCCCTTCATTCTGAGTGTCTTCCAGTGAAAATCTATACAATCATCAATTAGACAGAGTTCTGCTCTCTCGAGTTCACCCGGGTCCCGCTCCTCTCAAGATTCCCCCCTCGTGCTCTGACAGAGATCATCCCTGTCACGGACACCTGGAGTGACCGTCTTGGGGCTTTGGTTGGGAAAGCAAAAAAGCTTCTCAGCGGTTCCATGGTGTAATGGTTAGCACTCTGGACTTTGAATCCAGTGATCCGAGTTCAAATCTCGGTGGAACCTAGTGTTTGATGCATGTGAACCTAGCCTTTCGTGACTGCCCTCTGTTATATGGAAAAAGGTATAATAGGCCAAACCACAGGGATGTAACCACGTTGAGGAACCGAACTGATGTCAGAGAGTAGAGTCCTTAATTCTGTGAATACTAAACAAACCTGTCTTTCTGGCCATCGACGTCTGCATTTCTGCAATTTTGATCACTTGCCTGCGTACGGCGTTCGAGCCGAAATAGCTCAGTTGGGAGAGCGTTAGACTGAAGATCTAAAGGTCCCTGGTTCGATCCCGGGTTTCGGCAAGCGGAGCTTCGGATCCTCCAAAGCGTCCTTGTGAAGGAGGTTTTTTCCATGTTGTCAGACATCATGCCTACTTGCATCACAAGTTCCTGGCTCACTGTTAGTGTCAACAAGAATGAAATTGACCAAAGTGGAAGCAGCTCACTCATATATAGCTGTAAATCTTTACAATAACACTCCTGTCAGTTTTCGCTCCTCAGTCGTACTCTCAGTGGCTGACGCTTGCAGAGGTTCCATGGTGTAACGGTTAGCACTCTGGACTCTGAATCCAGCGATCCGAGTTCAAATCTCGGTGGGACCTGCTGCTCGGTTTCCTTTGCTAGAGTCTCGGAGCAGCTGCCTTAACCGCGTGACGGAGCAATCCTGTTAACACCCGCTGATCTGGGCCGAATTGTAATTCTGTTAAAACGTTTCCACCCACATGCAAGGGAACCTTCTCTACAGAGTGTGAAGTGCTGGAATCTTGCGCTAAAATGCAAACTTGTGCTTCATTTCATACAATTCCCACTTTGTGATATTTGGTTCCTCTCAAGACGTTTTACTCCTCGTGAACGGAGTAATTAAATCTTACCCATTGTTGCCGCAGCTTGCAAATTAAGAATTAGGAATTGTGATGCGAACGCTCCCGAAGGGTCAGAGGTTCCATGGTGTAATGGTTAGCACTCTGGACTCTGAATCCAGCGATCCGAGTTCAAATCTCGGTGGGACCTACTCTTAGTGTTTCCTTCTGCCAATCTTTCAAGGTATGTTTTTGGGACGCCAAACATCAACTGAGTGAACAGCGATTGCCCGCTTGGTATCAGAGATTCGCTATGTATTGCAAGCGTGGCTAAACTAACAAGAAAGAGCCCTCGCGGCACAACGTAGACCGCATCGTTCACAAGCAAGGAAGCAAACTGAAGTTTGGTGTCATGTAGGGCGCGCTTTCTAAGAAACTTGTACAATCAAAAGAATTTTGAAGGTAGCATTTGCTAATTGTGGTGGTGAAACTTGGCAATGTCTCCTGTGAAGCCATTTTTGTTGTTCCAACAAATCTACTTTAGGCGTCCAATGTAGGTCCGAACTTCTCCGACCGTGACCGTGACCGCCGCGTGTTTCTTTTATGCCGAAATAGCTCAGTTGGGAGAGCGTTAGACTGAAGATCTAAAGGTCCCTGGTTCGATTCCGGGTTTCGGCAGACTCAGAGACCTGACTTTGCATTAGGTTTTTAACGGCTGACAATTCAATGTCTCGCATTGTTTTTTGGAATGGTTACCTTGAGCTACTGCAATGCCCTTCATTCTGAGTGTCTTCCAGTGAAAATCTATACAATCATCAATTAGACAGAGTTCTGCTCTCTCGAGTTCACCCGGGTCCCGCTCCTCTCAAGATTCCCCCCTCGTGCTCTGACAGAGATCATCCCTGTCACGGACACCTGGAGTGACCGTCTTGGGGCTTTGGTTGGGAAAGCGAAAAAGCTTCTCAGCGGTTCCATGGTGTAATGGTTAGCACTCTGGACTTTGAATCCAGTGATCCGAGTTCAAATCTCGGTGGAACCTAGTGTTTGATGCATGTGAACCTAGCCTTTCGTGACTGCCCTCTGTTATATGAAAATGGAAAAAGGTATAATAGGCCAAACCACAGGGATGTAACCACGTTGAGGAACCGAACTGATGTCAGAGAGTAGAGTCCTTAATTCTGTGAATACTAAACAAACCTGTCTTTCTGGCCATCGACGTCTGCATTTCTGCAATTTTGATCACTTGCCTGCGTACGGCGTTCGAGCCGAAATAGCTCAGTTGGGAGAGCGTTAGACTGAAGATTTAAAGGTCCCTGGTTCGATCCCGGGTTTCGGCAAGCGGAGCTTCGGATCCTCCAAAGCGTCTTTGTGAAGGAGGTTTTTTCCATGTTGTCAGACATCATGCCTACTTGCATCACAAGTTCCTGGCTCACTGTTAGTGTCAACAAGAATGAAATTGACCAAAGTGGAAGCAGCTCACTCATATATAGCTGTAAATCTTTACAATAACACTCCTGTCAGTTTTCGCTCCTCAGTCGTACTCTCAGTGGCTGACGCTTGCAGAGGTTCCATGGTGTAACGGTTAGCACTCTGGACTCTGAATCCAGCGATCCGAGTTCAAATCTCGGTGGGACCTCCTGCTCGGTTTCCTTTGCTAGAGTCTCGGAGCAGCTGCCTTAACCGCGTGACGGAGCAATCCTGTTAACACCCGCTGATCTGGGCCGAATTGTAATTCTGTTAAAACGTTTCCACCCACATGCAAGGGAACCTTCTCTACAGAGTGTGAAGTGCTGGAATCTTGCGCTAAAATGCAAACTTATGCTTCATTTCATACAATTCCCACTTTGTGATATTTGGTTCCTCTCAAGACGTTTTACTCCTCGTGAACGGAGTAATTAAATCTTACCCATTGTTGCCGCAGCTTGCAAATTAAGAATTAGGAATTGTGATGCGAACGCTCCCGAAGGGTCGGAGGTTCCATGGTGTAATGGTTAGCACTCTGGACTCTGAATCCAGCGATCCGAGTTCAAATCTCGGTGGGACCTACTCTTAGTGTTTCCTTCTGCCAATCTTTCAAGGTATGTTTTTGGGATGCCAAACATCAACTGAGTGAACAGCGATTGCCCGCTTGGTATCAGAGATTCGCTATGTATTGCAAGCGTGGCTAAACTAACAAGAAAGAGCCCTCGCGGCACAACGTAGACCGCATCGTTCACAAGCAAGGAAGCAAACTGAAGTTTGGTGTCATGTAGGGCGCGCTTTCTAAGAAACTTGTACAATCAAAAGAATTTTGAAGGTAGCATTTGCTAATTGTGGTGGTGAAACTTGGCAATGTCTCCTGTGAAGCCATTTTTGTTGTTCCAACAAATCTACTTTAGGCGTCCAATGTAGGTCCGAACTTCTCCGACCGTGACCGTGACCGCCGCGTGTTTCTTTTATGCCGAAATAGCTCAGTTGGGAGAGCGTTAGACTGAAGATCTAAAGGTCCCTGGTTCGATCCCGGGTTTCGGCAGACTCAGAGACCTGACTTTGCATTAGGTTTTTAACGGCTGACAATTCAATGTCTCGCATTGTTTTTTGGAATGGTTACCTTGAGCTACTGCAATGCCCTTCATTCTGAGTGTCTTCCAGTGAAAATCTATACAATCATCAATTAGACAGAGTTCTGCTCTCTCGAGTTCACCCGGGTCCCGCTCCTCTCAAGATTCCCCCCTCGTGCTCTGACAGAGATCATCCCTGTCACGGACACCTGGAGTGACCGTCTTGGGGCTTTGGTTGGGAAAGCAAAAAAGCTTCTCAGCGGTTCCATGGTGTAATGGTTAGCACTCTGGACTTTGAATCCAGTGATCCGAGTTCAAATCTCGGTGGAACCTAGTGTTTGATGCATGTGAACCTAGCCTTTCGTGACTGCCCTCTGTTATATGAAAATGGAAAAAGGTATAATAGGCCAAACCACAGGGATGTAACCACGTTGAGGAACCGAACTGATGTCAGAGAGTAGAGTCCTTAATTCTGTGAATACTAAACAAACCTGTCTTTCTGGCCATCGACGTCTGCATTTCTGCAATTTTGATCACTTGCCTGCGTACGGCGTTCGAGCCGAAATAGCTCAGTTGGGAGAGCGTTAGACTGAAGATCTAAAGGTCCCTGGTTCGATCCCGGGTTTCGGCAAGCGGAGCTTCGGATCCTCCAAAGCGTCCTTGTGAAGGAGGTTTTTTCCATGTTGTCAGACATCATGCCTACTTGCATCACAAGTTCCTGGCTCACTGTTAGTGTCAACAAGAATGAAATTGACCAAAGTGGAAGCAGCTCACTCATATATAGCTGTAAATCTTTACAATAACACTCCTGTCAGTTTTCGCTCCTCAGTCGTACTCTCAGTGGCTGACGCTTGCAGAGGTTCCATGGTGTAACGGTTAGCACTCTGGACTCTGAATCCAGCGATCCGAGTTCAAATCTCGGTGGGACCTGCTGCTCGGTTTCCTTTGCTAGAGTCTCGGAGCAGCTGCCTTAACCGCGTGACGGAGCAATCCTGTTAACACCCGCTGATCTGGGCCGAATTGTAATTCTGTTAAAACGTTTCCACCCACATGCAAGGGAACCTTCTCTACAGAGTGTGAAGTGCTGGAATCTTGCGCTAAAATGCAAACTTGTGCTTCATTTCATACAATTCCCACTTTGTGATATTTGGTTCCTCTCAAGACGTTTTACTCCTCGTGAACGGAGTAATTAAATCTTACCCATTGTTGCCGCAGCTTGCAAATTAAGAATTAGGAATTGTGATGCGAACGCTCCCGAAGGGTCAGAGGTTCCATGGTGTAATGGTTAGCACTCTGGACTCTGAATCCAGCGATCCGAGTTCAAATCTCGGTGGGACCTACTCTTAGTGTTTCCTTCTGCCAATCTTTCAAGGTATGTTTTTGGGACGCCAAACATCAACTGAGTGAACAGCGATTGCCCGCTTGGTATCAGAGATTCGCTATGTATTGCAAGCGTGGCTAAACTAACAAGAAAGAGCCCTCGCGGCACAACGTAGACCGCATCGTTCACAAGCAAGGAAGCAAACTGAAGTTTGGTGTCATGTAGGGCGCGCTTTCTAAGAAACTTGTACAATCAAAAGAATTTTGAAGGTAGCATTTGCTAATTGTGGTGGTGAAACTTGGCAATGTCTCCTGTGAAGCCATTTTTGTTGTTCCAACAAATCTACTTTAGGCGTCCAATGTAGGTCCGAACTTCTCCGACCGTGACCGTGACCGCCGCGTGTTTCTTTTATGCCGAAATAGCTCAGTTGGGAGAGCGTTAGACTGAAGATCTAAAGGTCCCTGGTTCGATTCCGGGTTTCGGCAGACTCAGAGACCTGACTTTGCATTAGGTTTTTAACGGCTGACAATTCAATGTCTCGCATTGTTTTTTGGAATGGTTACCTTGAGCTACTGCAATGCCCTTCATTCTGAGTGTCTTCCAGTGAAAATCTATACAATCATCAATTAGACAGAGTTCTGCTCTCTCGAGTTCACCCGGGTCCCGCTCCTCTCAAGATTCCCCCCTCGTGCTCTGACAGAGATCATCCCTGTCACGGACACCTGGAGTGACCGTCTTGGGGCTTTGGTTGGGAAAGCGAAAAAGCTTCTCAGCGGTTCCATGGTGTAATGGTTAGCACTCTGGACTTTGAATCCAGTGATCCGAGTTCAAATCTCGGTGGAACCTAGTGTTTGATGCATGTGAACCTAGCCTTTCGTGACTGCCCTCTGTTATATGAAAATGGAAAAAGGTATAATAGGCCAAACCACAGGGATGTAACCACGTTGAGGAACCGAACTGATGTCAGAGAGTAGAGTCCTTAATTCTGTGAATACTAAACAAACCTGTCTTTCTGGCCATCGACGTCTGCATTTCTGCAATTTTGATCACTTGCCTGCGTACGGCGTTCGAGCCGAAATAGCTCAGTTGGGAGAGCGTTAGACTGAAGATCTAAAGGTCCCTGGTTCGATCCCGGGTTTCGGCAAGCGGAGCTTCGGATCCTCCAAAGCGTCCTTGTGAAGGAGGTTTTTTCCATGTTGTCAGACATCATGCCTACTTGCATCACAAGTTCCTGGCTCACTGTTAGTGTCAACAAGAATGAAATTGACCAAAGTGGAAGCAGCTCACTCATATATAGCTGTAAATCTTTACAATAACACTCCTGTCAGTTTTCGCTCCTCAGTCGTACTCTCAGTGGCTGACGCTTGCAGAGGTTCCATGGTGTAACGGTTAGCACTCTGGACTCTGAATCCAGCGATCCGAGTTCAAATCTCGGTGGGACCTCCTGCTCGGTTTCCTTTGCTAGAGTCTCGGAGCAGCTGCCTTAACCGCGTGACGGAGCAATCCTGTTAACACCCGCTGATCTGGGCCGAATTGTAATTCTGTTAAAACGTTTCCACCCACATGCAAGGGAACCTTCTCTACAGAGTGTGAAGTGCTGGAATCTTGCGCTAAAATGCAAACTTGTGCTTCATTTCATACAATTCCCACTTTGTGATATTTGGTTCCTCTCAAGACGTTTTACTCCTCGTGAACGGAGTAATTAAATCTTACCCATTGTTGCCGCAGCTTGCAAATTAAGAATTAGGAATTGTGATGCGAACGCTCCCGAAGGGTCGGAGGTTCCATGGTGTAATGGTTAGCACTCTGGACTCTGAATCCAGCGATCCGAGTTCAAATCTCGGTGGGACCTACTCTTAGTGTTTCCTTCTGCCAATCTTTCAAGGTATGTTTTTGGGACGCCAAACATCAACTGAGTGAACAGCGATTGCCCGCTTGGTATCAGAGATTCGCTATGTATTGCAAGCGTGGCTAAACTAACAAGAAAGAGCCCTCGCGGCACAACGTAGACCGCATCGTTCACAAGCAAGGAAGCAAACTGAAGTTTGGTGTCATGTAGGGCGCGCTTTCTAAGAAACTTGTACAATCAAAAGAATTTTGAAGGTAGCATTTGCTAATTGTGGTGGTGAAACTTGGCAATGTCTCCTGTGAAGCCATTTTTGTTGTTCCAACAAATCTACTTTAGGCGTCCAATGTAGGTCCGAACTTCTCCGACCGTGACCGTGACCGCCGCGTGTTTCTTTTATGCCGAAATAGCTCAGTTGGGAGAGCGTTAGACTGAAGATCTAAAGGTCCCTGGTTCGATCCCGGGTTTCGGCAGACTCAGAGACCTGACTTTGCATTAGGTTTTTAACGGCTGACAATTCAATGTCTCGCATTGTTTTTTGGAATGGTTACCTTGAGCTACTGCAATGCCCTTCATTCTGAGTGTCTTCCAGTGAAAATCTATACAATCATCAATTAGACAGAGTTCTGCTCTCTCGAGTTCACTCGGGTCCCGCTCCTCTCAAGATTCCCCCCTCGTGCTCTGACAGAGATCATCCCTGTCACGGACACCTGGAGTGACCGTCTTGGGGCTTTGGTTGGGAAAGCGAAAAAGCTTCTCAGCGGTTGCATGGTGTAATGGTTAGCACTCTGGACTTTGAATCCAGTGATCCGAGTTCAAATCTCGGTGGAACCTAGTGTTTGATGCATGTGAACCTAGCCTTTCGTGACTGCCCTCTGTTATATGAAAATGGAAAAAGGTATAATAGGCCAAACCACAGGGATGTAACCACGTTGAGGAACCGAACTGATGTCAGAGAGTAGAGTCCTTAATTCTGTGAATACTAAACAAACCTGTCTTTCTGGCCATCGACGTCTGCATTTCTGCAATTTTGATCACTTGCCTGCGTACGGCGTTCGAGCCGAAATAGCTCAGTTGGGAGAGCGTTAGACTGAAGATCTAAAGGTCCCTGGTTCGATCCCGGGTTTCGGCAAGCGGAGCTTCGGATCCTCCAAAGCGTCTTTGTGAAGGAGGTTTTTTCCATGTTGTCAGACATCATGCCTACTTGCATCACAAGTTCCTGGCTCACTGTTAGTGTCAACAAGAATGAAATTGACCAAAGTGGAAGCAGCTCACTCATATATAGCTGTAAATCTTTACAATAACACTCCTGTCAGTTTTCGCTCCTCAGTCGTACTCTCAGTGGCTGACGCTTGCAGAGGTTCCATGGTGTAACGGTTAGCACTCTGGACTCTGAATCCAGCGATCCGAGTTCAAATCTCGGTGGGACCTGCTGCTCGGTTTCCTTTGCTAGAGTCTCGGAGCAGCTGCCTTAACCGCGTGACGGAGCAATCCTGTTAACACCCGCTGATCTGGGCCGAATTGTAATTCTGTTAAAACGTTTCCACCCACATGCAAGGGAACCTTCTCTACAGAGTGTGAAGTGCTGGAATCTTGCGCTAAAATGCAAACTTGTGCTTCATTTCATACAATTCCCACTTTGTGATATTTGGTTCCTCTCAAGACGTTTTACTCCTCGTGAACGGAGTAATTAAATCTTACCCATTGTTGCCGCAGCTTGCAAATTAAGAATTAGGAATTGTGATGCGAACGCTCCCGAAGGGTCAGAGGTTCCATGGTGTAATGGTTAGCACTCTGGACTCTGAATCCAGCGATCCGAGTTCAAATCTCGGTGGGACCTACTCTTAGTGTTTCCTTCTGCCAATCTTTCAAGGTATGTTTTTGGGACGCCAAACATCAACTGAGTGAACAGCGATTGCCCGCTTGGTATCAGAGATTCGCTATGTATTGCAAGCGTGGCTAAACTAACAAGAAAGAGCCCTCGCGGCACAACGTAGACCGCATCGTTCACAAGCAAGGAAGCAAACTGAAGTTTGGTGTCATGTAGGGCGCGCTTTCTAAGAAACTTGTACAATCAAAAGAATTTTGAAGGTAGCATTTGCTAATTGTGGTGGTGAAACTTGGCAATGTCTCCTGTGAAGCCATTTTTGTTGTTCCAACAAATCTACTTTAGGCGTCCAATGTAGGTCCGAACTTCTCCGACCGTGACCGTGACCGCCGCGTGTTTCTTTTATGCCGAAATAGCTCAGTTGGGAGAGCGTTAGACTGAAGATCTAAAGGTCCCTGGTTCGATTCCGGGTTTCGGCAGACTCAGAGACCTGACTTTGCATTAGGTTTTTAACGGCTGACAATTCAATGTCTCGCATTGTTTTTTGGAATGGTTACCTTGAGCTACTGCAATGCCCTTCATTCTGAGTGTCTTCCAGTGAAAATCTATACAATCATCAATTAGACAGAGTTCTGCTCTCTCGAGTTCACCCGGGTCCCGCTCCTCTCAAGATTCCCCCCTCGTGCTCTGACAGAGATCATCCCTGTCACGGACACCTGGAGTGACCGTCTTGGGGCTTTGGTTGGGAAAGCGAAAAAGCTTCTCAGCGGTTCCACGGTGTAATGGTTAGCACTCTGGACTTTGAATCCAGTGATCCGAGTTCAAATCTCGGTGGAACCTAGTGTTTGATGCATGTGAACCTAGCCTTTCGTGACTGCCCTCTGTTATATGAAAATGGAAAAAGGTATAATAGGCCAAACCACAGGGATGTAACCACGTTGAGGAACCGAACTGATGTCAGAGAGTAGAGTCCTTAATTCTGTGAATACTAAACAAACCTGTCTTTCTGGCCATCGACGTCTGCATTTCTGCAATTTTGATCACTTGCCTGCGTACGGCGTTCGAGCCGAAATAGCTCAGTTGGGAGAGCGTTAGACTGAAGATCTAAAGGTCCCTGGTTCGATCCCGGGTTTCGGCAAGCGGAGCTTCGGATCCTCCAAAGCGTCCTTGTGAAGGAGGTTTTTTCCATGTTGTCAGACATCATGCCTACTTGCATCACAAGTTCCTGGCTCACTGTTAGTGTCAACAAGAATGAAATTGACCAAAGTGGAAGCAGCTCACTCATATATAGCTGTAAATCTTTACAATAACACTCCTGTCAGTTTTCGCTCCTCAGTCGTACTCTCAGTGGCTGACGCTTGCAGAGGTTCCATGGTGTAACGGTTAGCACTCTGGACTCTGAATCCAGCGATCCGAGTTCAAATCTCGGTGGGACCTGCTGCTCGGTTTCCTTTGCTAGAGTCTCGGAGCAGCTGCCTTAACCGCGTGACGGAGCAATCCTGTTAACACCCGCTGATCTGGGCCGAATTGTAATTCTGTTAAAACGTTTCCACCCACATGCAAGGGAACCTTCTCTACAGAGTGTGAAGTGCTGGAATCTTGCGCTAAAATGCAAACTTGTGCTTCATTTCATACAATTCCCACTTTGTGATATTTGGTTCCTCTCAAGACGTTTTACTCCTCGTGAACGGAGTAATTAAATCTTACCCATTGTTGCCGCAGCTTGCAAATTAAGAATTAGGAATTGTGATGCGAACGCTCCCGAAGGGTCGGAGGTTCCATGGTGTAATGGTTAGCACTCTGGACTCTGAATCCAGCGATCCGAGTTCAAATCTCGGTGGGACCTACTCTTAGTGTTTCCTTCTGCCAATCTTTCAAGGTATGTTTTTGGGACGCCAAACATCAACTGAGTGAACAGCGATTGCCCGCTTGGTATCAGAGATTCGCTATGTATTGCAAGCGTGGCTAAACTAACAAGAAAGAGCCCTCGCGGCACAACGTAGACCGCATCGTTCACAAGCAAGGAAGCAAACTGAAGTTTGGTGTCATGTAGGGCGCGCTTTCTAAGAAACTTGTACAATCAAAAGAATTTTGAAGGTAGCATTTGCTAATTGTGGTGGTGAAACTTGGCAATGTCTCCTGTGAAGCCATTTTTGTTGTTCCAACAAATCTACTTTAGGCGTCCAATGTAGGTCCGAACTTCTCCGACCGTGACCGTGACCGCCGCGTGTTTCTTTTATGCCGAAATAGCTCAGTTGGGAGAGCGTTAGACTGAAGATCTAAAGGTCCCTGGTTCGATCCCGGGTTTCGGCAGACTCAGAGACCTGACTTTGCATTAGGTTTTTAACGGCTGACAATTCAATGTCTCGCATTGTTTTTTGGAATGGTTACCTTGAGCTACTGCAATGCCCTTCATTCTGAGTGTCTTCCAGTGAAAATCTATACAATCATCAATTAGACAGAGTTCTGCTCTCTCGAGTTCACTCGGGTCCCGCTCCTCTCAAGATTCCCCCCTCGTGCTCTGACAGAGATCATCCCTGTCACGGACACCTGGAGTGACCGTCTTGGGGCTTTGGTTGGGAAAGCGAAAAAGCTTCTCAGCGGTTGCATGGTGTAATGGTTAGCACTCTGGACTTTGAATCCAGTGATCCGAGTTCAAATCTCGGTGGAACCTAGTGTTTGATGCATGTGAACCTAGCCTTTCGTGACTGCCCTCTGTTATATGAAAATGGAAAAAGGTATAATAGGCCAAACCACAGGGATGTAACCACGTTGAGGAACCGAACTGATGTCAGAGAGTAGAGTCCTTAATTCTGTGAATACTAAACAAACCTGTCTTTCTGGCCATCGACGTCTGCATTTCTGCAATTTTGATCACTTGCCTGCGTACGGCGTTCGAGCCGAAATAGCTCAGTTGGGAGAGCGTTAGACTGAAGATCTAAAGGTCCCTGGTTCGATCCCGGGTTTCGGCAAGCGGAGCTTCGGATCCTCCAAAGCGTCTTTGTGAAGGAGGTTTTTTCCATGTTGTCAGACATCATGCCTACTTGCATCACAAGTTCCTGGCTCACTGTTAGTGTCAACAAGAATGAAATTGACCAAAGTGGAAGCAGCTCACTCATATATAGCTGTAAATCTTTACAATAACACTCCTGTCAGTTTTCGCTCCTCAGTCGTACTCTCAGTGGCTGACGCTTGCAGAGGTTCCATGGTGTAACGGTTAGCACTCTGGACTCTGAATCCAGCGATCCGAGTTCAAATCTCGGTGGGACCTGCTGCTCGGTTTCCTTTGCTAGAGTCTCGGAGCAGCTGCCTTAACCGCGTGACGGAGCAATCCTGTTAACACCCGCTGATCTGGGCCGAATTGTAATTCTGTTAAAACGTTTCCACCCACATGCAAGGGAACCTTCTCTACAGAGTGTGAAGTGCTGGAATCTTGCGCTAAAATGCAAACTTGTGCTTCATTTCATACAATTCCCACTTTGTGATATTTGGTTCCTCTCAAGACGTTTTACTCCTCGTGAACGGAGTAATTAAATCTTACCCATTGTTGCCGCAGCTTGCAAATTAAGAATTAGGAATTGTGATGCGAACGCTCCCGAAGGGTCAGAGGTTCCATGGTGTAATGGTTAGCACTCTGGACTCTGAATCCAGCGATCCGAGTTCAAATCTCGGTGGGACCTACTCTTAGTGTTTCCTTCTGCCAATCTTTCAAGGTATGTTTTTGGGACGCCAAACATCAACTGAGTGAACAGCGATTGCCCGCTTGGTATCAGAGATTCGCTATGTATTGCAAGCGTGGCTAAACTAACAAGAAAGAGCCCTCGCGGCACAACGTAGACCGCATCGTTCACAAGCAAGGAAGCAAACTGAAGTTTGGTGTCATGTAGGGCGCGCTTTCTAAGAAACTTGTACAATCAAAAGAATTTTGAAGGTAGCATTTGCTAATTGTGGTGGTGAAACTTGGCAATGTCTCCTGTGAAGCCATTTTTGTTGTTCCAACAAATCTACTTTAGGCGTCCAATGTAGGTCCGAACTTCTCCGACCGTGACCGTGACCGCCGCGTGTTTCTTTTATGCCGAAATAGCTCAGTTGGGAGAGCGTTAGACTGAAGATCTAAAGGTCCCTGGTTTGATTCCGGGTTTCGGCAGACTCAGAGACCTGACTTTGCATTAGGTTTTTAACGGCTGACAATTCAATGTCTCGCATTGTTTTTTGGAATGGTTACCTTGAGCTACTGCAATGCCCTTCATTCTGAGTGTCTTCCAGTGAAAATCTATACAATCATCAATTAGACAGAGTTCTGCTCTCTCGAGTTCACCCGGGTCCCGCTCCTCTCAAGATTCCCCCCTCGTGCTCTGACAGAGATCATCCCTGTCACGGACACCTGGAGTGACCGTCTTGGGGCTTTGGTTGGGAAAGCGAAAAAGCTTCTCAGCGGTTCCATGGTGTAATGGTTAGCACTCTGGACTTTGAATCCAGTGATCCGAGTTCAAATCTCGGTGGAACCTAGTGTTTGATGCATGTGAACCTAGCCTTTCGTGACTGCCCTCTGTTATATGAAAATGGAAAAAGGTATAATAGGCCAAACCACAGGGATGTAACCACGTTGAGGAACCGAACTGATGTCAGAGAGTAGAGTCCTTAATTCTGTGAATACTAAACAAACCTGTCTTTCTGGCCATCGACGTCTGCATTTCTGCAATTTTGATCACTTGCCTGCGTACGGCGTTCGAGCCGAAATAGCTCAGTTGGGAGAGCGTTAGACTGAAGATCTAAAGGTCCCTGGTTCGATCCCGGGTTTCGGCAAGCGGAGCTTCGGATCCTCCAAAGCGTCCTTGTGAAGGAGGTTTTTTCCATGTTGTCAGACATCATGCCTACTTGCATCACAAGTTCCTGGCTCACTGTTAGTGTCAACAAGAATGAAATTGACCAAAGTGGAAGCAGCTCACTCATATATAGCTGTAAATCTTTACAATAACACTCCTGTCAGTTTTCGCTCCTCAGTCGTACTCTCAGTGGCTGACGCTTGCAGAGGTTCCATGGTGTAACGGTTAGCACTCTGGACTCTGAATCCAGCGATCCGAGTTCAAATCTCGGTGGGACCTGCTGCTCGGTTTCCTTTGCTAGAGTCTCGGAGCAGCTGCCTTAACCGCATGACGGAGCAATCCTGTTAACACCCGCTGATCTGGGCCGAATTGTAATTCTGTTAAAACGTTTCCACCCACATGCAAGGGAACCTTCTCTACAGAGTGTGAAGTGCTGGAATCTTGCGCTAAAATGCAAACTTGTGCTTCATTTCATACAATTCCCACTTTGTGATATTTGGTTCCTCTCAAGACGTTTTACTCCTCGTGAACGGAGTAATTAAATCTTACCCATTGTTGCCGCAGCTTGCAAATTAAGAATTAGGAATTGTGATGCGAACGCTCCCGAAGGGTCAGAGGTTCCATGGTGTAATGGTTAGCACTCTGGACTCTGAATCCAGCGATCCGAGTTCAAATCTCTGTGGGACCTACTCTTAGTGTTTCCTTCTGCCAATCTTTCAAGGTATGTTTTTGGGACGCCAAACATCAACTGAGTGAACAGCGATTGCCCGCTTGGTATCAGAGATTCGCTATGTATTGCAAGCGTGGCTAAACTAACAAGAAAGAGCCCTCGCGGCACAACGTAGACCGCATCGTTCACAAGCAAGGAAGCAAACTGAAGTTTGGTGTCATGTAGGGCGCGCTTTCTAAGAAACTTGTACAATCAAAAGAATTTTGAAGGTAGCATTTGCTAATTGTGGTGGTGAAACTTGGCAATGTCTCCTGTGAAGCCATTTTTGTTGTTCCAACAAATCTACTTTAGGCGTCCAATGTAGGTCCGAACTTCTCCGACCGTGACCGTGACCGCCGCGTGTTTCTTTTATGCCGAAATAGCTCAGTTGGGAGAGCGTTAGACTGAAGATCTAAAGGTCCCTGGTTCGATTCCGGGTTTCGGCAGACTCAGAGATCGACTTTGCATTAGGTTTTTAACGGCTGACAATTCAATGTCTCGCATTGTTTTTTGGAATGGTTACCTTGAGCTACTGCAATGCCCTTCATTCTGAGTGTCTTCCAGTGAAAATCTATACAATCATCAATTAGACAGAGTTCTGCTCTCTCGAGTTCACCCGGGTCCCGCTCCTCTCAAGATTCCCCCCTCGTGCTCTGACAGAGATCATCCCTGTCACGGACACCTGGAGTGACCGTCTTGGGGCTTTGGTTGGGAAAGCGAAAAAGCTTCTCAGCGGTTCCATGGTGTAATGGTTAGCACTCTGGACTTTGAATCCAGTGATCCGAGTTCAAATCTCGGTGGAACCTAGTGTTTGATGCATGTGAACCTAGCCTTTCGTGACTGCCCTCTGTTATATGAAAATGGAAAAAGGTATAATAGGCCAAACCACAGGGATGTAACCACGTTGAGGAACCGAACTGATGTCAGAGAGTAGAGTCCTTAATTCTGTGAATACTAAACAAACCTGTCTTTCTGGCCATCGACGTCTGCATTTCTGCAATTTTGATCACTTGCCTGCGTACGGCGTTCGAGCCGAAATAGCTCAGTTGGGAGAGCGTTAGACTGAAGATCTAAAGGTCCCTGGTTCGATCCCGGGTTTCGGCAAGCGGAGCTTCGGATCCTCCAAAGCGTCTTTGTGAAGGAGGTTTTTTCCATGTTGTCAGACATCATGCCTACTTGCATCACAAGTTCCTGGCTCACTGTTAGTGTCAACAAGAATGAAATTGACCAAAGTGGAAGCAGCTTACTCATATATAGCTGTAAATCTTTACAATAACACTCCTGTCAGTTTTCGCTCCTCAGTCGTACTCTCAGTGGCTGACGCTTGCAGAGGTTCCATGGTGTAACGGTTAGCACTCTGGACTCTGAATCCAGCGATCCGAGTTCAAATCTCGGTGGGACCTGCTGCTCGGTTTCCTTTGCTAGAGTCTCGGAGCAGCTGCCTTAACCGCGTGACGGAGCAATCCTGTTAACACCCGCTGATCTGGGCCGAATTGTAATTCTGTTAAAACGTTTCCACCCACATGCAAGGGAACCTTCTCTACAGAGTGTGAAGTGCTGGAATCTTGCGCTAAAATGCAAACTTGTGCTTCATTTCATACAATTCCCACTTTGTGATATTTGGTTCCTCTCAAGACGTTTTACTCCTCGTGAACGGAGTAATTAAATCTTACCCATTGTTGCCGCAGCTTGCAAATTAAGAATTAGGAATTGTGATGCGAACGCTCCCGAAGGGTCAGAGGTTCCATGGTGTAATGGTTAGCACTCTGGACTCTGAATCCAGCGATCCGAGTTCAAATCTCTGTGGGACCTACTCTTAGTGTTTCCTTCTGCCAATCTTTCAAGGTATGTTTTTGGGACGCCAAACATCAACTGAGTGAACAGCGATTGCCCGCTTGGTATCAGAGATTCGCTATGTATTGCAAGCGTGGCTAAACTAACAAGAAAGAGCCCTCGCGGCACAACGTAGACCGCATCGTTCACAAGCAAGGAAGCAAACTGAAGTTTGGTGTCATGTAGGGCGCGCTTTCTAAGAAACTTGTACAATCAAAAGAATTTTGAAGGTAGCATTTGCTAATTGTGGTGGTGAAACTTGGCAATGTCTCCTGTGAAGCCATTTTTGTTGTTCCAACAAATCTACTTTAGGCGTCCAATGTAGGTCCGAACTTCTCCGACCGTGACCGTGACCGCCGCGTGTTTCTTTTATGCCGAAATAGCTCAGTTGGGAGAGCGTTAGACTGAAGATCTAAAGGTCCCTGGTTCGATTCCGGGTTTCGGCAGACTCAGAGATCGACTTTGCATTAGGTTTTTAACGGCTGACAATTCAATGTCTCGCATTGTTTTTTGGAATGGTTACCTTGAGCTACTGCAATGCCCTTCATTCTGAGTG
This sequence comes from Hoplias malabaricus, assembly GCF_029633855.1. Lineage (NCBI taxonomy): Eukaryota > Metazoa > Chordata > Actinopteri > Characiformes > Erythrinidae > Hoplias > Hoplias malabaricus. The sequence goes on along the minus strand of NC_089801.1, from coordinate 13,357,968 downwards.
TCTTCCAGTGAAAATCTATACAATCATCAATTAGACAGAGTTCTGCTCTCTCGAGTTCACCCGGGTCCCGCTCCTCTCAAGATTCCCCCCTCGTGCTCTGACAGAGATCATCCCTGTCACGGACACCTGGAGTGACCGTCTTGGGGCTTTGGTTGGGAAAGCGAAAAAGCTTCTCAGCGGTTCCATGGTGTAATGGTTAGCACTCTGGACTTTGAATCCAGTGATCCGAGTTCAAATCTCGGTGGAACCTAGTGTTTGATGCATGTGAACCTAGCCTTTCGTGACTGCCCTCTGTTATATGAAAATGGAAAAAGGTATAATAGGCCAAACCACAGGGATGTAACCACGTTGAGGAACCGAACTGATGTCAGAGAGTAGAGTCCTTAATTCTGTGAATACTAAACAAACCTGTCTTTCTGGCCATCGACGTCTGCATTTCTGCAATTTTGATCACTTGCCTGCGTACGGCGTTCGAGCCGAAATAGCTCAGTTGGGAGAGCGTTAGACTGAAGATCTAAAGGTCCCTGGTTCGATCCCGGGTTTCGGCAAGCGGAGCTTCGGATCCTCCAAAGCGTCTTTGTGAAGGAGGTTTTTTCCATGTTGTCAGACATCATGCCTACTTGCATCACAAGTTCCTGGCTCACTGTTAGTGTCAACAAGAATGAAATTGACCAAAGTGGAAGCAGCTTACTCATATATAGCTGTAAATCTTTACAATAACACTCCTGTCAGTTTTCGCTCCTCAGTCGTACTCTCAGTGGCTGACGCTTGCAGAGGTTCCATGGTGTAACGGTTAGCACTCTGGACTCTGAATCCAGCGATCCGAGTTCAAATCTCGGTGGGACCTGCTGCTCGGTTTCCTTTGCTAGAGTCTCGGAGCAGCTGCCTTAACCGCGTGACGGAGCAATCCTGTTAACACCCGCTGATCTGGGCCGAATTGTAATTCTGTTAAAACGTTTCCACCCACATGCAAGGGAACCTTCTCTACAGAGTGTGAAGTGCTGGAATCTTGCGCTAAAATGCAAACTTGTGCTTCATTTCATACAATTCCCACTTTGTGATATTTGGTTCCTCTCAAGACGTTTTACTCCTCGTGAACGGAGTAATTAAATCTTACCCATTGTTGCCGCAGCTTGCAAATTAAGAATTAGGAATTGTGATGCGAACGCTCCCGAAGGGTCAGAGGTTCCATGGTGTAATGGTTAGCACTCTGGACTCTGAATCCAGCGATCCGAGTTCAAATCTCTGTGGGACCTACTCTTAGTGTTTCCTTCTGCCAATCTTTCAAGGTATGTTTTTGGGACGCCAAACATCAACTGAGTGAACAGCGATTGCCCGCTTGGTATCAGAGATTCACTATGTATTGCAAGCGTGGCTAAACTAACAAGAAAGAGCCCTCGCGGCACAACGTAGACCGCATCGTTCACAAGCAAGGAAGCAAACTGAAGTTTGGTGTCATGTAGGGCGCGCTTTCTAAGAAACTTGTACAATCAAAAGAATTTTGAAGGTAGCATTTGCTAATTGTGGTGGTGAAACTTGGCAATGTCTCCTGTGAAGCCATTTTTGTTGTTCCAACAAATCTACTTTAGGCGTCCAATGTAGGTCCAAACTTCTCCGACCGTGACCGTGACCGCCGCGTGTTTCTTTTATGCCGAAATAGCTCAGTTGGGAGAGCGTTAGACTGAAGATCTAAAGGTCCCTGGTTCGATTCCGGGTTTCGGCAGACTCAGAGATCGACTTTGCATTAGGTTTTTAACGGCTGACAATTCAATGTCTCGCATTGTTTTTTGGAATGGTTACCTTGAGCTACTGCAATGCCCTTCATTCTGAGTGTCTTCCAGTGAAAATCTATACAATCATCAATTAGACAGAGTTCTGCTCTCTCGAGTTCACCCGGGTCCCGCTCCTCTCAAGATTCCCCCCTCGTGCTCTGACAGAGATCATCCCTGTCACGGACACCTGGAGTGACCGTCTTGGGGCTTTGGTTGGGAAAGCGAAAAAGCTTCTCAGCGGTTCCATGGTGTAATGGTTAGCACTCTGGACTTTGAATCCAGTGATCCGAGTTCAAATCTCGGTGGAACCTAGTGTTTGATGCATGTGAACCTAGCCTTTCGTGACTGCCCTCTGTTATATGAAAATGGAAAAAGGTATAATAGGCCAAACCACAGGGATGTAACCACGTTGAGGAACCGAACTGATGTCAGAGAGTAGAGTCCTTAATTCTGTGAATACTAAACAAACCTGTCTTTCTGGCCATCGACGTCTGCATTTCTGCAATTTTGATCACTTGCCTGCGTACGGCGTTCGAGCCGAAATAGCTCAGTTGGGAGAGCGTTAGACTGAAGATCTAAAGATCCCTGGTTCGATCCCGGGTTTCGGCAAGCGGAGCTTCGGATCCTCCAAAGTGTCCTTGTGAAGGAGGTTTTTTCCATGTTGTCAGACATCATGCCTACTTGCATCACAAGTTCCTGGCTCACTGTTAGTGTCAACAAGAATGAAATTGACCAAAGTGGAAGCAGCTCACTCATATATAGCTGTAAATCTTTACAATAACACTCCTGTCAGTTTTCGCTCCTCAGTCGTACTCTCAGTGGCTGACGCTTGCAGAGGTTCCATGGTGTAACGGTTAGCACTCTGGACTCTGAATCCAGCGATCAGAGTTCAAATCTCGGTGGGACCTCCTGCTCGGTTTCCTTTGCTAGAGTCTCGGAGCAGCTGCCTTAACCGCGTGATGGAGCAATCCTGTTAACACCCGCTGATCTGGGCCGAATTGTAATTCTGTTAAAACGTTTCCACCCACATGCAAGGGAACCTTCTCTACAGAGTGTGAAGTGCTGGAATCTTGCGCTAAAATGCAAACTTGTGCTTCATTTCATACAATTCCCACTTTGTGATATTTGGTTCCTCTCAAGACGTTTTACTCCTCGTGAACGGAGTAATTAAATCTTACCCATTGTTGCCGCAGCTTGCAAATTAAGAATTAGGAATTGTGATGCGAACGCTCCCGAAGGGTCAGAGGTTCCATGGTGTAATGGTTAGCACTCTGGACTCTGAATCCAGCGATCCGAGTTCAAATCTCTGTGGGACCTACTCTTAGTGTTTCCTTCTGCCAATCTTTCAAGGTATGTTTTTGGGACGCCAAACATCAACTGAGTGAACAGCGATTGCCCGCTTGGTATCAGAGATTCGCTATGTATTGCAAGCATGGCTAAACTAACAAGAAAGAGCCCTCGCAGCACAACGTAGACCGCATCGTTCACAAGCAAGGAAGCAAACTGAAGTTTGGTGTCATGTAGGGCGCGCTTTCTAAGAAACTTGTACAATCAAAAGAATTTTGAAGGTAGCATTTGCTAATTGTGGTGGTGAAACTTGGCAATGTCTCCTGTGAAGCCATTTTTGTTGTTCCAACAAATCTACTTTAGGCGTCCAATGTAGGTCCGAACTTCTCCGACCGTGACCGTGACCGCCGCGTGTTTCTTTTATGCCGAAATAGCTCAGTTGGGAGAGCGTTAGACTGAAGATCTAAAGGTCCCTGGTTCGATCCCGGGTTTCGGCAGACTCAGAGACCTGACTTTGCATTAGGTTTTTAACGGCTGACAATTCAATGTCTCGCATTGTTTTTTGGAATGGTTACCTTGAGCTACTGCAATGCCCTTCATTCTGAGTGTCTTCCAGTGAAAATCTATACAATCATCAATTAGACAGAGTTCTGCTCTCTTGAGTTCACTCGGGTCCCGCTCCTCTCAAGATTCCCCCCTCGTGCTCTGACAGAGATCATCCCTGTCACGGACACCTGGAGTGACCGTCTTGGGGCTTTGGTTGGGAAAGCGAAAAAGCTTCTCAGCGGTTGCATGGTGTAATGGTTAGCACTCTGGACTTTGAATCCAGTGATCCGAGTTCAAATCTCGGTGGAACCTAGTGTTTGATGCATGTGAACCTAGCCTTTCGTGACTGCCCTCTGTTATATGAAAATGGAAAAAGGTATAATAGGCCAAACCACAGGGATGTAACCACGTTGAGGAACCGAACTGATGTCAGAGAGTAGAGTCCTTAATTCTGTGAATACTAAACAAACCTGTCTTTCTGGCCATCGACGTCTGCATTTCTGCAATTTTGATCACTTGCCTGCGTACTGCGTTCGAGCCGAAATAGCTCAGTTGGGAGAGCGTTAGACTGAAGATCTAAAGGTCCCTGGTTCGATCCCGGGTTTCGGCAAGCGGAGCTTCGGATCCTCCAAAGCGTCCTTGTGAAGGAGGTTTTTTCCATGTTGTCAGACATCATGCCTACTTGCATCACAAGTTCCTGGCTCACTGTTAGTGTCAACAAGAATGAAATTGACCAAAGTGGAAGCAGCTCACTCATATATAGCTGTAAATCTTTACAATAACACTCCTGTCAGTTTTCGCTCCTCAGTCGTACTCTCAGTGGCTGACGCTTGCAGAGGTTCCATGGTGTAACGGTTAGCACTCTGGACTCTGAATCCAGCGATCCGAGTTCAAATCTCGGTGGGACCTGCTGCTCGGTTTCCTTTGCTAGAGTCTCGGAGCAGCTGCCTTAACCGCGTGACGGAGCAATCCTGTTAACACCCGCTGGTCTGGGCCGAATTGTAATTCTGTTAAAACGTTTCCACCCACATGCAAGGGAACCTTCTCTACAGAGTGTGAAGTGCTGGAATCTTGCGCTAAAATGCAAACTTGTGCTTCATTTCATACAATTCCCACTTTGTGATATTTGGTTCCTCTCAAGACGTTTTACTCCTCGTGAACGGAGTAATTAAATCTTACCCATTGTTGCCGCAGCTTGCAAATTAAGAATTAGGAATTGTGATGCGAACGCTCCCGAAGGGTCAGAGGTTCCATGGTGTAATGGTTAGCACTCTGGACTCTGAATCCAGCGATCCGAGTTCAAATCTCGGTGGGACCTACTCTTAGTGTTTCCTTCTGCCAATCTTTCAAGGTATGTTTTTGGGACGCCAAACATCAACTGAGTGAACAGCGATTGCCCGCTTGGTATCAGAGATTCGCTATGTATTGCAAGCGTGGCTAAACTAACAAGAAAGAGCCCTCGCGGCACAACGTAGACCGCATCGTTCACAAGCAAGGAAGCAAACTGAAGTTTGGTGTCATGTAGGGCGCGCTTTCTAAGAAACTTGTACAATCAAAAGAATTTTGAAGGTAGCATTTGCTAATTGTGGTGGTGAAACTTGGCAATGTCTCCTGTGAAGCCATTTTTGTTGTTCCAACAAATCTACTTTAGGCGTCCAATGTAGGTCCGAACTTCTCCGACCGTGACCGTGACCGCCGCGTGTTTCTTTTATGCCGAAATAGCTCAGTGGGGAGAGCGTTAGACTGAAGATCTAAAGGTCCCTGGTTCGATCCCGGGTTTCGGCAGACTCAGAGACCTGACTTTGCATTAGGTTTTTAACGGCTGACAATTCAATGTCTCGCATTGTTTTTTGGAATGGTTACCTTGAGCTACTGCAATGCCCTTCATTCTGAGTGTCTTCCAGTGAAAATCTATACAATCATCAATTAGACAGAGTTCTGCTCTCTCGAGTTCACTCGGGTCCCGCTCCTCTCAAGATTCCCCCCTCGTGCTCTGACAGAGATCATCCCTGTCACGGACACCTGGAGTGACCGTCTTGGGGCTTTGGTTGGGAAAGCGAAAAAGCTTCTCAGCGGTTGCATGGTGTAATGGTTAGCACTCTGGACTTTGAATCCAGTGATCCGAGTTCAAATCTCGGTGGAACCTAGTGTTTGATGCATGTGAACCTAGCCTTTCGTGACTGCCCTCTGTTATATGAAAATGGAAAAAGGTATAATAGGCCAAACCACAGGGATGTAACCACGTTGAGGAACCGAACTGATGTCAGAGAGTAGAGTCCTTAATTCTGTGAATACTAAACAAACCTGTCTTTCTGGCCATCGACGTCTGCATTTCTGCAATTTTGATCACTTGCCTGCGTACGGCGTTCGAGCCGAAATAGCTCAGTTGGGAGAGCGTTAGACTGAAGATCTAAAGGTCCCTGGTTCGATCCCGGGTTTCGGCAAGCGGAGCTTCGGATCCTCCAAAGCGTCTTTGTGAAGGAGGTTTTTTCCATGTTGTCAGACATCATGCCTACTTGCATCACAAGTTCCTGGCTCACTGTTAGTGTCAACAAGAATGAAATTGACCAAAGTGGAAGCAGCTCACTCATATATAGCTGTAAATCTTTACAATAACACTCCTGTCAGTTTTCGCTCCTCAGTCGTACTCTCAGTGGCTGACGCTTGCAGAGGTTCCATGGTGTAACGGTTAGCACTCTGGACTCTGAATCCAGCGATCCGAGTTCAAATCTCGGTGGGACCTGCTGCTCGGTTTCCTTTGCTAGAGTCTCGGAGCAGCTGCCTTAACCGCGTGACGGAGCAATCCTGTTAACACCCGCTGATGTGGGCCGAATTGTAATTCTGTTAAAACGTTTCCACCCACATGCAAGGGAACCTTCTCTACAGAGTGTGAAGTGCTGGAATCTTGCGCTAAAATGCAAACTTGTGCTTCATTTCATACAATTCCCACTTTGTGATATTTGGTTCCTCTCAAGACGTTTTACTCCTCGTGAACGGAGTAATTAAATCTAACCCATTGTTGCCGCAGCTTGCAAATTAAGAATTAGGAATTGTGATGCGAACGCTCCCGAAGGGTCGGAGGTTCCATGGTGTAATGGTTAGCACTCTGGACTCTGAATCCAGCGATCCGAGTTCAAATCTCGGTGGGACCTGCTGCTCGGTTTCCTTTGCTAGAGTCTCGGAGCAGCTGCCTTAACCGCGTGACGGAGCAATCCTGTTAACACCCGCTGGTCTGGGCCGAATTGTAATTCTGTTAAAACGTTTCCACCCACATGCAAGGGAACCTTCTCTACAGAGTGTGAAGTGCTGGAATCTTGCGCTAAAATGCAAACTTGTGCTTCATTTCATACAATTCCCACTTTGTGATATTTGGTTCCTCTCAAGACGTTTTACTCCTCGTGAACGGAGTAATTAAATCTTACCCATTGTTGCCGCAGCTTGCAAATTAAGAATTAGGAATTGTGATGCGAACGCTCCCGAAGGGTCAGAGGTTCCATGGTGTAATGGTTAGCACTCTGGACTCTGAATCCAGCGATCCGAGTTCAAATCTCGGTGGGACCTACTCTTAGTGTTTCCTTCTGCCAATCTTTCAAGGTATGTTTTTGGGACGCCAAACATCAACTGAGTGAACAGCGATTGCCCGCTTGGTATCAGAGATTCGCTATGTATTGCAAGCGTGGCTAAACTAACAAGAAAGAGCCCTCGCGGCACAACGTAGACCGCATCGTTCACAAGCAAGGAAGCAAACTGAAGTTTGGTGTCATGTAGGGCGCGCTTTCTAAGAAACTTGTACAATCAAAAGAATTTTGAAGGTAGCATTTGCTAATTGTGGTGGTGAAACTTGGCAATGTCTCCTGTGAAGCCATTTTTGTTGTTCCAACAAATCTACTTTAGGCGTCCAATGTAGGTCCGAACTTCTCCGACCGTGACCGTGACCGCCGCGTGTTTCTTTTATGCCGAAATAGCTCAGTGGGGAGAGCGTTAGACTGAAGATCTAAAGGTCCCTGGTTCGATCCCGGGTTTCGGCAGACTCAGAGACCTGACTTTGCATTAGGTTTTTAACGGCTGACAATTCAATGTCTCGCATTGTTTTTTGGAATGGTTACCTTGAGCTACTGCAATGCCCTTCATTCTGAGTGTCTTCCAGTGAAAATCTATACAATCATCAATTAGACAGAGTTCTGCTCTCTCGAGTTCACTCGGGTCCCGCTCCTCTCAAGATTCCCCCCTCGTGCTCTGACAGAGATCATCCCTGTCACGGACACCTGGAGTGACCGTCTTGGGGCTTTGGTTGGGAAAGCGAAAAAGCTTCTCAGCGGTTGCATGGTGTAATGGTTAGCACTCTGGACTTTGAATCCAGTGATCCGAGTTCAAATCTCGGTGGAACCTAGTGTTTGATGCATGTGAACCTAGCCTTTCGTGACTGCCCTCTGTTATATGAAAATGGAAAAAGGTATAATAGGCCAAACCACAGGGATGTAACCACGTTGAGGAACCGAACTGATGTCAGAGAGTAGAGTCCTTAATTCTGTGAATACTAAACAAACCTGTCTTTCTGGCCATCGACGTCTGCATTTCTGCAATTTTGATCACTTGCCTGCGTACTGCGTTCGAGCCGAAATAGCTCAGTTGGGAGAGCGTTAGACTGAAGATCTAAAGGTCCCTGGTTCGATCCCGGGTTTCGGCAAGCGGAGCTTCGGATCCTCCAAAGCGTCTTTGTGAAGGAGGTTTTTTCCATGTTGTCAGACATCATGCCTACTTGCATCACAAGTTCCTGGCTCACTGTTAGTGTCAACAAGAATGAAATTGACCAAAGTGGAAGCAGCTCACTCATATATAGCTGTAAATCTTTACAATAACACTCCTGTCAGTTTTCGCTCCTCAGTCGTACTCTCAGTGGCTGACGCTTGCAGAGGTTCCATGGTGTAACGGTTAGCACTCTGGACTCTGAATCCAGCGATCCGAGTTCAAATCTCGGTGGGACCTGCTGCTCGGTTTCCTTTGCTAGAGTCTCGGAGCAGCTGCCTTAACCGCGTGACGGAGCAATCCTGTTAACACCCGCTGATCTGGGCCGAATTGTAATTCTGTTAAAACGTTTCCACCCACATGCAAGGGAACCTTCTCTACAGAGTGTGAAGTGCTGGAATCTTGCGCTAAAATGCAAACTTGTGCTTCATTTCATACAATTCCCACTTTGTGATATTTGGTTCCTCTCAAGACGTTTTACTCCTCGTGAACGGAGTAATTAAATCTAACCCATTGTTGCCGCAGCTTGCAAATTAAGAATTAGGAATTGTGATGCGAACGCTCCCGAAGGGTCGGAGGTTCCATGGTGTAATGGTTAGCACTCTGGACTCTGAATCCAGCGATCCGAGTTCAAATCTCGGTGGGACCTACTCTTAGTGTTTCCTTCTGCCAATCTTTCAAGGTATGTTTTTGGGACGCCAAACATCAACTGAGTGAACAGCGATTGCCCGCTTGGTATCAGAGATTCGCTATGTATTGCAAGCGTGGCTAAACTAACAAGAAAGAGCCCTCGCGGCACAACGTAGACCGCATCGTTCACAAGCAAGGAAGCAAACTGAAGTTTGGTGTCATGTAGGGCGCGCTTTCTAAGAAACTTGTACAATCAAAAGAATTTTGAAGGTAGCATTTGCTAATTGTGGTGGTGAAACTTGGCAATGTCTCCTGTGAAGCCATTTTTGTTGTTCCAACAAATCTACTTTAGGCGTCCAATGTAGGTCCGAACTTCTCCGACCGTGACCGTGACCGCCGCGTGTTTCTTTTATGCCGAAATAGCTCAGTTGGGAGAGCGTTAGACTGAAGATCTAAAGGTCCCTGGTTCGATCCCGGGTTTCGGCAGACTCAGAGACCTGACTTTGCATTAGGTTTTTAACGGCTGACAATTCAATGTCTCGCATTGTTTTTTGGAATGGTTACCTTGAGCTACTGCAATGCCCTTCATTCTGAGTGTCTTCCAGTGAAAATCTATACAATCATCAATTAGACAGAGTTCTGCTCTCTCGAGTTCACTCGGGTCCCGCTCCTCTCAAGATTCCCCCCTCGTGCTCTGACAGAGATCATCCCTGTCACGGACACCTGGAGTGACCGTCTTGGGGCTTTGGTTGGGAAAGCGAAAAAGCTTCTCAGCGGTTCCATGGTGTAATGGTTAGCACTCTGGACTTTGAATCCAGTGATCCGAGTTCAAATCTCGGTGGAACCTAGTGTTTGATGCATGTGAACCTAGCCTTTCGTGACTGCCCTCTGTTATACGAAAAAGGTATAATAGGCCAAACCACAGGGATGTAACCACGTTGAGGAACCGAACTGATGTCAGAGAGTAGAGTCCTTAATTCTGTGAATACTAAACAAACCTGTCTTTCTGGCCATCGACGTCTGCATTTCTGCAATTTTGATCACTTGCCTGCATACGGCGTTCGAGCCGAAATAGCTCAGTTGGGAGAGCGTTAGACTGAAGATCTAAAGGTCCCTGGTTCGATCCTGGGTTTCGGCAAGCGGAGCTTCGGATCCTCCAAAGCGTCCTTGTGAAGGAGGTTTTTTCCATGTTGTCAGACATCATGCCTACTTGCATCACAAGTTCCTGGCTCACTGTTAGTGTCAACAAGAATGAAATTGACCAAAGTGGAAGCAGCTCACTCATATATAGCTGTAAATCTTTACAATAACACTCCTGTCAGTTTTCGCTCCTCAGTCGTACTCTCAGTGGCTGACGCTTGCAGAGGTTCCATGGTGTAACGGTTAGCACTCTGGACTCTGAATCCAGCGATCCGAGTTCAAATCTCAGTGGGACCTGCTGCTCGGTTTCCTTTGCTAGAGTCTCGGAGCAGCTGCCTTAACCGCGTGACGGAGCAATCCTGTTAACACCCGCTGATCTGGGCCGAATTGTAATTCTGTTAAAACGTTTCCACCCACATGCAAGGGAACCTTCTCTACAGAGTGTGAAGTGCTGGAATCTTGCGCTAAAATGCAAACTTGTGCTTCATTTCATACAATTCCCACTTTGTGATATTTGGTTCCTCTCAAGACGTTTTACTCCTCGTGAACGGAGTAATTAAATCTAACCCATTGTTGCCGCAGCTTGCAAATTAAGAATTAGGAATTGTGATGCGAACGCTCCCGAAGGGTCGGAGGTTCCATGGTGTAATGGTTAGCACTCTGGACTCTGAATCCAGCGATCCGAGTTCAAATCTCGGTGGGACCTACTCTTAGTGTTTCCTTCTGCCAATCTTTCAAGGTATGTTTTTGGGACGCCAAACATCAACTGAGTGAACAGCGATTGCCCGCTTGGTATCAGAGATTCGCTATGTATTGCAAGCGTGGCTAAACTAACAAGAAAGAGCCCTCGCGGCACAACGTAGACCGCATCGTTCACAAGCAAGGAAGCAAACTGAAGTTTGGTGTCATGTAGGGCGCGCTTTCTAAGAAACTTGTACAATCAAAAGAATTTTGAAGGTAGCATTTGCTAATTGTGGTGGTGAAACTTGGCAATGTCTCCTGTGAAGCCATTTTTGTTGTTCCAACAAATCTACTTTAGGCGTCCAATGTAGGTCCGAACTTCTCCGACCGTGACCGTGACCGCCGCGTGTTTCTTTTATGCCGAAATAGCTCAGTTGGGAGAGCGTTAGACTGAAGATCTAAAGGTCCCTGGTTCGATCCCGGGTTTCGGCAGACTCAGAGACCTGACTTTGCATTAGGTTTTTAACGGCTGACAATTCAATGTCTCGCATTGTTTTTTGGAATGGTTACCTTGAGCTACTGCAATGCCCTTCATTCTGAGTGTCTTCCAGTGAAAATCTATACAATCATCAATTAGACAGAGTTCTGCTCTCTCGAGTTCACTCGGGTCCCGCTCCTCTCAAGATTCCCCCCTCGTGCTCTGACAGAGATCATCCCTGTCACGGACACCTGGAGTGACCGTCTTGGGGCTTTGGTTGGGAAAGCGAAAAAGCTTCTCAGCGGTTCCATGGTGTAATGGTTAGCACTCTGGACTTTGAATCCAGTGATCCGAGTTCAAATCTCGGTGGAACCTAGTGTTTGATGCATGTGAACCTAGCCTTTCGTGACTGCCCTCTGTTATACGAAAATGGAAAAAGGTATAATAGGCCAAACCACAGGGATGTAACCACGTTGAGGAACCGAACTGATGTCAGAGAGTAGAGTCCTTAATTCTGTGAATACTAAACAAACCTGTCTTTCTGGCCATCGACGTCTGCATTTCTGCAATTTTGATCACTTGCCTGCATACGGCGTTCGAGCCGAAATAGCTCAGTTGGGAGAGCGTTAGACTGAAGATCTAAAGGTCCCTGGTTCGATCCTGGGTTTCGGCAAGCGGAGCTTCGGATCCTCCAAAGCGTCCTTGTGAAGGAGGTTTTTTCCATGTTGTCAGACATCATGCCTACTTGCATCACAAGTTCCTGGCTCACTGTTAGTGTCAACAAGAATGAAATTGACCAAAGTGGAAGCAGCTCACTCATATATAGCTGTAAATCTTTACAATAACACTCCTGTCAGTTTTCGCTCCTCAGTCGTACTCTCAGTGGCTGACGCTTGCAGAGGTTCCATGGTGTAACGGTTAGCACTCTGGACTCTGAATCCAGCGATCCGAGTTCAAATCTCGGTGGGACCTGCTGCTCGGTTTCCTTTGCTAGAGTCTCGGAGCAGCTGCCTTAACCGCGTGACGGAGCAATCCTGTTAACACCCGCTGATCTGGGCCGAATTGTAATTCTGTTAAAACGTTTCCACCCACATGCAAGGGAACCTTCTCTACAGAGTGTGAAGTGCTGGAATCTTGCGCTAAAATGCAAACTTGTGCTTCATTTCATACAATTCCCACTTTGTGATATTTGGTTCCTCTCAAGACGTTTTACTCCTCGTGAACGGAGTAATTAAATCTAACCCATTGTTGCCGCAGCTTGCAAATTAAGAATTAGGAATTGTGATGCGAACGCTCCCGAAGGGTCGGAGGTTCCATGGTGTAATGGTTAGCACTCTGGACTCTGAATCCAGTGATCCGAGTTCAAATCTCGGTGGGACCTACTCTTAGTGTTTCCTTCTGCCAATCTTTCAAGGTATGTTTTTGGGACGCCAAACATCAACTGAGTGAACAGCGATTGCCCGCTTGGTATCAGAGATTCGCTATGTATTGCAAGCGTGGCTAAACTAACAAGAAAGAGCCCTCGCGGCACAACGTAGACCGCATCGTTCACAAGCAAGGAAGCAAACTGAAGTTTGGTGTCATGTAGGGCGCGCTTTCTAAGAAACTTGTACAATCAAAAGAATTTTGAAGGTAGCATTTGCTAATTGTGGTGGTGAAACTTGGCAATGTCTCCTGTGAAGCCATTTTTGTTGTTCCAACAAATCTACTTTAGGCGTCCAATGTAGGTCCGAACTTCTCCGACCGTGACCGTGACCGCCGCGTGTTTCTTTTATGCCGAAATAGCTCAGTTGGGAGAGCGTTAGACTGAAGATCTAAAGGTCCCTGGTTCGATCCCGGGTTTCGGCAGACTCAGAGACCTGACTTTGCATTAGGTTTTTAACGGCTGACAATTCAATGTCTCGCATTGTTTTTTGGAATGGTTACCTTGAGCTACTGCAATGCCCTTCATTCTGAGTGTCTTCCAGTGAAAATCTATACAATCATCAATTAGACAGAGTTCTGCTCTCTCGAGTTCACTCGGGTCCCGCTCCTCTCAAGATTCCCCCCTCGTGCTCTGACAGAGATCATCCCTGTCACGGACACCTGGAGTGACCGTCTTGGGGCTTTGGTTGGGAAAGCGAAAAAGCTTCTCAGCGGTTCAATGGTGTAATGGTTAGCACTCTGGACTTTGAATCCAGTGATCCGAGTTCAAATCTCGGTGGAACCTAGTGTTTGATGCATGTGAACCTAGCCTTTCGTGACTGCCCTCTGTTATACGAAAATGGAAAAAGGTATAATAGGCCAAACCACAGGGATGTAACCACGTTGAGGAACCGAACTGATGTCAGAGAGTAGAGTCCTTAATTCTGTGAATACTAAACAAACCTGTCTTTCTGGCCATCGACGTCTGCACTTCTGCAATTTTGATCACTTGCCTGCATATGGCGTTCGAGCCGAAATAGCTCAGTTGGGAGAGCGTTAGACTGAAGATCTAAAGGTCCCTGGTTCGATCCTGGGTTTCGGCAAGCGGAGCTTCGGATCCTCCAAAGCGTCCTTGTGAAGGAGGTTTTTTCCATGTTGTCAGACATCATGCCTACTTGCATCACAAGTTCCTGGCTCACTGTTAGTGTCAACAAGAATGAAATTGACCAAAGTGGAAGCAGCTCACTCATATATAGCTGTAAATCTTTACAATAACACTCCTGTCAGTTTTCGCTCCTCAGTCGTACTCTCAGTGGCTGATGCTTGCAGAGGTTCCATGGTGTAACGGTTAGCACTCTGGACTCTGAATCCAGCGATCCGAGTTCAAATCTCGGTGGGACCTGCTGCTCGGTTTCCTTTGCTAGAGTCTCGGAGCAGCTGCCTTAACCGCGTGACGGAGCAATCCTGTTAACACCCGCTGATCTGGGCCGAATTGTAATTCTGTTAAAACGTTTCCACCCACATGCAAGGGAACCTTCTCTACAGAGTGTGAAGTGCTGGAATCTTGCGCTAAAATGCAAACTTGTGCTTCATTTCATACAATTCCCACTTTGTGATATTTGGTTCCTCTCAAGACGTTTTACTCCTCGTGAACGGAGTAATTAAATCTTACCCATTGTTGCCGCAGCTTGCAAATTAAGAAATAGGAATTGTGATGCGAACGCTCCCAAAGGGTCGGAGGTTCCATGGTGTAATGGTTAGCACTCTGGACTCTGAATCCAGCGATCCGAGTTCAAATCTCGGTGGGACCTACTCTTAGTGTTTCCTTCTGCCAATCTTTCAAGGTATGTTTTTGGGACGCCAAACATCAACTGAGTGAACAGCGATTGCCCGCTTGGTATCAGAGATTCGCTATGTATTGCAAGCGTGGCTAAACTAACAAGAAAGAGCCCTCGCGGCACAACGTAGACCGCATCGTTCACAAGCAAGGAAGCAAACTGAAGTTTGGTGTCATGTAGGGCGCGCTTTCTAAGAAACTTGTACAATCAAAAGAATTTTGAAGGTAGCATTTGCTAATTGTGGTGGTGAAACTTGGCAATGTCTCCTGTGAAGCCATTTTTGTTGTTCCAACAAATCTACTTTAGGCGTCCAATGTAGGTCCGAACTTCTCCGACCGTGACCGTGACCGCCGCGTGTTTCTTTTATGCCGAAATAGCTCAGTTGGGAGAGCGTTAGACTGAAGATCTAAAGGTCCCTGGTTCGATCCCGGGTTTCGGCAGACTCAGAGACCTGACTTTGCATTAGGTTTTTAACGGCTGACAATTCAATGTCTCGCATTGTTTTTTGGAATGGTTACCTTGAGCTACTGCAATGCCCTTCATTCTGAGTGTCTTCCAGTGAAAATCTATACAATCATCAATTAGACAGAGTTCTGCTCTCTCGAGTTCACTCGGGTCCCGCTCCTCTCAAGATTCCCCCCTCGTGCTCTGACAGAGATCATCCCTGTCACGGACACCTGGAGTGACCGTCTTGGGGCTTTGGTTGGGAAAGCGAAAAAGCTTCTCAGCGGTTCCATGGTGTAATGGTTAGCACTCTGGACTTTGAATCCAGTGATCCGAGTTCAAATCTCGGTGGAACCTAGTGTTTGATGCATGTGAACCTAGCCTTTCGTGACTGCCCTCTGTTATACGAAAATGGAAAAAGGTATAATAGGCCAAACCACAGGGATGTAACCACGTTGAGGAACCGAACTGATGTCAGAGAGTAGAGTCCTTAATTCTGTGAATACTAAACAAACCTGTCTTTCTGGCCATCGACGTCTGCATTTCTGCAATTTTGATCACTTGCCTGCATACGGCGTTCGAGCCGAAATAGCTCAGTTGGGAGAGCGTTAGACTGAAGATCTAAAGGTCCCTGGTTCGATCCTGGGTTTCGGCAAGCGGAGCTTCGGATCCTCCAAAGCGTCCTTGTGAAGGAGGTTTTTTCCATGTTGTCAGACATCATGCCTACTTGCATCACAAGTTCCTGGCTCACTGTTAGTGTCAACAAGAATGAAATTGACCAAAGTGGAAGCAGCTCACTCATATATAGCTGTAAATCTTTACAATAACACTCCTGTCAGTTTTCGCTCCTCAGTCGTACTCTCAGTGGCTGATGCTTGCAGAGGTTCCATGGTGTAACGGTTAGCACTCTGGACTCTGAATCCAGCGATCCGAGTTCAAATCTCGGTGGGACCTGCTGCTCGGTTTCCTTTGCTAGAGTCTCGGAGCAGCTGCCTTAACCGCGTGACGGAGCAATCCTGTTAACACCCGCTGATCTGGGCCGAATTGTAATTCTGTTAAAACGTTTCCACCCACATGCAAGGGAACCTTCTCTACAGAGTGTGAAGTGCTGGAATCTTGCGCTAAAATGCAAACTTGTGCTTCATTTCATACAATTCCCACTTTGTGATATTTGGTTCCTCTCAAGACGTTTTACTCCTCGTGAACGGAGTAATTAAATCTTACCCATTGTTGCCGCAGCTTGCAAATTAAGAATTAGGAATTGTGATGCGAACGCTCCCGAAGGGTCGGAGGTTCCATGGTGTAATGGTTAGCACTCTGGACTCTGAATCCAGCGATCCGAGTTCAAATCTCGGTGGGACCTACTCTTAGTGTTTCCTTCTGCCAATCTTTCAAGGTATGTTTTTGGGACGCCAAACATCAACTGAGTGAACAGCGATTGCCCGCTTGGTATCAGAGATTCGCTATGTATTGCAAGCGTGGCTAAACTAACAAGAAAGAGCCCTCGCGGCACAACGTAGACCGCATCGTTCACAAGCAAGGAAGCAAACTGAAGTTTGGTGTCATGTAGGGCGCGCTTTCTAAGAAACTTGTACAATCAAAAGAATTTTGAAGGTAGCATTTGCTAATTGTGGTGGTGAAACTTGGCAATGTCTCCTGTGAAGCCATTTTTGTTGTTCCAACAAATCTACTTTAGGCGTCCAATGTAGGTCCGAACTTCTCCGACCGTGACCGTGACCGCCGCGTGTTTCTTTTATGCCGAAATAGCTCAGTTGGGAGAGCGTTAGACTGAAGATCTAAAGGTCCCTGGTTCGATCCCGGGTTTCGGCAGACTCAGAGACCTGACTTTGCATTAGGTTTTTAACGGCTGACAATTCAATGTCTCGCATTGTTTTTTGGAATGGTTACCTTGAGCTACTGCAATGCCCTTCATTCTGAGTGTCTTCCAGTGAAAATCTATACAATCATCAATTAGACAGAGTTCTGCTCTCTCGAGTTCACTCGGGTCCCGCTCCTCTCAAGATTCCCCCCTCGTGCTCTGACAGAGATCATCCCTGTCACGGACACCTGGAGTGACCGTCTTGGGGCTTTGGTTGGGAAAGCGAAAAAGCTTCTCAGCGGTTCCATGGTGTAATGGTTAGCACTCTGGACTTTGAATCCAGTGATCCGAGTTCAAATCTCGGTGGAACCTAGTGTTTGATGCATGTGAACCTAGCCTTTCGTGACTGCCCTCTGTTATACGAAAATGGAAAAAGGTATAATAGGCCAAACCACAGGGATGTAACCACGTTGAGGAACCGAACTGATGTCAGAGAGTAGAGTCCTTAATTCTGTGAATACTAAACAAACCTGTCTTTCTGGCCATCGACGTCTGCATTTCTGCAATTTTGATCACTTGCCTGCATACGGCGTTCGAGCCGAAATAGCTCAGTTGGGAGAGCGTTAGACTGAAGATCTAAAGGTCCCTGGTTCGATCCTGGGTTTCGGCAAGCGGAGCTTCGGATCCTCCAAAGCGTCCTTGTGAAGGAGGTTTTTTCCATGTTGTCAGACATCATGCCTACTTGCATCACAAGTTCCTGGCTCACTGTTAGTGTCAACAAGAATGAAATTGACCAAAGTGGAAGCAGCTCACTCATATATAGCTGTAAATCTTTACAATAACACTCCTGTCAGTTTTCGCTCCTCAGTCGTACTCTCAGTGGCTGACGCTTGCAGAGGTTCCATGGTGTAACGGTTAGCACTCTGGACTCTGAATCCAGCGATCCGAGTTCAAATCTCGGTGGGACCTGCTGCTCGGTTTCCTTTGCTAGAGTCTCGGAGCAGCTGCCTTAACCGCGTGACGGAGCAATCCTGTTAACACCCGCTGATCTGGGCCGAATTGTAATTCTGTTAAAACGTTTCCACCCACATGCAAGGGAACCTTCTCTACAGAGTGTGAAGTGCTGGAATCTTGCGCTAAAATGCAAACTTGTGCTTCATTTCATACAATTCCCACTTTGTGATATTTGGTTCCTCTCAAGACGTTTTACTCCTCGTGAACGGAGTAATTAAATCTAACCCATTGTTGCCGCAGCTTGCAAATTAAGAATTAGGAATTGTGATGCGAACGCTCCTGAAGGGTCGGAGGTTCCATGGTGTAATGGTTAGCACTCTGGACTCTGAATCCAGCGATCCGAGTTCAAATCTCGGTGGGACCTACTCTTAGTGTTTCCTTCTGCCAATCTTTCAAGGTATGTTTTTGGGACGCCAAACATCAACTGAGTGAACAGCGATTGCCCGCTTGGTATCAGAGATTCGCTATGTATTGCAAGCGTGGCTAAACTAACAAGAAAGAGCCCTCGCGGCACAACGTAGACCGCATCGTTCACAAGCAAGGAAGCAAACTGAAGTTTGGTGTCATGTAGGGCGCGCTTTCTAAGAAACTTGTACAATCAAAAGAATTTTGAAGGTAGCATTTGCTAATTGTGGTGGTGAAACTTGGCAATGTCTCCTGTGAAGCCATTTTTGTTGTTCCAACAAATCTACTTTAGGCGTCCAATGTAGGTCCGAACTTCTCCGACCGTGACCGTGACCGCCGCGTGTTTCTTTTATGCCGAAATAGCTCAGTTGGGAGAGCGTTAGACTGAAGATCTAAAGGTCCCTGGTTCGATCCCGGGTTTCGGCAGACTCAGAGACCTGACTTTGCATTAGGTTTTTAACGGCTGACAATTCAATGTCTCGCATTGTTTTTTGGAATGGTTACCTTGAGCTACTGCAATGCCCTTCATTCTGAGTGTCTTCCAGTGAAAATCTATACAATCATCAATTAGACAGAGTTCTGCTCTCTCGAGTTCACTCGGGTCCCGCTCCTCTCAAGATTCCCCCCTCGTGCTCTGACAGAGATCATCCCTGTCACGGACACCTGGAGTGACCGTCTTGGGGCTTTGGTTGGGAAAGCGAAAAAGCTTCTCAGCGGTTGCATGGTGTAATGGTTAGCACTCTGGACTTTGAATCCAGTGATCCGAGTTCAAATCTCGGTGGAACCTAGTGTTTGATGCATGTGAACCTAGCCTTTCGTGACTGCCCTCTGTTATATGAAAAAGGTATAATAGGCCAAACCACAGGGATGTAACCACGTTGAGGAACCGAACTGATGTCAGAGAGTAGAGTCCTTAATTCTGTGAATACTAAACAAACCTGTCTTTCTGGCCATCGACGTCTGCATTTCTGCAATTTTGATCACTTGCCTGCGTACGGCGTTCGAGCCGAAATAGCTCAGTTGGGAGAGCGTTAGACTGAAGATCTAAAGGTCCCTGGTTCGATCCCGGGTTTCGGCAAGCGGAGCTTCGGATCCTCCAAAGCGTCTTTGTGAAGGAGGTTTTTTCCATGTTGTCAGACATCATGCCTACTTGCATCACAAGTTCCTGGCTCACTGTTAGTGTCAACAAGAATGAAATTGACCAAAGTGGAAGCAGCTCACTCATATATAGCTGTAAATCTTTACAATAACACTCCTGTCAGTTTTCGCTCCTCAGTCGTACTCTCAGTGGCTGACGCTTGCAGAGGTTCCATGGTGTAACGGTTAGCACTCTGGACTCTGAATCCAGCGATCCGAGTTCAAATCTCGGTGGGACCTGCTGCTCGGTTTCCTTTGCTAGAGTCTCGGAGCAGCTGCCTTAACCGCGTGACGGAGCAATCCTGTTAACACCCGCTGATCTGGGCCGAATTGTAATTCTGTTAAAACGTTTCCACCCACATGCAAGGGAACCTTCTCTACAGAGTGTGAAGTGCTGGAATCTTGCGCTAAAATGCAAACTTGTGCTTCATTTCATACAATTCCCACTTTGTGATATTTGGTTCCTCTCAAGACGTTTTACTCCTCGTGAACGGAGTAATTAAATCTTACCCATTGTTGCCGCAGCTTGCAAATTAAGAATTAGGAATTGTGATGCGAACGCTCCCGAAGGGTCAGAGGTTCCATGGTGTAATGGTTAGCACTCTGGACTCTGAATCCAGCGATCCGAGTTCAAATCTCGGTGGGACCTACTCTTAGTGTTTCCTTCTGCCAATCTTTCAAGGTATGTTTTTGGGACGCCAAACATCAACTGAGTGAACAGCGATTGCCCGCTTGGTATCAGAGATTCGCTATGTATTGCAAGCGTGGCTAAACTAACAAGAAAGAGCCCTCGCGGCACAACGTAGACCGCATCGTTCACAAGCAAGGAAGCAAACTGAAGTTTGGTGTCATGTAGGGCGCGCTTTCTAAGAAACTTGTACAATCAAAAGAATTTTGAAGGTAGCATTTGCTAATTGTGGTGGTGAAACTTGGCAATGTCTCCTGTGAAGCCATTTTTGTTGTTCCAACAAATCTACTTTAGGCGTCCAATGTAGGTCCGAACTTCTCCGACCGTGACCGTGACCGCCGCGTGTTTCTTTTATGCCGAAATAGCTCAGTTGGGAGAGCGTTAGACTGAAGATCTAAAGGTCCCTGGTTCGATTCCGGGTTTCGGCAGACTCAGAGACCTGACTTTGCATTAGGTTTTTAACGGCTGACAATTCAATGTCTCGCATTGTTTTTTGGAATGGTTACCTTGAGCTACTGCAATGCCCTTCATTCTGAGTGTCTTCCAGTGAAAATCTATACAATCATCAATTAGACAGAGTTCTGCTCTCTCGAGTTCACCCGGGTCCCGCTCCTCTCAAGATTCCCCCCTCGTGCTCTGACAGAGATCATCCCTGTCACGGACACCTGGAGTGACCGTCTTGGGGCTTTGGTTGGGAAAGCGAAAAAGCTTCTCAGCGGTTCCATGGTGTAATGGTTAGCACTCTGGACTTTGAATCCAGTGATCCGAGTTCAAATCTCGGTGGAACCTAGTGTTTGATGCATGTGAACCTAGCCTTTCGTGACTGCCCTCTGTTATATGAAAATGGAAAAAGGTATAATAGGCCAAACCACAGGGATGTAACCACGTTGAGGAACCGAACTGATGTCAGAGAGTAGAGTCCTTAATTCTGTGAATACTAAACAAACCTGTCTTTCTGGCCATCGACGTCTGCATTTCTGCAATTTTGATCACTTGCCTGCGTACGGCGTTCGAGCCGAAATAGCTCAGTTGGGAGAGCGTTAGACTGAAGATCTAAAGGTCCCTGGTTCGATCCCGGGTTTCGGCAAGCGGAGCTTCGGATCCTCCAAAGCGTCCTTGTGAAGGAGGTTTTTTCCATGTTGTCAGACATCATGCCTACTTGCATCACAAGTTCCTGGCTCACTGTTAGTGTCAACAAGAATGAAATTGACCAAAGTGGAAGCAGCTCACTCATATATAGCTGTAAATCTTTACAATAACACTCCTGTCAGTTTTCGCTCCTCAGTCGTACTCTCAGTGGCTGACGCTTGCAGAGGTTCCATGGTGTAACGGTTAGCACTCTGTACTCTGAATCCAGCGATCCGAGTTCAAATCTCGGTGGGACCTGCTGCTCGGTTTCCTTTGCTAGAGTCTCGGAGCAGCTGCCTTAACCGCGTGACGGAGCAATCCTGTTAACACCCGCTGATCTGGGCCGAATTGTAATTCTGTTAAAACGTTTCCACCCACATGCAAGGGAACCTTCTCTACAGAGTGTGAAGTGCTGGAATCTTGCGCTAAAATGCAAACTTGTGCTTCATTTCATACAATTCCCACTTTGTGATATTTGGTTCCTCTCAAGACGTTTTACTCCTCGTGAACGGAGTAATTAAATCTTACCCATTGTTGCCGCAGCTTGCAAATTAAGAATTAGGAATTGTGATGCGAACGCTCCCGAAGGGTCAGAGGTTCCATGGTGTAATGGTTAGCACTCTGGACTCTGAATCCAGCGATCCGAGTTCAAATCTCTGTGGGACCTACTCTTAGTGTTTCCTTCTGCCAATCTTTCAAGGTATGTTTTTGGGACGCCAAACATCAACTGAGTGAACAGCGATTGCCCGCTTGGTATCAGAGATTCACTATGTATTGCAAGCGTGGCTAAACTAACAAGAAAGAGCCCTCGCGGCACAACGTAGACCGCATCGTTCACAAGCAAGGAAGCAAACTGAAGTTTGGTGTCATGTAGGGCGCGCTTTCTAAGAAACTTGTACAATCAAAAGAATTTTGAAGGTAGCATTTGCTAATTGTGGTGGTGAAACTTGGCAATGTCTCCTGTGAAGCCATTTTTGTTGTTCCAACAAATCTACTTTAGGCGTCCAATGTAGGTCCAAACTTCTCCGACCGTGACCGTGACCACCGCGTGTTTCTTTTATGCCGAAATAGCTCAGTTGGGAGAGCGTTAGACTGAAGATCTAAAGGTCCCTGGTTCGATTCCGGGTTTCGGCAGACTCAGAGATCGACTTTGCATTAGGTTTTTAACGGCTGACAATTCAATGTCTCGCATTGTTTTTTGGAATGGTTACCTTGAGCTACTGCAATGCCCTTCATTCTGAGTGTCTTCCAGTGAAAATCTATACAATCATCAATTAGACAGAGTTCTGCTCTCTCGAGTTCACCCGGGTCCCGCTCCTCTCAAGATTCCCCCCTCGTGCTCTGACAGAGATCATCCCTGTCACGGACACCTGGAGTGACCGTCTTGGGGCTTTGGTTGGGAAAGCGAAAAAGCTTCTCAGCGGTTCCATGGTGTAATGGTTAGCACTCTGGACTTTGAATCCAGTGATCCGAGTTCAAATCTCGGTGGAACCTAGTGTTTGATGCATGTGAACCTAGCCTTTCGTGACTGCCCTCTGTTATATGAAAATGGAAAAAGGTATAATAGGCCAAACCACAGGGATGTAACCACGTTGAGGAACCGAACTGATGTCAGAGAGTAGAGTCCTTAATTCTGTGAATACTAAACAAACCTGTCTTTCTGGCCATCGACGTCTGCATTTCTGCAATTTTGATCACTTGCCTGCGTACGGCGTTCGAGCCGAAATAGCTCAGTTGGGAGAGCGTTAGACTGAAGATCTAAAGGTCCCTGGTTCGATCCCGGGTTTCGGCAAGCGGAGCTTCGGATCCTCCAAAGCGTCCTTGTGAAGGAGGTTTTTTCCATGTTGTCAGACATCATGCCTACTTGCATCACAAGTTCCTGGCTCACTGTTAGTGTCAACAAGAATGAAATTGACCAAAGTGGAAGCAGCTCACTCATATATAGCTGTAAATCTTTACAATAACACTCCTGTCAGTTTTCGCTCCTCAGTCGTACTCTCAGTGGCTGACGCTTGCAGAGGTTCCATGGTGTAACGGTTAGCACTCTGGACTCTGAATCCAGCGATCCGAGTTCAAATCTCGGTGGGACCTGCTGCTCGGTTTCCTTTGCTAGAGTCTCGGAGCAGCTGCCTTAACCGCATGACGGAGCAATCCTGTTAACACCCGCTGATCTGGGCCGAATTGTAATTCTGTTAAAACGTTTCCACCCACATGCAAGGGAACCTTCTCTACAGAGTGTGAAGTGCTGGAATCTTGCGCTAAAATGCAAACTTGTGCTTCATTTCATACAATTCCCACTTTGTGATATTTGGTTCCTCTCAAGACGTTTTACTCCTCGTGAACGGAGTAATTAAATCTTACCCATTGTTGCCGCAGCTTGCAAATTAAGAATTAGGAATTGTGATGCGAACGCTCCCGAAGGGTCAGAGGTTCCATGGTGTAATGGTTAGCACTCTGGACTCTGAATCCAGCGATCCGAGTTCAAATCTCTGTGGGACCTACTCTTAGTGTTTCCTTCTGCCAATCTTTCAAGGTATGTTTTTGGGACGCCAAACATCAACTGAGTGAACAGCGATTGCCCGCTTGGTATCAGAGATTCGCTATGTATTGCAAGCGTGGCTAAACTAACAAGAAAGAGCCCTCGCGGCACAACGTAGACCGCATCGTTCACAAGCAAGGAAGCAAACTGAAGTTTGGTGTCATGTAGGGCGCGCTTTCTAAGAAACTTGTACAATCAAAAGAATTTTGAAGGTAGCATTTGCTAATTGTGGTGGTGAAACTTGGCAATGTCTCCTGTGAAGCCATTTTTGTTGTTCCAACAAATCTACTTTAGGCGTCCAATGTAGGTCCGAACTTCTCCGACCGTGACCGTGACCGCCGCGTGTTTCTTTTATGCCGAAATAGCTCAGTTGGGAGAGCGTTAGACTGAAGATCTAAAGGTCCCTGGTTCGATTCCGGGTTTCGGCAGACTCAGAGATCGACTTTGCATTAGGTTTTTAACGGCTGACAATTCAATGTCTCGCATTGTTTTTTGGAATGGTTACCTTGAGCTACTGCAATGCCCTTCATTCTGAGTGTCTTCCAGTGAAAATCTATACAATCATCAATTAGACAGAGTTCTGCTCTCTCGAGTTCACCCGGGTCCCGCTCCTCTCAAGATTCCCCCCTCGTGCTCTGACAGAGATCATCCCTGTCACGGACACCTGGAGTGACCGTCTTGGGGCTTTGGTTGGGAAAGCGAAAAAGCTTCTCAGCGGTTCCATGGTGTAATGGTTAGCACTCTGGACTTTGAATCCAGTGATCCGAGTTCAAATCTCGGTGGAACCTAGTGTTTGATGCATGTGAACCTAGCCTTTCGTGACTGCCCTCTGTTATATGAAAATGGAAAAAGGTATAATAGGCCAAACCACAGGGATGTAACCACGTTGAGGAACCGAACTGATGTCAGAGAGTAGAGTCCTTAATTCTGTGAATACTAAACAAACCTGTCTTTCTGGCCATCGACGTCTGCATTTCTGCAATTTTGATCACTTGCCTGCGTACGGCGTTCGAGCCGAAATAGCTCAGTTGGGAGAGCGTTAGACTGAAGATCTAAAGGTCCCTGGTTCGATCCCGGGTTTCGGCAAGCGGAGCTTCGGATCCTCCAAAGCGTCTTTGTGAAGGAGGTTTTTTCCATGTTGTCAGACATCATGCCTACTTGCATCACAAGTTCCTGGCTCACTGTTAGTGTCAACAAGAATGAAATTGACCAAAGTGGAAGCAGCTTACTCATATATAGCTGTAAATCTTTACAATAACACTCCTGTCAGTTTTCGCTCCTCAGTCGTACTCTCAGTGGCTGACGCTTGCAGAGGTTCCATGGTGTAACGGTTAGCACTCTGGACTCTGAATCCAGCGATCCGAGTTCAAATCTCGGTGGGACCTGCTGCTCGGTTTCCTTTGCTAGAGTCTCGGAGCAGCTGCCTTAACCGCGTGACGGAGCAATCCTGTTAACACCCGCTGATCTGGGCCGAATTGTAATTCTGTTAAAACGTTTCCACCCACATGCAAGGGAACCTTCTCTACAGAGTGTGAAGTGCTGGAATCTTGCGCTAAAATGCAAACTTGTGCTTCATTTCATACAATTCCCACTTTGTGATATTTGGTTCCTCTCAAGACGTTTTACTCCTCGTGAACGGAGTAATTAAATCTTACCCATTGTTGCCGCAGCTTGCAAATTAAGAATTAGGAATTGTGATGCGAACGCTCCCGAAGGGTCAGAGGTTCCATGGTGTAATGGTTAGCACTCTGGACTCTGAATCCAGCGATCCGAGTTCAAATCTCTGTGGGACCTACTCTTAGTGTTTCCTTCTGCCAATCTTTCAAGGTATGTTTTTGGGACGCCAAACATCAACTGAGTGAACAGCGATTGCCCGCTTGGTATCAGAGATTCGCTATGTATTGCAAGCGTGGCTAAACTAACAAGAAAGAGCCCTCGCGGCACAACGTAGACCGCATCGTTCACAAGCAAGGAAGCAAACTGAAGTTTGGTGTCATGTAGGGCGCGCTTTCTAAGAAACTTGTACAATCAAAAGAATTTTGAAGGTAGCATTTGCTAATTGTGGTGGTGAAACTTGGCAATGTCTCCTGTGAAGCCATTTTTGTTGTTCCAACAAATCTACTTTAGGCGTCCAATGTAGGTCCGAACTTCTCCGACCGTGACCGTGACCGCCGCGTGTTTCTTTTATGCCGAAATAGCTCAGTTGGGAGAGCGTTAGACTGAAGATCTAAAGGTCCCTGGTTCGATTCCGGGTTTCGGCAGACTCAGAGATCGACTTTGCATTAGGTTTTTAACGGCTGACAATTCAATGTCTCGCATTGTTTTTTGGAATGGTTACCTTGAGCTACTGCAATGCCCTTCATTCTGAGTGTCTTCCAGTGAAAATCTATACAATCATCAATTAGACAGAGTTCTGCTCTCTCGAGTTCACCCGGGTCCCGCTCCTCTCAAGATTCCCCCCTCGTGCTCTGACAGAGATCATCCCTGTCACGGACACCTGGAGTGACCGTCTTGGGGCTTTGGTTGGGAAAGCGAAAAAGCTTCTCAGCGGTTCCATGGTGTAATGGTTAGCACTCTGGACTTTGAATCCAGTGATCCGAGTTCAAATCTCGGTGGAACCTAGTGTTTGATGCATGTGAACCTAGCCTTTCGTGACTGCCCTCTGTTATATGAAAATGGAAAAAGGTATAATAGGCCAAACCACAGGGATGTAACCACGTTGAGGAACCGAACTGATGTCAGAGAGTAGAGTCCTTAATTCTGTGAATACTAAACAAACCTGTCTTTCTGGCCATCGACGTCTGCATTTCTGCAATTTTGATCACTTGCCTGCGTACGGCGTTCGAGCCGAAATAGCTCAGTTGGGAGAGCGTTAGACTGAAGATCTAAAGGTCCCTGGTTCGATCCCGGGTTTCGGCAAGCGGAGCTTCGGATCCTCCAAAGCGTCTTTGTGAAGGAGGTTTTTTCCATGTTGTCAGACATCAT
The DNA here is from genome assembly GCF_029633855.1 of Hoplias malabaricus. Classification (NCBI taxonomy): domain Eukaryota; kingdom Metazoa; phylum Chordata; class Actinopteri; order Characiformes; family Erythrinidae; genus Hoplias; species Hoplias malabaricus. The sequence goes on along the minus strand of NC_089801.1, from coordinate 13,331,287 downwards.
GCCTACTTGCATCACAAGTTCCTGGCTCACTGTTAGTGTCAACAAGAATGAAATTGACCAAAGTGGAAGCAGCTTACTCATATATAGCTGTAAATCTTTACAATAACACTCCTGTCAGTTTTCGCTCCTCAGTCGTACTCTCAGTGGCTGACGCTTGCAGAGGTTCCATGGTGTAACGGTTAGCACTCTGGACTCTGAATCCAGCGATCCGAGTTCAAATCTCGGTGGGACCTGCTGCTCGGTTTCCTTTGCTAGAGTCTCGGAGCAGCTGCCTTAACCGCGTGACGGAGCAATCCTGTTAACACCCGCTGATCTGGGCCGAATTGTAATTCTGTTAAAACGTTTCCACCCACATGCAAGGGAACCTTCTCTACAGAGTGTGAAGTGCTGGAATCTTGCGCTAAAATGCAAACTTGTGCTTCATTTCATACAATTCCCACTTTGTGATATTTGGTTCCTCTCAAGACGTTTTACTCCTCGTGAACGGAGTAATTAAATCTTACCCATTGTTGCCGCAGCTTGCAAATTAAGAATTAGGAATTGTGATGCGAACGCTCCCGAAGGGTCAGAGGTTCCATGGTGTAATGGTTAGCACTCTGGACTCTGAATCCAGCGATCCGAGTTCAAATCTCTGTGGGACCTACTCTTAGTGTTTCCTTCTGCCAATCTTTCAAGGTATGTTTTTGGGACGCCAAACATCAACTGAGTGAACAGCGATTGCCCGCTTGGTATCAGAGATTCACTATGTATTGCAAGCGTGGCTAAACTAACAAGAAAGAGCCCTCGCGGCACAACGTAGACCGCATCGTTCACAAGCAAGGAAGCAAACTGAAGTTTGGTGTCATGTAGGGCGCGCTTTCTAAGAAACTTGTACAATCAAAAGAATTTTGAAGGTAGCATTTGCTAATTGTGGTGGTGAAACTTGGCAATGTCTCCTGTGAAGCCATTTTTGTTGTTCCAACAAATCTACTTTAGGCGTCCAATGTAGGTCCAAACTTCTCCGACCGTGACCGTGACCGCCGCGTGTTTCTTTTATGCCGAAATAGCTCAGTTGGGAGAGCGTTAGACTGAAGATCTAAAGGTCCCTGGTTCGATTCCGGGTTTCGGCAGACTCAGAGATCGACTTTGCATTAGGTTTTTAACGGCTGACAATTCAATGTCTCGCATTGTTTTTTGGAATGGTTACCTTGAGCTACTGCAATGCCCTTCATTCTGAGTGTCTTCCAGTGAAAATCTATACAATCATCAATTAGACAGAGTTCTGCTCTCTCGAGTTCACCCGGGTCCCGCTCCTCTCAAGATTCCCCCCTCGTGCTCTGACAGAGATCATCCCTGTCACGGACACCTGGAGTGACCGTCTTGGGGCTTTGGTTGGGAAAGCGAAAAAGCTTCTCAGCGGTTCCATGGTGTAATGGTTAGCACTCTGGACTTTGAATCCAGTGATCCGAGTTCAAATCTCGGTGGAACCTAGTGTTTGATGCATGTGAACCTAGCCTTTCGTGACTGCCCTCTGTTATATGAAAATGGAAAAAGGTATAATAGGCCAAACCACAGGGATGTAACCACGTTGAGGAACCGAACTGATGTCAGAGAGTAGAGTCCTTAATTCTGTGAATACTAAACAAACCTGTCTTTCTGGCCATCGACGTCTGCATTTCTGCAATTTTGATCACTTGCCTGCGTACGGCGTTCGAGCCGAAATAGCTCAGTTGGGAGAGCGTTAGACTGAAGATCTAAAGATCCCTGGTTCGATCCCGGGTTTCGGCAAGCGGAGCTTCGGATCCTCCAAAGCGTCCTTGTGAAGGAGGTTTTTTCCATGTTGTCAGACATCATGCCTACTTGCATCACAAGTTCCTGGCTCACTGTTAGTGTCAACAAGAATGAAATTGACCAAAGTGGAAGCAGCTCACTCATATATAGCTGTAAATCTTTACAATAACACTCCTGTCAGTTTTCGCTCCTCAGTCGTACTCTCAGTGGCTGACGCTTGCAGAGGTTCCATGGTGTAACGGTTAGCACTCTGGACTCTGAATCCAGCGATCAGAGTTCAAATCTCGGTGGGACCTCCTGCTCGGTTTCCTTTGCTAGAGTCTCGGAGCAGCTGCCTTAACCGCGTGACGGAGCAATCCTGTTAACACCCGCTGATCTGGGCCGAATTGTAATTCTGTTAAAACGTTTCCACCCACATGCAAGGGAACCTTCTCTACAGAGTGTGAAGTGCTGGAATCTTGCGCTAAAATGCAAACTTGTGCTTCATTTCATACAATTCCCACTTTGTGATATTTGGTTCCTCTCAAGACGTTTTACTCCTCGTGAACGGAGTAATTAAATCTTACCCATTGTTGCCGCAGCTTGCAAATTAAGAATTAGGAATTGTGATGCGAACGCTCCCGAAGGGTCAGAGGTTCCATGGTGTAATGGTTAGCACTCTGGACTCTGAATCCAGCGATCCGAGTTCAAATCTCTGTGGGACCTATTCTTAGTGTTTCCTTCTGCCAATCTTTCAAGGTATGTTTTTGGGACGCCAAACATCAACTGAGTGAACAGCGATTGCCCGCTTGGTATCAGAGATTCGCTATGTATTGCAAGCATGGCTAAACTAACAAGAAAGAGCCCTCGCAGCACAACGTAGACCGCATCGTTCACAAGCAAGGAAGCAAACTGAAGTTTGGTGTCATGTAGGGCGCGCTTTCTAAGAAACTTGTACAATCAAAAGAATTTTGAAGGTAGCATTTGCTAATTGTGGTGGTGAAACTTGGCAATGTCTCCTGTGAAGCCATTTTTGTTGTTCCAACAAATCTACTTTAGGCGTCCAATGTAGGTCCGAACTTCTCCGACCGTGACCGTGACCGCCGCGTGTTTCTTTTATGCCGAAATAGCTCAGTTGGGAGAGCGTTAGACTGAAGATCTAAAGGTCCCTGGTTCGATCCCGGGTTTCGGCAGACTCAGAGACCTGACTTTGCATTAGGTTTTTAACGGCTGACAATTCAATGTCTCGCATTGTTTTTTGGAATGGTTACCTTGAGCTACTGCAATGCCCTTCATTCTGAGTGTCTTCCAGTGAAAATCTATACAATCATCAATTAGACAGAGTTCTGCTCTCTTGAGTTCACTCGGGTCCCGCTCCTCTCAAGATTCCCCCCTCGTGCTCTGACAGAGATCATCCCTGTCACGGACACCTGGAGTGACCGTCTTGGGGCTTTGGTTGGGAAAGCGAAAAAGCTTCTCAGCGGTTGCATGGTGTAATGGTTAGCACTCTGGACTTTGAATCCAGTGATCCGAGTTCAAATCTCGGTGGAACCTAGTGTTTGATGCATGTGAACCTAGCCTTTCGTGACTGCCCTCTGTTATATGAAAATGGAAAAAGGTATAATAGGCCAAACCACAGGGATGTAACCACGTTGAGGAACCGAACTGATGTCAGAGAGTAGAGTCCTTAATTCTGTGAATACTAAACAAACCTGTCTTTCTGGCCATCGATGTCTGCATTTCTGCAATTTTGATCACTTGCCTGCGTACTGCGTTCGAGCCGAAATAGCTCAGTTGGGAGAGCGTTAGACTGAAGATCTAAAGGTCCCTGGTTCGATCCCGGGTTTCGGCAAGCGGAGCTTCGGATCCTCCAAAGCGTCCTTGTGAAGGAGGTTTTTTCCATGTTGTCAGACATCATGCCTACTTGCATCACAAGTTCCTGGCTCACTGTTAGTGTCAACAAGAATGAAATTGACCAAAGTGGAAGCAGCTCACTCATATATAGCTGTAAATCTTTACAATAACACTCCTGTCAGTTTTCGCTCCTCAGTCGTACTCTCAGTGGCTGACGCTTGCAGAGGTTCCATGGTGTAACGGTTAGCACTCTGGACTCTGAATCCAGCGATCCGAGTTCAAATCTCGGTGGGACCTGCTGCTCGGTTTCCTTTGCTAGAGTCTCGGAGCAGCTGCCTTAACCGCGTGACGGAGCAATCCTGTTAACACCCGCTGGTCTGGGCCGAATTGTAATTCTGTTAAAACGTTTCCACCCACATGCAAGGGAACCTTCTCTACAGAGTGTGAAGTGCTGGAATCTTGCGCTAAAATGCAAACTTGTGCTTCATTTCATACAATTCCCACTTTGTGATATTTGGTTCCTCTCAAGACGTTTTACTCCTCGTGAACGGAGTAATTAAATCTTACCCATTGTTGCCGCAGCTTGCAAATTAAGAATTAGGAATTGTGATGCGAACGCTCCCGAAGGGTCAGAGGTTCCATGGTGTAATGGTTAGCACTCTGGACTCTGAATCCAGCGATCCGAGTTCAAATCTCGGTGGGACCTACTCTTAGTGTTTCCTTCTGCCAATCTTTCAAGGTATGTTTTTGGGACGCCAAACATCAACTGAGTGAACAGCGATTGCCCGCTTGGTATCAGAGATTCGCTATGTATTGCAAGCGTGGCTAAACTAACAAGAAAGAGCCCTCGCGGCACAACGTAGACCGCATCGTTCACAAGCAAGGAAGCAAACTGAAGTTTGGTGTCATGTAGGGCGCGCTTTCTAAGAAACTTGTACAATCAAAAGAATTTTGAAGGTAGCATTTGCTAATTGTGGTGGTGAAACTTGGCAATGTCTCCTGTGAAGCCATTTTTGTTGTTCCAACAAATCTACTTTAGGCGTCCAATGTAGGTCCGAACTTCTCCGACCGTGACCGTGACCGCCGCGTGTTTCTTTTATGCCGAAATAGCTCAGTGGGGAGAGCGTTAGACTGAAGATCTAAAGGTCCCTGGTTCGATCCCGGGTTTCGGCAGACTCAGAGACCTGACTTTGCATTAGGTTTTTAACGGCTGACAATTCAATGTCTCGCATTGTTTTTTGGAATGGTTACCTTGAGCTACTGCAATGCCCTTCATTCTGAGTGTCTTCCAGTGAAAATCTATACAATCATCAATTAGACAGAGTTCTGCTCTCTCGAGTTCACTCGGGTCCCGCTCCTCTCAAGATTCCCCCCTCGTGCTCTGACAGAGATCATCCCTGTCACGGACACCTGGAGTGACCGTCTTGGGGCTTTGGTTGGGAAAGCGAAAAAGCTTCTCAGCGGTTGCATGGTGTAATGGTTAGCACTCTGGACTTTGAATCCAGTGATCCGAGTTCAAATCTCGGTGGAACCTAGTGTTTGATGCATGTGAACCTAGCCTTTCGTGACTGCCCTCTGTTATATGAAAATGGAAAAAGGTATAATAGGCCAAACCACAGGGATGTAACCACGTTGAGGAACCGAACTGATGTCAGAGAGTAGAGTCCTTAATTCTGTGAATACTAAACAAACCTGTCTTTCTGGCCATCGACGTCTGCATTTCTGCAATTTTGATCACTTGCCTGCGTACGGCGTTCGAGCCGAAATAGCTCAGTTGGGAGAGCGTTAGACTGAAGATCTAAAGGTCCCTGGTTCGATCCCGGGTTTCGGCAAGCGGAGCTTCGGATCCTCCAAAGCGTCTTTGTGAAGGAGGTTTTTTCCATGTTGTCAGACATCATGCCTACTTGCATCACAAGTTCCTGGCTCACTGTTAGTGTCAACAAGAATGAAATTGACCAAAGTGGAAGCAGCTCACTCATATATAGCTGTAAATCTTTACAATAACACTCCTGTCAGTTTTCGCTCCTCAGTCGTACTCTCAGTGGCTGACGCTTGCAGAGGTTCCATGGTGTAACGGTTAGCACTCTGGACTCTGAATCCAGCGATCCGAGTTCAAATCTCGGTGGGACCTGCTGCTCGGTTTCCTTTGCTAGAGTCTCGGAGCAGCTGCCTTAACCGCGTGACGGAGCAATCCTGTTAACACCCGCTGATGTGGGCCGAATTGTAATTCTGTTAAAACGTTTCCACCCACATGCAAGGGAACCTTCTCTACAGAGTGTGAAGTGCTGGAATCTTGCGCTAAAATGCAAACTTGTGCTTCATTTCATACAATTCCCACTTTGTGATATTTGGTTCCTCTCAAGACGTTTTACTCCTCGTGAACGGAGTAATTAAATCTAACCCATTGTTGCCGCAGCTTGCAAATTAAGAATTAGGAATTGTGATGCGAACGCTCCCGAAGGGTCGGAGGTTCCATGGTGTAATGGTTAGCACTCTGGACTCTGAATCCAGCGATCCGAGTTCAAATCTCGGTGGGACCTGCTGCTCGGTTTCCTTTGCTAGAGTCTCGGAGCAGCTGCCTTAACCGCGTGACGGAGCAATCCTGTTAACACCCGCTGGTCTGGGCCGAATTGTAATTCTGTTAAAACGTTTCCACCCACATGCAAGGGAACCTTCTCTACAGAGTGTGAAGTGCTGGAATCTTGCGCTAAAATGCAAACTTGTGCTTCATTTCATACAATTCCCACTTTGTGATATTTGGTTCCTCTCAAGACGTTTTACTCCTCGTGAACGGAGTAATTAAATCTTACCCATTGTTGCCGCAGCTTGCAAATTAAGAATTAGGAATTGTGATGCGAACGCTCCCGAAGGGTCAGAGGTTCCATGGTGTAATGGTTAGCACTCTGGACTCTGAATCCAGCGATCCGAGTTCAAATCTCGGTGGGACCTACTCTTAGTGTTTCCTTCTGCCAATCTTTCAAGGTATGTTTTTGGGACGCCAAACATCAACTGAGTGAACAGCGATTGCCCGCTTGGTATCAGAGATTCGCTATGTATTGCAAGCGTGGCTAAACTAACAAGAAAGAGCCCTCGCGGCACAACGTAGACCGCATCGTTCACAAGCAAGGAAGCAAACTGAAGTTTGGTGTCATGTAGGGCGCGCTTTCTAAGAAACTTGTACAATCAAAAGAATTTTGAAGGTAGCATTTGCTAATTGTGGTGGTGAAACTTGGCAATGTCTCCTGTGAAGCCATTTTTGTTGTTCCAACAAATCTACTTTAGGCGTCCAATGTAGGTCCGAACTTCTCCGACCGTGACCGTGACCGCCGCGTGTTTCTTTTATGCCGAAATAGCTCAGTGGGGAGAGCGTTAGACTGAAGATCTAAAGGTCCCTGGTTCGATCCCGGGTTTCGGCAGACTCAGAGACCTGACTTTGCATTAGGTTTTTAACGGCTGACAATTCAATGTCTCGCATTGTTTTTTGGAATGGTTACCTTGAGCTACTGCAATGCCCTTCATTCTGAGTGTCTTCCAGTGAAAATCTATACAATCATCAATTAGACAGAGTTCTGCTCTCTCGAGTTCACTCGGGTCCCGCTCCTCTCAAGATTCCCCCCTCGTGCTCTGACAGAGATCATCCCTGTCACGGACACCTGGAGTGACCGTCTTGGGGCTTTGGTTGGGAAAGCGAAAAAGCTTCTCAGCGGTTGCATGGTGTAATGGTTAGCACTCTGGACTTTGAATCCAGTGATCCGAGTTCAAATCTCGGTGGAACCTAGTGTTTGATGCATGTGAACCTAGCCTTTCGTGACTGCCCTCTGTTATATGAAAATGGAAAAAGGTATAATAGGCCAAACCACAGGGATGTAACCACGTTGAGGAACCGAACTGATGTCAGAGAGTAGAGTCCTTAATTCTGTGAATACTAAACAAACCTGTCTTTCTGGCCATCGACGTCTGCATTTCTGCAATTTTGATCACTTGCCTGCGTACTGCGTTCGAGCCGAAATAGCTCAGTTGGGAGAGCGTTAGACTGAAGATCTAAAGGTCCCTGGTTCGATCCCGGGTTTCGGCAAGCGGAGCTTCGGATCCTCCAAAGCGTCTTTGTGAAGGAGGTTTTTTCCATGTTGTCAGACATCATGCCTACTTGCATCACAAGTTCCTGGCTCACTGTTAGTGTCAACAAGAATGAAATTGACCAAAGTGGAAGCAGCTCACTCATATATAGCTGTAAATCTTTACAATAACACTCCTGTCAGTTTTCGCTCCTCAGTCGTACTCTCAGTGGCTGACGCTTGCAGAGGTTCCATGGTGTAACGGTTAGCACTCTGGACTCTGAATCCAGCGATCCGAGTTCAAATCTCGGTGGGACCTGCTGCTCGGTTTCCTTTGCTAGAGTCTCGGAGCAGCTGCCTTAACCGCGTGACGGAGCAATCCTGTTAACACCCGCTGATCTGGGCCGAATTGTAATTCTGTTAAAACGTTTCCACCCACATGCAAGGGAACCTTCTCTACAGAGTGTGAAGTGCTGGAATCTTGCGCTAAAATGCAAACTTGTGCTTCATTTCATACAATTCCCACTTTGTGATATTTGGTTCCTCTCAAGACGTTTTACTCCTCGTGAACGGAGTAATTAAATCTAACCCATTGTTGCCGCAGCTTGCAAATTAAGAATTAGGGATTGTGATGCGAACGCTCCCGAAGGGTCGGAGGTTCCATGGTGTAATGGTTAGCACTCTGGACTCTGAATCCAGCGATCCGAGTTCAAATCTCGGTGGGACCTACTCTTAGTGTTTCCTTCTGCCAATCTTTCAAGGTATGTTTTTGGGACGCCAAACATCAACTGAGTGAACAGCGATTGCCCGCTTGGTATCAGAGATTCGCTATGTATTGCAAGCGTGGCTAAACTAACAAGAAAGAGCCCTCGCGGCACAACGTAGACCGCATCGTTCACAAGCAAGGAAGCAAACTGAAGTTTGGTGTCATGTAGGGCGCGCTTTCTAAGAAACTTGTACAATCAAAAGAATTTTGAAGGTAGCATTTGCTAATTGTGGTGGTGAAACTTGGCAATGTCTCCTGTGAAGCCATTTTTGTTGTTCCAACAAATCTACTTTAGGCGTCCAATGTAGGTCCGAACTTCTCCGACCGTGACCGTGACCGCCGCGTGTTTCTTTTATGCCGAAATAGCTCAGTTGGGAGAGCGTTAGACTGAAGATCTAAAGGTCCCTGGTTCGATCCCGGGTTTCGGCAGACTCAGAGACCTGACTTTGCATTAGGTTTTTAACGGCTGACAATTCAATGTCTCGCATTGTTTTTTGGAATGGTTACCTTGAGCTACTGCAATGCCCTTCATTCTGAGTGTCTTCCAGTGAAAATCTATACAATCATCAATTAGACAGAGTTCTGCTCTCTCGAGTTCACTCGGGTCCCGCTCCTCTCAAGATTCCCCCCTCGTGCTCTGACAGAGATCATCCCTGTCACGGACACCTGGAGTGACCGTCTTGGGGCTTTGGTTGGGAAAGCGAAAAAGCTTCTCAGCGGTTCCATGGTGTAATGGTTAGCACTCTGGACTTTGAATCCAGTGATCCGAGTTCAAATCTCGGTGGAACCTAGTGTTTGATGCATGTGAACCTAGCCTTTCGTGACTGCCCTCTGTTATACGAAAAAGGTATAATAGGCCAAACCACAGGGATGTAACCACGTTGAGGAACCGAACTGATGTCAGAGAGTAGAGTCCTTAATTCTGTGAATACTAAACAAACCTGTCTTTCTGGCCATCGACGTCTGCATTTCTGCAATTTTGATCACTTGCCTGCATACGGCGTTCGAGCCGAAATAGCTCAGTTGGGAGAGCGTTAGACTGAAGATCTAAAGGTCCCTGGTTCGATCCTGGGTTTCGGCAAGCGGAGCTTCGGATCCTCCAAAGCGTCCTTGTGAAGGAGGTTTTTTCCATGTTGTCAGACATCATGCCTACTTGCATCACAAGTTCCTGGCTCACTGTTAGTGTCAACAAGAATGAAATTGACCAAAGTGGAAGCAGCTCACTCATATATAGCTGTAAATCTTTACAATAACACTCCTGTCAGTTTTCGCTCCTCAGTCGTACTCTCAGTGGCTGACGCTTGCAGAGGTTCCATGGTGTAACGGTTAGCACTCTGGACTCTGAATCCAGCGATCCGAGTTCAAATCTCAGTGGGACCTGCTGCTCGGTTTCCTTTGCTAGAGTCTCGGAGCAGCTGCCTTAACCGCGTGACGGAGCAATCCTGTTAACACCCGCTGATCTGGGCCGAATTGTAATTCTGTTAAAACGTTTCCACCCACATGCAAGGGAACCTTCTCTACAGAGTGTGAAGTGCTGGAATCTTGCGCTAAAATGCAAACTTGTGCTTCATTTCATACAATTCCCACTTTGTGATATTTGGTTCCTCTCAAGACGTTTTACTCCTCGTGAACGGAGTAATTAAATCTAACCCATTGTTGCCGCAGCTTGCAAATTAAGAATTAGGAATTGTGATGCGAACGCTCCCGAAGGGTCGGAGGTTCCATGGTGTAATGGTTAGCACTCTGGACTCTGAATCCAGCGATCCGAGTTCAAATCTCGGTGGGACCTACTCTTAGTGTTTCCTTCTGCCAATCTTTCAAGGTATGTTTTTGGGACGCCAAACATCAACTGAGTGAACAGCGATTGCCCGCTTGGTATCAGAGATTCGCTATGTATTGCAAGCGTGGCTAAACTAACAAGAAAGAGCCCTCGCGGCACAACGTAGACCGCATCGTTCACAAGCAAGGAAGCAAACTGAAGTTTGGTGTCATGTAGGGCGCGCTTTCTAAGAAACTTGTACAATCAAAAGAATTTTGAAGGTAGCATTTGCTAATTGTGGTGGTGAAACTTGGCAATGTCTCCTGTGAAGCCATTTTTGTTGTTCCAACAAATCTACTTTAGGCGTCCAATGTAGGTCCGAACTTCTCCGACCGTGACCGTGACCGCCGCGTGTTTCTTTTATGCCGAAATAGCTCAGTTGGGAGAGCGTTAGACTGAAGATCTAAAGGTCCCTGGTTCGATCCCGGGTTTCGGCAGACTCAGAGACCTGACTTTGCATTAGGTTTTTAACGGCTGACAATTCAATGTCTCGCATTGTTTTTTGGAATGGTTACCTTGAGCTACTGCAATGCCCTTCATTCTGAGTGTCTTCCAGTGAAAATCTATACAATCATCAATTAGACAGAGTTCTGCTCTCTCGAGTTCACTCGGGTCCCGCTCCTCTCAAGATTCCCCCCTCGTGCTCTGACAGAGATCATCCCTGTCACGGACACCTGGAGTGACCGTCTTGGGGCTTTGGTTGGGAAAGCGAAAAAGCTTCTCAGCGGTTCCATGGTGTAATGGTTAGCACTCTGGACTTTGAATCCAGTGATCCGAGTTCAAATCTCGGTGGAACCTAGTGTTTGATGCATGTGAACCTAGCCTTTCGTGACTGCCCTCTGTTATACGAAAATGGAAAAAGGTATAATAGGCCAAACCACAGGGATGTAACCACGTTGAGGAACCGAACTGATGTCAGAGAGTAGAGTCCTTAATTCTGTGAATACTAAACAAACCTGTCTTTCTGGCCATCGACGTCTGCATTTCTGCAATTTTGATCACTTGCCTGCATACGGCGTTCGAGCCGAAATAGCTCAGTTGGGAGAGCGTTAGACTGAAGATCTAAAGGTCCCTGGTTCGATCCTGGGTTTCGGCAAGCGGAGCTTCGGATCCTCCAAAGCGTCCTTGTGAAGGAGGTTTTTTCCATGTTGTCAGACATCATGCCTACTTGCATCACAAGTTCCTGGCTCACTGTTAGTGTCAACAAGAATGAAATTGACCAAAGTGGAAGCAGCTCACTCATATATAGCTGTAAATCTTTACAATAACACTCCTGTCAGTTTTCGCTCCTCAGTCGTACTCTCAGTGGCTGACGCTTGCAGAGGTTCCATGGTGTAACGGTTAGCACTCTGGACTCTGAATCCAGCGATCCGAGTTCAAATCTCGGTGGGACCTGCTGCTCGGTTTCCTTTGCTAGAGTCTCGGAGCAGCTGCCTTAACCGCGTGACGGAGCAATCCTGTTAACACCCGCTGATCTGGGCCGAATTGTAATTCTGTTAAAACGTTTCCACCCACATGCAAGGGAACCTTCTCTACAGAGTGTGAAGTGCTGGAATCTTGCGCTAAAATGCAAACTTGTGCTTCATTTCATACAATTCCCACTTTGTGATATTTGGTTCCTCTCAAGACGTTTTACTCCTCGTGAACGGAGTAATTAAATCTAACCCATTGTTGCCGCAGCTTGCAAATTAAGAATTAGGAATTGTGATGCGAACGCTCCCGAAGGGTCGGAGGTTCCATGGTGTAATGGTTAGCACTCTGGACTCTGAATCCAGTGATCCGAGTTCAAATCTCGGTGGGACCTACTCTTAGTGTTTCCTTCTGCCAATCTTTCAAGGTATGTTTTTGGGACGCCAAACATCAACTGAGTGAACAGCGATTGCCCGCTTGGTATCAGAGATTCGCTATGTATTGCAAGCGTGGCTAAACTAACAAGAAAGAGCCCTCGCGGCACAACGTAGACCGCATCGTTCACAAGCAAGGAAGCAAACTGAAGTTTGGTGTCATGTAGGGCGCGCTTTCTAAGAAACTTGTACAATCAAAAGAATTTTGAAGGTAGCATTTGCTAATTGTGGTGGTGAAACTTGGCAATGTCTCCTGTGAAGCCATTTTTGTTGTTCCAACAAATCTACTTTAGGCGTCCAATGTAGGTCCGAACTTCTCCGACCGTGACCGTGACCGCCGCGTGTTTCTTTTATGCCGAAATAGCTCAGTTGGGAGAGCGTTAGACTGAAGATCTAAAGGTCCCTGGTTCGATCCCGGGTTTCGGCAGACTCAGAGACCTGACTTTGCATTAGGTTTTTAACGGCTGACAATTCAATGTCTCGCATTGTTTTTTGGAATGGTTACCTTGAGCTACTGCAATGCCCTTCATTCTGAGTGTCTTCCAGTGAAAATCTATACAATCATCAATTAGACAGAGTTCTGCTCTCTCGAGTTCACTCGGGTCCCGCTCCTCTCAAGATTCCCCCCTCGTGCTCTGACAGAGATCATCCCTGTCACGGACACCTGGAGTGACCGTCTTGGGGCTTTGGTTGGGAAAGCGAAAAAGCTTCTCAGCGGTTCAATGGTGTAATGGTTAGCACTCTGGACTTTGAATCCAGTGATCCGAGTTCAAATCTCGGTGGAACCTAGTGTTTGATGCATGTGAACCTAGCCTTTCGTGACTGCCCTCTGTTATACGAAAATGGAAAAAGGTATAATAGGCCAAACCACAGGGATGTAACCACGTTGAGGAACCGAACTGATGTCAGAGAGTAGAGTCCTTAATTCTGTGAATACTAAACAAACCTGTCTTTCTGGCCATCGACGTCTGCACTTCTGCAATTTTGATCACTTGCCTGCATATGGCGTTCGAGCCGAAATAGCTCAGTTGGGAGAGCGTTAGACTGAAGATCTAAAGGTCCCTGGTTCGATCCTGGGTTTCGGCAAGCGGAGCTTCGGATCCTCCAAAGCGTCCTTGTGAAGGAGGTTTTTTCCATGTTGTCAGACATCATGCCTACTTGCATCACAAGTTCCTGGCTCACTGTTAGTGTCAACAAGAATGAAATTGACCAAAGTGGAAGCAGCTCACTCATATATAGCTGTAAATCTTTACAATAACACTCCTGTCAGTTTTCGCTCCTCAGTCGTACTCTCAGTGGCTGATGCTTGCAGAGGTTCCATGGTGTAACGGTTAGCACTCTGGACTCTGAATCCAGCGATCCGAGTTCAAATCTCGGTGGGACCTGCTGCTCGGTTTCCTTTGCTAGAGTCTCGGAGCAGCTGCCTTAACCGCGTGACGGAGCAATCCTGTTAACACCCGCTGATCTGGGCCGAATTGTAATTCTGTTAAAACGTTTCCACCCACATGCAAGGGAACCTTCTCTACAGAGTGTGAAGTGCTGGAATCTTGCGCTAAAATGCAAACTTGTGCTTCATTTCATACAATTCCCACTTTGTGATATTTGGTTCCTCTCAAGACGTTTTACTCCTCGTGAACGGAGTAATTAAATCTTACCCATTGTTGCCGCAGCTTGCAAATTAAGAAATAGGAATTGTGATGCGAACGCTCCCAAAGGGTCGGAGGTTCCATGGTGTAATGGTTAGCACTCTGGACTCTGAATCCAGCGATCCGAGTTCAAATCTCGGTGGGACCTACTCTTAGTGTTTCCTTCTGCCAATCTTTCAAGGTATGTTTTTGGGACGCCAAACATCAACTGAGTGAACAGCGATTGCCCGCTTGGTATCAGAGATTCGCTATGTATTGCAAGCGTGGCTAAACTAACAAGAAAGAGCCCTCGCGGCACAACGTAGACCGCATCGTTCACAAGCAAGGAAGCAAACTGAAGTTTGGTGTCATGTAGGGCGCGCTTTCTAAGAAACTTGTACAATCAAAAGAATTTTGAAGGTAGCATTTGCTAATTGTGGTGGTGAAACTTGGCAATGTCTCCTGTGAAGCCATTTTTGTTGTTCCAACAAATCTACTTTAGGCGTCCAATGTAGGTCCGAACTTCTCCGACCGTGACCGTGACCGCCGCGTGTTTCTTTTATGCCGAAATAGCTCAGTTGGGAGAGCGTTAGACTGAAGATCTAAAGGTCCCTGGTTCGATCCCGGGTTTCGGCAGACTCAGAGACCTGACTTTGCATTAGGTTTTTAACGGCTGACAATTCAATGTCTCGCATTGTTTTTTGGAATGGTTACCTTGAGCTACTGCAATGCCCTTCATTCTGAGTGTCTTCCAGTGAAAATCTATACAATCATCAATTAGACAGAGTTCTGCTCTCTCGAGTTCACTCGGGTCCCGCTCCTCTCAAGATTCCCCCCTCGTGCTCTGACAGAGATCATCCCTGTCACGGACACCTGGAGTGACCGTCTTGGGGCTTTGGTTGGGAAAGCGAAAAAGCTTCTCAGCGGTTCCATGGTGTAATGGTTAGCACTCTGGACTTTGAATCCAGTGATCCGAGTTCAAATCTCGGTGGAACCTAGTGTTTGATGCATGTGAACCTAGCCTTTCGTGACTGCCCTCTGTTATACGAAAATGGAAAAAGGTATAATAGGCCAAACCACAGGGATGTAACCACGTTGAGGAACCGAACTGATGTCAGAGAGTAGAGTCCTTAATTCTGTGAATACTAAACAAACCTGTCTTTCTGGCCATCGACGTCTGCATTTCTGCAATTTTGATCACTTGCCTGCATACGGCGTTCGAGCCGAAATAGCTCAGTTGGGAGAGCGTTAGACTGAAGATCTAAAGGTCCCTGGTTCGATCCTGGGTTTCGGCAAGCGGAGCTTCGGATCCTCCAAAGCGTCCTTGTGAAGGAGGTTTTTTCCATGTTGTCAGACATCATGCCTACTTGCATCACAAGTTCCTGGCTCACTGTTAGTGTCAACAAGAATGAAATTGACCAAAGTGGAAGCAGCTCACTCATATATAGCTGTAAATCTTTACAATAACACTCCTGTCAGTTTTCGCTCCTCAGTCGTACTCTCAGTGGCTGATGCTTGCAGAGGTTCCATGGTGTAACGGTTAGCACTCTGGACTCTGAATCCAGCGATCCGAGTTCAAATCTCGGTGGGACCTGCTGCTCGGTTTCCTTTGCTAGAGTCTCGGAGCAGCTGCCTTAACCGCGTGACGGAGCAATCCTGTTAACACCCGCTGATCTGGGCCGAATTGTAATTCTGTTAAAACGTTTCCACCCACATGCAAGGGAACCTTCTCTACAGAGTGTGAAGTGCTGGAATCTTGCGCTAAAATGCAAACTTGTGCTTCATTTCATACAATTCCCACTTTGTGATATTTGGTTCCTCTCAAGACGTTTTACTCCTCGTGAACGGAGTAATTAAATCTTACCCATTGTTGCCGCAGCTTGCAAATTAAGAATTAGGAATTGTGATGCGAACGCTCCCGAAGGGTCGGAGGTTCCATGGTGTAATGGTTAGCACTCTGGACTCTGAATCCAGCGATCCGAGTTCAAATCTCGGTGGGACCTACTCTTAGTGTTTCCTTCTGCCAATCTTTCAAGGTATGTTTTTGGGACGCCAAACATCAACTGAGTGAACAGCGATTGCCCGCTTGGTATCAGAGATTCGCTATGTATTGCAAGCGTGGCTAAACTAACAAGAAAGAGCCCTCGCGGCACAACGTAGACCGCATCGTTCACAAGCAAGGAAGCAAACTGAAGTTTGGTGTCATGTAGGGCGCGCTTTCTAAGAAACTTGTACAATCAAAAGAATTTTGAAGGTAGCATTTGCTAATTGTGGTGGTGAAACTTGGCAATGTCTCCTGTGAAGCCATTTTTGTTGTTCCAACAAATCTACTTTAGGCGTCCAATGTAGGTCCGAACTTCTCCGACCGTGACCGTGACCGCCGCGTGTTTCTTTTATGCCGAAATAGCTCAGTTGGGAGAGCGTTAGACTGAAGATCTAAAGGTCCCTGGTTCGATCCCGGGTTTCGGCAGACTCAGAGACCTGACTTTGCATTAGGTTTTTAACGGCTGACAATTCAATGTCTCGCATTGTTTTTTGGAATGGTTACCTTGAGCTACTGCAATGCCCTTCATTCTGAGTGTCTTCCAGTGAAAATCTATACAATCATCAATTAGACAGAGTTCTGCTCTCTCGAGTTCACTCGGGTCCCGCTCCTCTCAAGATTCCCCCCTCGTGCTCTGACAGAGATCATCCCTGTCACGGACACCTGGAGTGACCGTCTTGGGGCTTTGGTTGGGAAAGCGAAAAAGCTTCTCAGCGGTTCCATGGTGTAATGGTTAGCACTCTGGACTTTGAATCCAGTGATCCGAGTTCAAATCTCGGTGGAACCTAGTGTTTGATGCATGTGAACCTAGCCTTTCGTGACTGCCCTCTGTTATACGAAAATGGAAAAAGGTATAATAGGCCAAACCACAGGGATGTAACCACGTTGAGGAACCGAACTGATGTCAGAGAGTAGAGTCCTTAATTCTGTGAATACTAAACAAACCTGTCTTTCTGGCCATCGACGTCTGCATTTCTGCAATTTTGATCACTTGCCTGCATACGGCGTTCGAGCCGAAATAGCTCAGTTGGGAGAGCGTTAGACTGAAGATCTAAAGGTCCCTGGTTCGATCCTGGGTTTCGGCAAGCGGAGCTTCGGATCCTCCAAAGCGTCCTTGTGAAGGAGGTTTTTTCCATGTTGTCAGACATCATGCCTACTTGCATCACAAGTTCCTGGCTCACTGTTAGTGTCAACAAGAATGAAATTGACCAAAGTGGAAGCAGCTCACTCATATATAGCTGTAAATCTTTACAATAACACTCCTGTCAGTTTTCGCTCCTCAGTCGTACTCTCAGTGGCTGACGCTTGCAGAGGTTCCATGGTGTAACGGTTAGCACTCTGGACTCTGAATCCAGCGATCCGAGTTCAAATCTCGGTGGGACCTGCTGCTCGGTTTCCTTTGCTAGAGTCTCGGAGCAGCTGCCTTAACCGCGTGACGGAGCAATCCTGTTAACACCCGCTGATCTGGGCCGAATTGTAATTCTGTTAAAACGTTTCCACCCACATGCAAGGGAACCTTCTCTACAGAGTGTGAAGTGCTGGAATCTTGCGCTAAAATGCAAACTTGTGCTTCATTTCATACAATTCCCACTTTGTGATATTTGGTTCCTCTCAAGACGTTTTACTCCTCGTGAACGGAGTAATTAAATCTAACCCATTGTTGCCGCAGCTTGCAAATTAAGAATTAGGAATTGTGATGCGAACGCTCCTGAAGGGTCGGAGGTTCCATGGTGTAATGGTTAGCACTCTGGACTCTGAATCCAGCGATCCGAGTTCAAATCTCGGTGGGACCTACTCTTAGTGTTTCCTTCTGCCAATCTTTCAAGGTATGTTTTTGGGACGCCAAACATCAACTGAGTGAACAGCGATTGCCCGCTTGGTATCAGAGATTCGCTATGTATTGCAAGCGTGGCTAAACTAACAAGAAAGAGCCCTCGCGGCACAACGTAGACCGCATCGTTCACAAGCAAGGAAGCAAACTGAAGTTTGGTGTCATGTAGGGCGCGCTTTCTAAGAAACTTGTACAATCAAAAGAATTTTGAAGGTAGCATTTGCTAATTGTGGTGGTGAAACTTGGCAATGTCTCCTGTGAAGCCATTTTTGTTGTTCCAACAAATCTACTTTAGGCGTCCAATGTAGGTCCGAACTTCTCCGACCGTGACCGTGACCGCCGCGTGTTTCTTTTATGCCGAAATAGCTCAGTTGGGAGAGCGTTAGACTGAAGATCTAAAGGTCCCTGGTTCGATCCCGGGTTTCGGCAGACTCAGAGACCTGACTTTGCATTAGGTTTTTAACGGCTGACAATTCAATGTCTCGCATTGTTTTTTGGAATGGTTACCTTGAGCTACTGCAATGCCCTTCATTCTGAGTGTCTTCCAGTGAAAATCTATACAATCATCAATTAGACAGAGTTCTGCTCTCTCGAGTTCACTCGGGTCCCGCTCCTCTCAAGATTCCCCCCTCGTGCTCTGACAGAGATCATCCCTGTCACGGACACCTGGAGTGACCGTCTTGGGGCTTTGGTTGGGAAAGCGAAAAAGCTTCTCAGCGGTTCAATGGTGTAATGGTTAGCACTCTGGACTTTGAATCCAGTGATCCGAGTTCAAATCTCGGTGGAACCTAGTGTTTGATGCATGTGAACCTAGCCTTTCGTGACTGCCCTCTGTTATACAAAAAGGTATAATAGGCCAAACCACAGGGATGTAACCACGTTGAGGAACCGAACTGATGTCAGAGAGTAGAGTCCTTAATTCTGTGAATACTAAACAAACCTGTCTTTCTGGCCATCGACGTCTGCACTTCTGCAATTTTGATCACTTGCCTGCATACGGCGTTCAAGCCGAAATAGCTCAGTTGGGAGAGCGTTAGACTGAAGATCTAAAGGTCCCTGGTTCGATCCTGGGTTTCGGCAAGCGGAGCTTCGGATCCTCCAAAGCGTCCTTGTGAAGGAGGTTTTTTCCATGTTGTCAGACATCATGCCTACTTGCATCACAAGTTCCTGGCTCACTGTTAGTGTCAACAAGAATGAAATTGACCAAAGTGGAAGCAGCTCACTCATATATAGCTGTAAATCTTTACAATAACACTCCTGTCAGTTTTCGCTCCTCAGTCGTACTCTCAGTGGCTGACGCTTGCAGAGGTTCCATGGTGTAACGGTTAGCACTCTGGACTCTGAATCCAGCGATCCGAGTTCAAATCTCGGTGGGACCTGCTGCTCGGTTTCCTTTGCTAGAGTCTCGGAGCAGCTGCCTTAACCGCGTGACGGAGCAATCCTGTTAACACCCGCTGATCTGGGCCGAATTGTAATTCTGTTAAAACGTTTCCACCCACATGCAAGGGAACCTTCTCTACAGAGTGTGAAGTGCTGGAATCTTGCGCTAAAATGCAAACTTGTGCTTCATTTCATACAATTCCCACTTTGTGATATTTGGTTCCTCTCAAGACGTTTTACTCCTCGTGAACGGAGTAATTAAATCTTACCCATTGTTGCCGCAGCTTGCAAATTAAGAATTAGGAATTGTGATGCGAACGCTCCCGAAGGGTCGGAGGTTCCATGGTGTAATGGTTAGCACTCTGGACTCTGAATCCAGCGATCCGAGTTCAAATCTCGGTGGGACCTACTCTTAGTGTTTCCTTCTGCCAATCTTTCAAGGTATGTTTTTGGGACGCCAAACATCAACTGAGTGAACAGCGATTGCCCGCTTGGTATCAGAGATTCGCTATGTATTGCAAGCGTGGCTAAACTAACAAGAAAGAGCCCTCGCGGCACAACGTAGACCGCATCGTTCACAAGCAAGGAAGCAAACTGAAGTTTGGTGTCATGTAGGGCGCGCTTTCTAAGAAACTTGTACAATCAAAAGAATTTTGAAGGTAGCATTTGCTAATTGTGGTGGTGAAACTTGGCAATGTCTCCTGTGAAGCCATTTTTGTTGTTCCAACAAATCTACTTTAGGCGTCCAATGTAGGTCCGAACTTCTCCGACCGTGACCGTGACCGCCGCGTGTTTCTTTTATGCCGAAATAGCTCAGTTGGGAGAGCGTTAGACTGAAGATCTAAAGGTCCCTGGTTCGATCCCGGGTTTCGGCAGACTCAGAGACCTGACTTTGCATTAGGTTTTTAACGGCTGACAATTCAATGTCTCGCATTGTTTTTTGGAATGGTTACCTTGAGCTACTGCAATGCCCTTCATTCTGAGTGTCTTCCAGTGAAAATCTATACAATCATCAATTAGACAGAGTTCTGCTCTCTCGAGTTCACTCGGGTCCCGCTCCTCTCAAGATTCCCCCCTCGTGCTCTGACAGAGATCATCCCTGTCACGGACACCTGGAGTGACCGTCTTGGGGCTTTGGTTGGGAAAGCGAAAAAGCTTCTCAGCGGTTCAATGGTGTAATGGTTAGCACTCTGGACTTTGAATCCAGTGATCCGAGTTCAAATCTCGGTGGAACCTAGTGTTTGATGCATGTGAACCTAGCCTTTCGTGACTGCCCTCTGTTATACAAAAAGGTATAATAGGCCAAACCACAGGGATGTAACCACGTTGAGGAACCGAACTGATGTCAGAGAGTAGAGTCCTTAATTCTGTGAATACTAAACAAACCTGTCTTTCTGGCCATCGACGTCTGCACTTCTGCAATTTTGATCACTTGCCTGCATACGGCGTTCAAGCCGAAATAGCTCAGTTGGGAGAGCGTTAGACTGAAGATCTAAAGGTCCCTGGTTCGATCCTGGGTTTCGGCAAGCGGAGCTTCGGATCCTCCAAAGCGTCCTTGTGAAGGAGGTTTTTTCCATGTTGTCAGACATCATGCCTACTTGCATCACAAGTTCCTGGCTCACTGTTAGTGTCAACAAGAATGAAATTGACCAAAGTGGAAGCAGCTCACTCATATATAGCTGTAAATCTTTACAATAACACTCCTGTCAGTTTTCGCTCCTCAGTCGTACTCTCAGTGGCTGACGCTTGCAGAGGTTCCATGGTGTAACGGTTAGCACTCTGGACTCTGAATCCAGCGATCCGAGTTCAAATCTCGGTGGGACCTGCTGCTCGGTTTCCTTTGCTAGAGTCTCGGAGCAGCTGCCTTAACCGCGTGACGGAGCAATCCTGTTAACACCCGCTGATCTGGGCCGAATTGTAATTCTGTTAAAACGTTTCCACCCACATGCAAGGGAACCTTCTCTACAGAGTGTGAAGTGCTGGAATCTTGCGCTAAAATGCAAACTTGTGCTTCATTTCATACAATTCCCACTTTGTGATATTTGGTTCCTCTCAAGACGTTTTACTCCTCGTGAACGGAGTAATTAAATCTTACCCATTGTTGCCGCAGCTTGCAAATTAAGAATTAGGAATTGTGATGCGAACGCTCCCGAAGGGTCGGAGGTTCCATGGTGTAATGGTTAGCACTCTGGACTCTGAATCCAGCGATCCGAGTTCAAATCTCGGTGGGACCTACTCTTAGTGTTTCCTTCTGCCAATCTTTCAAGGTATGTTTTTGGGACGCCAAACATCAACTGAGTGAACAGCGATTGCCCGCTTGGTATCAGAGATTCGCTATGTATTGCAAGCGTGGCTAAACTAACAAGAAAGAGCCCTCGCGGCACAACGTAGACCGCATCGTTCACAAGCAAGGAAGCAAACTGAAGTTTGGTGTCATGTAGGGCGCGCTTTCTAAGAAACTTGTACAATCAAAAGAATTTTGAAGGTAGCATTTGCTAATTGTGGTGGTGAAACTTGGCAATGTCTCCTGTGAAGCCATTTTTGTTGTTCCAACAAATCTACTTTAGGCGTCCAATGTAGGTCCGAACTTCTCCGACCGTGACCGTGACCGCCGCGTGTTTCTTTTATGCCGAAATAGCTCAGTTGGGAGAGCGTTAGACTGAAGATCTAAAGGTCCCTGGTTCGATCCCGGGTTTCGGCAGACTCAGAGACCTGACTTTGCATTAGGTTTTTAACGGCTGACAATTCAATGTCTCGCATTGTTTTTTGGAATGGTTACCTTGAGCTACTGCAATGCCCTTCATTCTGAGTGTCTTCCAGTGAAAATCTATACAATCATCAATTAGACAGAGTTCTGCTCTCTCGAGTTCACTCGGGTCCCGCTCCTCTCAAGATTCCCCCCTCGTGCTCTGACAGAGATCATCCCTGTCACGGACACCTGGAGTGACCGTCTTGGGGCTTTGGTTGGGAAAGCGAAAAAGCTTCTCAGCGGTTCAATGGTGTAATGGTTAGCACTCTGGACTTTGAATCCAGTGATCCGAGTTCAAATCTCGGTGGAACCTAGTGTTTGATGCATGTGAACCTAGCCTTTCGTGACTGCCCTCTGTTATACAAAAAGGTATAATAGGCCAAACCACAGGGATGTAACCACGTTGAGGAACCGAACTGATGTCAGAGAGTAGAGTCCTTAATTCTGTGAATACTAAACAAACCTGTCTTTCTGGCCATCGACGTCTGCACTTCTGCAATTTTGATCACTTGCCTGCATACGGCGTTCAAGCCGAAATAGCTCAGTTGGGAGAGCGTTAGACTGAAGATCTAAAGGTCCCTGGTTCGATCCTGGGTTTCGGCAAGCGGAGCTTCGGATCCTCCAAAGCGTCCTTGTGAAGGAGGTTTTTTCCATGTTGTCAGACATCATGCCTACTTGCATCACAAGTTCCTGGCTCACTGTTAGTGTCAACAAGAATGAAATTGACCAAAGTGGAAGCAGCTCACTCATATATAGCTGTAAATCTTTACAATAACACTCCTGTCAGTTTTCGCTCCTCAGTCGTACTCTCAGTGGCTGACGCTTGCAGAGGTTCCATGGTGTAACGGTTAGCACTCTGGACTCTGAATCCAGCGATCCGAGTTCAAATCTCGGTGGGACCTGCTGCTCGGTTTCCTTTGCTAGAGTCTCGGAGCAGCTGCCTTAACCGCGTGACGGAGCAATCCTGTTAACACCCGCTGATCTGGGCCGAATTGTAATTCTGTTAAAACGTTTCCACCCACATGCAAGGGAACCTTCTCTACAGAGTGTGAAGTGCTGGAATCTTGCGCTAAAATGCAAACTTGTGCTTCATTTCATACAATTCCCACTTTGTGATATTTGGTTCCTCTCAAGACGTTTTACTCCTCGTGAACGGAGTAATTAAATCTTACCCATTGTTGCCGCAGCTTGCAAATTAAGAATTAGGAATTGTGATGCGAACGCTCCCGAAGGGTCGGAGGTTCCATGGTGTAATGGTTAGCACTCTGGACTCTGAATCCAGCGATCCGAGTTCAAATCTCGGTGGGACCTACTCTTAGTGTTTCCTTCTGCCAATCTTTCAAGGTATGTTTTTGGGACGCCAAACATCAACTGAGTGAACAGCGATTGCCCGCTTGGTATCAGAGATTCGCTATGTATTGCAAGCGTGGCTAAACTAACAAGAAAGAGCCCTCGCGGCACAACGTAGACCGCATCGTTCACAAGCAAGGAAGCAAACTGAAGTTTGGTGTCATGTAGGGCGCGCTTTCTAAGAAACTTGTACAATCAAAAGAATTTTGAAGGTAGCATTTGCTAATTGTGGTGGTGAAACTTGGCAATGTCTCCTGTGAAGCCATTTTTGTTGTTCCAACAAATCTACTTTAGGCGTCCAATGTAGGTCCGAACTTCTCCGACCGTGACCGTGACCGCCGCGTGTTTCTTTTATGCCGAAATAGCTCAGTTGGGAGAGCGTTAGACTGAAGATCTAAAGGTCCCTGGTTCGATTCCGGGTTTCGGCAGACTCAGAGACCTGACTTTGCATTAGGTTTTTAACGGCTGACAATTCAATGTCTCGCATTGTTTTTTGGAATGGTTACCTTGAGCTACTGCAATGCCCTTCATTCTGAGTGTCTTCCAGTGAAAATCTATACAATCATCAATTAGACAGAGTTCTGCTCTCTCGAGTTCACCCGGGTCCCGCTCCTCTCAAGATTCCCCCCTCGTGCTCTGACAGAGATCATCCCTGTCACGGACACCTGGAGTGACCGTCTTGGGGCTTTGGTTGGGAAAGCGAAAAAGCTTCTCAGCGGTTCCACGGTGTAATGGTTAGCACTCTGGACTTTGAATCCAGTGATCCGAGTTCAAATCTCGGTGGAACCTAGTGTTTGATGCATGTGAACCTAGCCTTTCGTGACTGCCCTCTGTTATATGAAAATGGAAAAAGGTATAATAGGCCAAACCACAGGGATGTAACCACGTTGAGGAACCGAACTGATGTCAGAGAGTAGAGTCCTTAATTCTGTGAATACTAAACAAACCTGTCTTTCTGGCCATCGACGTCTGCATTTCTGCAATTTTGATCACTTGCCTGCGTACGGCGTTCGAGCCGAAATAGCTCAGTTGGGAGAGCGTTAGACTGAAGATCTAAAGGTCCCTGGTTCGATCCCGGGTTTCGGCAAGCGGAGCTTCGGATCCTCCAAAGCGTCCTTGTGAAGGAGGTTTTTTCCATGTTGTCAGACATCATGCCTACTTGCATCACAAGTTCCTGGCTCACTGTTAGTGTCAACAAGAATGAAATTGACCAAAGTGGAAGCAGCTCACTCATATATAGCTGTAAATCTTTACAATAACACTCCTGTCAGTTTTCGCTCCTCAGTCGTACTCTCAGTGGCTGACGCTTGCAGAGGTTCCATGGTGTAACGGTTAGCACTCTGGACTCTGAATCCAGCGATCCGAGTTCAAATCTCGGTGGGACCTGCTGCTCGGTTTCCTTTGCTAGAGTCTCGGAGCAGCTGCCTTAACCGCGTGACGGAGCAATCCTGTTAACACCCGCTGATCTGGGCCGAATTGTAATTCTGTTAAAACGTTTCCACCCACATGCAAGGGAACCTTCTCTACAGAGTGTGAAGTGCTGGAATCTTGCGCTAAAATGCAAACTTGTGCTTCATTTCATACAATTCCCACTTTGTGATATTTGGTTCCTCTCAAGACGTTTTACTCCTCGTGAACGGAGTAATTAAATCTTACCCATTGTTGCCGCAGCTTGCAAATTAAGAATTAGGAATTGTGATGCGAACGCTCCCGAAGGGTCGGAGGTTCCATGGTGTAATGGTTAGCACTCTGGACTCTGAATCCAGCGATCCGAGTTCAAATCTCGGTGGGACCTACTCTTAGTGTTTCCTTCTGCCAATCTTTCAAGGTATGTTTTTGGGACGCCAAACATCAACTGAGTGAACAGCGATTGCCCGCTTGGTATCAGAGATTCGCTATGTATTGCAAGCGTGGCTAAACTAACAAGAAAGAGCCCTCGCGGCACAACGTAGACCGCATCGTTCACAAGCAAGGAAGCAAACTGAAGTTTGGTGTCATGTAGGGCGCGCTTTCTAAGAAACTTGTACAATCAAAAGAATTTTGAAGGTAGCATTTGCTAATTGTGGTGGTGAAACTTGGCAATGTCTCCTGTGAAGCCATTTTTGTTGTTCCAACAAATCTACTTTAGGCGTCCAATGTAGGTCCGAACTTCTCCGACCGTGACCGTGACCGCCGCGTGTTTCTTTTATGCCGAAATAGCTCAGTTGGGAGAGCGTTAGACTGAAGATCTAAAGGTCCCTGGTTCGATCCCGGGTTTCGGCAGACTCAGAGACCTGACTTTGCATTAGGTTTTTAACGGCTGACAATTCAATGTCTCGCATTGTTTTTTGGAATGGTTACCTTGAGCTACTGCAATGCCCTTCATTCTGAGTGTCTTCCAGTGAAAATCTATACAATCATCAATTAGACAGAGTTCTGCTCTCTCGAGTTCACTCGGGTCCCGCTCCTCTCAAGATTCCCCCCTCGTGCTCTGACAGAGATCATCCCTGTCACGGACACCTGGAGTGACCGTCTTGGGGCTTTGGTTGGGAAAGCGAAAAAGCTTCTCAGCGGTTCCATGGTGTAATGGTTAGCACTCTGGACTTTGAATCCAGTGATCCGAGTTCAAATCTCGGTGGAACCTAGTGTTTGATGCATGTGAACCTAGCCTTTCGTGACTGCCCTCTGTTATACGAAAATGGAAAAAGGTATAATAGGCCAAACCACAGGGATGTAACCACGTTGAGGAACCGAACTGATGTCAGAGAGTAGAGTCCTTAATTCTGTGAATACTAAACAAACCTGTCTTTCTGGCCATCGACGTCTGCATTTCTGCAATTTTGATCACTTGCCTGCATACGGCGTTCGAGCCGAAATAGCTCAGTTGGGAGAGCGTTAGACTGAAGATCTAAAGGTCCCTGGTTCGATCCTGGGTTTCGGCAAGCGGAGCTTCGGATCCTCCAAAGCGTCCTTGTGAAGGAGGTTTTTTCCATGTTGTCAGACATCATGCCTACTTGCATCACAAGTTCCTGGCTCACTGTTAGTGTCAACAAGAATGAAATTGACCAAAGTGGAAGCAGCTCACTCATATATAGCTGTAAATCTTTACAATAACACTCCTGTCAGTTTTCGCTCCTCAGTCGTACTCTCAGTGGCTGATGCTTGCAGAGGTTCCATGGTGTAACGGTTAGCACTCTGGACTCTGAATCCAGCGATCCGAGTTCAAATCTCGGTGGGACCTGCTGCTCGGTTTCCTTTGCTAGAGTCTCGGAGCAGCTGCCTTAACCGCGTGACGGAGCAATCCTGTTAACACCCGCTGATCTGGGCCGAATTGTAATTCTGTTAAAACGTTTCCACCCACATGCAAGGGAACCTTCTCTACAGAGTGTGAAGTGCTGGAATCTTGCGCTAAAATGCAAACTTGTGCTTCATTTCATACAATTCCCACTTTGTGATATTTGGTTCCTCTCAAGACGTTTTACTCCTCGTGAACGGAGTAATTAAATCTTACCCATTGTTGCCGCAGCTTGCAAATTAAGAATTAGGAATTGTGATGCGAACGCTCCCGAAGGGTCGGAGGTTCCATGGTGTAATGGTTAGCACTCTGGACTCTGAATCCAGCGATCCGAGTTCAAATCTCGGTGGGACCTACTCTTAGTGTTTCCTTCTGCCAATCTTTCAAGGTATGTTTTTGGGACGCCAAACATCAACTGAGTGAACAGCGATTGCCCGCTTGGTATCAGAGATTCGCTATGTATTGCAAGCGTGGCTAAACTAACAAGAAAGAGCCCTCGCGGCACAACGTAGACCGCATCGTTCACAAGCAAGGAAGCAAACTGAAGTTTGGTGTCATGTAGGGCGCGCTTTCTAAGAAACTTGTACAATCAAAAGAATTTTGAAGGTAGCATTTGCTAATTGTGGTGGTGAAACTTGGCAATGTCTCCTGTGAAGCCATTTTTGTTGTTCCAACAAATCTACTTTAGGCGTCCAATGTAGGTCCGAACTTCTCCGACCGTGACCGTGACCGCCGCGTGTTTCTTTTATGCCGAAATAGCTCAGTTGGGAGAGCGTTAGACTGAAGATCTAAAGGTCCCTGGTTCGATCCCGGGTTTCGGCAGACTCAGAGACCTGACTTTGCATTAGGTTTTTAACGGCTGACAATTCAATGTCTCGCATTGTTTTTTGGAATGGTTACCTTGAGCTACTGCAATGCCCTTCATTCTGAGTGTCTTCCAGTGAAAATCTATACAATCATCAATTAGACAGAGTTCTGCTCTCTCGAGTTCACTCGGGTCCCGCTCCTCTCAAGATTCCCCCCTCGTGCTCTGACAGAGATCATCCCTGTCACGGACACCTGGAGTGACCGTCTTGGGGCTTTGGTTGGGAAAGCGAAAAAGCTTCTCAGCGGTTCCATGGTGTAATGGTTAGCACTCTGGACTTTGAATCCAGTGATCCGAGTTCAAATCTCGGTGGAACCTAGTGTTTGATGCATGTGAACCTAGCCTTTCGTGACTGCCCTCTGTTATACGAAAATGGAAAAAGGTATAATAGGCCAAACCACAGGGATGTAACCACGTTGAGGAACCGAACTGATGTCAGAGAGTAGAGTCCTTAATTCTGTGAATACTAAACAAACCTGTCTTTCTGGCCATCGACGTCTGCATTTCTGCAATTTTGATCACTTGCCTGCATACGGCGTTCGAGCCGAAATAGCTCAGTTGGGAGAGCGTTAGACTGAAGATCTAAAGGTCCCTGGTTCGATCCTGGGTTTCGGCAAGCGGAGCTTCGGATCCTCCAAAGCGTCCTTGTGAAGGAGGTTTTTTCCATGTTGTCAGACATCATGCCTACTTGCATCACAAGTTCCTGGCTCACTGTTAGTGTCAACAAGAATGAAATTGACCAAAGTGGAAGCAGCTCACTCATATATAGCTGTAAATCTTTACAATAACACTCCTGTCAGTTTTCGCTCCTCAGTCGTACTCTCAGTGGCTGACGCTTGCAGAGGTTCCATGGTGTAACGGTTAGCACTCTGGACTCTGAATCCAGCGATCCGAGTTCAAATCTCGGTGGGACCTGCTGCTCGGTTTCCTTTGCTAGAGTCTCGGAGCAGCTGCCTTAACCGCGTGACGGAGCAATCCTGTTAACACCCGCTGATCTGGGCCGAATTGTAATTCTGTTAAAACGTTTCCACCCACATGCAAGGGAACCTTCTCTACAGAGTGTGAAGTGCTGGAATCTTGCGCTAAAATGCAAACTTGTGCTTCATTTCATACAATTCCCACTTTGTGATATTTGGTTCCTCTCAAGACGTTTTACTCCTCGTGAACGGAGTAATTAAATCTAACCCATTGTTGCCGCAGCTTGCAAATTAAGAATTAGGAATTGTGATGCGAACGCTCCTGAAGGGTCGGAGGTTCCATGGTGTAATGGTTAGCACTCTGGACTCTGAATCCAGCGATCCGAGTTCAAATCTCGGTGGGACCTACTCTTAGTGTTTCCTTCTGCCAATCTTTCAAGGTATGTTTTTGGGACGCCAAACATCAACTGAGTGAACAGCGATTGCCCGCTTGGTATCAGAGATTCGCTATGTATTGCAAGCGTGGCTAAACTAACAAGAAAGAGCCCTCGCGGCACAACGTAGACCGCATCGTTCACAAGCAAGGAAGCAAACTGAAGTTTGGTGTCATGTAGGGCGCGCTTTCTAAGAAACTTGTACAATCAAAAGAATTTTGAAGGTAGCATTTGCTAATTGTGGTGGTGAAACTTGGCAATGTCTCCTGTGAAGCCATTTTTGTTGTTCCAACAAATCTACTTTAGGCGTCCAATGTAGGTCCGAACTTCTCCGACCGTGACCGTGACCGCCGCGTGTTTCTTTTATGCCGAAATAGCTCAGTTGGGAGAGCGTTAGACTGAAGATCTAAAGGTCCCTGGTTCGATCCCGGGTTTCGGCAGACTCAGAGACCTGACTTTGCATTAGGTTTTTAACGGCTGACAATTCAATGTCTCGCATTGTTTTTTGGAATGGTTACCTTGAGCTACTGCAATGCCCTTCATTCTGAGTGTCTTCCAGTGAAAATCTATACAATCATCAATTAGACAGAGTTCTGCTCTCTCGAGTTCACTCGGGTCCCGCTCCTCTCAAGATTCCCCCCTCGTGCTCTGACAGAGATCATCCCTGTCACGGACACCTGGAGTGACCGTCTTGGGGCTTTGGTTGGGAAAGCGAAAAAGCTTCTCAGCGGTTCAATGGTGTAATGGTTAGCACTCTGGACTTTGAATCCAGTGATCCGAGTTCAAATCTCGGTGGAACCTAGTGTTTGATGCATGTGAACCTAGCCTTTCGTGACTGCCCTCTGTTATACAAAAAGGTATAATAGGCCAAACCACAGGGATGTAACCACGTTGAGGAACCGAACTGATGTCAGAGAGTAGAGTCCTTAATTCTGTGAATACTAAACAAACCTGTCTTTCTGGCCATCGACGTCTGCACTTCTGCAATTTTGATCACTTGCCTGCATACGGCGTTCAAGCCGAAATAGCTCAGTTGGGAGAGCGTTAGACTGAAGATCTAAAGGTCCCTGGTTCGATCCTGGGTTTCGGCAAGCGGAGCTTCGGATCCTCCAAAGCGTCCTTGTGAAGGAGGTTTTTTCCATGTTGTCAGACATCATGCCTACTTGCATCACAAGTTCCTGGCTCACTGTTAGTGTCAACAAGAATGAAATTGACCAAAGTGGAAGCAGCTCACTCATATATAGCTGTAAATCTTTACAATAACACTCCTGTCAGTTTTCGCTCCTCAGTCGTACTCTCAGTGGCTGACGCTTGCAGAGGTTCCATGGTGTAACGGTTAGCACTCTGGACTCTGAATCCAGCGATCCGAGTTCAAATCTCGGTGGGACCTGCTGCTCGGTTTCCTTTGCTAGAGTCTCGGAGCAGCTGCCTTAACCGCGTGACGGAGCAATCCTGTTAACACCCGCTGATCTGGGCCGAATTGTAATTCTGTTAAAACGTTTCCACCCACATGCAAGGGAACCTTCTCTACAGAGTGTGAAGTGCTGGAATCTTGCGCTAAAATGCAAACTTGTGCTTCATTTCATACAATTCCCACTTTGTGATATTTGGTTCCTCTCAAGACGTTTTACTCCTCGTGAACGGAGTAATTAAATCTTACCCATTGTTGCCGCAGCTTGCAAATTAAGAATTAGGAATTGTGATGCGAACGCTCCCGAAGGGTCGGAGGTTCCATGGTGTAATGGTTAGCACTCTGGACTCTGAATCCAGCGATCCGAGTTCAAATCTCGGTGGGACCTACTCTTAGTGTTTCCTTCTGCCAATCTTTCAAGGTATGTTTTTGGGACGCCAAACATCAACTGAGTGAACAGCGATTGCCCGCTTGGTATCAGAGATTCGCTATGTATTGCAAGCGTGGCTAAACTAACAAGAAAGAGCCCTCGCGGCACAACGTAGACCGCATCGTTCACAAGCAAGGAAGCAAACTGAAGTTTGGTGTCATGTAGGGCGCGCTTTCTAAGAAACTTGTACAATCAAAAGAATTTTGAAGGTAGCATTTGCTAATTGTGGTGGTGAAACTTGGCAATGTCTCCTGTGAAGCCATTTTTGTTGTTCCAACAAATCTACTTTAGGCGTCCAATGTAGGTCCGAACTTCTCCGACCGTGACCGTGACCGCCGCGTGTTTCTTTTATGCCGAAATAGCTCAGTTGGGAGAGCGTTAGACTGAAGATCTAAAGGTCCCTGGTTCGATCCCGGGTTTCGGCAGACTCAGAGACCTGACTTTGCATTAGGTTTTTAACGGCTGACAATTCAATGTCTCGCATTGTTTTTTGGAATGGTTACCTTGAGCTACTGCAATGCCCTTCATTCTGAGTGTCTTCCAGTGAAAATCTATACAATCATCAATTAGACAGAGTTCTGCTCTCTCGAGTTCACTCGGGTCCCGCTCCTCTCAAGATTCCCCCCTCGTGCTCTGACAGAGATCATCCCTGTCACGGACACCTGGAGTGACCGTCTTGGGGCTTTGGTTGGGAAAGCGAAAAAGCTTCTCAGCGGTTCAATGGTGTAATGGTTAGCACTCTGGACTTTGAATCCAGTGATCCGAGTTCAAATCTCGGTGGAACCTAGTGTTTGATGCATGTGAACCTAGCCTTTCGTGACTGCCCTCTGTTATACAAAAAGGTATAATAGGCCAAACCACAGGGATGTAACCACGTTGAGGAACCGAACTGATGTCAGAGAGTAGAGTCCTTAATTCTGTGAATACTAAACAAACCTGTCTTTCTGGCCATCGACGTCTGCACTTCTGCAATTTTGATCACTTGCCTGCATACGGCGTTCAAGCCGAAATAGCTCAGTTGGGAGAGCGTTAGACTGAAGATCTAAAGGTCCCTGGTTCGATCCTGGGTTTCGGCAAGCGGAGCTTCGGATCCTCCAAAGCGTCCTTGTGAAGGAGGTTTTTTCCATGTTGTCAGACATCATGCCTACTTGCATCACAAGTTCCTGGCTCACTGTTAGTGTCAACAAGAATGAAATTGACCAAAGTGGAAGCAGCTCACTCATATATAGCTGTAAATCTTTACAATAACACTCCTGTCAGTTTTCGCTCCTCAGTCGTACTCTCAGTGGCTGACGCTTGCAGAGGTTCCATGGTGTAACGGTTAGCACTCTGGACTCTGAATCCAGCGATCCGAGTTCAAATCTCGGTGGGACCTGCTGCTCGGTTTCCTTTGCTAGAGTCTCGGAGCAGCTGCCTTAACCGCGTGACGGAGCAATCCTGTTAACACCCGCTGATCTGGGCCGAATTGTAATTCTGTTAAAACGTTTCCACCCACATGCAAGGGAACCTTCTCTACAGAGTGTGAAGTGCTGGAATCTTGCGCTAAAATGCAAACTTGTGCTTCATTTCATACAATTCCCACTTTGTGATATTTGGTTCCTCTCAAGACGTTTTACTCCTCGTGAACGGAGTAATTAAATCTTACCCATTGTTGCCGCAGCTTGCAAATTAAGAATTAGGAATTGTGATGCGAACGCTCCCGAAGGGTCGGAGGTTCCATGGTGTAATGGTTAGCACTCTGGACTCTGAATCCAGCGATCCGAGTTCAAATCTCGGTGGGACCTACTCTTAGTGTTTCCTTCTGCCAATCTTTCAAGGTATGTTTTTGGGACGCCAAACATCAACTGAGTGAACAGCGATTGCCCGCTTGGTATCAGAGATTCGCTATGTATTGCAAGCGTGGCTAAACTAACAAGAAAGAGCCCTCGCGGCACAACGTAGACCGCATCGTTCACAAGCAAGGAAGCAAACTGAAGTTTGGTGTCATGTAGGGCGCGCTTTCTAAGAAACTTGTACAATCAAAAGAATTTTGAAGGTAGCATTTGCTAATTGTGGTGGTGAAACTTGGCAATGTCTCCTGTGAAGCCATTTTTGTTGTTCCAACAAATCTACTTTAGGCGTCCAATGTAGGTCCGAACTTCTCCGACCGTGACCGTGACCGCCGCGTGTTTCTTTTATGCCGAAATAGCTCAGTTGGGAGAGCGTTAGACTGAAGATCTAAAGGTCCCTGGTTCGATCCCGGGTTTCGGCAGACTCAGAGACCTGACTTTGCATTAGGTTTTTAACGGCTGACAATTCAATGTCTCGCATTGTTTTTTGGAATGGTTACCTTGAGCTACTGCAATGCCCTTCATTCTGAGTGTCTTCCAGTGAAAATCTATACAATCATCAATTAGACAGAGTTCTGCTCTCTCGAGTTCACTCGGGTCCCGCTCCTCTCAAGATTCCCCCCTCGTGCTCTGACAGAGATCATCCCTGTCACGGACACCTGGAGTGACCGTCTTGGGGCTTTGGTTGGGAAAGCGAAAAAGCTTCTCAGCGGTTCAATGGTGTAATGGTTAGCACTCTGGACTTTGAATCCAGTGATCCGAGTTCAAATCTCGGTGGAACCTAGTGTTTGATGCATGTGAACCTAGCCTTTCGTGACTGCCCTCTGTTATACAAAAAGGTATAATAGGCCAAACCACAGGGATGTAACCACGTTGAGGAACCGAACTGATGTCAGAGAGTAGAGTCCTTAATTCTGTGAATACTAAACAAACCTGTCTTTCTGGCCATCGACGTCTGCACTTCTGCAATTTTGATCACTTGCCTGCATACGGCGTTCAAGCCGAAATAGCTCAGTTGGGAGAGCGTTAGACTGAAGATCTAAAGGTCCCTGGTTCGATCCTGGGTTTCGGCAAGCGGAGCTTCGGATCCTCCAAAGCGTCCTTGTGAAGGAGGTTTTTTCCATGTTGTCAGACATCATGCCTACTTGCATCACAAGTTCCTGGCTCACTGTTAGTGTCAACAAGAATGAAATTGACCAAAGTGGAAGCAGCTCACTCATATATAGCTGTAAATCTTTACAATAACACTCCTGTCAGTTTTCGCTCCTCAGTCGTACTCTCAGTGGCTGACGCTTGCAGAGGTTCCATGGTGTAACGGTTAGCACTCTGGACTCTGAATCCAGCGATCCGAGTTCAAATCTCGGTGGGACCTGCTGCTCGGTTTCCTTTGCTAGAGTCTCGGAGCAGCTGCCTTAACCGCGTGACGGAGCAATCCTGTTAACACCCGCTGATCTGGGCCGAATTGTAATTCTGTTAAAACGTTTCCACCCACATGCAAGGGAACCTTCTCTACAGAGTGTGAAGTGCTGGAATCTTGCGCTAAAATGCAAACTTGTGCTTCATTTCATACAATTCCCACTTTGTGATATTTGGTTCCTCTCAAGACGTTTTACTCCTCGTGAACGGAGTAATTAAATCTTACCCATTGTTGCCGCAGCTTGCAAATTAAGAATTAGGAATTGTGATGCGAACGCTCCCGAAGGGTCGGAGGTTCCATGGTGTAATGGTTAGCACTCTGGACTCTGAATCCAGCGATCCGAGTTCAAATCTCGGTGGGACCTACTCTTAGTGTTTCCTTCTGCCAATCTTTCAAGGTATGTTTTTGGGACGCCAAACATCAACTGAGTGAACAGCGATTGCCCGCTTGGTATCAGAGATTCGCTATGTATTGCAAGCGTGGCTAAACTAACAAGAAAGAGCCCTCGCGGCACAACGTAGACCGCATCGTTCACAAGCAAGGAAGCAAACTGAAGTTTGGTGTCATGTAGGGCGCGCTTTCTAAGAAACTTGTACAATCAAAAGAATTTTGAAGGTAGCATTTGCTAATTGTGGTGGTGAAACTTGGCAATGTCTCCTGTGAAGCCATTTTTGTTGTTCCAACAAATCTACTTTAGGCGTCCAATGTAGGTCCGAACTTCTCCGACCGTGACCGTGACCGCCGCGTGTTTCTTTTATGCCGAAATAGCTCAGTTGGGAGAGCGTTAGACTGAAGATCTAAAGGTCCCTGGTTCGATTCCGGGTTTCGGCAGACTCAGAGACCTGACTTTGCATTAGGTTTTTAACGGCTGACAATTCAATGTCTCGCATTGTTTTTTGGAATGGTTACCTTGAGCTACTGCAATGCCCTTCATTCTGAGTGTCTTCCAGTGAAAATCTATACAATCATCAATTAGACAGAGTTCTGCTCTCTCGAGTTCACCCGGGTCCCGCTCCTCTCAAGATTCCCCCCTCGTGCTCTGACAGAGATCATCCCTGTCACGGACACCTGGAGTGACCGTCTTGGGGCTTTGGTTGGGAAAGCGAAAAAGCTTCTCAGCGGTTCCACGGTGTAATGGTTAGCACTCTGGACTTTGAATCCAGTGATCCGAGTTCAAATCTCGGTGGAACCTAGTGTTTGATGCATGTGAACCTAGCCTTTCGTGACTGCCCTCTGTTATATGAAAATGGAAAAAGGTATAATAGGCCAAACCACAGGGATGTAACCACGTTGAGGAACCGAACTGATGTCAGAGAGTAGAGTCCTTAATTCTGTGAATACTAAACAAACCTGTCTTTCTGGCCATCGACGTCTGCATTTCTGCAATTTTGATCACTTGCCTGCGTACGGCGTTCGAGCCGAAATAGCTCAGTTGGGAGAGCGTTAGACTGAAGATCTAAAGGTCCCTGGTTCGATCCCGGGTTTCGGCAAGCGGAGCTTCGGATCCTCCAAAGCGTCCTTGTGAAGGAGGTTTTTTCCATGTTGTCAGACATCATGCCTACTTGCATCACAAGTTCCTGGCTCACTGTTAGTGTCAACAAGAATGAAATTGACCAAAGTGGAAGCAGCTCACTCATATATAGCTGTAAATCTTTACAATAACACTCCTGTCAGTTTTCGCTCCTCAGTCGTACTCTCAGTGGCTGACGCTTGCAGAGGTTCCATGGTGTAACGGTTAGCACTCTGGACTCTGAATCCAGCGATCCGAGTTCAAATCTCGGTGGGACCTGCTGCTCGGTTTCCTTTGCTAGAGTCTCGGAGCAGCTGCCTTAACCGCGTGACGGAGCAATCCTGTTAACACCCGCTGATCTGGGCCGAATTGTAATTCTGTTAAAACGTTTCCACCCACATGCAAGGGAACCTTCTCTACAGAGTGTGAAGTGCTGGAATCTTGCGCTAAAATGCAAACTTGTGCTTCATTTCATACAATTCCCACTTTGTGATATTTGGTTCCTCTCAAGACGTTTTACTCCTCGTGAACGGAGTAATTAAATCTTACCCATTGTTGCCGCAGCTTGCAAATTAAGAATTAGGAATTGTGATGCGAACGCTCCCGAAGGGTCGGAGGTTCCATGGTGTAATGGTTAGCACTCTGGACTCTGAATCCAGCGATCCGAGTTCAAATCTCGGTGGGACCTACTCTTAGTGTTTCCTTCTGCCAATCTTTCAAGGTATGTTTTTGGGACGCCAAACATCAACTGAGTGAACAGCGATTGCCCGCTTGGTATCAGAGATTCGCTATGTATTGCAAGCGTGGCTAAACTAACAAGAAAGAGCCCTCGCGGCACAACGTAGACCGCATCGTTCACAAGCAAGGAAGCAAACTGAAGTTTGGTGTCATGTAGGGCGCGCTTTCTAAGAAACTTGTACAATCAAAAGAATTTTGAAGGTAGCATTTGCTAATTGTGGTGGTGAAACTTGGCAATGTCTCCTGTGAAGCCATTTTTGTTGTTCCAACAAATCTACTTTAGGCGTCCAATGTAGGTCCGAACTTCTCCGACCGTGACCGTGACCGCCGCGTGTTTCTTTTATGCCGAAATAGCTCAGTTGGGAGAGCGTTAGACTGAAGATCTAAAGGTCCCTGGTTCGATCCCGGGTTTCGGCAGACTCAGAGACCTGACTTTGCATTAGGTTTTTAACGGCTGACAATTCAATGTCTCGCATTGTTTTTTGGAATGGTTACCTTGAGCTACTGCAATGCCCTTCATTCTGAGTGTCTTCCAGTGAAAATCTATACAATCATCAATTAGACAGAGTTCTGCTCTCTCGAGTTCACTCGGGTCCCGCTCCTCTCAAGATTCCCCCCTCGTGCTCTGACAGAGATCATCCCTGTCACGGACACCTGGAGTGACCGTCTTGGGGCTTTGGTTGGGAAAGCGAAAAAGCTTCTCAGCGGTTGCATGGTGTAATGGTTAGCACTCTGGACTTTGAATCCAGTGATCCGAGTTCAAATCTCGGTGGAACCTAGTGTTTGATGCATGTGAACCTAGCCTTTCGTGACTGCCCTCTGTTATATGAAAATGGAAAAAGGTATAATAGGCCAAACCACAGGGATGTAACCACGTTGAGGAACCGAACTGATGTCAGAGAGTAGAGTCCTTAATTCTGTGAATACTAAACAAACCTGTCTTTCTGGCCATCGACGTCTGCATTTCTGCAATTTTGATCACTTGCCTGCGTACGGCGTTCGAGCCGAAATAGCTCAGTTGGGAGAGCGTTAGACTGAAGATCTAAAGGTCCCTGGTTCGATCCCGGGTTTCGGCAAGCGGAGCTTCGGATCCTCCAAAGCGTCTTTGTGAAGGAGGTTTTTTCCATGTTGTCAGACATCATGCCTACTTGCATCACAAGTTCCTGGCTCACTGTTAGTGTCAACAAGAATGAAATTGACCAAAGTGGAAGCAGCTCACTCATATATAGCTGTAAATCTTTACAATAACACTCCTGTCAGTTTTCGCTCCTCAGTCGTACTCTCAGTGGCTGACGCTTGCAGAGGTTCCATGGTGTAACGGTTAGCACTCTGGACTCTGAATCCAGCGATCCGAGTTCAAATCTCGGTGGGACCTGCTGCTCGGTTTCCTTTGCTAGAGTCTCGGAGCAGCTGCCTTAACCGCGTGACGGAGCAATCCTGTTAACACCCGCTGATCTGGGCCGAATTGTAATTCTGTTAAAACGTTTCCACCCACATGCAAGGGAACCTTCTCTACAGAGTGTGAAGTGCTGGAATCTTGCGCTAAAATGCAAACTTGTGCTTCATTTCATACAATTCCCACTTTGTGATATTTGGTTCCTCTCAAGACGTTTTACTCCTCGTGAACGGAGTAATTAAATCTTACCCATTGTTGCCGCAGCTTGCAAATTAAGAATTAGGAATTGTGATGCGAACGTTCCCGAAGGTTTGGAGGTTCCATGGTGTAATGGTTAGCACTCTGGACTCTGAATCCAGCGATCCGAGTTCAAATCTCGGTGGGACCTACTCTTAGTGTTTCCTTCTGCCAATCTTTCAAGGTATGTTTTTGGGACGCCAAACATCAACTGAGTGAACAGCGATTGCCCGCTTGGTATCAGAGATTCGCTATGTATTGCAAGCGTGGCTAAACTAACAAGAAAGAGCCCTCGCGGCACAACGTAGACCGCATCGTTCACAAGAAAGGAAGCAAACTGAAGTTTGGTGTCATGTAGGGCGCGCTTTCTAAGAAACTTGTACAATCAAAAGAATTTTGAAGGTAGCATTTGCTAATTGTGGTGGTGAAACTTGGCAATGTCTCCTGTGAAGCCATTTTTGTTGTTCCAACAAATCTACTTTAGGCGTCCAATGTAGGTCCGAACTTCTCCGACCGTGACCGTGACCGCCGCGTGTTTCTTTTATGCCGAAATAGCTCAGTTGGGAGAGCGTTAGACTGAAGATCTAAAGGTCCCTGGTTCGATCCCGGGTTTCGGCAGACTCAGAGACCTGACTTTGCATTAGGTTTTTAACGGCTGACAATTCAATGTCTCGCATTGTTTTTTGGAATGGTTACCTTGAGCTACTGCAATGCCCTTCATTCTGAGTGTCTTCCAGTGAAAATCTATACAATCATCAATTAGACAGAGTTCTGCTCTCTCGAGTTCACTCGGGTCCCGCTCCTCTCAAGATTCCCCCCTCGTGCTCTGACAGAGATCATCCCTGTCACGGACACCTGGAGTGACCGTCTTGGGGCTTTGGTTGGGAAAGCGAAAAAGCTTCTCAGCGGTTCCATGGTGTAATGGTTAGCACTCTGGACTTTGAATCCAGTGATCCGAGTTCAAATCTCGGTGGAACCTAGTGTTTGATGCATGTGAACCTAGCCTTTCGTGACTGCCCTCTGTTATATGGAAAAAGGTATAATAGGCCAAACCACAGGGATGTAACCACGTTGAGGAACCGAACTGATGTCAGAGAGTAGAGTCCTTAATTCTGTGAATACTAAACAACCCTGTCTTTCTGGCCATCGACGTCTGCATTTCTGCAATTTTGATCACTTGCCTGCATACGGCGTTCGAGCCGAAATAGCTCAGTTGGGAGAGCGTTAGACTGAAGATCTAAAGGTCCCTGGTTCGATCCCGGGTTTCGGCAAGCGGAGCTTCGGATCCTCCAAAGCGTCCTTGTGAAGGAGGTTTTTTCCATGTTGTCAGACATCATGCCTACTTGCATCACAAGTTCCTGGCTTACTGTTAGTGTCAACAAGAATGAAATTGACCAAAGTGGAAGCAGCTCACTCATATATAGCTGTAAATCTTTACAATAACACTCCTGTCAGTTTTCGCTCCTCAGTCGTACTCTCAGTGGCTGACGCTTGCAGAGGTTCCATGGTGTAACGGTTAGCACTCTGGACTCTGAATCCAGCGATCCGAGTTCAAATCTCGGTGGGACCTACTGCTCGGTTTCCTTTGCTAGAGTCTCGGAGCAGCTGCCTTAACCGCGTGACGGAGCAATCCTGTTAACACCCGCTGATCTGGGCCGAATTGTAATTCTGTTAAAACGTTTCCACCCACATGCAAGGGAACCTTCTCTACAGAGTGTGAAGTGCTGGAATCTTGCGCTAAAATGCAAACTTGTGCTTCATTTCATACAATTCCCACTTTGTGATATTTGGTTCCTCTCAAGACGTTTTACTCCTCGTGAACGGAGTAATTAAATCTTACCCATTGTTGCCGCAGCTTGCAAATTAAGAATTAGGAATTGTGATGCGAACGCTCCCGAAGGGTCAGAGGTTCCATGGTGTAATGGTTAGCACTCTGGACTCTGAATCCAGCGATCCGAGTTCAAATCTCGGTGGGACCTACTCTTAGTGTTTCCTTCTGCCAATCTTTCAAGGTATGTTTTTGGGACGCCAAACATCAACTGAGTGAACAGCGATTGCCCGCTTGGTATCAGAGATTCGCTATGTATTGCAAGCGTGGCTAAACTAACAAGAAAGAGCCCTCGCGGCACAACGTAGACCGCATCGTTCACAAGCAAGGAAGCAAACTGAAGTTTGGTGTCATGTAGGGCGCGCTTTCTAAGAAACTTGTACAATCAAAAGAATTTTGAAGGTAGCATTTGCTAATTGTGGTGGTGAAACTTGGCAATGTCTCCTGTGAAGCCATTTTTGTTGTTCCAACAAATCTACTTTAGGCGTCCAATGTAGGTCCGAACTTCTCCGACCGTGACCGTGACCGCCGCGTGTTTCTTTTATGCCGAAATAGCTCAGTTGGGAGAGCGTTAGACTGAAGATCTAAAGGTCCCTGGTTCGATCCCGGGTTTCGGCAGACTCAGAGACCTGACTTTGCATTAGGTTTTTAACGGCTGACAATTCAATGTCTCGCATTGTTTTTTGGAATGGTTACCTTGAGCTACTGCAATGCCCTTCATTCTGAGTGTCTTCCAGTGAAAATCTATACAATCATCAATTAGACAGAGTTCTGCTCTCTCGAGTTCACTCGGGTCCCGCTCCTCTCAAGATTCCCCCCTCGTGCTCTGACAGAGATCATCCCTGTCACGGACACCTGGAGTGACCGTCTTGGGGCTTTGGTTGGGAAAGCGAAAAAGCTTCTCAGCGGTTCCATGGTGTAATGGTTAGCACTCTGGACTTTGAATCCAGTGATCCGAGTTCAAATCTCGGTGGAACCTAGTGTTTGATGCATGTGAACCTAGCCTTTCGTGACTGCCCTCTGTTATATGGAAAAAGGTATAATAGGCCAAACCACAGGGATGTAACCACGTTGAGGAACCGAACTGATGTCAGAGAGTAGAGTCCTTAATTCTGTGAATACTAAACAACCCTGTCTTTCTGGCCATCGACGTCTGCATTT
The DNA here is from genome assembly GCF_029633855.1 of Hoplias malabaricus. Taxonomy (NCBI): domain Eukaryota; kingdom Metazoa; phylum Chordata; class Actinopteri; order Characiformes; family Erythrinidae; genus Hoplias; species Hoplias malabaricus. Next base: position 13,290,774 of record NC_089801.1, on the reverse strand, counting down.
CTGCAATTTTGATCACTTGCCTGCATACGGCGTTCGAGCCGAAATAGCTCAGTTGGGAGAGCGTTAGACTGAAGATCTAAAGGTCCCTGGTTCGATCCCGGGTTTCGGCAAGCGGAGCTTCGGATCCTCCAAAGCGTCCTTGTGAAGGAGGTTTTTTCCATGTTGTCAGACATCATGCCTACTTGCATCACAAGTTCCTGGCTTACTGTTAGTGTCAACAAGAATGAAATTGACCAAAGTGGAAGCAGCTCACTCATATATAGCTGTAAATCTTTACAATAACACTCCTGTCAGTTTTCGCTCCTCAGTCGTACTCTCAGTGGCTGACGCTTGCAGAGGTTCCATGGTGTAACGGTTAGCACTCTGGACTCTGAATCCAGCGATCCGAGTTCAAATCTCGGTGGGACCTACTGCTCGGTTTCCTTTGCTAGAGTCTCGGAGCAGCTGCCTTAACCGCGTGACGGAGCAATCCTGTTAACACCCGCTGATCTGGGCCGAATTGTAATTCTGTTAAAACGTTTCCACCCACATGCAAGGGAACCTTCTCTACAGAGTGTGAAGTGCTGGAATCTTGCGCTAAAATGCAAACTTGTGCTTCATTTCATACAATTCCCACTTTGTGATATTTGGTTCCTCTCAAGACGTTTTACTCCTCGTGAACGGAGTAATTAAATCTTACCCATTGTTGCCGCAGCTTGCAAATTAAGAATTAGGAATTGTGATGCGAACGCTCCCGAAGGGTCAGAGGTTCCATGGTGTAATGGTTAGCACTCTGGACTCTGAATCCAGCGATCCGAGTTCAAATCTCGGTGGGACCTACTCTTAGTGTTTCCTTCTGCCAATCTTTCAAGGTATGTTTTTGGGACGCCAAACATCAACTGAGTGAACAGCGATTGCCCGCTTGGTATCAGAGATTCGCTATGTATTGCAAGCGTGGCTAAACTAACAAGAAAGAGCCCTCGCGGCACAACGTAGACCGCATCGTTCACAAGCAAGGAAGCAAACTGAAGTTTGGTGTCATGTAGGGCGCGCTTTCTAAGAAACTTGTACAATCAAAAGAATTTTGAAGGTAGCATTTGCTAATTGTGGTGGTGAAACTTGGCAATGTCTCCTGTGAAGCCATTTTTGTTGTTCCAACAAATCTACTTTAGGCGTCCAATGTAGGTCCGAACTTCTCCGACCGTGACCGTGACCGCCGCGTGTTTCTTTTATGCCGAAATAGCTCAGTTGGGAGAGCGTTAGACTGAAGATCTAAAGGTCCCTGGTTCGATCCCGGGTTTCGGCAGACTCAGAGACCTGACTTTGCATTAGGTTTTTAACGGCTGACAATTCAATGTCTCGCATTGTTTTTTGGAATGGTTACCTTGAGCTACTGCAATGCCCTTCATTCTGAGTGTCTTCCAGTGAAAATCTATACAATCATCAATTAGACAGAGTTCTGCTCTCTCGAGTTCACTCGGGTCCCGCTCCTCTCAAGATTCCCCCCTCGTGCTCTGACAGAGATCATCCCTGTCACGGACACCTGGAGTGACCGTCTTGGGGCTTTGGTTGGGAAAGCGAAAAAGCTTCTCAGCGGTTCCATGGTGTAATGGTTAGCACTCTGGACTTTGAATCCAGTGATCCGAGTTCAAATCTCGGTGGAACCTAGTGTTTGATGCATGTGAACCTAGCCTTTCGTGACTGCCCTCTGTTATATGAAAATGGAAAAAGGTATAATAGGCCAAACCACAGGGATGTAACCACGTTGAGGAACCGAACTGATGTCAGAGAGTAGAGTCCTTAATTCTGTGAATACTAAACAAACCTGTCTTTCTGGCCATCGACGTCTGCATTTCTGCAATTTTGATCACTTGCCTGCGTACGGCGTTCGAGCCGAAATAGCTCAGTTGGGAGAGCGTTAGACTGAAGATCTAAAGGTCCCTGGTTCGATCCCGGGTTTCGGCAAGCGGAGCTTCGGATCCTCCAAAGCGTCCTTGTGAAGGAGGTTTTTTCCATGTTGTCAGACATCATGCCTACTTGCATCACAAGTTCCTGGCTCACTGTTAGTGTCAACAAGAATGAAATTGACCAAAGTGGAAGCAGCTCACTCATATATAGCTGTAAATCTTTACAATAACACTCCTGTCAGTTTTCGCTCCTCAGTCGTACTCTCAGTGGCTGACGCTTGCAGAGGTTCCATGGTGTAACGGTTAGCACTCTGGACTCTGAATCCAGCGATCCGAGTTCAAATCTCGGTGGGACCTGCTGCTCGGTTTCCTTTGCTAGAGTCTCGGAGCAGCTGCCTTAACCGCGTGACGGAGCAATCCTGTTAACACCCGCTGATCTGGGCCGAATTGTAATTCTGTTAAAACGTTTCCACCCACATGCAAGGGAACCTTCTCTACAGAGTGTGAAGTGCTGGAATCTTGCGCTAAAATGCAAACTTGTGCTTCATTTCATACAATTCCCACTTTGTGATATTTGGTTCCTCTCAAGACGTTTTACTCCTCGTGAACGGAGTAATTAAATCTTACCCATTGTTGCCGCAGCTTGCAAATTAAGAATTAGGAATTGTGATGCGAACGCTCCCGAAGGGTCAGAGGTTCCATGGTGTAATGGTTAGCACTCTGGACTCTGAATCCAGCGATCCGAGTTCAAATCTCGGTGGGACCTACTCTTAGTGTTTCCTTCTGCCAATCTTTCAAGGTATGTTTTTGGGACGCCAAACATCAACTGAGTGAACAGCGATTGCCCGCTTGGTATCAGAGATTCGCTATGTATTGCAAGCGTGGCTAAACTAACAAGAAAGAGCCCTCGCGGCACAACGTAGACCGCATCGTTCACAAGCAAGGAAGCAAACTGAAGTTTGGTGTCATGTAGGGCGCGCTTTCTAAGAAACTTGTACAATCAAAAGAATTTTGAAGGTAGCATTTGCTAATTGTGGTGGTGAAACTTGGCAATGTCTCCTGTGAAGCCATTTTTGTTGTTCCAACAAATCTACTTTAGGCGTCCAATGTAGGTCCGAACTTCTCCGACCGTGACCGTGACCGCCGCGTGTTTCTTTTATGCCGAAATAGCTCAGTTGGGAGAGCGTTAGACTGAAGATCTAAAGGTCCCTGGTTCGATCCCGGGTTTCGGCAGACTCAGAGACCTGACTTTGCATTAGGTTTTTAACGGCTGACAATTCAATGTCTCGCATTGTTTTTTGGAATGGTTACCTTGAGCTACTGCAATGCCCTTCATTCTGAGTGTCTTCCAGTGAAAATCTATACAATCATCAATTAGACAGAGTTCTGCTCTCTCGAGTTCACTCGGGTCCCGCTCCTCTCAAGATTCCCCCCTCGTGCTCTGACAGAGATCATCCCTGTCACGGACACCTGGAGTGACCGTCTTGGGGCTTTGGTTGGGAAAGCGAAAAAGCTTCTCAGCGGTTGCATGGTGTAATGGTTAGCACTCTGGACTTTGAATCCAGTGATCCGAGTTCAAATCTCGGTGGAACCTAGTGTTTGATGCATGTGAACCTAGCCTTTCGTGACTGCCCTCTGTTATATGAAAATGGAAAAAGGTATAATAGGCCAAACCACAGGGATGTAACCACGTTGAGGAACCGAACTGATGTCAGAGAGTAGAGTCCTTAATTCTGTGAATACTAAACAAACCTGTCTTTCTGGCCATCGACGTCTGCATTTCTGCAATTTTGATCACTTGCCTGCGTACGGCGTTCGAGCCGAAATAGCTCAGTTGGGAGAGCGTTAGACTGAAGATCTAAAGGTCCCTGGTTCGATCCCGGGTTTCGGCAAGCGGAGCTTCGGATCCTCCAAAGCGTCTTTGTGAAGGAGGTTTTTTCCATGTTGTCAGACATCATGCCTACTTGCATCACAAGTTCCTGGCTCACTGTTAGTGTCAACAAGAATGAAATTGACCAAAGTGGAAGCAGCTCACTCATATATAGCTGTAAATCTTTACAATAACACTCCTGTCAGTTTTCGCTCCTCAGTCGTACTCTCAGTGGCTGACGCTTGCAGAGGTTCCATGGTGTAACGGTTAGCACTCTGGACTCTGAATCCAGCGATCAGAGTTCAAATCTCGGTGGGACCTGCTGCTCGGTTTCCTTTGCTAGAGTCTCGGAGCAGCTGCCTTAACCGCGTGACGGAGCAATCCTGTTAACACCCGCTGATCTGGGCCGAATTGTAATTCTGTTAAAACGTTTCCACCCACATGCAAGGGAACCTTCTCTACAGAGTGTGAAGTGCTGGAATCTTGCGCTAAAATGCAAACTTGTGCTTCATTTCATACAATTCCCACTTTGTGATATTTGGTTCCTCTCAAGACGTTTTACTCCTCGTGAACGGAGTAATTAAATCTTACCCATTGTTGCCGCAGCTTGCAAATTAAGAATTAGGAATTGTGATGCGAACGCTCCCGAAGGGTCGGAGGTTCCATGGTGTAATGGTTAGCACTCTGGACTCTGAATCCAGCGATCCGAGTTCAAATCTCGGTGGGACCTACTCTTAGTGTTTCCTTCTGCCAATCTTTCAAGGTATGTTTTTGGGACGCCAAACATCAACTGAGTGAACAGCGATTGCCCGCTTGGTATCAGAGATTCGCTATGTATTGCAAGCGTGGCTAAACTAACAAGAAAGAGCCCTCGCGGCACAACGTAGACCGCATCGTTCACAAGCAAGGAAGCAAACTGAAGTTTGGTGTCATGTAGGGCGCGCTTTCTAAGAAACTTGTACAATCAAAAGAATTTTGAAGGTAGCATTTGCTAATTGTGGTGGTGAAACTTGGCAATGTCTCCTGTGAAGCCATTTTTGTTGTTCCAACAAATCTACTTTAGGCGTCCAATGTAGGTCCGAACTTCTCCGACCGTGACCGTGACCGCCGCGTGTTTCTTTTATGCCGAAATAGCTCAGTTGGGAGAGCGTTAGACTGAAGATCTAAAGGTCCCTGGTTCGATCCCGGGTTTCGGCAGACTCAGAGACCTGACTTTGCATTAGGTTTTTAACGGCTGACAATTCAATGTCTCGCATTGTTTTTTGGAATGGTTACCTTGAGCTACTGCAATGCCCTTCATTCTGAGTGTCTTCCAGTGAAAAATCTATACAATCATCAATTAGACAGAGTTCTGCTCTCTCGAGTTCACTCGGGTCCCGCTCCTCTCAAGATTCCCCCCTCGTGCTCTGACAGAGATCATCCCTGTCACGGACACCTGGAGTGACCGTCTTGGGGCTTTGGTTGGGAAAGCGAAAAAGCTTCTCAGCGGTTCCATGGTGTAATGGTTAGCACTCTGGACTTTGAATCCAGTGATCCGAGTTCAAATCTCGGTGGAACCTAGTGTTTGATGCATGTGAACCTAGCCTTTCGTGACTGCCCTCTGTTATATGAAAATGGAAAAAGGTATAATAGGCCAAACCACAGGGATGTAACCACGTTGAGGAACCGAACTGATGTCAGAGAGTAGAGTCCTTAATTCTGTGAATACTAAACAACCCTGTCTTTCTGGCCATCGACGTCTGCATTTCTGCAATTTTGATCACTTGCCTGCATACGGCGTTCGAGCCGAAATAGCTCAGTTGGGAGAGCGTTAGACTGAAGATCTAATGGTCCCTGGTTCGATCCCGGGTTTCGGCAAGCGGAGCTTCGGATCCTCCAAAGCGTCCTTGTGAAGGAGGTTTTTTCCATGTTGTCAGACATCATGCCTACTTGCATCACAAGTTCCTGGCTTACTGTTAGTGTCAACAAGAATGAAATTGACCAAAGTGGAAGCAGCTCACTCATATATAGCTGTAAATCTTTACAATAACACTCCTGTCAGTTTTCGCTCCTCAGTCGTACTCTCAGTGGCTGACGCTTGCAGAGGTTCCATGGTGTAACGGTTAGCACTCTGGACTCTGAATCCAGCGATCCGAGTTCAAATCTCGGTGGGACCTGCTGCTCGGTTTCCTTTGCTAGAGTCTCGGAGCAGCTGCCTTAACCGCGTGACGGAGCAATCCTGTTAACACCCGCTGATCTGGGCCGAATTGTAATTCTGTTAAAACGTTTCCACCCACATGCAAGGGAACCTTCTCTACAGAGTGTGAAGTGCTGGAATCTTGCGCTAAAATGCAAACTTGTGCTTCATTTCATACAATTCCCACTTTGTGATATTTGGTTCCTCTCAAGACGTTTTACTCCTCGTGAACGGAGTAATTAAATCTTACCCATTGTTGCCGCAGCTTGCAAATTAAGAATTAGGAATTGTGATGCGAACGTTCCCGAAGGGTCGGAGGTTCCATGGTGTAATGGTTAGCACTCTGGACTCTGAATCCAGCGATCCGAGTTCAAATCTCGGTGGGACCTACTCTTAGTGTTTCCTTCTGCCAATCTTTCAAGGTATGTTTTTGGGACGCCAAACATCAACTGAGTGAACAGCGATTGCCCGCTTGGTATCAGAGATTCGCTATGTATTGCAAGCGTGGCTAAACTAACAAGAAAGAGCCCTCGCGGCACAACGTAGACCGCATCGTTCACAAGCAAGGAAGCAAACTGAAGTTTGGTGTCATGTAGGGCGCGCTTTCTAAGAAACTTGTACAATCAAAAGAATTTTGAAGGTAGCATTTGCTAATTGTGGTGGTGAAACTTGGCAATGTCTCCTGTGAAGCCATTTTTGTTGTTCCAACAAATCTACTTTAGGCGTCCAATGTAGGTCCGAACTTCTCCGACCGTGACCGTGACCGCCGCGTGTTTCTTTTATGCCGAAATAGCTCAGTTGGGAGAGCGTTAGACTGAAGATCTAAAGGTCCCTGGTTCGATCCCGGGTTTCGGCAGACTCAGAGACCTGACTTTGCATTAGGTTTTTAACGGCTGACAATTCAATGTCTCGCATTGTTTTTTGGAATGGTTACCTTGAGCTACTGCAATGCCCTTCATTCTGAGTGTCTTCCAGTGAAAATCTATACAATCATCAATTAGACAGAGTTCTGCTCTCTCGAGTTCACTCGGGTCCCGCTCCTCTCAAGATTCCCCCCTCGTGCTCTGACAGAGATCATCCCTGTCACGGACACCTGGAGTGACCGTCTTGGGGCTTTGGTTGGGAAAGCGAAAAAGCTTCTCAGCGGTTCCATGGTGTAATGGTTAGCACTCTGGACTTTGAATCCAGTGATCCGAGTTCAAATCTCGGTGGAACCTAGTGTTTGATGCATGTGAACCTAGCCTTTCGTGACTGCCCTCTGTTATATGAAAATGGAAAAAGGTATAATAGGCCAAACCACAGGGATGTAACCACGTTGAGGAACCGAACTGATGTCAGAGAGTAGAGTCCTTAATTCTGTGAATACTAAACAAACCTGTCTTTCTGGCCATCGACGTCTGCATTTCTGCAATTTTGATCACTTGCCTGCGTACGGCGTTCGAGCCGAAATAGCTCAGTTGGGAGAGCGTTAGACTGAAGATCTAAAGGTCCCTGGTTCGATCCCGGGTTTCGGCAAGCGGAGCTTCGGATCCTCCAAAGCGTCCTTGTGAAGGAGGTTTTTTCCATGTTGTCAGACATCATGCCTACTTGCATCACAAGTTCCTGGCTCACTGTTAGTGTCAACAAGAATGAAATTGACCAAAGTGGAAGCAGCTCACTCATATATAGCTGTAAATCTTTACAATAACACTCCTGTCAGTTTTCGCTCCTCAGTCGTACTCTCAGTGGCTGACGCTTGCAGAGGTTCCATGGTGTAACGGTTAGCACTCTGGACTCTGAATCCAGCGATCCGAGTTCAAATCTCGGTGGGACCTGCTGCTCGGTTTCCTTTGCTAGAGTCTCGGAGCAGCTGCCTTAACCGCGTGACGGAGCAATCCTGTTAACACCCGCTGATCTGGGCCGAATTGTAATTCTGTTAAAACGTTTCCACCCACATGCAAGGGAACCTTCTCTACAGAGTGTGAAGTGCTGGAATCTTGCGCTAAAATGCAAACTTGTGCTTCATTTCATACAATTCCCACTTTGTGATATTTGGTTCCTCTCAAGACGTTTTACTCCTCGTGAACGGAGTAATTAAATCTTACCCATTGTTGCCGCAGCTTGCAAATTAAGAATTAGGAATTGTGATGCGAACGCTCCCGAAGGGTCAGAGGTTCCATGGTGTAATGGTTAGCACTCTGGACTCTGAATCCAGCGATCCGAGTTCAAATCTCGGTGGGACCTACTCTTAGTGTTTCCTTCTGCCAATCTTTCAAGGTATGTTTTTGGGACGCCAAACATCAACTGAGTGAACAGCGATTGCCCGCTTGGTATCAGAGATTCGCTATGTATTGCAAGCGTGGCTAAACTAACAAGAAAGAGCCCTCGCGGCACAACGTAGACCGCATCGTTCACAAGCAAGGAAGCAAACTGAAGTTTGGTGTCATGTAGGGCGCGCTTTCTAAGAAACTTGTACAATCAAAAGAATTTTGAAGGTAGCATTTGCTAATTGTGGTGGTGAAACTTGGCAATGTCTCCTGTGAAGCCATTTTTGTTGTTCCAACAAATCTACTTTAGGCGTCCAATGTAGGTCCGAACTTCTCCGACCGTGACCGTGACCGCCGCGTGTTTCTTTTATGCCGAAATAGCTCAGTTGGGAGAGCGTTAGACTGAAGATCTAAAGGTCCCTGGTTCGATCCCGGGTTTCGGCAGACTCAGAGACCTGACTTTGCATTAGGTTTTTAACGGCTGACAATTCAATGTCTCGCATTGTTTTTTGGAATGGTTACCTTGAGCTACTGCAATGCCCTTCATTCTGAGTGTCTTCCAGTGAAAATCTATACAATCATCAATTAGACAGAGTTCTGCTCTCTCGAGTTCACTCGGGTCCCGCTCCTCTCAAGATTCCCCCCTCGTGCTCTGACAGAGATCATCCCTGTCACGGACACCTGGAGTGACCGTCTTGGGGCTTTGGTTGGGAAAGCGAAAAAGCTTCTCAGCGGTTCCATGGTGTAATGGTTAGCACTCTGGACTTTGAATCCAGTGATCCGAGTTCAAATCTCGGTGGAACCTAGTGTTTGATGCATGTGAACCTAGCCTTTCGTGACTGCCCTCTGTTATATGAAAATGGAAAAAGGTATAATAGGCCAAACCACAGGGATGTAACCACGTTGAGGAACCGAACTGATGTCAGAGAGTAGAGTCCTTAATTCTGTGAATACTAAACAAACCTGTCTTTCTGGCCATCGACGTCTGCATTTCTGCAATTTTGATCACTTGCCTGCGTACGGCGTTCGAGCCGAAATAGCTCAGTTGGGAGAGCGTTAGACTGAAGATCTAAAGGTCCCTGGTTCGATCCCGGGTTTCGGCAAGCGGAGCTTCGGATCCTCCAAAGCGTCCTTGTGAAGGAGGTTTTTTCCATGTTGTCAGACATCATGCCTACTTGCATCACAAGTTCCTGGCTCACTGTTAGTGTCAACAAGAATGAAATTGACCAAAGTGGAAGCAGCTCACTCATATATAGCTGTAAATCTTTACAATAACACTCCTGTCAGTTTTCGCTCCTCAGTCGTACTCTCAGTGGCTGACGCTTGCAGAGGTTCCATGGTGTAACGGTTAGCACTCTGGACTCTGAATCCAGCGATCCGAGTTCAAATCTCGGTGGGACCTGCTGCTCGGTTTCCTTTGCTAGAGTCTCGGAGCAGCTGCCTTAACCGCGTGACGGAGCAATCCTGTTAACACCCGCTGATCTGGGCCGAATTGTAATTCTGTTAAAACGTTTCCACCCACATGCAAGGGAACCTTCTCTACAGAGTGTGAAGTGCTGGAATCTTGCGCTAAAATGCAAACTTGTGCTTCATTTCATACAATTCCCACTTTGTGATATTTGGTTCCTCTCAAGACGTTTTACTCCTCGTGAACGGAGTAATTAAATCTTACCCATTGTTGCCGCAGCTTGCAAATTAAGAATTAGGAATTGTGATGCGAACGCTCCCGAAGGGTCAGAGGTTCCATGGTGTAATGGTTAGCACTCTGGACTCTGAATCCAGCGATCCGAGTTCAAATCTCGGTGGGACCTACTCTTAGTGTTTCCTTCTGCCAATCTTTCAAGGTATGTTTTTGGGACGCCAAACATCAACTGAGTGAACAGCGATTGCCCGCTTGGTATCAGAGATTCGCTATGTATTGCAAGCGTGGCTAAACTAACAAGAAAGAGCCCTCGCGGCACAACGTAGACCGCATCGTTCACAAGCAAGGAAGCAAACTGAAGTTTGGTGTCATGTAGGGCGCGCTTTCTAAGAAACTTGTACAATCAAAAGAATTTTGAAGGTAGCATTTGCTAATTGTGGTGGTGAAACTTGGCAATGTCTCCTGTGAAGCCATTTTTGTTGTTCCAACAAATCTACTTTAGGCGTCCAATGTAGGTCCGAACTTCTCCGACCGTGACCGTGACCGCCGCGTGTTTCTTTTATGCCGAAATAGCTCAGTTGGGAGAGCGTTAGACTGAAGATCTAAAGGTCCCTGGTTCGATCCCGGGTTTCGGCAGACTCAGAGACCTGACTTTGCATTAGGTTTTTAACGGCTGACAATTCAATGTCTCGCATTGTTTTTTGGAATGGTTACCTTGAGCTACTGCAATGCCCTTCATTCTGAGTGTCTTCCAGTGAAAAATCTATACAATCATCAATTAGACAGAGTTCTGCTCTCTCGAGTTCACTCGGGTCCCGCTCCTCTCAAGATTCCCCCCTCGTGCTCTGACAGAGATCATCCCTGTCACGGACACCTGGAGTGACCGTCTTGGGGCTTTGGTTGGGAAAGCGAAAAAGCTTCTCAGCGGTTCCATGGTGTAATGGTTAGCACTCTGGACTTTGAATCCAGTGATCCGAGTTCAAATCTCGGTGGAACCTAGTGTTTGATGCATGTGAACCTAGCCTTTCGTGACTGCCCTCTGTTATATGAAAATGGAAAAAGGTATAATAGGCCAAACCACAGGGATGTAACCACGTTGAGGAACCGAACTGATGTCAGAGAGTAGAGTCCTTAATTCTGTGAATACTAAACAACCCTGTCTTTCTGGCCATCGACGTCTGCATTTCTGCAATTTTGATCACTTGCCTGCATACGGCGTTCGAGCCGAAATAGCTCAGTTGGGAGAGCGTTAGACTGAAGATCTAATGGTCCCTGGTTCGATCCCGGGTTTCGGCAAGCGGAGCTTCGGATCCTCCAAAGCGTCCTTGTGAAGGAGGTTTTTTCCATGTTGTCAGACATCATGCCTACTTGCATCACAAGTTCCTGGCTTACTGTTAGTGTCAACAAGAATGAAATTGACCAAAGTGGAAGCAGCTCACTCATATATAGCTGTAAATCTTTACAATAACACTCCTGTCAGTTTTCGCTCCTCAGTCGTACTCTCAGTGGCTGACGCTTGCAGAGGTTCCATGGTGTAACGGTTAGCACTCTGGACTCTGAATCCAGCGATCCGAGTTCAAATCTCGGTGGGACCTGCTGCTCGGTTTCCTTTGCTAGAGTCTCGGAGCAGCTGCCTTAACCGCGTGACGGAGCAATCCTGTTAACACCCGCTGATCTGGGCCGAATTGTAATTCTGTTAAAACGTTTCCACCCACATGCAAGGGAACCTTCTCTACAGAGTGTGAAGTGCTGGAATCTTGCGCTAAAATGCAAACTTGTGCTTCATTTCATACAATTCCCACTTTGTGATATTTGGTTCCTCTCAAGACGTTTTACTCCTCGTGAACGGAGTAATTAAATCTTACCCATTGTTGCCGCAGCTTGCAAATTAAGAATTAGGAATTGTGATGCGAACGTTCCCGAAGGGTCGGAGGTTCCATGGTGTAATGGTTAGCACTCTGGACTCTGAATCCAGCGATCCGAGTTCAAATCTCGGTGGGACCTACTCTTAGTGTTTCCTTCTGCCAATCTTTCAAGGTATGTTTTTGGGACGCCAAACATCAACTGAGTGAACAGCGATTGCCCGCTTGGTATCAGAGATTCGCTATGTATTGCAAGCGTGGCTAAACTAACAAGAAAGAGCCCTCGCGGCACAACGTAGACCGCATCGTTCACAAGCAAGGAAGCAAACTGAAGTTTGGTGTCATGTAGGGCGCGCTTTCTAAGAAACTTGTACAATCAAAAGAATTTTGAAGGTAGCATTTGCTAATTGTGGTGGTGAAACTTGGCAATGTCTCCTGTGAAGCCATTTTTGTTGTTCCAACAAATCTACTTTAGGCGTCCAATGTAGGTCCGAACTTCTCCGACCGTGACCGTGACCGCCGCGTGTTTCTTTTATGCCGAAATAGCTCAGTTGGGAGAGCGTTAGACTGAAGATCTAAAGGTCTCTGGTTCGATCCCGGGTTTCGGCAGACTCAGAGACCTGACTTTGCATTAGGTTTTTAACGGCTGACAATTCAATGTCTCGCATTGTTTTTTGGAATGGTTACCTTGAGCTACTGCAATGCCCTTCATTCTGAGTGTCTTCCAGTGAAAATCTATACAATCATCAATTAGACAGAGTTCTGCTCTCTCGAGTTCACTCGGGTCCCGCTCCTCTCAAGATTCCCCCCTCGTGCTCTGACAGAGATCATCCCTGTCACGGACACCTGGAGTGACCGTCTTGGGGCTTTGGTTGGGAAAGCGAAAAAGCTTCTCAGCGGTTCCATGGTGTAATGGTTAGCACTCTGGACTTTGAATCCAGTGATCCGAGTTCAAATCTCGGTGGAACCTAGTGTTTGATGCATGTGAACCTAGCCTTTCGTGACTGCCCTCTGTTATATGAAAATGGAAAAAGGTATAATAGGCCAAACCACAGGGATGTAACCACGTTGAGGAACCGAACTGATGTCAGAGAGTAGAGTCCTTAATTCTGTGAATACTAAACAAACCTGTCTTTCTGGCCATCGACGTCTGCATTTCTGCAATTTTGATCACTTGCCTGCGTACGGCGTTCGAGCCGAAATAGCTCAGTTGGGAGAGCGTTAGACTGAAGATCTAAAGGTCCCTGGTTCGATCCCGGGTTTCGGCAAGCGGAGCTTCGGATCCTCCAAAGCGTCCTTGTGAAGGAGGTTTTTTCCATGTTGTCAGACATCATGCCTACTTGCATCACAAGTTCCTGGCTCACTGTTAGTGTCAACAAGAATGAAATTGACCAAAGTGGAAGCAGCTCACTCATATATAGCTGTAAATCTTTACAATAACACTCCTGTCAGTTTTCGCTCCTCAGTCGTACTCTCAGTGGCTGACGCTCGCAGAGGTTCCATGGTGTAACGGTTAGCACTCTGGACTCTGAATCCAGCGATCCGAGTTCAAATCTCGGTGGGACCTGCTGCTCGGTTTCCTTTGCTAGAGTCTCGGAGCAGCTGCCTTAACCGCGTGACGGAGCAATCCTGTTAACACCCGCTGATCTGGGCCGAATTGTAATTCTGTTAAAACGTTTCCACCCACATGCAAGGGAACCTTCTCTACAGAGTGTGAAGTGCTGGAATCTTGCGCTAAAATGCAAACTTGTGCTTCATTTCATACAATTCCCACTTTGTGATATTTGGTTCCTCTCAAGACGTTTTACTCCTCGTGAACGGAGTAATTAAATCTTACCCATTGTTGCCGCAGCTTGCAAATTAAGAATTAGGAATTGTGATGCGAACGCTCCCGAAGGGTCAGAGGTTCCATGGTGTAATGGTTAGCACTCTGGACTCTGAATCCAGCGATCCGAGTTCAAATCTCGGTGGGACCTACTCTTAGTGTTTCCTTCTGCCAATCTTTCAAGGTATGTTTTTGGGACGCCAAACATCAACTGAGTGAACAGCGATTGCCCGCTTGGTATCAGAGATTCGCTATGTATTGCAAGCGTGGCTAAACTAACAAGAAAGAGCCCTCGCGGCACAACGTAGACCGCATCGTTCACAAGCAAGGAAGCAAACTGAAGTTTGGTGTCATGTAGGGCGCGCTTTCTAAGAAACTTGTACAATCAAAAGAATTTTGAAGGTAGCATTTGCTAATTGTGGTGGTGAAACTTGGCAATGTCTCCTGTGAAGCCATTTTTGTTGTTCCAACAAATCTACTTTAGGCGTCCAATGTAGGTCCGAACTTCTCCGACCGTGACCGTGACCGCCGCGTGTTTCTTTTATGCCGAAATAGCTCAGTTGGGAGAGCGTTAGACTGAAGATCTAAAGGTCCCTGGTTCGATCCCGGGTTTCGGCAGACTCAGAGACCTGACTTTGCATTAGGTTTTTAACGGCTGACAATTCAATGTCTCGCATTGTTTTTTGGAATGGTTACCTTGAGCTACTGCAATGCCCTTCATTCTGAGTGTCTTCCAGTGAAAATCTATACAATCATCAATTAGACAGAGTTCTGCTCTCTCGAGTTCACTCGGGTCCCGCTCCTCTCAAGATTCCCCCCTCGTGCTCTGACAGAGATCATCCCTGTCACGGACACCTGGAGTGACCGTCTTGGGGCTTTGGTTGGGAAAGCGAAAAAGCTTCTCAGCGGTTGCATGGTGTAATGGTTAGCACTCTGGACTTTGAATCCAGTGATCCGAGTTCAAATCTCGGTGGAACCTAGTGTTTGATGCATGTGAACCTAGCCTTTCGTGACTGCCCTCTGTTATATGAAAATGGAAAAAGGTATAATAGGCCAAACCACAGGGATGTAACCACGTTGAGGAACCGAACTGATGTCAGAGAGTAGAGTCCTTAATTCTGTGAATACTAAACAAACCTGTCTTTCTGGCCATCGACGTCTGCATTTCTGCAATTTTGATCACTTGCCTGCGTACGGCGTTCGAGCCGAAATAGCTCAGTTGGGAGAGCGTTAGACTGAAGATCTAAAGGTCCCTGGTTCGATCCCGGGTTTCGGCAAGCGGAGCTTCGGATCCTCCAAAGCGTCTTTGTGAAGGAGGTTTTTTCCATGTTGTCAGACATCATGCCTACTTGCATCACAAGTTCCTGGCTCACTGTTAGTGTCAACAAGAATGAAATTGACCAAAGTGGAAGCAGCTCACTCATATATAGCTGTAAATCTTTACAATAACACTCCTGTCAGTTTTCGCTCCTCAGTCGTACTCTCAGTGGCTGACGCTTGCAGAGGTTCCATGGTGTAACGGTTAGCACTCTGGACTCTGAATCCAGCGATCAGAGTTCAAATCTCGGTGGGACCTGCTGCTCGGTTTCCTTTGCTAGAGTCTCGGAGCAGCTGCCTTAACCGCGTGACGGAGCAATCCTGTTAACACCCGCTGATCTGGGCCGAATTGTAATTCTGTTAAAACGTTTCCACCCACATGCAAGGGAACCTTCTCTACAGAGTGTGAAGTGCTGGAATCTTGCGCTAAAATGCAAACTTGTGCTTCATTTCATACAATTCCCACTTTGTGATATTTGGTTCCTCTCAAGACGTTTTACTCCTCGTGAACGGAGTAATTAAATCTTACCCATTGTTGCCGCAGCTTGCAAATTAAGAATTAGGAATTGTGATGCGAACGCTCCCGAAGGGTCGGAGGTTCCATGGTGTAATGGTTAGCACTCTGGACTCTGAATCCAGCGATCCGAGTTCAAATCTCGGTGGGACCTACTCTTAGTGTTTCCTTCTGCCAATCTTTCAAGGTATGTTTTTGGGACGCCAAACATCAACTGAGTGAACAGCGATTGCCCGCTTGGTATCAGAGATTCGCTATGTATTGCAAGCGTGGCTAAACTAACAAGAAAGAGCCCTCGCGGCACAACGTAGACCGCATCGTTCACAAGCAAGGAAGCAAACTGAAGTTTGGTGTCATGTAGGGCGCGCTTTCTAAGAAACTTGTACAATCAAAAGAATTTTGAAGGTAGCTACTGCAATGCCCTTCATTCTGAGTGTCTTCCAGTGAAAAATCTATACAATCATCAATTAGACAGAGTTCTGCTCTCTCGAGTTCACTCGGGTCCCGCTCCTCTCAAGATTCCCCCCTCGTGCTCTGACAGAGATCATCCCTGTCACGGACACCTGGAGTGACCGTCTTGGGGCTTTGGTTGGGAAAGCGAAAAAGCTTCTCAGCGGTTCCATGGTGTAATGGTTAGCACTCTGGACTTTGAATCCAGTGATCCGAGTTCAAATCTCGGTGGAACCTAGTGTTTGATGCATGTGAACCTAGCCTTTCGTGACTGCCCTCTGTTATATGAAAATGGAAAAAGGTATAATAGGCCAAACCACAGGGATGTAACCACGTTGAGGAACCGAACTGATGTCAGAGAGTAGAGTCCTTAATTCTGTGAATACTAAACAACCCTGTCTTTCTGGCCATCGACGTCTGCATTTCTGCAATTTTGATCACTTGCCTGCATACGGCGTTCGAGCCGAAATAGCTCAGTTGGGAGAGCGTTAGACTGAAGATCTAAAGGTCCCTGGTTCGATCCCGGGTATCGGCAAGCGGAGCTTCGGATCCTCCAAAGCGTCCTTGTGAAGGAGGTTTTTTCCATGTTGTCAGACATCATGCCTACTTGCATCACAAGTTCCTGGCTCACTGTTAGTGTCAACAAGAATGAAATTGACCAAAGTGGAAGCAGCTCACTCATATATAGCTGTAAATCTTTACAATAACACTCCTGTCAGTTTTCGCTCCTCAGTCGTACTCTCAGTGGCTGACGCTTGCAGAGGTTCCATGGTGTAACGGTTAGCACTCTGGACTCTGAATCCAGCGATCCGAGTTCAAATCTCGGTGGGACCTGCTGCTCGGTTTCCTTTGCTAGAGTCTCGGAGCAGCTGCCTTAACCGCGTGACGGAGCAATCCTGTTAACACCCGCTGATCTGGGCCGAATTGTAATTCTGTTAAAACGTTTCCACCCACATGCAAGGGAACCTTCTCTACAGAGTGTGAAGTGCTGGAATCTTGCGCTAAAATGCAAACTTGTGCTTCATTTCATACAATTCCCACTTTGTGATATTTGGTTCCTCTCAAGACGTTTTACTCCTCGTGAACGGAGTAATTAAATCTTACCCATTGTTGCCGCAGCTTGCAAATTAAGAATTAGGAATTGTGATGCGAACGCTCCCGAAGGGTCGGAGGTTCCATGGTGTAATGGTTAGCACTCTGGACTCTGAATCCAGCGATCCGAGTTCAAATCTCGGTGGGACCTACTCTTAGTGTTTCCTTCTGCCAATCTTTCAAGGTATGTTTTTGGGACGCCAAACATCAACTGAGTGAACAGCGATTGCCCGCTTGGTATCAGAGATTCGCTATGTATTGCAAGCGTGGCTAAACTAACAAGAAAGAGCCCTCGCGGCACAACGTAGACCGCATCGTTCACAAGCAAGGAAGCAAACTGAAGTTTGGTGTCATGTAGGGCGCGCTTTCTAAGAAACTTGTACAATCAAAAGAATTTTGAAGGTAGCATTTGCTAATTGTGGTGGTGAAACTTGGCAATGTCTCCTGTGAAGCCATTTTTGTTGTTCCAACAAATCTACTTTAGGCGTCCAATGTAGGTCCGAACTTCTCCGACCGTGACCGTGACCGCCGGGTGTTTCTTTTATGCCGAAATAGCTCAGTTGGGAGAGCGTTAGACTGAAGATCTAAAGGTCCCTGGTTCGATCCCGGGTTTCGGCAGACTCAGAGACCTGACTTTGCATTAGGTTTTTAACGGCTGACAATTCAATGTCTCGCATTGTTTTTTGGAATGGTTACCTTGAGCTACTGCAATGCCCTTCATTCTGAGTGTCTTCCAGTGAAAAATCTATACAATCATCAATTAGACAGAGTTCTGCTCTCTCGAGTTCACTCGGGTCCCGCTCCTCTCAAGATTCCCCCCTCGTGCTCTGACAGAGATCATCCCTGTCACGGACACCTGGAGTGACCGTCTTGGGGCTTTGGTTGGGAAAGCGAAAAAGCTTCTCAGCGGTTCCATGGTGTAATGGTTAGCACTCTGGACTTTGAATCCAGTGATCCGAGTTCAAATCTCGGTGGAACCTAGTGTTTGATGCATGTGAACCTAGCCTTTCGTGACTGCCCTCTGTTATATGGAAAAAGGTATAATAGGCCAAACCACAGGGATGTAACCACGTTGAGGAACCGAACTGATGTCAGAGAGTAGAGTCCTTAATTCTGTGAATACTAAACAACCCTGTCTTTCTGGCCATCGACGTCTGCATTTCTGCAATTTTGATCACTTGCCTGCATATGGCGTTCGAGCCGAAATAGCTCAGTTGGGAGAGCGTTAGACTGAAGATCTAAAGGTCCCTGGTTCAATCCCGGGTTTCGGCAAGCGGAGCTTCGGATCCTCCAAAGCGTCCTTGTGAAGGAGGTTTTTTCCATGTTGTCAGACATCATGCCTACTTGCATCACAAGTTCCTGGCTCACTGTTAGTGTCAACAAGAATGAAATTGACCAAAGTGGAAGCAGCTCACTCATATATAGCTGTAAATCTTTACAATAACACTCCTGTCAGTTTTCGCTCCTCAGTCGTACTCTCAGTGGCTGACGCTTGCAGAGGTTCCATGGTGTAACGGTTAGCACTCTGGACTCTGAATCCAGCGATCCGAGTTCAAATCTCGGTGGGACCTGCTGCTCGGTTTCCTTTGCTAGAGTCTCGGAGCAGCTGCCTTAACCGCGTGACGGAGCAATCCTGTTAACACCCGCTGATCTGGGCCGAATTGTAATTCTGTTAAAACGTTTCCACCCACATGCAAGGGAACCTTCTCTACAGAGTGTGAAGTGCTGGAATCTTGCGCTAAAATGCAAACTTGTGCTTCATTTCATACAATTCCCACTTTGTGATATTTGGTTCCTCTCAAGACGTTTTACTCCTCGTGAACGGAGTAATTAAATCTTACCCATTGTTGCCGCAGCTTGCAAATTAAGAATTAGGAATTGTGATGCGAACGCTCCTGAAGGGTCGGAGGTTCCATGGTGTAATGGTTAGCACTCTGGACTCTGAATCCAGCGATCCGAGTTCAAATCTCGGTGGGACCTACTCTTAGTGTTTCCTTCTGCCAATCTTTCAAGGTATGTTTTTGGGACGCCAAACATCAACTGAGTGAACAGCGATTGCCCGCTTGGTATCAGAGATTCGCTATGTATTGCAAGCGTGGCTAAACTAACAAGAAAGAGCCCTCGCGGCACAACGTAGACCGCATCGTTCACAAGCAAGGAAGCAAACTGAAGTTTGGTGTCATGTAGGGCGCGCTTTCTAAGAAACTTGTACAATCAAAAGAATTTTGAAGGTAGCATTTGCTAATTGTGGTGGTGAAACTTGGCAATGTCTCCTGTGAAGCCATTTTTGTTGTTCCAACAAATCTACTTTAGGCGTCCAATGTAGGTCCGAACTTCTCCGACCGTGACCGTGACCGCCGCGTGTTTCTTTTATGCCGAAATAGCTCAGTTGGGAGAGCGTTAGACTGAAGATCTAAAGGTCCCTGGTTCGATCCCGGGTTTCGGCAGACTCAGAGACCTGACTTTGCATTAGGTTTTTAACGGCTGACAATTCAATGTCTCGCATTGTTTTTTGGAATGGTTACCTTGAGCTACTGCAATGCCCTTCATTCTGAGTGTCTTCCAGTGAAAATCTATACAATCATCAATTAGACAGAGTTCTGCTCTCTCGAGTTCACTCGGGTCCCGCTCCTCTCAAGATTCCCCCCTCGTGCTCTGACAGAGATCATCCCTGTCACGGACACCTGGAGTGACCGTCTTGGGGCTTTGGTTGGGAAAGCGAAAAAGCTTCTCAGCGGTTCCATGGTGTAATGGTTAGCACTCTGGACTTTGAATCCAGTGATCCGAGTTCAAATCTCGGTGGAACCTAGTGTTTGATGCATGTGAACCTAGCCTTTCGTGACTGCCCTCTGTTATATGAAAATGGAAAAAGGTATAATAGGCCAAACCACAGGGATGTAACCACGTTGAGGAACCGAACTGATGTCAGAGAGTAGAGTCCTTAATTCTGTGAATACTAAACAACCCTGTCTTTCTGGCCATCGACGTCTGCATTTCTGCAATTTTGATCACTTGCCTGCGTACGGCGTTCGAGCCGAAATAGCTCAGTTGGGAGAGCGTTAGACTGAAGATCTAAAGGTCCCTGGTTCGATCCCGGGTTTCGGCAAGCGGAGCTTCGGATCCTCCAAAGCGTCCTTGTGAAGGAGGTTTTTTCCATGTTGTCAGACATCATGCCTACTTGCATCACAAGTTCCTGGCTCACTGTTAGTGTCAACAAGAATGAAATTGACCAAAGTGGAAGCAGCTCACTCATATATAGCTGTAAATCTTTACAATAACACTCCTGTCAGTTTTCGCTCCTCAGTCGTACTCTCAGTGGCTGACGCTCGCAGAGGTTCCATGGTGTAACGGTTAGCACTCTGGACTCTGAATCCAGCGATCCGAGTTCAAATCTCGGTGGGACCTACTGCTCGGTTTCCTTTGCTAGAGTCTCGGAGCAGCTGCCTTAACCGCGTGACGGAGCAATCCTGTTAACACCCGCTGATCTGGGCCGAATTGTAATTCTGTTAAAACGTTTCCACCCACATGCAAGGGAACCTTCTCTACAGAGTGTGAAGTGCTGGAATCTTGCGCTAAAATGCAAACTTGTGCTTCATTTCATACAATTCCCACTTTGTGATATTTGGTTCCTCTCAAGACGTTTTACTCCTCGTGAACGGAGTAATTAAATCTTACCCATTGTTGCCGCAGCTTGCAAATTAAGAATTAGGAATTGTGATGCGAACGCTCCCGAAGGGTAAGAGGTTCCATGGTGTAATGGTTAGCACTCTGGACTCTGAATCCAGCGATCCGAGTTCAAATCTCGGTGGGACCTACTCTTAGTGTTTCCTTCTGCCAATCTTTCAAGGTATGTTTTTGGGACGCCAAACATCAACTGAGTGAACAGCGATTGCCCGCTTGGTATCAGAGATTCGCTATGTATTGCAAGCGTGGCTAAACTAACAAGAAAGAGCCCTCGCGGCACAACGTAGACCGCATCGTTCACAAGCAAGGAAGCAAACTGAAGTTTGGTGTCATGTAGGGCGCGCTTTCTAAGAAACTTGTACAATCAAAAGAAATTTGAAGGTAGCATTTGCTAATTGTGGTGGTGAAACTTGGCAATGTCTCCTGTGAAGCCATTTTTGTTGTTCCAACAAATCTACTTTAGGCGTCCAATGTAGGTCCGAACTTCTCCGACCGTGACCGTGACCGCCGCGTGTTTCCTTTATGCCGAAATAGCTCAGTTGGGAGAGCGTTAGACTGAAGATCTAAAGGTCCCTGGTTCGATTCCGGGTTTCGGCAGACTCAGAGACCTGACTTTGCATTAGGTTTTTAACGGCTGACAATTCAATGTCTCGCATTGTTTTTTGGAATGGTTACCTTGAGCTACTGCAATGCCCTTCATTCTGAGTGTCTTCCAGTGAAAAATCTATACAATCATCAATTAGACAGAGTTCTGCTCTCTCGAGTTCACTCGGGTCCCGCTCCTCTCAAGATTCCCCCCTCGTGCTCTGACAGAGATCATCCCTGTCACGGACACCTGGAGTGACCGTCTTGGGGCTTTGGTTGGGAAAGCGAAAAAGCTTCTCAGCGGTTCCATGGTGTAATGGTTAGCACTCTGGACTTTGAATCCAGTGATCCGAGTTCAAATCTCGGTGGAACCTAGTGTTTGATGCATGTGAACCTAGCCTTTCGTGACTGCCCTCTGTTATATGGAAAAAGGTATAATAGGCCAAACCACAGGGATGTAACCACGTTGAGGAACCGAACTGATGTCAGAGAGTAGAGTCCTTAATTCTGTGAATACTAAACAACCCTGTCTTTCTGGCCATCGACGTCTGCATTTCTGCAATTTTGATCACTTGCCTGCATACGGCGTTCGAGCCGAAATAGCTCAGTTGGGAGAGCGTTAGACTGAAGATCTAAAGGTCCCTGGTTCGATCCCGGGTTTCGGCAAGCGGAGCTTCGGATCCTCCAAAGCGTCCTTGTGAAGGAGGTTTTTTCCATGTTGTCAGACATCATGCCTACTTGCATCACAAGTTCCTGGCTTACTGTTAGTGTCAACAAGAATGAAATTGACCAAAGTGGAAGCAGCTCACTCATATATAGCTGTAAATCTTTACAATAACACTCCTGTCAGTTTTCGCTCCTCAGTCGTACTCTCAGTGGCTGACGCTTGCAGAGGTTCCATGGTGTAACGGTTAGCACTCTGGACTCTGAATCCAGCGATCCGAGTTCAAATCTCGGTGGGACCTACTGCTCGGTTTCCTTTGCTAGAGTCTCGGAGCAGCTGCCTTAACCGCGTGACGGAGCAATCCTGTTAACACCCGCTGATCTGGGCCGAATTGTAATTCTGTTAAAACGTTTCCACCCACATGCAAGGGAACCTTCTCTACAGAGTGTGAAGTGCTGGAATCTTGCGCTAAAATGCAAACTTGTGCTTCATTTCATACAATTCCCACTTTGTGATATTTGGTTCCTCTCAAGA
The DNA here is from genome assembly GCF_029633855.1 of Hoplias malabaricus. Classification (NCBI taxonomy): domain Eukaryota; kingdom Metazoa; phylum Chordata; class Actinopteri; order Characiformes; family Erythrinidae; genus Hoplias; species Hoplias malabaricus. The sequence continues at coordinate 13,268,427 of NC_089801.1, read as the reverse complement.
CGTTTTACTCCTCGTGAACGGAGTAATTAAATCTTACCCATTGTTGCCGCAGCTTGCAAATTAAGAATTAGGAATTGTGATGCGAACGCTCCCGAAGGGTCAGAGGTTCCATGGTGTAATGGTTAGCACTCTGGACTCTGAATCCAGCGATCCGAGTTCAAATCTCGGTGGGACCTACTCTTAGTGTTTCCTTCTGCCAATCTTTCAAGGTATGTTTTTGGGACGCCAAACATCAACTGAGTGAACAGCGATTGCCCGCTTGGTATCAGAGATTCGCTATGTATTGCAAGCGTGGCTAAACTAACAAGAAAGAGCCCTCGCGGCACAACGTAGACCGCATCGTTCACAAGCAAGGAAGCAAACTGAAGTTTGGTGTCATGTAGGGCGCGCTTTCTAAGAAACTTGTACAATCAAAAGAATTTTGAAGGTAGCATTTGCTAATTGTGGTGGTGAAACTTGGCAATGTCTCCTGTGAAGCCATTTTTGTTGTTCCAACAAATCTACTTTAGGCGTCCAATGTAGGTCCGAACTTCTCCGACCGTGACCGTGACCGCCGCGTGTTTCTTTTATGCCGAAATAGCTCAGTTGGGAGAGCGTTAGACTGAAGATCTAAAGGTCCCTGGTTCGATCCCGGGTTTCGGCAGACTCAGAGACCTGACTTTGCATTAGGTTTTTAACGGCTGACAATTCAATGTCTCGCATTGTTTTTTGGAATGGTTACCTTGAGCTACTGCAATGCCCTTCATTCTGAGTGTCTTCCAGTGAAAATCTATACAATCATCAATTAGACAGAGTTCTGCTCTCTCGAGTTCACTCGGGTCCCGCTCCTCTCAAGATTCCCCCCTCGTGCTCTGACAGAGATCATCCCTGTCACGGACACCTGGAGTGACCGTCTTGGGGCTTTGGTTGGGAAAGCGAAAAAGCTTCTCAGCGGTTCCATGGTGTAATGGTTAGCACTCTGGACTTTGAATCCAGTGATCCGAGTTCAAATCTCGGTGGAACCTAGTGTTTGATGCATGTGAACCTAGCCTTTCGTGACTGCCCTCTGTTATATGGAAAAAGGTATAATAGGCCAAACCACAGGGATGTAACCACGTTGAGGAACCGAACTGATGTCAGAGAGTAGAGTCCTTAATTCTGTGAATACTAAACAAACCTGTCTTTCTGGCCATCGACGTCTGCATTTCTGCAATTTTGATCACTTGCCTGCGTACGGCGTTCGAGCCGAAATAGCTCAGTTGGGAGAGCGTTAGACTGAAGATCTATAGGTCCCTGGTTCGATCCCGGGTTTCGGCAAGCGGAGCTTCGGATCCTCCAAAGCGTCCTTGTGAAGGAGGTTTTTTCCATGTTGTCAGACATCATGCCTACTTGCATCACAAGTTCCTGGCTCACTGTTAGTGTCAACAAGAATGAAATTGACCAAAGTGGAAGCAGCTCACTCATATATAGCTGTAAATCTTTACAATAACACTCCTGTCAGTTTTCGCTCCTCAGTCGTACTCTCAGTGGCTGACGCTCGCAGAGGTTCCATGGTGTAACGGTTAGCACTCTGGACTCTGAATCCAGCGATCCGAGTTCAAATCTCGGTGGGACCTACTGCTCGGTTTCCTTTGCTAGAGTCTCGGAGCAGCTGCCTTAACCGCGTGACGGAGCAATCCTGTTAACACCCGCTGATCTGGGCCGAATTGTAATTCTGTTAAAACGTTTCCACCCACATGCAAGGGAACCTTCTCTACAGAGTGTGAAGTGCTGGAATCTTGCGCTAAAATGCAAACTTGTGCTTCATTTCATACAATTCCCACTTTGTGATATTTGGTTCCTCTCAAGACGTTTTACTCCTCGTGAACGGAGTAATTAAATCTTACCCATTGTTGCCGCAGCTTGCAAATTAAGAATTAGGAATTGTGATGCGAACGCTCCCGAAGGGTAAGAGGTTCCATGGTGTAATGGTTAGCACTCTGGACTCTGAATCCAGCGATCCGAGTTCAAATCTCGGTGGGACCTACTCTTAGTGTTTCCTTCTGCCAATCTTTCAAGGTATGTTTTTGGGACGCCAAACATCAACTGAGTGAACAGCGATTGCCCGCTTGGTATCAGAGATTCGCTATGTATTGCAAGCGTGGCTAAACTAACAAGAAAGAGCCCTCGCGGCACAACGTAGACCGCATCGTTCACAAGCAAGGAAGCAAACTGAAGTTTGGTGTCATGTAGGGCGCGCTTTCTAAGAAACTTGTACAATCAAAAGAATTTTGAAGGTAGCATTTGCTAATTGTGGTGGTGAAACTTGGCAATGTCTCCTGTGAAGCCATTTTTGTTGTTCCAACAAATCTACTTTAGGCGTCCAATGTAGGTCCGAACTTCTCCGACCGTGACCGTGACCGCCGCGTGTTTCCTTTATGCCGAAATAGCTCAGTTGGGAGAGCGTTAGACTGAAGATCTAAAGGTCCCTGGTTCGATTCCGGGTTTCGGCAGACTCAGAGACCTGACTTTGCATTAGGTTTTTAACGGCTGACAATTCAATGTCTCGCATTGTTTTTTGGAATGGTTACCTTGAGCTACTGCAATGCCCTTCATTCTGAGTGTCTTCCAGTGAAAAATCTATACAATCATCAATTAGACAGAGTTCTGCTCTCTCGAGTTCACTCGGGTCCCGCTCCTCTCAAGATTCCCCCCTCGTGCTCTGACAGAGATCATCCCTGTCACGGACACCTGGAGTGACCGTCTTGGGGCTTTGGTTGGGAAAGCGAAAAAGCTTCTCAGCGGTTCCATGGTGTAATGGTTAGCACTCTGGACTTTGAATCCAGTGATCCGAGTTCAAATCTCGGTGGAACCTAGTGTTTGATGCATGTGAACCTAGCCTTTCGTGACTGCCCTCTGTTATATGAAAATGGAAAAAGGTATAATAGGCCAAACCACAGGGATGTAACCACGTTGAGGAACCGAACTGATGTCAGAGAGTAGAGTCCTTAATTCTGTGAATACTAAACAACCCTGTCTTTCTGGCCATCGACGTCTGCATTTCTGCAATTTTGATCACTTGCCTGCATACGGCGTTCGAGCCGAAATAGCTCAGTTGGGAGAGCGTTAGACTGAAGATCTAATGGTCCCTGGTTCGATCCCGGGTTTCGGCAAGCGGAGCTTCGGATCCTCCAAAGCGTCCTTGTGAAGGAGGTTTTTTCCATGTTGTCAGACATCATGCCTACTTGCATCACAAGTTCCTGGCTTACTGTTAGTGTCAACAAGAATGAAATTGACCAAAGTGGAAGCAGCTCACTCATATATAGCTGTAAATCTTTACAATAACACTCCTGTCAGTTTTCGCTCCTCAGTCGTACTCTCAGTGGCTGACGCTTGCAGAGGTTCCATGGTGTAACGGTTAGCACTCTGGACTCTGAATCCAGCGATCCGAGTTCAAATCTCGGTGGGACCTGCTGCTCGGTTTCCTTTGCTAGAGTCTCGGAGCAGCTGCCTTAACCGCGTGACGGAGCAATCCTGTTAACACCCGCTGATCTGGGCCGAATTGTAATTCTGTTAAAACGTTTCCACCCACATGCAAGGGAACCTTCTCTACAGAGTGTGAAGTGCTGGAATCTTGCGCTAAAATGCAAACTTGTGCTTCATTTCATACAATTCCCACTTTGTGATATTTGGTTCCTCTCAAGACGTTTTACTCCTCGTGAACGGAGTAATTAAATCTTACCCATTGTTGCCGCAGCTTGCAAATTAAGAATTAGGAATTGTGATGCGAACGTTCCCGAAGGGTCGGAGGTTCCATGGTGTAATGGTTAGCACTCTGGACTCTGAATCCAGCGATCCGAGTTCAAATCTCGGTGGGACCTACTCTTAGTGTTTCCTTCTGCCAATCTTTCAAGGTATGTTTTTGGGACGCCAAACATCAACTGAGTGAACAGCGATTGCCCGCTTGGTATCAGAGATTCGCTATGTATTGCAAGCGTGGCTAAACTAACAAGAAAGAGCCCTCGCGGCACAACGTAGACCGCATCGTTCACAAGCAAGGAAGCAAACTGAAGTTTGGTGTCATGTAGGGCGCGCTTTCTAAGAAACTTGTACAATCAAAAGAATTTTGAAGGTAGCATTTGCTAATTGTGGTGGTGAAACTTGGCAATGTCTCCTGTGAAGCCATTTTTGTTGTTCCAACAAATCTACTTTAGGCGTCCAATGTAGGTCCGAACTTCTCCGACCGTGACCGTGACCGCCGCGTGTTTCTTTTATGCCGAAATAGCTCAGTTGGGAGAGCGTTAGACTGAAGATCTAAAGGTCCCTGGTTCGATCCCGGGTTTCGGCAGACTCAGAGACCTGACTTTGCATTAGGTTTTTAACGGCTGACAATTCAATGTCTCGCATTGTTTTTTGGAATGGTTACCTTGAGCTACTGCAATGCCCTTCATTCTGAGTGTCTTCCAGTGAAAATCTATACAATCATCAATTAGACAGAGTTCTGCTCTCTCGAGTTCACTCGGGTCCCGCTCCTCTCAAGATTCCCCCCTCGTGCTCTGACAGAGATCATCCCTGTCACGGACACCTGGAGTGACCGTCTTGGGGCTTTGGTTGGGAAAGCGAAAAAGCTTCTCAGCGGTTCCATGGTGTAATGGTTAGCACTCTGGACTTTGAATCCAGTGATCCGAGTTCAAATCTCGGTGGAACCTAGTGTTTGATGCATGTGAACCTAGCCTTTCGTGACTGCCCTCTGTTATATGAAAATGGAAAAAGGTATAATAGGCCAAACCACAGGGATGTAACCACGTTGAGGAACCGAACTGATGTCAGAGAGTAGAGTCCTTAATTCTGTGAATACTAAACAAACCTGTCTTTCTGGCCATCGACGTCTGCATTTCTGCAATTTTGATCACTTGCCTGCGTACGGCGTTCGAGCCGAAATAGCTCAGTTGGGAGAGCGTTAGACTGAAGATCTAAAGGTCCCTGGTTCGATCCCGGGTTTCGGCAAGCGGAGCTTCGGATCCTCCAAAGCGTCCTTGTGAAGGAGGTTTTTTCCATGTTGTCAGACATCATGCCTACTTGCATCACAAGTTCCTGGCTCACTGTTAGTGTCAACAAGAATGAAATTGACCAAAGTGGAAGCAGCTCACTCATATATAGCTGTAAATCTTTACAATAACACTCCTGTCAGTTTTCGCTCCTCAGTCGTACTCTCAGTGGCTGACGCTTGCAGAGGTTCCATGGTGTAACGGTTAGCACTCTGGACTCTGAATCCAGCGATCCGAGTTCAAATCTCGGTGGGACCTGCTGCTCGGTTTCCTTTGCTAGAGTCTCGGAGCAGCTGCCTTAACCGCGTGACGGAGCAATCCTGTTAACACCCGCTGATCTGGGCCGAATTGTAATTCTGTTAAAACGTTTCCACCCACATGCAAGGGAACCTTCTCTACAGAGTGTGAAGTGCTGGAATCTTGCGCTAAAATGCAAACTTGTGCTTCATTTCATACAATTCCCACTTTGTGATATTTGGTTCCTCTCAAGACGTTTTACTCCTCGTGAACGGAGTAATTAAATCTTACCCATTGTTGCCGCAGCTTGCAAATTAAGAATTAGGAATTGTGATGCGAACGCTCCCGAAGGGTCAGAGGTTCCATGGTGTAATGGTTAGCACTCTGGACTCTGAATCCAGCGATCCGAGTTCAAATCTCGGTGGGACCTACTCTTAGTGTTTCCTTCTGCCAATCTTTCAAGGTATGTTTTTGGGACGCCAAACATCAACTGAGTGAACAGCGATTGCCCGCTTGGTATCAGAGATTCGCTATGTATTGCAAGCGTGGCTAAACTAACAAGAAAGAGCCCTCGCGGCACAACGTAGACCGCATCGTTCACAAGCAAGGAAGCAAACTGAAGTTTGGTGTCATGTAGGGCGCGCTTTCTAAGAAACTTGTACAATCAAAAGAATTTTGAAGGTAGCATTTGCTAATTGTGGTGGTGAAACTTGGCAATGTCTCCTGTGAAGCCATTTTTGTTGTTCCAACAAATCTACTTTAGGCGTCCAATGTAGGTCCGAACTTCTCCGACCGTGACCGTGACCGCCGCGTGTTTCTTTTATGCCGAAATAGCTCAGTTGGGAGAGCGTTAGACTGAAGATCTAAAGGTCCCTGGTTCGATCCCGGGTTTCGGCAGACTCAGAGACCTGACTTTGCATTAGGTTTTTAACGGCTGACAATTCAATGTCTCGCATTGTTTTTTGGAATGGTTACCTTGAGCTACTGCAATGCCCTTCATTCTGAGTGTCTTCCAGTGAAAAATCTATACAATCATCAATTAGACAGAGTTCTGCTCTCTCGAGTTCACTCGGGTCCCGCTCCTCTCAAGATTCCCCCCTCGTGCTCTGACAGAGATCATCCCTGTCACGGACACCTGGAGTGACCGTCTTGGGGCTTTGGTTGGGAAAGCGAAAAAGCTTCTCAGCGGTTCCATGGTGTAATGGTTAGCACTCTGGACTTTGAATCCAGTGATCCGAGTTCAAATCTCGGTGGAACCTAGTGTTTGATGCATGTGAACCTAGCCTTTCGTGACTGCCCTCTGTTATATGAAAATGGAAAAAGGTATAATAGGCCAAACCACAGGGATGTAACCACGTTGAGGAACCGAACTGATGTCAGAGAGTAGAGTCCTTAATTCTGTGAATACTAAACAACCCTGTCTTTCTGGCCATCGACGTCTGCATTTCTGCAATTTTGATCACTTGCCTGCATACGGCGTTCGAGCCGAAATAGCTCAGTTGGGAGAGCGTTAGACTGAAGATCTAATGGTCCCTGGTTCGATCCCGGGTTTCGGCAAGCGGAGCTTCGGATCCTCCAAAGCGTCCTTGTGAAGGAGGTTTTTTCCATGTTGTCAGACATCATGCCTACTTGCATCACAAGTTCCTGGCTTACTGTTAGTGTCAACAAGAATGAAATTGACCAAAGTGGAAGCAGCTCACTCATATATAGCTGTAAATCTTTACAATAACACTCCTGTCAGTTTTCGCTCCTCAGTCGTACTCTCAGTGGCTGACGCTTGCAGAGGTTCCATGGTGTAACGGTTAGCACTCTGGACTCTGAATCCAGCGATCCGAGTTCAAATCTCGGTGGGACCTGCTGCTCGGTTTCCTTTGCTAGAGTCTCGGAGCAGCTGCCTTAACCGCGTGACGGAGCAATCCTGTTAACACCCGCTGATCTGGGCCGAATTGTAATTCTGTTAAAACGTTTCCACCCACATGCAAGGGAACCTTCTCTACAGAGTGTGAAGTGCTGGAATCTTGCGCTAAAATGCAAACTTGTGCTTCATTTCATACAATTCCCACTTTGTGATATTTGGTTCCTCTCAAGACGTTTTACTCCTCGTGAACGGAGTAATTAAATCTTACCCATTGTTGCCGCAGCTTGCAAATTAAGAATTAGGAATTGTGATGCGAACGTTCCCGAAGGGTCGGAGGTTCCATGGTGTAATGGTTAGCACTCTGGACTCTGAATCCAGCGATCCGAGTTCAAATCTCGGTGGGACCTACTCTTAGTGTTTCCTTCTGCCAATCTTTCAAGGTATGTTTTTGGGACGCCAAACATCAACTGAGTGAACAGCGATTGCCCGCTTGGTATCAGAGATTCGCTATGTATTGCAAGCGTGGCTAAACTAACAAGAAAGAGCCCTCGCGGCACAACGTAGACCGCATCGTTCACAAGCAAGGAAGCAAACTGAAGTTTGGTGTCATGTAGGGCGCGCTTTCTAAGAAACTTGTACAATCAAAAGAATTTTGAAGGTAGCATTTGCTAATTGTGGTGGTGAAACTTGGCAATGTCTCCTGTGAAGCCATTTTTGTTGTTCCAACAAATCTACTTTAGGCGTCCAATGTAGGTCCGAACTTCTCCGACCGTGACCGTGACCGCCGCGTGTTTCTTTTATGCCGAAATAGCTCAGTTGGGAGAGCGTTAGACTGAAGATCTAAAGGTCTCTGGTTCGATCCCGGGTTTCGGCAGACTCAGAGACCTGACTTTGCATTAGGTTTTTAACGGCTGACAATTCAATGTCTCGCATTGTTTTTTGGAATGGTTACCTTGAGCTACTGCAATGCCCTTCATTCTGAGTGTCTTCCAGTGAAAATCTATACAATCATCAATTAGACAGAGTTCTGCTCTCTCGAGTTCACTCGGGTCCCGCTCCTCTCAAGATTCCCCCCTCGTGCTCTGACAGAGATCATCCCTGTCACGGACACCTGGAGTGACCGTCTTGGGGCTTTGGTTGGGAAAGCGAAAAAGCTTCTCAGCGGTTCCATGGTGTAATGGTTAGCACTCTGGACTTTGAATCCAGTGATCCGAGTTCAAATCTCGGTGGAACCTAGTGTTTGATGCATGTGAACCTAGCCTTTCGTGACTGCCCTCTGTTATATGAAAATGGAAAAAGGTATAATAGGCCAAACCACAGGGATGTAACCACGTTGAGGAACCGAACTGATGTCAGAGAGTAGAGTCCTTAATTCTGTGAATACTAAACAAACCTGTCTTTCTGGCCATCGACGTCTGCATTTCTGCAATTTTGATCACTTGCCTGCGTACGGCGTTCGAGCCGAAATAGCTCAGTTGGGAGAGCGTTAGACTGAAGATCTAAAGGTCCCTGGTTCGATCCCGGGTTTCGGCAAGCGGAGCTTCGGATCCTCCAAAGCGTCCTTGTGAAGGAGGTTTTTTCCATGTTGTCAGACATCATGCCTACTTGCATCACAAGTTCCTGGCTCACTGTTAGTGTCAACAAGAATGAAATTGACCAAAGTGGAAGCAGCTCACTCATATATAGCTGTAAATCTTTACAATAACACTCCTGTCAGTTTTCGCTCCTCAGTCGTACTCTCAGTGGCTGACGCTTGCAGAGGTTCCATGGTGTAACGGTTAGCACTCTGGACTCTGAATCCAGCGATCCGAGTTCAAATCTCGGTGGGACCTGCTGCTCGGTTTCCTTTGCTAGAGTCTCGGAGCAGCTGCCTTAACCGCGTGACGGAGCAATCCTGTTAACACCCGCTGATCTGAGCCGAATTGTAATTCTGTTAAAACGTTTCCACCCACATGCAAGGGAACCTTCTCTACAGAGTGTGAAGTGCTGGAATCTTGCGCTAAAATGCAAACTTGTGCTTCATTTCATACAATTCCCACTTTGTGATATTTGGTTCCTCTCAAGACGTTTTACTCCTCGTGAACGGAGTAATTAAATCTTACCCATTGTTGCCGCAGCTTGCAAATTAAGAATTAGGAATTGTGATGCGAACGCTCCCGAAGGGTCAGAGGTTCCATGGTGTAATGGTTAGCACTCTGGACTCTGAATCCAGCGATCCGAGTTCAAATCTCGGTGGGACCTACTCTTAGTGTTTCCTTCTGCCAATCTTTCAAGGTATGTTTTTGGGACGCCAAACATCAACTGAGTGAACAGCGATTGCCCGCTTGGTATCAGAGATTCGCTATGTATTGCAAGCGTGGCTAAACTAACAAGAAAGAGCCCTCGCGGCACAACGTAGACCGCATCGTTCACAAGCAAGGAAGCAAACTGAAGTTTGGTGTCATGTAGGGCGCGCTTTCTAAGAAACTTGTACAATCAAAAGAATTTTGAAGGTAGCATTTGCTAATTGTGGTGGTGAAACTTGGCAATGTCTCCTGTGAAGCCATTTTTGTTGTTCCAACAAATCTACTTTAGGCGTCCAATGTAGGTCCGAACTTCTCCGACCGTGACCGTGACCGCCGCGTGTTTCTTTTATGCCGAAATAGCTCAGTTGGGAGAGCGTTAGACTGAAGATCTAAAGGTCCCTGGTTCGATCCCGGGTTTCGGCAGACTCAGAGACCTGACTTTGCATTAGGTTTTTAACGGCTGACAATTCAATGTCTCGCATTGTTTTTTGGAATGGTTACCTTGAGCTACTGCAATGCCCTTCATTCTGAGTGTCTTCCAGTGAAAATCTATACAATCATCAATTAGACAGAGTTCTGCTCTCTCGAGTTCACTCGGGTCCCGCTCCTCTCAAGATTCCCCCCTCGTGCTCTGACAGAGATCATCCCTGTCACGGACACCTGGAGTGACCGTCTTGGGGCTTTGGTTGGGAAAGCGAAAAAGCTTCTCAGCGGTTGCATGGTGTAATGGTTAGCACTCTGGACTTTGAATCCAGTGATCCGAGTTCAAATCTCGGTGGAACCTAGTGTTTGATGCATGTGAACCTAGCCTTTCGTGACTGCCCTCTGTTATATGAAAATGGAAAAAGGTATAATAGGCCAAACCACAGGGATGTAACCACGTTGAGGAACCGAACTGATGTCAGAGAGTAGAGTCCTTAATTCTGTGAATACTAAACAAACCTGTCTTTCTGGCCATCGACGTCTGCATTTCTGCAATTTTGATCACTTGCCTGCGTACGGCGTTCGAGCCGAAATAGCTCAGTTGGGAGAGCGTTAGACTGAAGATCTAAAGGTCCCTGGTTCGATCCCGGGTTTCGGCAAGCGGAGCTTCGGATCCTCCAAAGCGTCTTTGTGAAGGAGGTTTTTTCCATGTTGTCAGACATCATGCCTACTTGCATCACAAGTTCCTGGCTCACTGTTAGTGTCAACAAGAATGAAATTGACCAAAGTGGAAGCAGCTCACTCATATATAGCTGTAAATCTTTACAATAACACTCCTGTCAGTTTTCGCTCCTCAGTCGTACTCTCAGTGGCTGACGCTTGCAGAGGTTCCATGGTGTAACGGTTAGCACTCTGGACTCTGAATCCAGCGATCAGAGTTCAAATCTCGGTGGGACCTGCTGCTCGGTTTCCTTTGCTAGAGTCTCGGAGCAGCTGCCTTAACCGCGTGACGGAGCAATCCTGTTAACACCCGCTGATCTGGGCCGAATTGTAATTCTGTTAAAACGTTTCCACCCACATGCAAGGGAACCTTCTCTACAGAGTGTGAAGTGCTGGAATCTTGCGCTAAAATGCAAACTTGTGCTTCATTTCATACAATTCCCACTTTGTGATATTTGGTTCCTCTCAAGACGTTTTACTCCTCGTGAACGGAGTAATTAAATCTTACCCATTGTTGCCGCAGCTTGCAAATTAAGAATTAGGAATTGTGATGCGAACGCTCCCGAAGGGTCGGAGGTTCCATGGTGTAATGGTTAGCACTCTGGACTCTGAATCCAGCGATCCGAGTTCAAATCTCGGTGGGACCTACTCTTAGTGTTTCCTTCTGCCAATCTTTCAAGGTATGTTTTTGGGACGCCAAACATCAACTGAGTGAACAGCGATTGCCCGCTTGGTATCAGAGATTCGCTATGTATTGCAAGCGTGGCTAAACTAACAAGAAAGAGCCCTCGCGGCACAACGTAGACCGCATCGTTCACAAGCAAGGAAGCAAACTGAAGTTTGGTGTCATGTAGGGCGCGCTTTCTAAGAAACTTGTACAATCAAAAGAATTTTGAAGGTAGCTACTGCAATGCCCTTCATTCTGAGTGTCTTCCAGTGAAAAATCTATACAATCATCAATTAGACAGAGTTCTGCTCTCTCGAGTTCACTCGGGTCCCGCTCCTCTCAAGATTCCCCCCTCGTGCTCTGACAGAGATCATCCCTGTCACGGACACCTGGAGTGACCGTCTTGGGGCTTTGGTTGGGAAAGCGAAAAAGCTTCTCAGCGGTTCCATGGTGTAATGGTTAGCACTCTGGACTTTGAATCCAGTGATCCGAGTTCAAATCTCGGTGGAACCTAGTGTTTGATGCATGTGAACCTAGCCTTTCGTGACTGCCCTCTGTTATATGAAAATGGAAAAAGGTATAATAGGCCAAACCACAGGGATGTAACCACGTTGAGGAACCGAACTGATGTCAGAGAGTAGAGTCCTTAATTCTGTGAATACTAAACAACCCTGTCTTTCTGGCCATCGACGTCTGCATTTCTGCAATTTTGATCACTTGCCTGCATACGGCGTTCGAGCCGAAATAGCTCAGTTGGGAGAGCGTTAGACTGAAGATCTAATGGTCCCTGGTTCGATCCCGGGTTTCGGCAAGCGGAGCTTCGGATCCTCCAAAGCGTCCTTGTGAAGGAGGTTTTTTCCATGTTGTCAGACATCATGCCTACTTGCATCACAAGTTCCTGGCTTACTGTTAGTGTCAACAAGAATGAAATTGACCAAAGTGGAAGCAGCTCACTCATATATAGCTGTAAATCTTTACAATAACACTCCTGTCAGTTTTCGCTCCTCAGTCGTACTCTCAGTGGCTGACGCTTGCAGAGGTTCCATGGTGTAACGGTTAGCACTCTGGACTCTGAATCCAGCGATCCGAGTTCAAATCTCGGTGGGACCTGCTGCTCGGTTTCCTTTGCTAGAGTCTCGGAGCAGCTGCCTTAACCGCGTGACGGAGCAATCCTGTTAACACCCGCTGATCTGGGCCGAATTGTAATTCTGTTAAAACGTTTCCACCCACATGCAAGGGAACCTTCTCTACAGAGTGTGAAGTGCTGGAATCTTGCGCTAAAATGCAAACTTGTGCTTCATTTCATACAATTCCCACTTTGTGATATTTGGTTCCTCTCAAGACGTTTTACTCCTCGTGAACGGAGTAATTAAATCTTACCCATTGTTGCCGCAGCTTGCAAATTAAGAATTAGGAATTGTGATGCGAACGTTCCCGAAGGGTCGGAGGTTCCATGGTGTAATGGTTAGCACTCTGGACTCTGAATCCAGCGATCCGAGTTCAAATCTCGGTGGGACCTACTCTTAGTGTTTCCTTCTGCCAATCTTTCAAGGTATGTTTTTGGGACGCCAAACATCAACTGAGTGAACAGCGATTGCCCGCTTGGTATCAGAGATTCGCTATGTATTGCAAGCGTGGCTAAACTAACAAGAAAGAGCCCTCGCGGCACAACGTAGACCGCATCGTTCACAAGCAAGGAAGCAAACTGAAGTTTGGTGTCATGTAGGGCGCGCTTTCTAAGAAACTTGTACAATCAAAAGAATTTTGAAGGTAGCATTTGCTAATTGTGGTGGTGAAACTTGGCAATGTCTCCTGTGAAGCCATTTTTGTTGTTCCAACAAATCTACTTTAGGCGTCCAATGTAGGTCCGAACTTCTCCGACCGTGACCGTGACCGCCGCGTGTTTCTTTTATGCCGAAATAGCTCAGTTGGGAGAGCGTTAGACTGAAGATCTAAAGGTCCCTGGTTCGATCCCGGGTTTCGGCAGACTCAGAGACCTGACTTTGCATTAGGTTTTTAACGGCTGACAATTCAATGTCTCGCATTGTTTTTTGGAATGGTTACCTTGAGCTACTGCAATGCCCTTCATTCTGAGTGTCTTCCAGTGAAAATCTATACAATCATCAATTAGACAGAGTTCTGCTCTCTCGAGTTCACTCGGGTCCCGCTCCTCTCAAGATTCCCCCCTCGTGCTCTGACAGAGATCATCCCTGTCACGGACACCTGGAGTGACCGTCTTGGGGCTTTGGTTGGGAAAGCGAAAAAGCTTCTCAGCGGTTCCATGGTGTAATGGTTAGCACTCTGGACTTTGAATCCAGTGATCCGAGTTCAAATCTCGGTGGAACCTAGTGTTTGATGCATGTGAACCTAGCCTTTCGTGACTGCCCTCTGTTATATGAAAATGGAAAAAGGTATAATAGGCCAAACCACAGGGATGTAACCACGTTGAGGAACCGAACTGATGTCAGAGAGTAGAGTCCTTAATTCTGTGAATACTAAACAAACCTGTCTTTCTGGCCATCGACGTCTGCATTTCTGCAATTTTGATCACTTGCCTGCGTACGGCGTTCGAGCCGAAATAGCTCAGTTGGGAGAGCGTTAGACTGAAGATCTAAAGGTCCCTGGTTCGATCCCGGGTTTCGGCAAGCGGAGCTTCGGATCCTCCAAAGCGTCCTTGTGAAGGAGGTTTTTTCCATGTTGTCAGACATCATGCCTACTTGCATCACAAGTTCCTGGCTCACTGTTAGTGTCAACAAGAATGAAATTGACCAAAGTGGAAGCAGCTCACTCATATATAGCTGTAAATCTTTACAATAACACTCCTGTCAGTTTTCGCTCCTCAGTCGTACTCTCAGTGGCTGACGCTTGCAGAGGTTCCATGGTGTAACGGTTAACACTCTGGACTCTGAATCCAGCGATCAGAGTTCAAATCTCGGTGGGACCTGCTGCTCGGTTTCCTTTGCTAGAGTCTCGGAGCAGCTGCCTTAACCGCGTGACGGAGCAATCCTGTTAACACCCGCTGATCTGGGCCGAATTGTAATTCTGTTAAAACGTTTCCACCCACATGCAAGGGAACCTTCTCTACAGAGTGTGAAGTGCTGGAATCTTGCGCTAAAATGCAAACTTGTGCTTCATTTCATACAATTCCCACTTTGTGATATTTGGTTCCTCTCAAGACGTTTTACTCCTCGTGAACGGAGTAATTAAATCTTACCCATTGTTGCCGCAGCTTGCAAATTAAGAATTAGGAATTGTGATGCGAACGTTCCCGAAGGGTCGGAGGTTCCATGGTGTAATGGTTAGCACTCTGGACTCTGAATCCAGCGATCCGAGTTCAAATCTCGGTGGGACCTACTCTTAGTGTTTCCTTCTGCCAATCTTTCAAGGTATGTTTTTGGGACGCCAAACATCAACTGAGTGAACAGCGATTGCCCGCTTGGTATCAGAGATTCGCTATGTATTGCAAGCGTGGCTAAACTAACAAGAAAGAGCCCTCGCGGCACAACGTAGACCGCATCGTTCACAAGCAAGGAAGCAAACTGAAGTTTGGTGTCATGTAGGGCGCGCTTTCTAAGAAACTTGTACAATCAAAAGAATTTTGAAGGTAGCATTTGCTAATTGTGGTGGTGAAACTTGGCAATGTCTCCTGTGAAGCCATTTTTGTTGTTCCAACAAATCTACTTTAGGCGTCCAATGTAGGTCCGAACTTCTCCGACCGTGACCGTGACCGCCGCGTGTTTCTTTTATGCCGAAATAGCTCAGTTGGGAGAGCGTTAGACTGAAGATCTAAAGGTCCCTGGTTCGATCCCGGGTTTCGGCAGACTCAGAGACCTGACTTTGCATTAGGTTTTTAACGGCTGACAATTCAATGTCTCGCATTGTTTTTTGGAATGGTTACCTTGAGCTACTGCAATGCCCTTCATTCTGAGTGTCTTCCAGTGAAAAATCTATACAATCATCAATTAGACAGAGTTCTGCTCTCTCGAGTTCACTCGGGTCCCGCTCCTCTCAAGATTCCCCCCTCGTGCTCTGACAGAGATCATCCCTGTCACGGACACCTGGAGTGACCGTCTTGGGGCTTTGGTTGGGAAAGCGAAAAAGCTTCTCAGCGGTTCCATGGTGTAATGGTTAGCACTCTGGACTTTGAATCCAGTGATCCGAGTTCAAATCTCGGTGGAACCTAGTGTTTGATGCATGTGAACCTAGCCTTTCGTGACTGCCCTCTGTTATATGAAAATGGAAAAAGGTATAATAGGCCAAACCACAGGGATGTAACCACGTTGAGGAACCGAACTGATGTCAGAGAGTAGAGTCCTTAATTCTGTGAATACTAAACAACCCTGTCTTTCTGGCCATCGACGTCTGCATTTCTGCAATTTTGATCACTTGCCTGCATACGGCGTTCGAGCCGAAATAGCTCAGTTGGGAGAGCGTTAGACTGAAGATCTAATGGTCCCTGGTTCGATCCCGGGTTTCGGCAAGCGGAGCTTCGGATCCTCCAAAGCGTCCTTGTGAAGGAGGTTTTTTCCATGTTGTCAGACATCATGCCTACTTGCATCACAAGTTCCTGGCTTACTGTTAGTGTCAACAAGAATGAAATTGACCAAAGTGGAAGCAGCTCACTCATATATAGCTGTAAATCTTTACAATAACACTCCTGTCAGTTTTCGCTCCTCAGTCGTACTCTCAGTGGCTGACGCTTGCAGAGGTTCCATGGTGTAACGGTTAGCACTCTGGACTCTGAATCCAGCGATCCGAGTTCAAATCTCGGTGGGACCTGCTGCTCGGTTTCCTTTGCTAGAGTCTCGGAGCAGCTGCCTTAACCGCGTGACGGAGCAATCCTGTTAACACCCGCTGATCTGGGCCGAATTGTAATTCTGTTAAAACGTTTCCACCCACATGCAAGGGAACCTTCTCTACAGAGTGTGAAGTGCTGGAATCTTGCGCTAAAATGCAAACTTGTGCTTCATTTCATACAATTCCCACTTTGTGATATTTGGTTCCTCTCAAGACGTTTTACTCCTCGTGAACGGAGTAATTAAATCTTACCCATTGTTGCCGCAGCTTGCAAATTAAGAATTAGGAATTGTGATGCGAACGTTCCCGAAGGGTCGGAGGTTCCATGGTGTAATGGTTAGCACTCTGGACTCTGAATCCAGCGATCCGAGTTCAAATCTCGGTGGGACCTACTCTTAGTGTTTCCTTCTGCCAATCTTTCAAGGTATGTTTTTGGGACGCCAAACATCAACTGAGTGAACAGCGATTGCCCGCTTGGTATCAGAGATTCGCTATGTATTGCAAGCGTGGCTAAACTAACAAGAAAGAGCCCTCGCGGCACAACGTAGACCGCATCGTTCACAAGCAAGGAAGCAAACTGAAGTTTGGTGTCATGTAGGGCGCGCTTTCTAAGAAACTTGTACAATCAAAAGAATTTTGAAGGTAGCATTTGCTAATTGTGGTGGTGAAACTTGGCAATGTCTCCTGTGAAGCCATTTTTGTTGTTCCAACAAATCTACTTTAGGCGTCCAATGTAGGTCCGAACTTCTCCGACCGTGACCGTGACCGCCGCGTGTTTCTTTTATGCCGAAATAGCTCAGTTGGGAGAGCGTTAGACTGAAGATCTAAAGGTCCCTGGTTCGATCCCGGGTTTCGGCAGACTCAGAGACCTGACTTTGCATTAGGTTTTTAACGGCTGACAATTCAATGTCTCGCATTGTTTTTTGGAATGGTTACCTTGAGCTACTGCAATGCCCTTCATTCTGAGTGTCTTCCAGTGAAAATCTATACAATCATCAATTAGACAGAGTTCTGCTCTCTCGAGTTCACTCGGGTCCCGCTCCTCTCAAGATTCCCCCCTCGTGCTCTGACAGAGATCATCCCTGTCACGGACACCTGGAGTGACCGTCTTGGGGCTTTGGTTGGGAAAGCGAAAAAGCTTCTCAGCGGTTCCATGGTGTAATGGTTAGCACTCTGGACTTTGAATCCAGTGATCCGAGTTCAAATCTCGGTGGAACCTAGTGTTTGATGCATGTGAACCTAGCCTTTCGTGACTGCCCTCTGTTATATGAAAATGGAAAAAGGTATAATAGGCCAAACCACAGGGATGTAACCACGTTGAGGAACCGAACTGATGTCAGAGAGTAGAGTCCTTAATTCTGTGAATACTAAACAAACCTGTCTTTCTGGCCATCGACGTCTGCATTTCTGCAATTTTGATCACTTGCCTGCGTACGGCGTTCGAGCCGAAATAGCTCAGTTGGGAGAGCGTTAGACTGAAGATCTAAAGGTCCCTGGTTCGATCCCGGGTTTCGGCAAGCGGAGCTTCGGATCCTCCAAAGCGTCCTTGTGAAGGAGGTTTTTTCCATGTTGTCAGACATCATGCCTACTTGCATCACAAGTTCCTGGCTCACTGTTAGTGTCAACAAGAATGAAATTGACCAAAGTGGAAGCAGCTCACTCATATATAGCTGTAAATCTTTACAATAACACTCCTGTCAGTTTTCGCTCCTCAGTCGTACTCTCAGTGGCTGACGCTCGCAGAGGTTCCATGGTGTAACGGTTAGCACTCTGGACTCTGAATCCAGCGATCCGAGTTCAAATCTCGGTGGGACCTACTGCTCGGTTTCCTTTGCTAGAGTCTCGGAGCAGCTGCCTTAACCGCGTGACGGAGCAATCCTGTTAACACCCGCTGATCTGGGCCGAATTGTAATTCTGTTAAAACGTTTCCACCCACATGCAAGGGAACCTTCTCTACAGAGTGTGAAGTGCTGGAATCTTGCGCTAAAATGCAAACTTGTGCTTCATTTCATACAATTCCCACTTTGTGATATTTGGTTCCTCTCAAGACGTTTTACTCCTCGTGAACGGAGTAATTAAATCTTACCCATTGTTGCCGCAGCTTGCAAATTAAGAATTAGGAATTGTGATGCGAACGCTCCCAAAGGGTCAGAGGTTCCATGGTGTAATGGTTAGCACTCTGGACTCTGAATCCAGCGATCCGAGTTCAAATCTCGGTGGGACCTACTCTTAGTGTTTCCTTCTGCCAATCTTTCAAGGTATGTTTTTGGGACGCCAAACATCAACTGAGTGAACAGCGATTGCCCGCTTGGTATCAGAGATTCGCTATGTATTGCAAGCGTGGCTAAACTAACAAGAAAGAGCCCTCGCGGCACAACGTAGACCGCATCGTTCACAAGCAAGGAAGCAAACTGAAGTTTGGTGTCATGTAGGGCGCGCTTTCTAAGAAACTTGTACAATCAAAAGAATTTTGAAGGTAGCATTTGCTAATTGTGGTGGTGAAACTTGGCAATGTCTCCTGTGAAGCCATTTTTGTTGTTCCAACAAATCTACTTTAGGCGTCCAATGTAGGTCCGAACTTCTCCGACCGTGACCGTGACCGCCGCGTGTTTCTTTTATGCCGAAATAGCTCAGTTGGGAGAGCGTTAGACTGAAGATCTAAAGGTCCCTGGTTCGATCCCGGGTTTCGGCAGACTCAGAGACCTGACTTTGCATTAGGTTTTTAACGGCTGACAATTCAATGTCTCGCATTGTTTTTTGGAATGGTTACCTTGAGCTACTGCAATGCCCTTCATTCTGAGTGTCTTCCAGTGAAAATCTATACAATCATCAATTAGACAGAGTTCTGCTCTCTCGAGTTCACTCGGGTCCCGCTCCTCTCAAGATTCCCCCCTCGTGCTCTGACAGAGATCATCCCTGTCACGGACACCTGGAGTGACCGTCTTGGGGCTTTGGTTGGGAAAGCGAAAAAGCTTCTCAGCGGTTCCATGGTGTAATGGTTAGCACTCTGGACTTTGAATCCAGTGATCCGAGTTCAAATCTCGGTGGAACCTAGTGTTTGATGCATGTGAACCTAGCCTTTCGTGACTGCCCTCTGTTATATGGAAAAAGGTATAATAGGCCAAACCACAGGGATGTAACCACGTTGAGGAACCGAACTGATGTCAGAGAGTAGAGTCCTTAATTCTGTGAATACTAAACAACCCTGTCTTTCTGGCCATCGACGTCTGCATTTCTGCAATTTTGATCACTTGCCTGCGTACGGCGTTCGAGCCGAAATAGCTCAGTTGGGAGAGCGTTAGACTGAAGATCTAAAGGTCCCTGGTTCGATCCCGGGTTTCGGCAAGCGGAGCTTCGGATCCTCCAAAGCGTCCTTGTGAAGGAGGTTTTTTCCATGTTGTCAGACATCATGCCTACTTGCATCACAAGTTCCTGGCTCACTGTTAGTGTCAACAAGAATGAAATTGACCAAAGTGGAAGCAGCTCACTCATATATAGCTGTAAATCTTTACAATAACACTCCTGTCAGTTTTCGCTCCTCAGTCGTACTCTCAGTGGCTGACGCTCGCAGAGGTTCCATGGTGTAACGGTTAGCACTCTGGACTCTGAATCCAGCGATCAGAGTTCAAATCTCGGTGGGACCTCCTGCTCGGTTTCCTTTGCTAGAGTCTCGGAGCAGCTGCCTTAACCGCGTGACGGAGCAATCCTGTTAACACCCGCTGATCTGGGCCGAATTGTAATTCTGTTAAAACGTTTCCACCCACATGCAAGGGAACCTTCTCTACAGAGTGTGAAGTGCTGGAATCTTGCGCTAAAATGCAAACTTGTGCTTCATTTCATACAATTCCCACTTTGTGATATTTGGTTCCTCTCAAGACGTTTTACTCCTCGTGAACGGAGTAATTAAATCTTACCCATTGTTGCCGCAGCTTGCAAATTAAGAATTAGGAATTGTGATGCGAACGCTCCCGAAGAGTAAGAGGTTCCATGGTGTAATGGTTAGCACTCTGGACTCTGAATCCAGCGATCCGAGTTCAAATCTCGGTGGGACCTACTCTTAGTGTTTCCTTCTGCCAATCTTTCAAGGTATGTTTTTGGGACGCCAAACATCAACTGAGTGAACAGCGATTGCCCGCTTGGTATCAGAGATTCGCTATGTATTGCAAGCGTGGCTAAACTAACAAGAAAGAGCCCTCGCGGCACAACGTAGACCGCATCGTTCACAAGCAAGGAAGCAAACTGAAGTTTGGTGTCATGTAGGGCGCGCTTTCTAAGAAACTTGTACAATCAAAAGAATTTTGAAGGTAGCATTTGCTAATTGTGGTGGTGAAACTTGGCAATGTCTCCTGTGAAGCCATTTTTGTTGTTCCAACAAATCTACTTTAGGCGTCCAATGTAGGTCCGAACTTCTCCGACCGTGACCGTGACCGCCGCGTGTTTCCTTTATGCCGAAATAGCTCAGTTGGGAGAGCGTTAGACTGAAGATCTAAAGGTCCCTGGTTCGATTCCGGGTTTCGGCAGACTCAGAGACCTGACTTTGCATTAGGTTTTTAACGGCTGACAATTCAATGTCTCGCATTGTTTTTTGGAATGGTTACCTTGAGCTACTGCAATGCCCTTCATTCTGAGTGTCTTCCAGTGAAAAATCTATACAATCATCAATTAGACAGAGTTCTGCTCTCTCGAGTTCACTCGGGTCCCGCTCCTCTCAAGATTCCCCCCTCGTGCTCTGACAGAGATCATCCCTGTCACGGACACCTGGAGTGACCGTCTTGGGGCTTTGGTTGGGAAAGCGAAAAAGCTTCTCAGCGGTTCCATGGTGTAATGGTTAGCACTCTGGACTTTGAATCCAGTGATCCGAGTTCAAATCTCGGTGGAACCTAGTGTTTGATGCATGTGAACCTAGCCTTTCGTGACTGCCCTCTGTTATATGAAAATGGAAAAAGGTATAATAGGCCAAACCACAGGGATGTAACCACGTTGAGGAACCGAACTGATGTCAGAGAGTAGAGTCCTTAATTCTGTGAATACTAAACAACCCTGTCTTTCTGGCCATCGACGTCTGCATTTCTGCAATTTTGATCACTTGCCTGCATACGGCGTTCGAGCCGAAATAGCTCAGTTGGGAGAGCGTTAGACTGAAGATCTAAAGGTCCCTGGTTCGATCCCGGGTATCGGCAAGCGGAGCTTCGGATCCTCCAAAGCGTCCTTGTGAAGGAGGTTTTTTCCATGTTGTCAGACATCATGCCTACTTGCATCACAAGTTCCTGGCTCACTGTTAGTGTCAACAAGAATGAAATTGACCAAAGTGGAAGCAGCTCACTCATATATAGCTGTAAATCTTTACAATAACACTCCTGTCAGTTTTCGCTCCTCAGTCGTACTCTCAGTGGCTGACGCTTGCAGAGGTTCCATGGTGTAACGGTTAGCACTCTGGACTCTGAATCCAGCGATCCGAGTTCAAATCTCGGTGGGACCTGCTGCTCGGTTTCCTTTGCTAGAGTCTCGGAGCAGCTGCCTTAACCGCGTGACGGAGCAATCCTGTTAACACCCGCTGATCTGGGCCGAATTGTAATTCTGTTAAAACGTTTCCACCCACATGCAAGGGAACCTTCTCTACAGAGTGTGAAGTGCTGGAATCTTGCGCTAAAATGCAAACTTGTGCTTCATTTCATACAATTCCCACTTTGTGATATTTGGTTCCTCTCAAGACGTTTTACTCCTCGTGAACGGAGTAATTAAATCTTACCCATTGTTGCCGCAGCTTGCAAATTAAGAATTAGGAATTGTGATGCGAACGCTCCCGAAGGGTCGGAGGTTCCATGGTGTAATGGTTAGCACTCTGGACTCTGAATCCAGCGATCCGAGTTCAAATCTCGGTGGGACCTACTCTTAGTGTTTCCTTCTGCCAATCTTTCAAGGTATGTTTTTGGGACGCCAAACATCAACTGAGTGAACAGCGATTGCCCGCTTGGTATCAGAGATTCGCTATGTATTGCAAGCGTGGCTAAACTAACAAGAAAGAGCCCTCGCGGCACAACGTAGACCGCATCGTTCACAAGCAAGGAAGCAAACTGAAGTTTGGTGTCATGTAGGGCGCGCTTTCTAAGAAACTTGTACAATCAAAAGAATTTTGAAGGTAGCATTTGCTAATTGTGGTGGTGAAACTTGGCAATGTCTCCTGTGAAGCCATTTTTGTTGTTCCAACAAATCTACTTTAGGCGTCCAATGTAGGTCCGAACTTCTCCGACCGTGACCGTGACCGCCGGGTGTTTCTTTTATGCCGAAATAGCTCAGTTGGGAGAGCGTTAGACTGAAGATCTAAAGGTCCCTGGTTCGATCCCGGGTTTCGGCAGACTCAGAGACCTGACTTTGCATTAGGTTTTTAACGGCTGACAATTCAATGTCTCGCATTGTTTTTTGGAATGGTTACCTTGAGCTACTGCAATGCCCTTCATTCTGAGTGTCTTCCAGTGAAAAATCTATACAATCATCAATTAGACAGAGTTCTGCTCTCTCGAGTTCACTCGGGTCCCGCTCCTCTCAAGATTCCCCCCTCGTGCTCTGACAGAGATCATCCCTGTCACGGACACCTGGAGTGACCGTCTTGGGGCTTTGGTTGGGAAAGCGAAAAAGCTTCTCAGCGGTTCCATGGTGTAATGGTTAGCACTCTGGACTTTGAATCCAGTGATCCGAGTTCAAATCTCGGTGGAACCTAGTGTTTGATGCATGTGAACCTAGCCTTTCGTGACTGCCCTCTGTTATATGGAAAAAGGTATAATAGGCCAAACCACAGGGATGTAACCACGTTGAGGAACCGAACTGATGTCAGAGAGTAGAGTCCTTAATTCTGTGAATACTAAACAACCCTGTCTTTCTGGCCATCGACGTCTGCATTTCTGCAATTTTGATCACTTGCCTGCATATGGCGTTCGAGCCGAAATAGCTCAGTTGGGAGAGCGTTAGACTGAAGATCTAAAGGTCCCTGGTTCGATCCCGGGTTTCGGCAAGCGGAGCTTCGGATCCTCCAAAGCGTCCTTGTGAAGGAGGTTTTTTCCATGTTGTCAGACATCATGCCTACTTGCATCACAAGTTCCTGGCTCACTGTTAGTGTCAACAAGAATGAAATTGACCAAAGTGGAAGCAGCTCACTCATATATAGCTGTAAATCTTTACAATAACACTCCTGTCAGTTTTCGCTCCTCAGTCGTACTCTCAGTGGCTGACGCTTGCAGAGGTTCCATGGTGTAACGGTTAGCACTCTGGACTCTGAATCCAGCGATCCGAGTTCAAATCTCGGTGGGACCTGCTGCTCGGTTTCCTTTGCTAGAGTCTCGGAGCAGCTGCCTTAACCGCGTGACGGAGCAATCCTGTTAACACCCGCTGATCTGGGCCGAATTGTAATTCTGTTAAAACGTTTCCACCCACATGCAAGGGAACCTTCTCTACAGAGTGTGAAGTGCTGGAATCTTGCGCTAAAATGCAAACTTGTGCTTCATTTCATACAATTCCCACTTTGTGATATTTGGTTCCTCTCAAGACGTTTTACTCCTCGTGAACGGAGTAATTAAATCTTACCCATTGTTGCCGCAGCTTGCAAATTAAGAATTAGGAATTGTGATGCGAACGCTCCTGAAGGGTCGGAGGTTCCATGGTGTAATGGTTAGCACTCTGGACTCTGAATCCAGCGATCCGAGTTCAAATCTCGGTGGGACCTACTCTTAGTGTTTCCTTCTGCCAATCTTTCAAGGTATGTTTTTGGGACGCCAAACATCAACTGAGTGAACAGCGATTGCCCGCTTGGTATCAGAGATTCGCTATGTATTGCAAGCGTGGCTAAACTAACAAGAAAGAGCCCTCGCGGCACAACGTAGACCGCATCGTTCACAAGCAAGGAAGCAAACTGAAGTTTGGTGTCATGTAGGGCGCGCTTTCTAAGAAACTTGTACAATCAAAAGAATTTTGAAGGTAGCATTTGCTAATTGTGGTGGTGAAACTTGGCAATGTCTCCTGTGAAGCCATTTTTGTTGTTCCAACAAATCTACTTTAGGCGTCCAATGTAGGTCCGAACTTCTCCGACCGTGACCGTGACCGCCGCGTGTTTCTTTTATGCCGAAATAGCTCAGTTGGGAGAGCGTTAGACTGAAGATCTAAAGGTCCCTGGTTCGATCCCGGGTTTCGGCAGACTCAGAGACCTGACTTTGCATTAGGTTTTTAACGGCTGACAATTCAATGTCTCGCATTGTTTTTTGGAATGGTTACCTTGAGCTACTGCAATGCCCTTCATTCTGAGTGTCTTCCAGTGAAAATCTATACAATCATCAATTAGACAGAGTTCTGCTCTCTCGAGTTCACTCGGGTCCCGCTCCTCTCAAGATTCCCCCCTCGTGCTCTGACAGAGATCATCCCTGTCACGGACACCTGGAGTGACCGTCTTGGGGCTTTGGTTGGGAAAGCGAAAAAGCTTCTCAGCGGTTCCATGGTGTAATGGTTAGCACTCTGGACTTTGAATCCAGTGATCCGAGTTCAAATCTCGGTGGAACCTAGTGTTTGATGCATGTGAACCTAGCCTTTCGTGACTGCCCTCTGTTATATGAAAATGGAAAAAGGTATAATAGGCCAAACCACAGGGATGTAACCACGTTGAGGAACCGAACTGATGTCAGAGAGTAGAGTCCTTAATTCTGTGAATACTAAACAACCCTGTCTTTCTGGCCATCGACGTCTGCATTTCTGCAATTTTGATCACTTGCCTGCGTACGGCGTTCGAGCCGAAATAGCTCAGTTGGGAGAGCGTTAGACTGAAGATCTAAAGGTCCCTGGTTCGATCCCGGGTTTCGGCAAGCGGAGCTTCGGATCCTCCAAAGCGTCCTTGTGAAGGAGGTTTTTTCCATGTTGTCAGACATCATGCCTACTTGCATCACAAGTTCCTGGCTCACTGTTAGTGTCAACAAGAATGAAATTGACCAAAGTGGAAGCAGCTCACTCATATATAGCTGTAAATCTTTACAATAACACTCCTGTCAGTTTTCGCTCCTCAGTCGTACTCTCAGTGGCTGACGCTCGCAGAGGTTCCATGGTGTAACGGTTAGCACTCTGGACTCTGAATCCAGCGATCCGAGTTCAAATCTCGGTGGGACCTACTGCTCGGTTTCCTTTGCTAGAGTCTCGGAGCAGCTGCCTTAACCGCGTGACGGAGCAATCCTGTTAACACCCGCTGATCTGGGCCGAATTGTAATTCTGTTAAAACGTTTCCACCCACATGCAAGGGAACCTTCTCTACAGAGTGTGAAGTGCTGGAATCTTGCGCTAAAATGCAAACTTGTGCTTCATTTCATACAATTCCCACTTTGTGATATTTGGTTCCTCTCAAGACGTTTTACTCCTCGTGAACGGAGTAATTAAATCTTACCCATTGTTGCCGCAGCTTGCAAATTAAGAATTAGGAATTGTGATGCGAACGCTCCCGAAGGGTAAGAGGTTCCATGGTGTAATGGTTAGCACTCTGGACTCTGAATCCAGCGATCCGAGTTCAAATCTCGGTGGGACCTACTCTTAGTGTTTCCTTCTGCCAATCTTTCAAGGTATGTTTTTGGGACGCCAAACATCAACTGAGTGAACAGCGATTGCCCGCTTGGTATCAGAGATTCGCTATGTATTGCAAGCGTGGCTAAACTAACAAGAAAGAGCCCTCGCGGCACAACGTAGACCGCATCGTTCACAAGCAAGGAAGCAAACTGAAGTTTGGTGTCATGTAGGGCGCGCTTTCTAAGAAACTTGTACAATCAAAAGAATTTTGAAGGTAGCATTTGCTAATTGTGGTGGTGAAACTTGGCAATGTCTCCTGTGAAGCCATTTTTGTTGTTCCAACAAATCTACTTTAGGCGTCCAATGTAGGTCCGAACTTCTCCGACCGTGACCGTGACCGCCGCGTGTTTCCTTTATGCCGAAATAGCTCAGTTGGGAGAGCGTTAGACTGAAGATCTAAAGGTCCCTGGTTCGATTCCGGGTTTCGGCAGACTCAGAGACCTGACTTTGCATTAGGTTTTTAACGGCTGACAATTCAATGTCTCGCATTGTTTTTTGGAATGGTTACCTTGAGCTACTGCAATGCCCTTCATTCTGAGTGTCTTCCAGTGAAAAATCTATACAATCATCAATTAGACAGAGTTCTGCTCTCTCGAGTTCACTCGGGTCCCGCTCCTCTCAAGATTCCCCCCTCGTGCTCTGACAGAGATCATCCCTGTCACGGACACCTGGAGTGACCGTCTTGGGGCTTTGGTTGGGAAAGCGAAAAAGCTTCTCAGCGGTTCCATGGTGTAATGGTTAGCACTCTGGACTTTGAATCCAGTGATCCGAGTTCAAATCTCGGTGGAACCTAGTGTTTGATGCATGTGAACCTAGCCTTTCGTGACTGCCCTCTGTTATATGAAAATGGAAAAAGGTATAATAGGCCAAACCACAGGGATGTAACCACGTTGAGGAACCGAACTGATGTCAGAGAGTAGAGTCCTTAATTCTGTGAATACTAAACAACCCTGTCTTTCTGGCCATCGACGTCTGCATTTCTGCAATTTTGATCACTTGCCTGCATACGGCGTTCGAGCCGAAATAGCTCAGTTGGGAGAGCGTTAGACTGAAGATCTAAAGGTCCCTGGTTCGATCCCGGGTTTCGGCAAGCGGAGCTTCGGATCCTCCAAAGCGTCCTTGTGAAGGAGGTTTTTTCCATGTTGTCAGACATCATGCCTACTTGCATCACAAGTTCCTGGCTCACTGTTAGTGTCAACAAGAATGAAATTGACCAAAGTGGAAGCAGCTCACTCATATATAGCTGTAAATCTTTACAATAACACTCCTGTCAGTTTTCGCTCCTCAGTCGTACTCTCAGTGGCTGACGCTTGCAGAGGTTCCATGGTGTAACGGTTAGCACTCTGGACTCTGAATCCAGCGATCCGAGTTCAAATCTCGGTGGGACCTGCTGCTCGGTTTCCTTTGCTAGAGTCTCGGAGCAGCTGCCTTAACCGCGTGACGGAGCAATCCTGTTAACACCCGCTGATCTGGGCCGAATTGTAATTCTGTTAAAACGTTTCCACCCACATGCAAGGGAACCTTCTCTACAGAGTGTGAAGTGCTGGAATCTTGCGCTAAAATGCAAACTTGTGCTTCATTTCATACAATTCCCACTTTGTGATATTTGGTTCCTCTCAAGACGTTTTACTCCTCGTGAACGGAGTAATTAAATCTTACCCATTGTTGCCGCAGCTTGCAAATTAAGAATTAGGAATTGTGATGCGAACGCTCCCGAAGGGTCGGAGGTTCCATGGTGTAATG
This sequence comes from Hoplias malabaricus, assembly GCF_029633855.1. NCBI lineage: Eukaryota > Metazoa > Chordata > Actinopteri > Characiformes > Erythrinidae > Hoplias > Hoplias malabaricus. The sequence goes on along the minus strand of NC_089801.1, from coordinate 13,241,103 downwards.
GTTAGCACTCTGGACTCTGAATCCAGCGATCCGAGTTCAAATCTCGGTGGGACCTACTCTTAGTGTTTCCTTCTGCCAATCTTTCAAGGTATGTTTTTGGGACGCCAAACATCAACTGAGTGAACAGCGATTGCCCGCTTGGTATCAGAGATTCGCTATGTATTGCAAGCGTGGCTAAACTAACAAGAAAGAGCCCTCGCGGCACAACGTAGACCGCATCGTTCACAAGCAAGGAAGCAAACTGAAGTTTGGTGTCATGTAGGGCGCGCTTTCTAAGAAACTTGTACAATCAAAAGAATTTTGAAGGTAGCATTTGCTAATTGTGGTGGTGAAACTTGGCAATGTCTCCTGTGAAGCCATTTTTGTTGTTCCAACAAATCTACTTTAGGCGTCCAATGTAGGTCCGAACTTCTCCGACCGTGACCGTGACCGCCGCGTGTTTCTTTTATGCC